>NW_027254666.1:1295467-1943201 GCF_044704955.1 Pristiophorus japonicus | reverse complement strand
CCCTGGCTAAAGACTGCCCGAAGTGGAGGAAGTGCATCCGGGAGGGCGCTGAGCACCTCGAGTTTCATCGCCGAGAGCATGCAGAAATCAACCGCAGGCATCAGAAAGAGTGTGCGGCAAACCTGTCCCACCCACCCCTTCCCTCAACGACTATCTGTCCCACCTGTGACAGGGACTGTGGCTCTCGTTTTGGACTGTTCAGCCATCTAAGGACTCATTTTTAGAGTGGAAGCATGTCTTCCTCGATCCGGGGGACTGCCTATGATGATGATGATGAACCAGAATTGGACACAATATTCCAGTTGCGGCCAAACCAGAGTTTTACGTGGGTTCAACATATTATCCACACTTCTGTACTCTATACCTCTATTGATGAAGCCTAGGATCCCGTAAGTTTTTGTAACCACTTCTCAACCTGTGCTGCCACCTTCAGTGATTGGTGCACATATACTCCTGGGTCTCTCTGTTCACGCACCCCTTTACAATTGTACCCTTTAGTTTATATTTTCTCTCCTCTTTCTTCCTCCCAAAATGTATCACTTTTGAACTTTTCTACGTTAAGTTTCATCTGCCAATTGTCTGCCCATTCCACCAGCCTGTCTATGTCTTCCTGAAGTCTGTCACCATCCTCCTCACTGTTCACTGTACTTCCAAGTTTTGTGTGAGCTGTAGAATTGGAAATTGTACCCTGTACACCCAAGTCTAGGTCATTAATATAGATTTTAAAAAAAGCAGTGGCCCCAATACCAACTCCTGGGGAACGCCACTTCCTCCAGTCTGAAAAACAACCGTTCACCACTACTCTGTTTGTATCACTGGGCAACTTTCATATCCATGCTGCCACTGTCCCAGTTATTCCATGGGCTTCGATTTTGCTGGTATTGCTAACACGCCTGGGATCACTAAACACAAAACCCAGTCTGTTAATCACTTTCAGCTACTGGACTTAGCATGTACCCTACAGCATCTCTTCTTCCCTCAATATGTGAATAGAGCATCACGCCTGCAAACCTGGTTTAAGTTTATATCCACTCAGCAAATCTATTTAAGCAAAGCCTGCAGGCCAATGAGACACTGTTAAGCTGCCAGTGTGCTACTGGTTTGATTGGCATTTTACCTGTAATGGACTCCGTATCTTGGTCTCTGTATTTAAGGAAGGATATACTTGCATTGGAGGCAGTTCAGAGAAGGTTCACTCGGTTGATTCCAGAGATGAGGGGGTTGACTTATGAAGATAGCTTGAGTAGGTTGGGCCTCAGAACATTGGAGTTCAGAAGAATGAGAGGTGATTTTATCGAAACATAAGATAATGAGGGGGTTCGACAAGGTGGATGCAGAGAGGATATTTCCACTTTCACGAGAAACTAAAACTCGGGGACATAGTCTTAGAATAGACTAAGTGAATGGGCAAAAGTTTGGCAGATGGAGTATAATGTTAGAAAGTGAGGTCATGCATTATGGCAGAAAAAAAATCAAAGGGCAAGTTATTATTTAAATGGAGAAAGATTGCAAAGTGCTGCTGCACAGCGGGACCTGGGGGTACTTATGCATGAAACACAAAAGGTTAGTATGCAGGTACAGCAAGTGATCAGGAAGGCCAATGCAATCTTGGCCTTTATTGAAAAGGGGCTGGGGTATAAAATCAGGGAAGTCTTGCTACAGTTACACAGGGTATTGGTGAGGCCACACCTGGAATACTGCGTGCAGTTTTGATTTCCATATTTATGAAAGGATACACTTGCTTTGGAGGAAGTTGAGAGAAGGTCCACTGGGTTGATTCTGGAGATGGGGGGTTGACTTATGAGAAAAGGTTGAGAATGTTGGGCCTCTACTCATTGAATTCAGAAGAACAAATGAGAGGTGATTTATTGAAACGTATACGATAATGAGGGGGCTTGACAAGGTGGTAGCAGAGACGATGTTTTCACTGATGGGGGAGACTTGAACTAGGGGGCATAATCTTAGAATAAGGGACCTCCATTTAAAACTGACGTGAGGAGGAATTTCTTCTCCCAGAGGGTTGTAAATCTGTGGAATTTGCTGCCTCAGAGACCTGGGGAAGATGGGACATTGAATATATTTAAGAAAGAGATAGAGAGTGTCTTAACCGACAAGGGAATAAAGGGTTATGGGGAGCGGGCAGGGAAGTAGTCCTGAGTCCATGATCGGATCAGCCATGATCGTATTAAAAGGTGGAGCAGTCTCGGGGGGCCGTATGCCCAACTCCTACCCCTATTTCTTATGTTCTTATTTTCTTATATAGTGGGTGTCTGGTATGGGAGTGTGGATTCAATCGATCTGTCCATCTCTGGTATGTGGATGAGGGTTTTACTCTGTATGTTAGTTTCTGATACGAGAGCATGGATTTTATCCTGTATCTGTCAATTTCTGGTAATTGCCTGTGGGTTTCATTCTGTATCAAAAAGGGCCACATTACAACATAATTCTAAAAGGACAAAGATTGTTAAAAAAACAAGCCTGAAGGCTCCGAGTCTCAAAGCGAGGAGCATTCGTAATAAGGTGGACGAATTAACTGCACAGATAGCTGTTAACGGATATGAAGTAATTAGGATTACTGAGACATGGCTCCAGGGTAACCAAGGCTGGGAACATAACATCCAGGGGTATTCAATATTCAGGAAGGATAGCCAGAAATGAAAAGGAGGTGGGGTAGTGTTAATGGTTAAAGAGGAGGTTAATGCAATAGTAAGGAAGGACATTAGCTGGGATGATGTGGAATCTATATGGGTAGAGCTGTGAAACACCAAAGGGCTGAAAACGTTAGTTGGGGTTGTGTACAGACCACCAAACAGTAGTAGGGAGGTTGGGGATGGCATCAAACAGGAAATTAGTGATGCGTGCAATAAGGGTACAGCAGTTAACATGGGTGACCTTAACCTGGATATTGATTGGGCTAACCAAACTTGTAGCAATATTGTGGAGGAGGATTTCCTGGAGTGTATAACGGATGGGTTTCTAGACCAATATGTCGAGGACCCAACTGGAGAGCAGGCCATCCTCGACTGGGTCTTGTGCAACGAGAGAGGATTAATTAGCAATTAGTCGTGCATGGCCCCTTGGGGAAGAGTGACCATAATATGGTAGAATACTTCATTAAGCTGGAGAGCGACACAGTTAGCTCAGAGACAAGGGTCCTGAACTTAAAGGAAACTTCAATGGTATGAGACGTGATTTGGCTGGGATAAACTGGCAAATCATACTTAAAGGGTTGACGGTGGACAGGCAATGGCAGTTATTTAAAGATCACATGGATGAATTACAACTATTGTACATCCCTGTCTGGCGTAAAAATAAAACCGAAAAGGTGGCTCAACCGTGGCTAACAAGGGAAATTAGTGACAGTGTTAAATCCAAGGAAGAGCCATATAAATTGGCCAGAAAAAGCAGCAAACCTGAGGACTGGGAGAAATTTAGAATTCAGCAGAGGAGGACAAAGGGTCTAATTAGGAGGGGGAAAATAGAGTATGAGAGTAAGCTTGCAGGGAACATTAAAAAATGACTGCAAAAGCTTCGTAATATATGTGAAGAGAAAAAGATTAATGAAGACAAACATGGTCCCTTGCAGTCAGAATCAGGTGAATTCATAATGGGCACCAAGGAAATGGCAGACCAATTGAACAAATACTTTGGTTCTGTCTTCACTAAGAAAGACACGAATAACCTCCCGAGGATCTAATGGGAAGGAAGTAACTGAGAGAAATCCTTATTCATCAGGAAATGGTTGTCGGGAAACTGATGGGACTGAAGGCCGATAAATCCGCAGGGCCTGATAGTCTGCATCCCAGATTAGTTAAAGAAGTGGCCCTAGAAATAGTAAATGCATTGGTGGTCATTTTCCAGAAGGCTATGAACTCTGGATTAGTAAATATGGATTGGAGAGTAGCTAATGTAACTGCACTTTAAAAAAAAAAACAGAGGGAGAGAGAAAACATGGAATTATAAACCGGTTTGCCTGACATCGGTGGTGGGGAAAATGCTGGAATCAATTATGAAAGATGTAATAGCAGAGCATTTGGAAAGCAGTGACAGGATTGGTCCAAGTCAGCTTGGATTTATGAAAGGGAATTCATGCTTGACAAATCTTCCAGAGTTGTTTGAGGATGTAACGAGTAGAGTAGATAAGGAGAACCAGTGGATGTGTTGTATTTGGAATTTCAAAAAACTTTTGACAAGGTCCCACACAAGAGATTAGTGTGCAATATTAAAGCACATGGCATTGGGAGTAATGTATTGACGTGGAAAGAGAACCGGTTGGCAGACAGGAAGCAAAGAGTAGGAATAAACGGTCTTTTTCAGAATGGCAGGCAGTGACTCATGGGGTGCCGCAAGATTCAGTGCTGGGATCCCATATATTTACTAAATATATTAATGATTTAGATGATGGAATAGAGGGTAATATCTCCAAGTTTGCAGATGATACTAAGCTGGGTGGCTGTGTGAGCTGTGAGTAGGATGCTCAGAGGCTGTAGGGTGACTTGGACAGGTTAGATGAATGGGCAATTGCATGGCAGATGCAGTATAATGTGGAAAAATTGAGGTTATCCACTTTGGTGGCAGAAACAGGAAGGCAGATTATTTTCTGAATGGTGACAGATTAGTAAAATGATGGTGCAAAGAGACCTGGGTGTCATGGTACATCAAGTCACTGAAGGTTGGCATGCAGGAACAGCAGGCAGTAAAGAAAGCAACTGTCATGCTGGCCTTCATAGCGAGAGGATTTGAGTATAGGAGCAGGGAAGTCTTACTGCAGTTGTACAGGGTCTTGGTAAGACCACACCTTGAGTATTGTGTGCAGGTTTGTTCTCTTAATCTGAGCAAGGACATGCTTGCTATTGAGAGAGTGCAGCGAAGGTTCACCAGACTGATTCCCGGGATGGCATGACTGACATATGAAGAAAGACTGGATCGGCTAGGCTAACACTCACTGGAATTTAGAAGAATGAGAGGGGATCTCATAGAAATATATAAAACTATGACAGGACTGGACAGGGTAGATGCAGGAGAATGTTCTCGATGATGGTGAAGTCGAGAATTAGTGGTCACAGTCTAAGGATAAGGGGTAAGCCATATCGGACTGAAATGAGGAGAAACTTTTTCACCCAGAGTGCTAAACCTGTGCAATTCTCTACCACAGAAAGTTGTGGAGTCCAGTTCGTTGGATATATTCAACAGGGAGTTAGAAGTGGTCCTTAAGGCTAAGGGGATCAGAGGGTATGGAGAAAAAGCGGGAGTGGGGTACTGAAGTTGCATGATCAGCCATGATCATATTGAATGGCAGTGCCGGCTCGAAGCGCCGAATGGCCTGCTCCTGCACCTATTTTCTATGTTTCTATGTTTCTTTCCATCCCTGGTGTGTGAGTGTTTGTTCTGTGCTGTATCTGTCCATCTCTGTGTGTGAATGTGAGCTCAACTCCAGACCGGGCATTCTCCAGTATGTTAACATTGTTTTACTGTGTACCACCAATTCCTGATAGAGTATCGGTTTTACTTTCTAACTTTCAATTTGTGTTATGGAGATGAGTTGTATGCTGAATCTGTCGGGCTCTGGCAAATGTATCTGAGTTTTACTCTGTATCTATCTGTCTCTGGTATGTGCGTGTGAGCCTTTCTCTGCATCTCTCCATTTCTGTTATGGGAGCCTGGGTTTTATTCTGTACCTGTCAAGTTCTGGTATGTGATTGTGGGCCTTACTCTATAGCTGCCAGTTTCTGTTTAATTATGAGTGGACTTTCCTTTGTACCTGTCAGTTTCTGGAATGAAAGAGAGATCTTTATTCTGTACCTGTCAATTCCTGGTTCGTGAGTATGGGCATGTCACTGTATGTCAATTTATGTTAAGGGAATATGGATTGTAATATGTCAGCATCTGATATGTGAGTATGGGTTTTATACTGTATCTCTCAGTCTCTGATAGCAAGTGTGTGTATTTTTCTGTAACTGTCAGGTTTTGGTGTGTGTTGAGGTTTAATCTGTGCCTCTCAGTTTCTGCTATGGTAGTCTGGGTTTAATCTGTATTTGCAAATCTCTAGTATGTGAAGGTGAGAATCAATTTTACTTTTTACCTATATTTCTCAGATATGTGAATGAAGATTTTGCCTTCCACGTGTCACTTTTCAGATGTGTGGATGTGGGTTTTACTCTGCCCGGATCAGTTTCTGCGATGCAAGTAAAAAGTTTACTTACTGTCTTTCAGTTTTCAGATATGTGCACATAGGATTTACACTTTACCTGTCACTCTCTGGTGTGCAAGTGGGGATTTTATTCTGTTACTGTCACTTTCATATATGTGGGTGTGTGTTGTATACTGTATCTGTCAGTCTATGGTACGGGAATGTGGGGTTTATTCTGCACCTGTCATCTTCTCGTATGTTCGGGGGTTTAAATACTAAATCTGTCAGATTCTGAAACATGAATATGGCTTTTGCTCTGTACCCATCAGCTTCTGATAGGCGAGTGTGATTTATACTACCTGTTTGACATTTTTTCTGATCGATGATTGTCTTTTATTCTCTACCTGCCAGTTTCTGGCAAGTGAGTGTGGGTGTTTAATGTATCTGTCAGTGTGATCTGTTTCAATGGTGAAACAGCATCTGATTCTACTGCTCCATGTGGCTGTAAGATTCACAATGTAACTCTGCCACTTCGGATCACTTTGGGACTGACAGCTTCAGCTGTCTGTGACAATAGGATTGAGGAGAGTTCTGTGTCGCTGCGCTCTGTGAGTGATATTCTACCTACTGTGTGTGAGAAGGAGCTGCCTGCACTATTCCTTGTGTTCCGGGTGGAGGAAAGATCACATTTGTTCTGGCTGAAGAATTTTGCTCTGAGATTAATAATACGAGAACATTATTAGTTCTAACATATGGATGCGGGGAGAATATAATGTACATGAGTCAGTGACAATGTATCTCTCGATCGTCAGCAACACGGTTCTGGAGAACTCAGCTCACCGAAACAACATAACCCGTCTTTAAAATATCTTCCCCCACACTTTTCTCCTGGTGCCTGTAATAGATGCACTTTGTGAAACTCCTCACATCCTCACTGTCAGGCTGTGTTTCCACTGCTCACTACCCAAGAACAACAGACACGGTGAGATTGGAACTGAATCAGGAACATTCACTGCTGATTTGGGGAAAGAAAGCAGCAATGATTTGAAAGAGCGAGGTGGTTTACTTTCTCTGTTACCTTACACTGTCCACACACAGCTCGAGAATGGCCTCTTCCTTCCCCCACTCACATCAAGTTCCGGAACTAGATCCTGCTCCACTCTGCCTCTTACACACAGCCCCCGACGGAACTAAACCAGGAATATTCACTCCTGGTTTGCAGAGAGAAAGCAGCAATGATTGTATTACCAGATTCTGACCATTCTATCTCCCTTTCCCTGGACACACGCTGTCCACACACTGCCCGAGAATGGCCTCTCCCTTCCCCCACTCACACCACGCACTGAAACTGGTTCTTGCTCCACTCTGCCCCTTGCACACAGCTCCCGGCACCCCCTAAACGCCCCCGGACTCAGCGACGATCTCTGAGCCCATCTGCGGACACGCTCCCAAAGCGCTGCGCTGCTGCTTGCTGCCTTACACCGGGATCATGGTGTCTCCATTCCCGGCTGTTTTAAACCATCTTCTTCCACTCACTGAGTGAATGGTGATCACAGGCAGGGCTGTCGGAGGGCAGGGCGCATGTACAAGTCTGCTCACTGGGAATCGACACAGGCGGCGGGTCTGAACTGCGCATGCGCAGCTCTCTGCAATAAATCATTCTGTAAAAATCAAAGTGCACTTTTCCCAATTTACTTTTATCAGAATCTGAGCAAAGGAACTGGGCCTGGGGAGAAAAGACAAAGAATCATTAAAGCTGGGAACCTTGTCCCTTGGAGATTCTCAATTTGGGATAGAAAATAGAAACATAGAAAATAGGTGCAGGAGCAGGCCATTCAGCCCTTCTAGCCTGCACCGCCATTCAATGAGTTCATGGCTGAACATGAAACTTCAGTACCCCCTTCCTGCTTTCTCGCCATAACCCTCGATCCCCCGAGTAGTAAGGACTTAATCTAACTCCCTTTTGAATATATTTAGTGAATTGGCCTCAACTACTTTCTGTGGTAGAGAATTCCACAGGTTCACCACTCTCTGGGTGAAGAAGTTTCTCCTCATCTCGGTCCTAAATGGCTTACCCCTTATCCTCAGACTGTGACCCCTGGTTCTGGACTTCCCCAACATTGGGAACATTCTTTCTGCATCTAACCTGTCTAAACCCGTCAGAATTTTAAACGTTTCTATGAGGTCCCCTCTCATTCTTCTGAACTCCAGTGAATACAAGCCCAATTGATCCAATCTTTCTTGATAGGTCAGTCCCGCCATCCCGGGAATCAGTCTGGTGAACCTTCGCTGCACTCCCTCAATAGCAAGAATGTCCTTCCTCAAGTTAGGAGACCAAAACTGTACACAATACTCCAGGTGTGGCCTCACCAAGGCCCTGTACAACTGTAGCAACACCTCCCTGCCCCTGTATTCAAATCCCCTCGCTATGAAGGCCAACATGCCATTTGCTTTCTTAACCGCCTGCTGTACCTGCATGCCAACCTTCAATGACTGATGTACCATGACACCCAGGTCTCGTTGCACCTTCCCTTTTCCTAATCTGTCACCATTCAGATAATAGTCTGTCTCTCTGTTTTTACCACCAAAGTGGATAACCTCACATTTATCCACATTATACTTCATCTGCCATGCATTTGCCCACTCACCTAACCTATCCAAGTCACTCTGCAGCCTAATAGCATCCTCCTCGCAGCTCACACTGCCACCCAACTTAGTATCATCCGCAAATTTGGAGATACTGCATTTAATCCCCTCGTCTAAATCATTAATGTACAATGTAAACAGCTGGGGCCCCAGCACAGAACCTTGCGGCACTCCACTAGTCACTGCCTGCCATTCTGAAAAGTACCCGTTTACTCCTACTCTTTGCTTCCTGTCTGACAACCAGTTCTCAATCCACGTCAGCACACTACCCCCAATCCCATGTGCTTTAACTTTGCACATTAATCTCTTGTGTGGGACCTTGTCGAAAGCCTTCTGAAAGTCCAAATATACCACATCAACTGGTTCTCCTTTGTCCACTTTACTGGAAACATCCTCAAAAAATTCCAGAAGATTTGTCAAGCATGATTTCCCTTTCACAAATCCATGCTGACTTGGACCTATCATGTCACCATTTTCCAGATGCACTGCTATGACATCCTTAATAATTGATTCCATCATTTTACCCACTACTGAGGTCAGGCTGACCGGTCTATAATTCCCTGTTTTCTCTCTCCCTCCTTTTTTAAAAAGTGGGGTTACATTGGCTACCCTCCACTCCATAGGAACTGATCCAGAGTCAATGGAATGTTGGAAAATGACTGTCAATGCATCCGCTATTTCCAAGGCCACCTCCTTAAGTACTCTAGGATGCAGGCCATCAGGCCCTGGGGATTTATCTGCCTTCAATCCCATCAATTTCCCCAACACAATTTCCCGACTAATAAAGATTTCCCTCAGTTCCTCTTCCTTACTAGACCCTCTGACCCCTTTTATATCCGGAAGGTTGTTTGTATCCTCCTTAGTGAATACCGAACCAAAGTACTTGTTCAATTGATCCGCCATTTCTTTGTTCCCCGTTATGACTTCCCCTGATTCTGATTGCAGGGGACCTACGTTTGTCTTCACCAACCTTTTTCTCTTCACATACCTATAGAAACTTTTGCAATCCGCCTTAATGTTCCCTGCAAGCTTCTTCTCGTACTCCATTTTCCCTGTCCTAATCAAACCCTTTGTCCTCCTCTGCTGAGTTCTAAATTTCTCCCAGTCCCCAGGTTCGCTGCTATTTCTGGCCAATTTGTATGCCACTTCCTTGGCTTTAATACTATCCCTGATTTCCCTAGATAGCCACGGTTGAGCCACCTTCCCCTTTTTATTTTTACGCCAGACAGGAATGTACAATTGTTGTACTTCATCCATGCGGTCTCTAAATGTCTGCCATTGCCCATCCACAGTCAACCCCCTAAGTATCATTCGCCAATCTATCCTAGCCAATTCTCGCCTCATACCTTCAAAGTTACCCTTCTTTAAGTTCTGGACCATGGTCTCTGAATTTACTGTTTCATTCTCCATCCTAATGCAGAATTCCACCATATTATGGTCACTCTTCCCCAAGGGGCCTCGCACAATGAGATTGCTAATTAATCCTCTCTCATTACACAACACCCAGTCTAAGATGGCCTCCCCCCTAGTTGGTTCCTCAACATATTGGTCTAGAAAACCATCCCTTATGCACTCCAGGAAATCCTCCTCCACCGTATTGCTTCCAGTTTGGCTAGCCCAATCTATGTGCATATTAAAGTCACCCATTATAACTGCTACACCTTTATTGCATGCACCCCTAATTTCCTGTTTGATGCCCTCCCCAACATCCCTATTACTGTTTGGAGGTCTGTACACAACTCCTACTAACGTTTTTTGCCCTTTGGTGTTCTGCAGCTCTACCCATATAGATTCCACATCATCCAAGCTAATGTCTTTCCTAACTATTGCATTAATCTCCTCTTTAACCAGCAATGCTACCCCACCTCCTTTTCCTTTTATTCTATCCTTCCTGAATGTTGAATACCCCTGAATGTTGAGTTCCCAGCCCTGATCATCCTGGAGCCACGTCTCCGTAATCCCAATCACATCATATTTGTTAACATCTATTTGCACAATTAATTCATCCACCTTATTGCGGATACTCCTTGCATTAAGACACAAAGCCTTCAGGCTTGTTTTATTAACACCCTTTGTCCTTTTAGAATTTTGCTGTACAGTGGCCCTTTTTGTTCTTTGCCTTGGGTTTCTCTGCCCTACACTTTTCCTCATCTCCTTTCTGTCTTTTGCTTTTGGCTCCTTTTTGTTTCCCTCTGTCTCCCTGCATTGGTTCCCATCCCCCTGCCATATTAGTTTAAATCCTCCCCAACAGCACTAGCAAACACTCCCCCGAGGACATTGGTTCCAGTCCTGCCCAGGTGCAGACCGTCCGGTTTGTACTGGTCCCAGCTCCCGCAGAACCGGTCCCAATGCCCCAGGAATTTGAATCCCTCCCTGCTGCACCACTGCTCAAGCCACGTATTCATCTGCGCTATCCTGCGATTCCTACTCTGACTATCACGTGGCACTGGTAGCAATCCCGAGATTACTACTTTTGAGGTCCTACTTTTTAATTTAGCTCCTAGCTCCTTAAATTCGTTTCGTAGGACCTCATCCCTTTTTTTGCCTATGTCGTTGGTACCAATGTGCACCACGACAACTGGCTGTTCTCCCTCCCATTTCAGAATGTCCTGCACCCGCTCCGAGACATCCTTGACCCTTGCACCAGGGAGGCAACATACCATCCTGGAGTCTCGGTTGCGGCCGCAGAAACGCCTATCTATTCCCCTCACAATTGAATCCCCTATCACTATCGCTCTCCCACTCTTTTTCTTGCCCTCCTGTGCAGCAGAGCCAGCCACGGTGCCATGAACTTGGCTGCTGCTGCCCTCCCCTGATGAGTCATTCCCCTCAACAGTACCCAAAGCGGTGTATCTGTTTTGCAGGGGGATGACCGCAGGGGACCCCTGCACTACCTTCCTTGCTCTACTCTTCCTGCTGGTCTTCCATTCCCTATCTGGCTGTGGACCCTTTCCCTGCGGTAAGACCAACTCACTACACGTGATACTCACGTCATTCTCAGCATCGTGGATGCTCCAGAGTGAATCCACCCTCAGCTCCAATTCCGTAACGCGGACCGTCAGGAGCTGGAGGCGGATACACTTCCCGCACACATAGTCGTCAGGGACACCGGAAGCGTCCCTGAGTTCCCACATGGTACAGGAGGAGCATAACACCCGACCGAGCTCTCCTGCCATGACTTAACCCTTAGATACACTTAAACTGGTAATAACAATGTTAAAAGTTACTGACCAATATAAGAAGAAAAAGAAAAACTACTCACCAATCACCAGCCAATCACTTACCCCCTAGGCTGTGACGTCACCTTTGTTTTTTTGCCTTCTCCCTGTAGCTGCACCGGTACGCCTCTCGCCGACCCCGGACTCGCGCTGCTCCGAGCTCCCGCCTCCTCGACTGACTGCTCGAACTGCTCCGAGCTCCCGCTGGCCTTTATAGGCCTCTCGCCGACCCCGGACTCGCGCTGCTCCGAGCTCCCGCCTCCTCGACTGACTGCTCGAACTGCTCCGAGCTCCCGCTGGCCTTTATAGGCCTCTCGCCGACCCCGGACTCGCGCTGCTCCGAGCTCCCGCCTCCTCGACTGACTGCTCGAACTGCTCCGAGCTCCCGCTGGCCTTTATTCCATGCAGGGTGTTTCTCTCCATGAGCCCGTCTTCACAAAGCCATCCTGCAGAAACATCAGTGGGACAAGGGAGTGGGAGTGTTTGCTGGGACCGTGCAGGAGTTAAGATCTGACAGAAACAATCTGAGATCAGTTTAATTACAGTAAAACACTCGGTCACTGAGAGTAATACTGAAGTGAATAATCAAGGGGTTATAGTGAGGGAGTAACTTAATACAATAACTATTCATAATGAAGCAGTACTCAGAAAAATAATGGCAGACAAGTCACCTTGCCCTGATGGCTTACATCATAGGGTCTTAAGAAAAGTGGCTGCAGAGATAGTGGACACATTGGTTGTATTCTACCAAAATTCCCTGGATTCTGGGGCGGTCCCAACAGATTGGAAAACTGCAAATGTAACGCCTCTCTCTAAAAAAGGAGACAGACAAAAAGCAGGAAATTATAGACTAGTTAGCCTAACATCTGTCATTGGGAAAGTGCTGGAGACCATTATTAAGGAAGCAGTAGTGGGACATTTGGAAAAACATGAAAGGGAACTCATGTTTGACAAATTTGCTGGAGTTCTTTGAGGACATAATGAGTAGGATGGATAAGGCAGAACTAGTGGATGTGGTGTATTTGGATTTCCAGAAAGCATTTGATAAGGTGGCACATAAGAGCTTACTGCACAAGATAAAAGCTCACTGGGTTGGGGGCAGTGTATTAGCATGGATAGAGGATAGGTTAACTCACAGAAAACAGAGAGTCGGGACAAATGGGTATTTTTCTGGTTGGCAAATGGTGACTAGTGGGGTGCCGCACCAATCGGTGCTGGGTCCTCAACTATTTACACTCTATATTAATGAATTGAATAAAAGGACCGACTGTAATATAGCCAAGTTTGCTGGGTGAGAAAGCAAATTGAGACACAAAAAATCTGCAAAGGGATATAGACAGGCTAAATGAGTGGGCAAAAATTTGTCAGATGTATTATAATGTGGGAAAATGTGAGGTTATCCACTTTATCAGAAATAATAGAAAAGCAACTTATAATTTAAATGGAGAAAAATTGCAAGTGCTACCCAGGACAGAGAGACCTGAGGGTGCTTGTGCATAAAACACAAAGATTTAGTATGTAGGTACAGCAAGTAATCAGAAAGGCAAATGGAATGTTGGCATTTATTGCAATGGGGATAGAATATAAAAGCAGAGAAATCCTACTACAACTGTACAGGGTATTGGCGAGACCACACCTGGAATACTGCGTGCAGTATGGTCTGCGTATTTAAGGAAGGATATACTTGCATTGGAAGCTGTTCAGAGGTTGATTCCGGCGATGAGAGTTTGTCTGATGAGGATATGTTGAGAAGGTTGGGCTGATACACTTTGGAGTTCAAAAGAATGAGAGGTGATCTTATTGAAACATATGATATCAAGGGAAGTCGGCGAGTTGGAACCAGAGAGGATATTGCCACTCATAGGGTAAACTAAAACGAGGGTGCATCGTCTCAGAATAAGGGATCACCCATTTAAAACTGAGATGAGGAGGAATTTCTTCTCTCAGACGCTTGTAAATCTGTGGAATTCTCTGCCCGAGAGCAGTGGAGGCTGGGTCATTGAATGTATTTAAGGCAGAGATAGATAGCGTTTTTAGCGATAAGGGATTAAATGGTTATGGGTAGCGGGCAGAGAAGTGGATGTGAGTCCATCATCAGATCACATGATCTTATTGAATAGCAGAGCAGGATCCAAGGGCCAAATGATCCACTTCTGCTCCTATTTCTTTTGTTATTATGTTCTTACGAAACAATAACCTGGGAGAGTAGATGGGGACTCTAACCCTGGGACTTTACATGGGGACTCTAACCCTGGGACTGTACATGGGGAATCTAACACTGGGACTGTACATGGGGACTTTAACCCTGGGACTGAAGATGGGGATTCTAACCCTGGGAGTGAAGAGCTCTGGGGCTTTCCTGTTACAATTGTCTGGGATGTAACCAGAAGCTGAGCACTGAGCAGCGCCTCTCGGAGATGGTGAGAAATCCGAGGTGTCGAGAATATAACTCAGCTGTTACTTTACCAAGATGGCCGCGCATGCGCTTTGCTGCTCACTGAACTAAAATGGCGGAGAACTGAACCTGCCTTACTGTACAAAGCTGGCCGCCGTTACCCTGGGCCTGTGACCGGGAGAAAGCCTCGAGGCTGCAGCCGCCGATATTCCGGTTATTATTCCGGGCTTCCGGCAGGCACCAGGTGTTTATGAATCCTCCCCGCCTACCCGCTGGTCAATTACTCACCTCCGACCCGCTGAAAATGGACTGTTTTGCGGAACAGATGATCACCATGTCCGCGCCGCCATTGCACGCACCGCGCATGCTCCAAACACAGCTTGGTCTCGCGCCTGCGCACTGGGTCTCTGAAGTCTGGACTCGGCACGTCCTCCGTCGCGGGGAATGCTGCGTAAAAACCAAAGGTTACGTCAATGAATGGAAAAGGATTTACTGGGCTCTCATTGGGCACTGAACCATGTTCATTCTGGCACTGAAACTTTGTTTCTGCTGATCAGAATAACCCTGTACCTGAGCTGGAGATTAGTGTTCTGTCTCAGTATTGAATAAATCAGCTTGTTTCAAACACCGTGTGTCCAATATTTCATTTCTACATAAAAAGAGACTAATAAATGTATCCTTCACTTCCATTTTGGGCCTTTTCTTACTCTAGATTATTTCACTTCTCACGTAATTCATCTTTGACCATATCAATTCCCAAACTTGTTTTGTTTGTTTATACGGCTTGTGGATGTCTCAGACTGAACCGGCGTGTCTCACTTTACACTCATTTAACGTTGCTTTGAACCAACCCTTCAAAGAACTATCTTGCGTCAGACTGTAAATCTGTTATTTTCTGTATTTAACGATTTTTGAATGCGGTAAATAGATCTTCACTCATACTGCATGTGATCACCTTTGAAATGTTCTGACCTTTGTAATTGCCTTTGCTAATTTTGATGGGTTAGTTGATAACGATTACTTGTTACTAACATACCTTGCAGTATTTCTTGCATCTAAATAATTGTTTAAATACTTCCTTTATCAGGTCTTTAGCTTCCCCACTGATCTCTGTTTCTTCTTGTGGGGGAATCGAGAACTAGGTGGCAAAATCTGAGTATAATGGGGCGCCCATTTAAAATGGAAATGAAGAGGAATTTCTTCTCTCAGAGGTTCGTGAATCCTTTAAATTATCTACCCCAAAGAACAGTGGAGTCTGGGTCATTGAAAATATTTTAGTTGCAGATAGAGTGATCTTTTGAAAGATAGTGGAGTCAAGGTTTATGGAGAGAGGGCAGGGAAATGGAATTGAGGCCAAGATCAGATCAGCCAAGATCTTATTGAATGGCGGGGTGGGCTGAAGGGGCCATATGGCTACTGCTGCCTATATTTCTTATGTTCTTAGCCTTGGTGAGGGGCTGGGTTTAGATGTAGGTTTAGTGGTTGTGGTTTGTGGTTAGTTGTTAGGATTGGGATTAGTGAGTTAGATAGTCATTAGGATATTCGGCTCAGGATATAATGATTAACTTAGAAAGCACTATTGGCAATATAAGTGTTACTGGACATGCCCTTTTCCATTCATGTTTTTAACCTCACAGAGCCGAGTCACAAAACAGCCTCACAATGTGTTCATTTAAGGAACCTTCTTTCCTGCGCAAGCCTCGTTTCTTTCTGTCAACAACACATCGTAATCTCTACATTACTCATGGAAAAATAAATTAGTGACATTAGATTTGTGTATTTTGGAACAAAAACAGATGGATACAATTGTTGCACTGGTTATATCTAATCATCAACTTGCCTAAAAAGGACTTCTGACAATAATCTGTCACCAGGCCCCACCAGTCACCGTCTGATTCCTCCATTGTCTCATCATTCATTACCCACCTCTCCCACTAGAGCTGCTTTCACCGGCATGACCATTCTCCATACTGAGGCTCTCTCATTACCAAGCAGAGCATCATCACTGGCACGGACTGGTTAGTCCGAATGGCTCATTTCTGTGTAATTCTGTAATTTGTAGTCTCATTGTAAGTGGTCCCTGGATTTGATGATTCATTGTAACTGGACCCTGGATTTGGTGCCTCAGTGCAAGTGTTCTACGGATTTGATGTCTCAGTGTAAGTGGTCCCTGGATTTCATGCCCCAGTACAAGTGGTCCCCTGATTTGGAGTCACAATGCAAGTTGTTCCTGGATTTAGTGTCTTAATGTAAGTGGTCCCTGGATGTTGTCATGTATTCAACTGTCATTGCAACCCATGTATAAGTTGACCTAAGTTGTACACCTTGAGAACATTGACCACAAAGGGGTGAACTTGTGGCTGACACTCCTAACTTGGACTTAGAGGTATAAAAGGGAAAGCTCAACCCACCTTCATCGCTTGAGGTCTTGGTAATAAATGTAACTGGTCACAGAGTGACCTTCTCTCAAGTATGGGCATCGTATCCATTTATACTGTATAGTAAGGACATATCAATCGCGACGAGAAACTGGGACTTAAACCACGTGAGCATAGCCACTAGTAGCACAGAAGAGAGGTACTGTGTTGGTGATGATTGGGACGACTTTATTGAGAGACTACAGCAAAGTTTTCTCACTAAGTATTGGTTGGGACAGGATTCGACTGACAAATGCAGAGCTCATGTCCTGATGGTTTGTGGATCAAGAACGTACTCCCTGATGAAGGCCCTTCTAGCACCAGAGCAACTGGGGACAAGACGTTCGAAGAGCTCAGTAAGTTGATCGGGGAACACCTTAAACCTGCAAGTAGCATGCACATAGCGAGACACCAGTTTTACATGCACTGGCGGTGAGAAGGGAAAAGCGTTCCTGACTTCATGGCAGATCTCCGGCGACTGGCCAGCCTATGTAAGTTCACAGATGCAAGCAGAGCGGAGATGATGCGAGAATTTATTATTGAGGACATCGGGAATGCTGGGGTTTTCAGGAACCTGATTGAGAGCAAAGACTTGACCTTGGAAGTGGCGGCTCTGATAGCCCATTCATTTATCTCAGGGGAGGAAGAGACCAGAATGATGTATGACAAAAATCTTGGCTCAAATGCGGCAAACGACCAGTTAGTCAACATTGTTAATGCGGCACACAGTTCTCTAATCAGACAAGGGCAATCGGACATGCCCCAGCATGCAGTCGAACCCAAAAAGTGAATTCAACAGAGACAATGGCTAGCTGAACGGTGATTCATACCATTGCAATGGACAATGTGGCCAGTGATGGGGCCATCAACACCTGTAAATGGTGCACTTCAGGTCAGTTACAGAGACAGTCAGAGACGATCGACTGGTAAAGGACCTTTTGTTTCCAACAACTGGTCCTCCAGCTCATGCTGGAGTTGTGGAGCCAAACACCCAGCCAGAGCCCACAGATATCAGCAATATACCTGCAGAAACTGCAACGTCAGCGGCCATTTGGCACGTATGTGCAGGGAGCCTGCAGCCAGGTTAATGTACGAGGAGGACGGGCCAGATGTAAGCTCTAGGAGGCCAAAGAAATACTAGGGAAAATCACTGGAAGCTGAAGTTCAGCGAGTTCATGTGGAGCACATATACAGTTCATTTACCAGGATGCCACGGATAATGATGAAAGTGCTCCTCAATGGCATCCCAGTATTAATGGAGCTAGACACGGCGGCCAGCCAGTCCCTGATGAGTATCAACCAGTTTGAAAGATTGTGGGTGTCCAAGGCCAGGAGGCCAAAATTATTGACGATTGATGCACAGCTACGGAGATCATTCGGAGAACAGGTTGCCACTCTGGATTGTCCTGGGGGATGGTCCAACACTACTGGGGAGGAGTTGGCTTGCTGTCATGAATTGGAAATGGGGCGATGTCAATGCATTTCTTCTGTGGAGCGAGTATCATGCTCACAGGTCCTGGACAAATTCGACTCATTATTTCAATCCGGCATCGGCACTTTCATGGGGGCCAAGATAGTGATTCACATAAACCCGGACGCCAGGCCAGTACACCACAAGGCCAGAGCGGTGCCGTACATAATGCGGGAAAAAATAGAATGCGATTTGGACCGCCTGCTGAGGGAAGGCATCATCTTGCCATTTGAATTCAGTGACTGGGCGAGCCCGATTATGCCGGTGCTCAAGGCGGATGAGTCGGTCAGGATATTTGGCGCTTACAAGGCCACAATCAATCGGGTGTCACTCCAAGACCAGTACCCGCTACCGAGAGCGGAGGCCCTCTTTGCGACACTATCCGCTGGCAAACCTTTTTCAAAATTGGACCTGACCTCAGCTCACATGAACCGGGAGCTGGTGATTGAGTCGAAAAGGCTGACCACCATCACGACACATAAGGGGTTGTTTGTGTATAACAGTTGTCCGTTCGGGATTCGTTCAGCAACTGTGATATTTCAGCAATATATGGAAAGCCTCCTCAAGTCGATTCCAAGAACGGTGGTTTTTCAGGACGACATCCTCATCACGGGTCGCGATGCTGAAGAGCACCTCCACGACGTGGATGAGGTGCTACACAGACTGGACCGGGTAGGGCTGCGACTTAAAAAGGCAAAGTGCGTATTCTTAGCTTCAGAGGTAGAATTCCTGGGGAGGAGGGTAGCAACAGATGTGATCAGACCTTCTGTGTCCAAAACGGAAGCGATCCGGAGAGCACCCATGCCCCGTAACACGACGGAGCTGCATTCATTTCTGGGGCTCCTGAAATATTTTGGGAACTTGCTTCCCAAATTGAGCGTGCTGTTAGAGCCGCTACACGTGCTCCCACGCAAAGGTCGCGATTGGGTCTGGGGAAACAGCGAGGAAAGTTGATTTTGATAGAGCACGCAACTTGTTGCGCTCCAACAAACTGTTAACATTGCATGACCATGCTCTACCTGCTTCTCTCTGGAAAGAGAGAAGATTGCCTGGAAGGATCCCAGACTGAGGAAATTCAGAATCACGGTCACCTGCACAGCTAGTAGCAGCGCTGTCATTGTCATGGAGTGAGGCTGCAGGTTTGGTTACAAGAGGTGGCACAGTTTTGTGAACACCTTCTTTGTAAAGAGCAGACACCTCCCACACTGCTTCTGGCTCAGGCTGAGGTAAAGGAATTGCACTTGGAAGGACCTAGTTTGGCAGGAAATTTGAGCTGGAGACAGATCACAAATCCCTAACGTCCCTTTTGGCCGACAACAAGGCCATAAATGCAAATGTGTCAGCACGCAGACAGAGGTGGGCACTTTGGTTAACCGCCTATTACTACACAGTTCAGCATAGACCGTGCACTGAACACTGTGCCGACAGATTCAGCAGAAAGACACACGCGACTTTAAAAGATCGCCTTTGTAGCCCACAACTTCGCTCGTGGCTTGTCTTCCAACATGGGCTCACAGTGTTTGGATAATGATTGACTGCACACCTCATTTCCAAAGAAATTTTTCCAGTCACACAGCCTTCCTTCAATCAAAAAATATATAGATTATGAATCAATTATTTATTTATTTAAAACAACTCAAATTCAATTTTTTTTTAATGAAAGTTAAATGCATTTATTTTCTTAAAATGTTAAATATGTATATATTTCAGTCTGGGCTGGTTTTATGTCCCTATCTCTTTCCTGCCTGTCTATCAGCTGTGGTTTCAATAACAGTCTCTGCCCCGCGTGGTCCTGAGCCCCACTGCACACTTGCCTTCAGGGATGATATAAATCTCACTTTATTCTTTTAAAAGGGAACTGCTGTCAGTCAAGGGTCATTCTGCATCTGGATAAAAGGGATGTCCTTGCAGTCCCGGATCATTCTGTGTCTGTTTAAACGGGCTGGTTGTCAGTTCCGGTTCATAATCTTTACCTTTGAAACGGATTTTCTCATAAACCCGGGTCATCCTGTATAGTTTGAGAAAGATTATGATTTCAGCAGCAATGACCGAATTGTTAAACAGTTGTGTTTCAATTTACATTGGGCTTGCCTGCGCCGGTGCGCACCCAGATCGCAGTGCATCTGTTCATTCACTCGAAAGATGCTCATCTTTTCCAAAATCCAGTCATTGATATTGTAGTTGCCCCGAATCTGCTCGCAATATACACAATAACACTATTGATGGTGTTGGCCGAGGCCGCGTTGCCTAATGGAAAGGACGCCTGACTTCGATTATAACCGTGAAGTTATCAGAAGATGGCAGGCTCGGGTCCTGTCGCGGTTAACTTCGCTCGCTGTGTGAATTTTTATATTCGTTGTTGTGATTCTGCCGAGAAACCAACCATCTCTTCCAGTCACTCACCTGAAGTCAAGGAAGGCTGTTTGCAAAAAGAATCTCATGACACGTTTTCATCATTGTCGATTTGCATGCACGGGCAGAGCAAGCTGTGAAGTGGACTTTCTTGCACATTATTTTTGTTTGGATACAAAAAGCAGGAGATTGAATGGCTGACAATGCACTGCACAATTGACGAGGTGGCCGAGAGGTTATCGGCGATGAACTGCTAATCCATTATGATCTACAAGCATGGGTTCGAAACCAATTCTCGTCGTCGTTGGTTTGCAGCTTTGACCTCCTTTTGTCGTTCACATTTAACCTCATCGCCAAATTCCCCTTTTACTTACAAGGATGCTGTACTTTCTTCATGTCATGTCTCAAATTAATAATAAATTCGTCAAAAGGAGAACAGTTGCAGGACAATGGCGAGCGGCACGAATTCGATCGGTATCTGAGAGACAGCACATGCACGATGGGCCATAATATCATTTCTCACCACCGTCCGAATCTGAGAGCTGAACTTTTCATTGTCGGCGGCTCGTTGGTCCACGGTTATGATTCTCGCTTCGGAATGATCACATTTGAAATGCGAGAGTTCACGGGCCAAATCCCGGACGAGCCCCGCCATGTTTTACTCAAATTTACGCTTCTAACAGCCGCTCGACATGTGAGAAAACAGACTTATTTCACGTTAAAACGTGTGATTTGACGTCGATGATCCATGAGCATCCCAATCACAGAGCAAAGTGAAACACGCCAAAGTGAGTAAAGTTAAATTATCTCAGAGGTACTCGGCTCTGTGACTGGTTGGATAACCTAAACCCTTGTTTAGTTCCGGCCAATATTTGATCAGTATATCTTCCTGTCTGTACGCATACGTTCACCTCAATTGGGATAAGCATACATTCTGCGTCAATCTCCACCTCTGCCCTGAATATGAGTGCGTCCTGTTTCTCTTGAGCTGGAAAGATGAGAGAAGCTGCCTTTTTAATTCGTCCCTTGGCTGCCAAATTCAAAGCGGACAGGAAATCAATCCGGGCTGGCAAAGCTGCCTGGTCTGATTAAAAGGCGGTGACACCCTATATTGTAGGCATGTTCTCGTCTTCTGGCCTCAACATTATGTTCAACGTATCGGATGATAAGCACCGCTCCCATTGTCTGGTATTGCTGTTCCCACTAACACCTCCTCTGGACCATCCTTTGTTACGTTATTGCCCGATTACCACCCACTTTGCCTTTCTCCATTGTGCCATTTATTATTTAATCACTCCTGCGTTCCACTGTATCACAGACGTTCCCATTTGACCTTTCTCGCTGCGTATTTTTTCCAGGCGCTATTTTTGTTGAAAACATCTGTAATCTTTAACTTTTTCCTAAAATATCGGAAATATTATCCGACAGAACGTGAAACCGGATTCATCCTCCGCAAAATCTGCACGAACTGCCGAGTTTTAAATATTTATCTGTTTTTATTCATTCTATTTCCGCGTCCCTTTTAAGGGGATATGCTGTCTGTCCGAGATCATTCTCTGTCTCTTTAAAATGGTGTGCTATCAGACCCTCATCATTCTGTGTCTGTTTAAAAGTGATGTGCTGTCTGTCCCGGATCTCCAATTTCAAATTTCAAAGACTGCCTTTGGAAGTTGCAGAAATTTTAGTTTGTTTGTGTGTTTGTGTAAGCCAGAGTGTGTGCAAACGTGCTGTGCGATCTTAATGTCATGTGAGAAAAATGCATTGCATGCAACTTGAAACCGTACTGATTTGATTGAACACTCCTTCGTGGACTGTCTGACGGTAGAAGAATCAGCTGTGGGATTTTGCTACTCCACATCTGAAAGAAGGGTAAATACACAAGTTAGAAATATAGCGATTTTAGCCAGGGCTTGCGTGTGGGCTGTGTGATATGACGACATCCTCCATCCTTATTTTCAAATTCAAATCAAATCAACACAAGATAAGACAGGACCAGACATGACTGACTGACTGACTTTGTTTGTACATGTATAAATATGTGTATATTTATATGTAATCCCAAATTTTAAACTTCCAAAAGAAATATGCTTTTTCTGTTCCGCCTGCACCGGGCTCTATTACATTTGACCTCTTTCACAGAACAAGCAGCTGCTGTCAGATCCAGCAGAAAGACACACGCGACTTTAAAAGATCGCCTTTGTAGCCCACAACTTCGCTCGTGGCTTGTATTCCAACATGGGCTCACAGTGCTTGGATAATGATTGACTGCATACCTCACTTCCAATGAAATTTTCCCAGTCACTCAGCCTTCCTTCAATCAAAAAATATATAGATTATGAATCAATTATTTATTTATTAAAAACAACTCAAATTCAATTTTTTTTAAATAAAATTTAAACGCATTTATTTTCTTAAAATGTTAAATACATATATATTATAGTCTGGGCAAGTTTTATGTCCCTATCTCTTTCCTGCCTGTCTATCAGCTGTGGTTTCAATAACAGTCTCTGACCCGCGTGGTCCTGAGCCCCACTGCACACTTGCCTTCAGGGATGATATAAATCTCACTTTATTCTTTTAAAAGGGAACTGCTGTCAGTCAAGGGTCATTCTGCATCTGGGTAAAAGGGATGTCTTTGCAGTCCCGGATCATTCTCTGTCTGTTTAAACGGGCTCGTTGTCGGTTCCGGTTCATAATCTTTACCTTTGAAACGGATTTTCTCATAAACCCGGGTCATCCTGTATAGTTTGAGAAAGAGTATGATTTCAGCAGCAATGGCCGAATTGTTAAACTGTTGTGTTTCTATTTACATTGGGTTTGCCTGCGCCGGTGCGCACCCAGATCGCAGTGCATCTGTTCATTCACTCGAAAGATGCTCATCTTTTCCAAAATCCAGTCATTGATATTGTAGATGCCCCGAATCTGCTCGCAATATACACAATAACAGAATAGATGGTGCTGGCCGAGGCCGCGTTGCCTAATGGATAAGACGCCTGACTTCGATTATAACCGTGAAGTTATCAGAAGATGTCAGGTTTGGGTCCTGTCGCGGTCAACTTCGCTCGCTGCGTGAATTTTTATATTCGTTGTTGTGATTCTGCCATGAAACCAACCATCTCTTCCAGTCACTCACTTGAAGTCAAGGAAGGCTGTTTGCTCAAAGAATCTCTTAACACGTTTTCATCATTGTCGATTTGCATCTGTGAAGCTGTGAAGTGGACTTTCTTGCACATTATTTTTGTTTGGATACAAAAAGCAGGAGATTGAATGGCTAAAAATGCACTGCGCAAGTGTCGAGGTGGCCGAGAGGTTATAGGCGATGGACTGCTAATCCATTGTGATCTGCACGCAAGGGTTCGAAACCCATCCTCGTCGTCGTTGGCTTACAGCTTTGACCTCCTTCTGTCATTCAAATTTAACATCATCGCCAATTTCCCCTTTTACTCCCAAGGATGCTGTCCCTTCCTCATGTCATGTCTCAAATTAATAATATATTCATCAAAAGGAGAACAGTTGCAGTACAATGGCGAGGGGCACTAATTAGACAGGTATCTGAGAGACAGCACATACACGATGGGCCATAATATCATTTCTCACCACCGTCAGAATCTGAGAGCTGCCCTTTTCACTGTCGGCGGCTCGTTGGTCCACGGTTATGATTCTCGCTTCGGAATGATCACATTTGAAATGCGAGGGTTCACGGGCCAAATCCAGGACGAGCCCCGCCATGTTTTACTCAAATTTACGCTTCAAACAGCCGCTCGACATGTGAGAAAACAGACATATTTCACGTTAAAACGTGTGATTTGACGTCGATGTTCCATGAGCATCCAAATCCCAGAGCAAAGTGAAACACGCCAAAGTGAGTAAAGTTAAATTATCTCAGAGGTACTCGGCTCTGTGACTCGTTGGATAACCTAAACCCTTGTTTGGTTCCGGCCAATACTTGATCAGTATATCTTCCTGTCTGTACGCATAGGTTCACCTCAATTGGGATAAGCATACATTCTGCGTTAATCTCCACCTCTGCCCTGAATATGAGTGCGTCCTGTTTCTCTTGAGCTGGAAAGATGAGAGAAGCTGCCTTTTTAATTCGCCCCTTTGCTGCCGAAGTCAAAGCGGACAGGAAATCAATCCGGGCTGGCAAAGCTGCCTGGTCTGATTAAAAGACGGTGACACCCTATATTGTAGGCATGTTCTCGTCTTCTGGCCTCAACATTATGTTCAACGTATCAGATGATAAGCACTTCTCCCATTGTCTGGTAATGGTTCTGCTATTCCCACTAACACCTCCTCTGGACCATCCTTTGTTACGTTATTGCCCGATTACCACCCACTTTGCCTTTCTCCATTGTGCCATTTATTATTTAATCACTCCTGCGTTCCACTGTATCACAGACGTTCCCATTTGACCTTTCTCGCTGCGTTTTTTTTTCCAGGCGCTATTTTTGTTGATAACATCTGTAATCTTTAACTTTTTCCTAAAATATCGGAAATATTATCCGACAGAACGTGAAACCGGATTCATCCTCCACAAAATCTGCACGAACTGCCGAGTTTTAAATATTTATCTGTTTTTATTCATTCTATTTCCGTGTCCCTTTTAAGGGGATGTGCTGTCTGTCCGAGATGATTCTCTGTCTCTATAAAATGATGTGCTATCAGACCCTCATCATTCTGTGTCTGTTTAAAAGGGATGTGCTGTCTGTCCCGGATTTCCCATTTCAATTTTCAAAACATGCCTTTGGAAGTTGCAGGAATTTTAGTTTGTTTGTGTGTTTGTGTAAGCCAGAGTGTGTGCAAACGTGCAGTGCGATCTGACGGTCAAGTGAGAAAAATGCATTACATTCAACTTGAAACCGTACTGATTTGATTGAACACTCCTTCGTGGACTCTCTGGCGGTAGAAGAATCTGCTGTGGGATTTTGCTATTCCACGTTTGAAAGAAGGGAAAATACACAAGTTAGAAATATAGCGCTTTTCGGCAGGGCTTGCGTGTGGGCTGTGTGACATGATGACATACTCCATCCTTATTTTCGAATTCAAATCAAATCAAACCAAGACAAGACATGACTGACTGACTGACTTTGTTTATACATGTATATATATATGTGGATATTTATATATTATCCCAAATTTTTAACTTCCCAAATAAATATGCTTTTTCTGTTCTGCCTGCGCTGGCCTCTATTACATTTGACCTCTTTCACAGCACAAGCAGCTGCTGTCAGATCCAGCAGAAAGACACACGCGACTTTAAAAGATCGCCCTTGTAGCCCACATCTTCCCTCATGGCTTGTCTTCCACCATGGGCTTACTGTGTTTGGGTATTTATTGACTGCACCCCTCATTTCTAATGGAATTCTTCTCGTCACACAGCCTTCGTTCAATCAAAAAATACATAGATTAGGAATCAATTATTTATTTATTTAAAACAACTCTAATTCAATTTTTTTTAAATACAATTTAAATGCATTTATTTTCTTAAAATGTTAAATATTAATATATTTCAGACTGGGCTGGTTTTCCGTCCCTCCATCCTTCCTGCCTGGCTTCAATAACAGTCTCTGCCTCGCGTGCTCCTGAGCCCCACTGCACAATTGCCTTCATGGATGATCTAAATCTCACTTTATTCTTTTAAAAGGGAACTGCTGTCAGTCAAGGGTTATTCTGCATCTGGGTAAAAGGGATGTCCTTGCAGTCCCGGATCATTCTGTTTCTGTTTAAATGGGCTGGTTATCAGTTCCGATTCATAATCTTTCTCGTTAAAACGGATTTTCTCATAAACCCGGGTCATCCTGTGTAGTTTGAGAAGGAGTATGATTTCAGCTGCAATGACCGAATTGTTAAACTGTTGTGTTCCAATTTTCATTCGGCTTGCCTGCGCCGGTGCGCATCCAGATCGCAGTGCATCTGTTCATTGACTCGAAATATGCTCATCTTTTCCAAAAACCACTCCTTGATATTGCAGTTGCCCGGAATTTGCTCGCAATATACACAACAACACAATGAATGACGCAGGCAGCGGTCGCGTGGCCTAATGGGTAAGGCGTCTGACTTCGATTTTCGCAGCAAAGTTATCAGAAGATTGCAGGTTCGCGTCCTGCCGAGGTCAACTTAACTCGCTACGTGAAATTTTATATTCTTTGTTGTGATTCTGCCGAGAAACCAACCATCTCTTCCAGTCACTCACCTGAAGCAAAGGAAGGCTGTTTGCTGAAAGAATCTCATGGCAAGTTTTCATCATTGTCGATCTGCATGCACGGGCAGAGCAAGCTGTGAAGTGGACTTTCTTGCATGTTATTTCTGTTTGGATACGAAAAGCAGGAGATTTAATGGCTGACGATTTGTTAAAGCAGGGACGAGGTGGCCGAGAGGTTAAGGCGATGGACTGCTAATCCATTGCGCTCTGCACACATGGGTTCGAATCCCGTCGTCGTCGTTGGTTGACACCTTGACCACGTTTTGACGTTCACATTTAACCTCATCGCCAAATTCCCCTTTTACTTGCAAGGATGCTGCACTTTGCTCATGTCATGTCTCAAATAAATAATATATTCGTCAAAAGGATAACATTTTAGGACGATGGAGAGGAGGACTAATTAGATAGTTCTCTGAGGGACAGCACAAGCACGATGGGCCGAATGAATTTTCTCACTACCGTCATAATCTGAGAGCTACACTCTTTACTGTTGGCGGCTCGTTGGTCTTGGGCTATGATTCTTCTTTAGGGATGATCACATTTGATATGTGAGAGGTTTGCGGACGAGCTCCGCCATTTTTTACTCAAAGTTCCATTTCTCACAGCCGCTCGACATGTGAGAAAACAGGCACATTTCAAATTAAAACGTGTGATTTTGCGCCGATGTTCCCACAGCGTCCAAATCCAAGAGCAAGGATTTAATTCCCTTCCCACTGAATACTGCGGACAGACATGGTCACCTTGGTAACGGAATGGTCATTCTGACATCATTTTCTAAACAATAGCACACAAGACAATGGGTCATCAATAAATGGTAAATTAATTAAACACTCTGCAATTACATTGTAAATAATAGGAAATAAAATGCTGGATAATAACTGGTGCAGAATGTAGCTTATCTCTCGCAAAGATTAAGAATGATGTGTTTTGTGTACACACACACACACACACGCACATAGCAACGACTCGGTGTGCAGTCTTTTCAGTTGTTCTCCTTAACCTGATGCAAATTATTTCTTAGGACTTTGGGAACTTGCGGGAACCAATCCGGCGGTATTTGCTGTGTCAGTATCTCAAGCAGTTGCGCGCCGTTGCTCCTCCCACTGCCAGGGGGAATGGGGCAGCTATTTAAAGGGACAGGGACTCTCTTTTCTCTGCCTATTTATACTTAAAGGAACAGTCCAGTTTATCTCAGAGTGTCGGCGGACTTCACGAACCGAGTTCCCATTAACATTCGCTCCCTTATGTATTGTCCTGTGATTGTAAAGCTGTCTATTCGATTGACTTGAGCCTTTCTAAAATGGCACATTATTTTTATAATCCATTTGAGTTGCTTGTCTAATTTGTAAAAATTTCAGAATTGTGCAGTGTGACGAAGGTTTTGTTTAAAGGTGGAGTAAAATGTGTTTCAAAATATTATTTCCAACTCTCCCTCAACCCCCCAAATTTTAGAACACTCTGCAATACTGACTGGGAAGTTCCCAAGTTCGATCCTTGATCTGGGCTCTTTGTTGCTCTCAGCCAAGGCAGCAGTTCAGGGGTTATAATTGTCCTCAGTACCACTGGGCTAAATATGAGTAAAAATCAGCCACCTACCTTGCTCTTGATACTGATCCAGTGACATCAATTGGGAGGTTTGTGGATGTCATTTGGGGGTAGGAATGGACTCGGCTCCAATGACTGTCACAGTGGAAATCCTGCTGACACTCGACTGATGGTGAAGCACCAGAGGTTAACAAATTTCTGTTGATTTTAGACAGTAAGGATGGAGGGAGAGTGTCTAGAATAAGGCTTTTACATCTTTGGAGGGACAGGAGAGGACAGAATATCCTATAGAATCTAGATTTGTCTCTTCTGAATTAATATCCTGTAATTAAAGGAACAACCTTTGTAACATGCATTTGCAGGGTATGAGAATCTGCAGCTTGGTAACTCAAACCAAACATCACGTCAAGGTTTGAGAGATTCACCAGATTCATCAGGATCACGTTTTCATCAGCCTTTGGAAAAACACCAATCACAGCGGTGAGAAACTGTACACATGTTCTGTGTGTGGATAGAACTTCAATCATTCGTCAACCTGTGACACTCGTGTGCCCAGCTGACTGAACACTGTAAATGTGGGGACAGTGGGAATGGATGCAGATGTGCGTTGGGTGGAAACACATCAGGGAGAGGCCATTTACCAGCTGAATGTGGAAAGTGATTCAGTCTCTCATCTCACCAACTGACATTCGAGGAATTAGATAACAGACTTTCTCCTGTGAATATCGAGCTGTGTTATTGGGCCATGATATTTTTACTTGTTCATCGAGTTGACTGTAAACCTTTGCCAATTAGTTGATGCGATCGGTTTACTTGTAGATATTTTCAAAAATACATTTACTGAGTGGATTCAAATTTAAATTGAAACCAGCTTTGCAGATGTGATAGTCTACTCACACATTGAAGGTGAGAGAGATGCTGTGGAAACAAGAAAATTCCAATATGTGTAAGTGATTAACAGACTGGATTTTGTGGTTAGTGATCCCGGGCGTGTTAGCTCTCCCGACCCTTGACATCAAGGCACTCTGGACGGTATGGGGAAGTGGGACTTGTCCTGAGAGTAACCAAAGGTCTGAGAACTGAAACATTCTACAGTTAGAAAGGAGTAAAGGCGCAAAGTGAAGCAGTCAGTTACATGACATCAATTTGTCTCCTCTTATCATGGAGACATCAACTATCGACACACTGTGTAATTTGAAATATCAAAATAGTAAACTCCAAACCAGTTTTATGGGTGATTAACATCAGCAGAAACAAATCCCAACTCACAGAATGAACACGATTCAGTCAGGATGTGATTAACAGCAGTACTAACAGTAGAACCCAACCCCTGCAGTCAGTTGCGAACTCGCAATTCAAATGACAGAGTAAATCCTTTCCACACCTCCCCAGTATGAACTCGCTGGAGCTTCAGCAGATCAGATGACTGAGTGAAACCTTGGCCACACACAGAGCAGGTGAACAGTCTCACCCTAGTGTGACTGCGATGATGGATTTCTAGATCAGACGGGGAACTGAATCCCTTCTCACAGTCTTCACATTTCCATGATATCTCCATGGTGTGGGTGTCCTTGTGTCTCTCCAGGTTGGACGATAAGTTGAAGTTTCGTCCACACACGGAACACGTGTAGTTTCTCCCCACTGTGAATGGTGCGATGTTTTTCAGGCTGTGTAACTGGTTGAAGCTCTTTCAAAAATCAGTACACTGGAACATTCTCACTCGGATCGGGAATGTGTGTGTCGCTGCTTTTCCAGTCACACTGATGATGTTTGAAATATTTTCCCACAGACAGAACTGAAAAATGTTTCTCCTTCCACATTCAAAGGCAGATGGTATTCATCATTTCCAGCTAACAAAGTGAGAATAAAATAAATGAGCTGCTGATTTTCTCTGCTGATCAATGGGCCTTTTGTGCTGGGTCAATAGGGTCAACACGGGCTGGTCCAATAGGATGTGCCTGGGTGACCCAATTGGGTGAGCCCGGTCTGGCCCAATAGTGTGGGCCCGGGCTGACCCAAGGAGATGAGATTGTGTTGGTCCATTAGGGTGAGACTGGGCTGGCTCAATTGGGTTAGCTTGGGCTGGTCTGAACCAATAGGGTGAGGCGCGCTGGCACAGGGTTACCAGACAACTATCAGAACAACAAGGCTCCCTTTCAGGGGCCACTGACCTGGACACAAACATGTGACCAATCAAACTGACAGACATCCTGAAGCCCCGCCCACCCTTTGTCCCTGCACAAAGACCGTGCATGCGCCGTGAGACCGTCCTGACCAATATGGCGGCCGCTGAGCACGCTCCCACCACCGGGGGAAACAGTTTTACTCGTTGGAGTTCAGAAGGATAAGGGGTGATCTTACAGAAACATTTAAAATAATGAAAGGGATAGACAAGATAGAGGGAGAGAGGTTGTTTCCACTGGTCGGGGAGACTAGAACTTGGTAGCACAGCCTCAAAATACGGGGGAGCCAATTTAAAACCGAGTTGAGAAGGAATTTCTTCTCCCAGAGGGTTGTGAATCTGTGGAATTCTCTGCCCAAGGAAGCAGTTGAGGCGAGATCATTGAATGTATTCAAGTCACAGAGAGATATATTTTTAACCAATTAGGTAATTAAGGGTTATGGGGAGCGGGCGGGTAAGTGGAGCTGAGTCCACGGCCAGATCAGACATGATCCTGTTGAATGGCGGCGCAGGCTCGAGGGGCTAGATGGCCTACTCTTGTTCCTAATTCTCATGTTCTTATGTTCTTATTAGTTACTGCCAAGAAAGGCGCCAAGAAAACAGTCACTACAACACAACCGAAGAGCGGAAAGAAGCGCAGAAAGTCGAGGAACGAGAGTTACTCCATTTACAGCTGATGAAGCAGGTTCACCCTGACACCGGTATCTCCTCCAAGGCCATGGGCATCATGAACTCGGTTGTGAAGGATATTTTAGACCGCATCACTGGTGAGGCCTCCTGCCTGGCACATTACAACAAGGCCAGCACAATCTCACAATATTGGGCCAGCACAGGCTCATCCTATCGGGTCATCACAGTCTCACCCTATCGGGCTAGCACAAGTTCACACTATCTGGCAGCACAGGCTCACGCTATAGGGCCAGCACAGTCTCACACGATCGGTCCAGCATAGTCTCACTCTATCGGGCCAGAACAGTCTCACCCTAATGGCCCAGCCCAGGCTCACGCTATTGCGCCGGCACAGTCACACCCTATTGGCCCAGCACAAGCTCACCCGATCGGCCCAGCACAGTTTTACACTATTTGGCCAGCACAGTCTCACCCTTTCGGGCCGCACAGGCTCACCCTATTGGGCCAGCCCAGGCTCAGCCTTTCGGGCAACACAGTCTAACACTGTTGGGCCAGCGCAAAAGACCCAGTAGCCAGCAGCGAAAATCAGCATCTCATTGATTTTATTCTCACTTTGCACACAGCTGGTGCAGGTCTGAACCCAACCATGTAAGGTGGAAATGATCAACATCCTCCGCCTTTGAATGTGGAAGCAGGAATATTTGTCTGTTCTCTCTGAGGGAAAATATTTCAAACAACTGGGAAAGCACCACGACACACAAAACATCCGCGTGAGATTGTTCCAGTGCACTAGAAAGAGCTTCAACCAGTTCCACAGCCTGAAATAACTTCGCACCATTCACAACAGAGAAAAGCTACACGTGTTGTGTGTGTGGACGAATCTTCAACTGATCGTCCAACCTGGAGAAACACAAGGACACCCACACCATGGAGACACCATGGGAATGTGGAGACTGTGGGGAGGGATTCAGCTCCCCGTCTGATGTAGAAATTCATTGTCACAGTCATACCGGGAAGAGGCCGTTCACCTGCTCCGTGTGTGGGTAGGGGTTCACTCCATCATCTGCTGAAACTCCAGTGATTTCACACTGGGGAAGTGTGGGAAGAGATTTACTCAGTCATCTGAATTGCGAGTTCTCAAGTGACTGCAGGGGTTGGGTTCTACTGTTATTACTGCTGTTAATCACATTCTGACTGAATCATGTTTGTCCTGTCAGTTAGGATTTGTTTCTGCTGATGTTAATCATTCTGAATACTGGGCTGCAGTTTAATATTTTGATATTTCAAATTACACAACGTGTCAATATTTGATATCTCTATGACAAGAGGCGACTATTGATGTCCTGTTACCGACTGTTCCATTTGGGGCCTTTTCTCCTTTCTAACTCTCGATTGTTTCCATTCTCATGCCTTTGGTTACTCTCAGAGACAAGTCCCAGTTCCCCACACCTTCCAGCGTGCCTCTCTTTGCCTTAATGTCCAGGTTAGGGAAAGCTAACACGCCCGGGATCAAGAACACAAAATCCAGTCTGTTAATCACTTTCAGTGACAGGACTTAGCATGTGCCTGCAGCAGTTGTTGAGATAAGCGACTGTATCTCTTTCCACACTCAGCTGGTAAACGGCCTCTCCCTGATGTGTTTTCACTTGACGTGCTTCTGCATCCATTCCCACTGTCCCCACATTCACATTGTTGAGTTAGCTGGGCACACGAGTCTCACAGGCTAGACGATTGGTTGAAGGTGCATCCATACACAGAACATATGTCCTGTTTCTCCCCGCTGTGATTGGTGTTTTCCCAAAGTCTGATGATAAAGTGATCCTGATGAAACTGATGATTTCCTCAAATCTTGACGTGAAGGTTGATTTGAGTTTCCAAGCTGCAGATCCGCCCCTTCTAATACCCAGCAAATGGAGGTGACAAAAGTTGTTACTTTAAGTAGAGGATAGACATTTCCACTGTGATAGGCATCAGAGCCGAGTTCAATCCTGCCCTCAAGTGACATCCACACACTTCTCAGTTGATGTCACTGGATCGGTAGCAAGAGCAAGGGCACTGGATAATTCTTACTTATATTTAGTCCAGTGGTAGTGAAGACAATTAGAACCCCTGAACTACTGCCATGACTGAGAACAACTAACAGCCCAGATCAAGGACCGAACTTGGGACCTTCCCAGTCAGTATTGCAGAGTGTTCTAAAATTTGTGGTGTTGGGGGAGGGTAAGAAAGAATAATTTCAAAGAAAATTAAATCCATCTTTAAACAAAACCTTCGTCACAATGCACAATTCTGAAATCCTGTCAAATTAGAAAAGCAAATCAAATGGATCATCAAAAACAATTGAGTCATTATAGAAAGGCTCAAGTCACTGAAAATATACAGCTTTACAATCACTGCACAATACAGAAGGGAGCGACTGTTAATGGGAGCTCGGCTTGTGAAGTCCTCCGACACTCCGAGATAAACTGGACTGTTCTTTTAAGTATAACTAGGCAGAGAAAAGGGAGTCCCTGTCTCTTTAAATATCTGCTCCATTCCTCCAGGCAGCGGGAGGAGCAATATCGTGCGGTATCTTTATATCCTGACGCAGCAACACCTAATAAAACATATTGGATCAGCTTAAGTACAACAACTGAAAAGTGTGTACACAAAGTCTTTGCTACATATATATGTGTAAGTGTGTGTATGTGTGTAAACTAAACACATCATTCTTATTGTTTGTTCGTGCATTCTACAGAGATAAGCTATGATCTTCGCCAGTTATTTTTCAGCATTTCTTTCCTATTATTTACAATGTAATTGCAGAGTGTTTAATCCCTTTACCATTAATTGATGACCCACTGCCATGTGTGCCCTTGTTTAGAAAGTGATTTCACACTGACCATTCCGTTACCAAGGTAACCATCTGTGGGCAGCATTCAATGGGAAAGCGGATTAAATTACACCGAGGGTAATGAGCAGCCACCCACAAGTATCTGCATTTTATTGTCCAGTGATTACCTCACCATCACACAGACGCTCCTCAGATTTACCTCCAGTGTGGATGACTTGTGTACGTGATGTTGAAAATGAAATTGTTGGGGTGAAAGAGGAGTTGGGGAAGGGGTTTGGAGCGAAAGGTGAAAGAGAAGTTCGGGTGAGAGTTTGAAAGAAATGGGGTGATAGAGGAGTTGGGGTGAGGGGTTTGGAGAATAGGGGCGAAAGAGTAGTTGGAGAGGGATAGTTGGAGAGTAGAGGTGAAAGAGGTGTATCAGTGAGGAGTACTTACTGCCCATTAATTGCCTTTGTTGAACTATGATCGGGTTTATTTTTGCTTTAAAATGTTTTGTATTGTGTGTTCCACCAAAGTTAGACATGGGGCTGCAGTTCCATGCAGGCACTGGGCTGTTTCTGGTGAATTAATGTGGGTAGTGTTAATTGGGAATAGATTTTAGTGGGATCATTCTGTGCTGAATGCGTTGCTGGGCTGCGGGGTTGTCCATAGTTCCAATGATGAGGTGTGCTTGACAACAAATCCAGAATTCCCTTACATAGTGACACCAAATCCAGGGACCACTTACATTGTGACACCAAATCTGATATGTCCTTACTATACCGTATAAATGCACACGAGGCCCACACTTGAGAGAAGGTCACTCTGTGACCAGTTACCTTTAATACCAAGACCTCAAGTTATGAAGGTGGGTGGAGCTTCCCCTTTTATAATTGAAAGTCCAGGTTAGGAGTGTCTCCCACAAGTTCACCCCCTTGTGTTCAATGTTCTCACGGTACACAACTTCGGTCAGCTTATACATTGATTACAATGATAGTTAAATACATGACATCACCTCTCCGCAAAGTCTTATTGAGATCACAGGTTAAGTCTCTCTGGTGGTTTACACTCCCTTGTTGAGCGCCTGAGTTGGGGCTCCTGTTGTTGGGCGCTGGCCTGAGTATCTGCTGTTTGTGGTGCCTCAGGCCTGTCTGGACTGCCCACAGTGACTGGGCTCTCCTCCACTTGGTTCCGGTGTTCAGTCACCTGTGCTGGAGTAAACTCTACGTCGTGTTCTTCCTCTGCTTTTTCTATGGGGTTGATGAACCTCCTTTTAGTTTGATCCACTTGTTTGCGGCAGATTTGTCCATTGGTAAGTTTAACTACAAAACCCTAATTCCCCTCTTTGACAAACACAGTGCCTGGAAGCCATTTGGGCCCTGCAGCGTAATTAAGGACAAAAACAGTGTATTGACATCAATAATGGCGCCCTCGCATTCCTGTCATGGCAGTCACATTGTGACTCGCGCCTGCTCTCAAGAATTTCTTTCATAGCAGGGTGTATAAGGGATAACCTGGTTTTGAGTGTCCTTTTAATTAGCAGCTCTGCGGGTGGAATCCCTGTGAGCGTGTGTGTTCGGGATCTATTGGCCTACAGGAAGCGTGATAAAGCAGCTTTGAACGGAACTCCCTTAGATTCTGAGGATCCCCTGTTTGATTATCCTCACTGCTCGTTCCATCTGGCCATTTGAGGCCGGCTTGAACGGTGCCGTTCTGACATGGTTGATTCCATTGCCTGCCATGAAGTCTTGGAAATCAATGCTTGTGAAGCTCGAACCATTTCAGCAGACCATGACATCTGGTAAAACATGGGCGGTGAACATTGCCCGTAGACTTTCGACCGTGGCAGAGGATGTTCTTGAATTTAAAATGGCACACTCAATCCATTTTCAGTAGGCGTCTACGACAACCAAAAACAGTTTTCCCATGAAAGAACCTGCGTAATCCACATGGATGCGTCACCATGGATTGGCGGGCCAGGACCAGGGGCTAAGGGCGGCATCCCTGGATGCGTTGACCAGCTGAGCACACGTGTTGCACCTGCGAACACAAAGTTCCAGGTCTGCATCTATCCCTGTCCACCAAATGTGTGACCTGGCAATTGCATTCATCATGACAATGCCCAAGTGCTCATTGTGAAGTTCTATGATAAACATCTCTCTGCCCCGCTGGGACATGACTACTCGATTTCCCCATAGTAGGCAATCGGCCTGAATGGAGAGTTCATCCTTGCACCGATGAAACCGTTTAATTTTCTCAGGGCATGCCCTGTACGTGGCTGCCCACTCCCCATTCAGGACGCATTTATTAACTAAAGAGAGTAGCGGGTCTTTATTTGTCCAGGCTTTAATCTGACGGGCTGTCACAGGTGAACCTTCGCTTTCGAAAGCTTCAACAGCCATCACCATCTCAGCATCGTGCTCAGTTGCCCCCTCAGTGGTGGCTAGTGGGAGCCTGCTGATTGCATCGGCAGAGTGTTCAGTGCCCGATCTGTGCAGAATTGTGTAGTCATAGGCGGCTAACGTAAGTGCCCACCTCTGTATGGCTTTGTTGTCGGCCAAAAGGGACGTTAGGTATTTGTGATCTGTCTCCAGCTCAAATTTCCTGCCAAACTAGGGCCTTCCAAGAGCAATTATTTTGCCTCAGCCTGAGCCAGAAGCAGCGTGGGAGGTGTATGCCCTTTACAAAGGAGGTGCTCATGGACCTCTGCCACCTCTTGTAACCAAACCTGCAGCCTCAGTCCATGATAAGGACAGCTCTGCTACTAGCAGTGAAGGTGACCGTGATTCTGAATTTCCTCACTCTGGGATCCTTCCAGGCAGTCTTCTCTCTTTCCAGAGAGATGCAGGTAGAGCATGGGTCATATAATGTTAACAGTTTGTTGGAGCAGACCAAGTTGCGTTCTCTATCAAAAGCCCTTTCCTGGCTGTTCCCTCAGACCCAATCGCGACCTTTGCGTGGGAGCACGTGTAGAGGCTCTAACAGCTTGTTCAATTTGGGAACAAAGTTACCAAAAAAGTCTGGGTACTCTCCGGATCGCTTCCGTTTTGGACACAGTAGGTGTGATCCCGTCTGCTGCTACCCTCCTCCCCAAGAATTCTACTTCTGGAGTTAAGAAGATGCACTTTGCCTTTTTCAGTCGCAGCCCTACCCGGTCCAGTCTGCGTAGCGCCTCATCCAGGTCGTGGAGATTTTCTTCAGCATCGCGACCCATGATGGTGATGTTGTCCTGAAAAACCACCGTCCTTGGAATCGACTTGAGGAGGCTTTCCATATTTTGCTGAAAGATCACGGCGGCTGAACGAATCCCGAACGGACATCTGTTATAGTCAAACAACCCCTTGTGTGTCGTGATGGTTGTCAGCCTTTTTGAATCACTCACCAGCTCCTGGGTCATGTGAGCTGAGGTCAGGTCCAATTTACCAGCGGATAGTGTCGTAAAGAGGTCCTCCACTCTCGGTAGCGGGTACTGGTCTTGGAGTGAGACCTGATTGATGGTGGCCTTCTAAGCGCTTCATATCCTGACCGACCCATCCGCCTTGTGCACCGGCACGACCGGGCTCGCCCAGTCACAGAATTCAACTGGCAAGATGATGCCTTCCCTCGGCAGGCGGTCGAATTCGCATTCTATTTTTTCCCGCATCACGTACGGCACCGCTCTGGCCTTGTGGTGCACTGGCCTGGCGTCCGGGCTTTTGTGAATCGCTACCTTAGCCCCCATGAAAGTTCAGATGCCGGGTTGAAATAATGAGTCAAATTTGTCTAGGACCTGTGAGCAAGATACTCGCTCCAGGAAAGAAATGCACTGACATCGCCCCATTTCCAGTTCAAGACAGCAAGCTAACTCATCCCCAGTAGTGTGGGACCGTCACCCAGGACAATCCAGAGTGGCAACCTGTTCTCCGAATCTAGCACCGGAATAATCTCCTTTGTATATGTCCGCAGCTGTGCATCAATCGGCAATAATTTTGGCCTCATGGCCTTGGATACCCACAACCTTTCAAACTGGTTGATTCTCATCAAGGACTGGCTGGTCCCCGTGTCTAGCTCCATTAGTACTGGGATGCCATTGAGGAGCAGTTTCATCATTATTGGTGGCGTCCTGGTATATGAACTGTATATGTGCTCCACATGAACTCGCTGAACTTCAGTTTCCAGTGACTTTCACCAGTATTCATTTGGCCTCCTAGAGCTTACATCGGGCCTGTCCTCCTCGTACATCAACCTGGATGCAGGTTTCCTGCAGATACGCGCCAATTGACCACTGACGTTGCAGTTTCTGCAGGTATATTGCTGATAGCTGCAGGCTTTGTCTGGGTGTTTGGCTTCACATCTCCAGCATGAGCTGGAGGACCCATTGTTGGAAACTAAAGGACCATTACCAGTCGATCGTCTCTGACTGTCTCTGTAACTCTCCTTAAGTGCACCATTAACAGGTGTTGATTGCCCCATTTCTGGCCGCATTGTCCATTGCAATGGCATGATTCACCGTTCAGCTAGCCATTGTCTCTGTTGAATTCCCCTTTTGGGTTCGACTGCATGCTGGGACATGTCCGATTGCCCTTGTCTGCCGAGAGAACTGTGTGCCGCGTTAACAATGTTGACTCCCTGGTCATTTGCCGCATTTGAGCCAAGATTTTTGTCATACATCATTCTGGTCTCTTTTTCCCCTGAGTTAAAGTCTGGGCTGTCAGAGCCGCTTCCAAGGTCAAGTATTTGGTCTCAATCAGTTTCCTGAAAACCCCAGCATGACCGATGCCCTCAATTAAAAAGACTCGCATCATTTCTGCTCTGCTTGCATCTGTGAACTTACATATGCTCGCCAGTCGCCGGAGATCTGCCACGAAGTCAGGAACACTTTGCCCTTCTCACCGCCAGTTCATGTAAAACTGGTGTCTCGCGATGTGCATGCTGCTCGCAGGTTTAAGGTGTCCCCCGATCAATTTACTGAGCTCTTCGAACGTCTTGTCCCCGGCTTCTCTGGTGCTAAAAGGGCCTTAATCAGGAAGTACATTCTGGATCCACAAACCGTCGAGATGAGCCCTGCGTTTGTCGGCCGAATCCTGTCCCAAACTTTCCTTTGTGACAAAACTTTGCTGTAGTCTTTCAATAAAGTCGTCTCAATCATCACAACACAGTACCTCTCTTCTCTGCTGCTAGTGGCCATGCTCGCGTGGTTTAAATCACAGTTTCTCGTCGCCAATGATATGTCCTTACTATACAGTATAAATGGACACGAGGCCCATATTGAAAGAAGGTCACTCTGTGACCAGTTCCCTTTATGATCAAGATCTCAAGCGATGAAGGTGGGTGGAGCTTCCCCTTTTTTACCTGAAATTCCAAGTTAGGAGTGTCTGCCACAAGTTCACCCTCTTGTGGTCAATGTTCTCAAGGTGTACAACTTAGGTCAGCTTATACATGGATTACAATGATAGATGAATACATGACAATATCCAGGGACCACTTACATTAAGACACCAAATCCAGGAACCACTTGCATGGTAACTCCAAATCCAGGGACCACTTGCATTGGGGCATCAAATCCAGGGACCACTTGCACTGGGGCATCAAATCCAGGGACCACTTTCACTGGGGCACCAAATCCTGGGACCCCTTACGTTGAGGCATCAAATCCAGGGACCACTTACACGGCTGCATCATATCCATGGACCCCTTACACTGAGGCATCAAATCCAGGGACCACTTACACTGCGGCACCAAACCCAGGGACCCCTTACACTGAGGAACCAAATCCAGGGGCCCCTTACACTGAGACATCAAATCCGGGGACCCCTTACACTGAGGCACCAAATCCATGGACCCCTTACACTGAGGCATCAAATCCCGGGACCCCTTACACTGAGGCAGCAAATCCAGGGACCCCTTACACTGAGACATCAAATCCAGGGAGCACTTACACTGAGGCACCAAAGCCAGGGACCCGTTACACTGAGGCACCAAATCCGGGGACCCCTTACATTGAGGCACCCAATCCAGCGACCACTTACACTGAGACATCAAATACAGTGACTACTTACACTGAGGCATCAAATCCATGGACCCCTTACAATGAGGCATCAAATCTAGGGACCACTTACACTGAGGCATCAAATCCAGGGACCCCTTACACTGAGGCACCAAATCCAGGGACCCCTTACAATGAGACATCAAATACGTGGACCCCTTACACTGAGGCACCAAATCCAGGGACCTCTTACACTGAGGCACCAAATCCAGGGACCCCTTACAGTGAGGCACCAAATCCGGGGACCCCTTACACTGAGGCACCAAATCCAGGGACCACTTACATTGAGACATCAAATCCAGGGAGCACTTACACTGAGGCATCAAATCCAGGGACCCCTTACACTAAGGCATCAAATCCAGGGACCCCTTACACTGAGGCATCAAATCCATGGACCACTTACACTGAGACATCAAATCCAGGGACCCCTTACACTGAGGCATCAAATCCAGGAACCCCTTACACTGAGACATCAAATCCAGGGACCACTTACACTGAGGCATCAAATCCAGGAACCCCTTCCACTGAGGCATCAAATCCAGGGACCCCTTACACTGAGACATCAAATCCAGTGACCCCTTACAATGAGACACCAAATCCAGGGACCCCTTACACTGAGGCATCAAATCCAGGAACCCCTTACACTGAGACACCAAATCCAGGAGCCCCTTACACTGAGACATCAAATCCAGGGACCACTTACACTGAGACATCAAATCCAGGGACCACTTACACTGAGGCATCAAATCCAGGGACCCCTTACACTGAGGCATCAAATCGAGGGACCCCTTACACTGAGGCATCAAATCCATGGACCACTTACACTGAGGCATCAAATCCAGGGACCCCTTACACTGAGGCATCAAATCCAGGAACCCCTTACATTAAGACATCAAATCCAGGGACCACTGACACTGAGGCATCAAATCCAGGAACCCCTTCCACTGAGGCATCAAATCCAAGGACCCCTTACACTGAGACATCAAATCCAGTGACCCGTTACAATGAGACACTAAATCCAGGGACCCCTTACACTGAGGCATCAAATCCAGGAACCCCTTACACTGAGACACCAAATCCAGGAGCCCCTTACACTGAGACATCAAATCCAGGGCCCACTTACAAGGAGACATCAAATCCAGGGACCCCTTACACTGAGGCATCAAATCCAGGGACCCCTTACACTGAGGCACCAAATCCGGGGACCCCTTACACTGAGACATCAAATCCAGGGACCCGTTACACTGAGGCACCAAATCCAGGGACCAGTTACAATGAATCATCAAATCCAGGGACCACTTACAATGAGACTACAAAATTACAGAATGACACAGAAATGAGCCATTGGACTAACCAGTCCATGCCGGTGAAAGCAGCTCAAGTGGGAGAGGTGGGTAATGAATGAAGAGACGATGGAGGAATCAGACGGTGACTGGTGGGGCCTGGTGACAGATTATTGTCAGCAGTCCTTTTTAGGCAGGTTGATGATTAGATGTAACCTGTGCAACAATGGTATCCATCTGTTATTGTTCCAAAATACACAAATCTAATGTCACTAATTTATTTTTCCATGAGAAATGTAGAGATTACGATGTGTTGTTGACAGAAAGAAACGAGGCTTGCGCAGGAAAGAAGGTTCCTTGAATGGACACATTGTGAGGCTGTTTTGTGACTCGGCTCTGTGAGGTTAAAAACATGAAATGGAAAAGGGCATGTCCAGTAACACTTATATTGCCAATCGTGCTTTCTAAGTTAATCATTATATCTTAATGACTCTCTCAATCACTAATCCCAATCCGAACAAATCACCACAACCACTAAACCTACATCTAAATCCAGCTCCTAACCAAGGATAAGAACATAAGAAATATGGGCAGCAGTAGCCATCTGGCCCCTTCAGCCCACCCCGCCATTCAATAAGATCTTGGCTGATCTGATCTTGGCCTCACTTCCTTTTCCCTGCCCTCTCCCCATAAACGTTGACTCCACTATCTTTGAAAAATCACTCTCTCTGCACCTAAAATATTTACAATGACCCAGACTCCACTGTTCTTTGGGGTAGATAATTTCAAGGATTCACGACACTCTGAGAGAAGAAATTCCTCTTCATTTCCATTTTAAATGGGCGCCCCCTTATGCTCAGACTTTGCCACCGAGTTCTCGATTCACCCACAAGAAGAAACAGAGATCAGTGGGGAAGCTAAAGACCTGATAAAGGAAGTATTTAAACAATTACTTTGATGCAAGAAATACTGCAATGTATGTTAGTAACAAGTAATTGTAATCAACTAACCCATTAAAATTAGCAAAGGCAATTACAAAGGTCAGAACATTTCAAAGTTGATCACATGCAGTATGTGTGAAGATCTATTAACCGCATTCAAAAATCGTTAAATACAGAAAATAACAGATTTACAGTCTTACGCAAGACAGTTCTTTGAAGGGTTGTTTGAAAGGAACGTTAAATGAGTGTAAAGTGAGACACGCCGGTTCAGTCTCAGATATCCACAAGCCGTGTACTCAAAGGTAAAAAGTTTAGGATTTGATGTAGTAAAAGATGAATTAATTGAGAAGTGAAATAATCTAGAGTAAGAAAAGGCTCAAAATGGAATAGAAGGGAACATTTATTAGTCTCTTTTTATGGAGAAATGAAATATTGGACACACGGTGTTTGAAACAAGCTGATTTATTCAGTATTGAGACAGAACATTAATCTCCAGCTCAGGTACAGGGTTATTCAGAGCAGCAGAAACAAAGTCTTAGTGCCAGAAAGAATATGGTTCAGTGCCCAATGGGGGCCCAGTAAATCCTGTCCCATTCTCTGACGTGGCCTTTGGTATTTATCCAGCATTCCCCGCGACGGAGGACGTGCCGAGCCCAGAGTACAGGGGCCCAGTGCGCAGGCGCGAGACCGAGCTGTGTTTGGAGCAAGCGTGGTGCGTGTATTGGCGGAAAGGACATGGTGATTATCTTTTCCGCAAAACAGTCCTTTTTCAGCGGGGCGGAGGTGAGTAATGGATCAGGGGGTAGTCGGGGAGGCTTCATGAGTTCCCTTTCATGAAACCATACTGACTCTGCTTGATTGAATAATGCTTTTCCAAATGTCCCGCCACTGCTTCCTTAATAATGGACTCCAGCATTTTCCCAAGGACAGATGTTCGGCTAACTGGTCGATAGTTTGCTGCTTTTTGTCTGCCTCCTTTTTTAAATAGAGTCGTTACATTTTCGTTTTTCCAATTTGTTGGGACCGCACCAGAATCCAGGGAATTTTGGTAGATTAAAACCAATGTGTCCACTATCTCAGAAGCCACTTCTCTTAAGACCCTACGATGTAAGCCATCAGGGCAAGGTGACTTGTCTGCCTTTAGTCCCATTATTTTTCTGAGTACTACTTCATTATGAATAGTGATTGTATTAAGTTCCTCCCTCACTGGAGCCCTTTGATTATCCACTTCGGTATTACTTTCAATGACCGAGTGTTTTGCTGTAATTAAACTGATCTCGGACTGTTTCTGTCAGATATTAACTCCTGCATGGTCCCAGCAAACTTTCCCACTCCCTCGTCCCTCTGATGTTTTTGCAGAATTGCTTTGTGAAGACGGGCTCATGGAGAGAAACACCCTGCACGGAATGATCCCAAAGTGAGTCTCTCCAAGGGACAAGACTACCAGCTTTAATCATTCACTGTCCTTTGCCCCAAGGCCCAGTTCCTTTGCTCAGATTTTGATAAAAGTAAATTGGGAAATGTGCGCCTTGATTTTTACAGGCTGAATTATTGCAGAGAGCTGCGCATGCGTGGTTCAGCCCCACCCCATGTGTTGATTCACAGTGAGCAGAAGAGCGCATGTACTTCCCCTCCCCCAGAACTGCCTGTAATCGCCATTCACTCAGTGAGTGGAAGAAGATGGTTTAAAACAGCCGGGAATGGAGACACTGTGACCCCGGGGTAAGGCAGCGAGCAGCAGCCTCCTTCCAGCAGTGCAGCCCTTTGGGAGCATGTCCACAGATGGGCTCAGAGATCGGCATTGAGTCCGGGGGGAGTTCAGGGAGAGTCGGGGGCTGTGTGTAAGAGGCAGAGTGGAGCAAGAACCAGTCTCAGTGCGTGGTGTGGGTGGGGGAAGTGAGAGGCCATTCTCGGGCTGTGTTTGGACAGCGTGTGTCCAGGGTAAGGGAGATAGAATGGTCAGAATCTGCTATTTACAATCATTGCTGCTTTCTCTCTCCAAACCAGCAGTGAACGTTCCTGGTTTAGTTCCCTCAGGGGTTGTGTGTAAGAGGCAGAGTTGAGCAGGAACTAGTTCTGGAACATGGTGTGAGTGGAGCAATGGAGAGGCCATTCACGGGCTGTGTGTGGACAGAGTAAGGTATCAGAGAAAGTAAACCACCTCGCTCTTTCAAATCATTGCTGCTTTCTTTCCCCAAATCAGCAGTGAATGTTCCTGATTCAGTTCCAATCTCACCGTGTCTGTTGTTCTTGGGCAGTGAGCAGTGGAAACACAGCCTGACAGTGAGGATGTGAGGAGTTTCACAAAGTGCATCTATTGCAGGCTCCAGGAGAGGAGTGTGGGGGAAGATATTTTAAAGACGGGTTATATTGTTTCGGTGAGCTGAGTTCTGCAGAACCGTGTTGCTGATGATCGAGAGATACATTGTCACTCCCTCAGATACATCATATTCTCCCCGCATCCATATCTTAGAACTAATAATGTTCTCGTATTATTATTCTCAGAACAAAATTCTTCAGCCAGAAAAATGTGATCTTTCCTCCACCCAGAATACAAGGAACAGTGCAGGCAGCTCCTTCTCACACACAGTAAGTAGATTATCACTCACAGAGCGCAGAGACACAGAACTGGCCTCAATCCTATTGTCATAGACAGCAGAAGGTGTCAGTCCCACAATGATCCGAAATGGCAGAGTTACATTGTGAATCTTACAGCCACATGGAGCAGCATAATCACATGCTGTTTCACCATTGAAACAGATCACACTGACAGGTACATTAAACAGAAACTGGCAGGTAGAGAATAAAAGACAATCATCGATCATAAAAATTGTCAAACATGTAGTATAAACCACACTTGCATATCAGAAGCTGATGGGTACAGAGCAAAAGCCATATTCATGTTTCAGAATCTAACGGATTCAGTATTTAAATCCCCTGAACATACCAGAAGATGACAGGTGCAGAATAAAACCCACGTTCCCGTACCATAGACTGACAGATACAGCATACAACACACACCCACATATATGAAAGTGACAGTAACAGAATAAAATCTCCACTTGCATATCAGAGAGTGACAGGTAAAGTGTAAGTCCCATGTGCACATCTCGGAAAACTGAAAGGCAGTAAGTAAAATTGTTACTTGCAGCGCAGAAACTGATCGGGGCAGAGTAAAATCCACACCCGCACATCTGAAAAATGACACAGAAGGCAAAATCTTCACTCACACATCAGAGAAATACAGGTAAAAAGTAAAATTGATTCTCACGTTCACATAGCAGAGACTGGCAAATACAGATTAAACCCAAACGACCACAGCAGAAACTGAGACGCACAAATTAAACCTCAACACACACCAAAACCTGACAGTTGCAGAAAAAACACACACTTGCATATCAGAGACTGAGTGATACAGTATAAAAACCACACTCACATATCAGAGACAAAGAGATACAGTATAAAACCCACACTCACATATCAGAGACTGAGTGATACAGTATAAAACCCATATTCACATATCAGAGACTGAGAGATACAGTATAAAACCCACATTCACATATCAGAGATTGAGAGATACAGTATAAAACCCACACTCACATATCAGAGACTGAGTGATACCGTATAAAACCCACACTTGCATATCAGAGACTGAGAGATACAGTATAAAACCCACACTCACATATCAGAGACTGAGAGATACAGTATAAAACCCACACTCACATATCAGAGACTGAGAGATACAGTATAAAACCCACACTCACATATCAGAGACTGAGTGATACAGTATAAAACCCACACTCACATATCAGAGGCTGAGAGATACAGTATAAAACCCATACTCACATATCAGAGGCTGACATGTTAAAATCCATATTCCCATAACATAAATTGACATACAGTGACATGCCCATACTGACGAACCAGGAATTGACAGGTACAGGTTAAAGATCTCTCTTTCATTCCAGAAACTGACAGGTACAAAGGAAAGCCCACTCAAAATTAAACAGAAACTGGCAGGTATAGAGTTCGGCCCACAATCACATATCAGAACTTGACGGGTCCAGAATAAAACCCAGGCTCTCATAACAGAAATGGAGAGATACAGAGAAAGGCCACACTCATAGCAGAAACAGATAGATAGAGAGTAAAACTCAGATTCATTTACCAGAGACCGACAGATTCAGCATAAAACTCACCTCCACAACACAAATTGACAGTTAGAAAGTAAAACCAATACTCTATCATGAATTGGTGTTACACAGTAAAACAATACTTACATACTGGAGAATGACGAGTATGGAGTGGAGCTGACATTCACATAACAGAGATGGACAGATACAGCACAGAACACACTCACACACCAAGAATGTAAAGAAACATAGAAAATAGGTGCAGGAGTAGGCCATTCGGCCCTTCGAGCCTGCACCACCATTCAATATGATCATGGCTGATCATGCAACATCAGTACCTCTTTCTCCCGCTTTCTCTCTATACCCCCTGATCCCCTTAGCCTTAAGGGCCACATCTAACTCCCTGTTGAATATATCCAACGAACTGGACTCCACAACTTTCTGTGGTAGAGAATTGCACAGTTTTACTACTCTCTGAGTGAAAAAGTTTCTCCTCATTTCTATCCTATATGGCTTACCCCTGATCCTAAGACTGTGACCCTGATTCTGTACTTCCCCAACATCAGGAACATTCTTCCTGCCTCTAACCTCTCCAGTCCCGTCATAATTTTAGATGTTTCTATGAGATCCCCTCTCATTCTTCTAAATTCCAGTGAGTGTAAGCCTAGCTGATGCAATCTTTCTTCATATGTCAGTCCTGCCATCCCGGGAATTAGTCTGGTGAACCTTCGCTGCACTCCCTCAATAGCAAGCATGTCCTTGCTCAGATTAATAGACCAAGACTGCACACAATACTCAAGGTGTGGTCTCACCAAGGTCCTGTACAACTGCAGTAAGACTTCCCTGCTCAAATCCCCTCGCTATGAAGGCCAGCATGCCAGTTGCTTTCTTTACTGCCTGCTGGACCTGCATGCCTACCTTCAGTGACTGATGTATCATGACACCCAGTTCTCTTTGCACCTCACATTTTACTAATCTCTCACCATTCAGATAATCTGCCTTCCTGTTTTTGCCACCAAAGTGGATAACCTCACATTTATACACATTATACTGCATCTGCCATGCAATTGCCCATTCACCTAACCTGTCCAAGTCACCCTGCAGCCTCTTAGCATCCTACTCACAGCTCACACTGCCACCCAGCTTAGTGTCATCTGCAAGCTTGGAGATATTACCTTCAATTCCATCGTCTAAATCATTAACATATATTTTAATTAGTTGGGATCCCAGCACTGAAACTTGCAGCACCCCATGAGTCACTGCCTGCCATTCTGAAAAAGAACCGCTTATTCCTACTCTTTGCTTCCTGTCTGCCAACCGGTTCTCTATCCACGTCAATACATTACCCCCAATACCATGTGCTTTAATTTTACACACTAATCTCTTGTGTGGGACCTTGTCAAAAGTCTTTTGAAATTCCAAATACACCACATTCCCACTGGTTCTCCCTTATCCACTTCACTAGTTACATCCTCAAAAAACACTCGAAGATTTGTCAAGCATGAATTCCCTTTCATAAATCCATGCTGACTTGGACCAATACTGTCACTGCTTTCCAAATGATCTGCTATTACATCTTTAATAATTGATTCCAGCATTTTCCCCACCAACGATGTCAGGCGAACCGGTCTATAATTCCCTGTTTTCTCTCCCCCTCCTTTTTTTAAAAAGTGGGGATACATTAGCTACCCTCCAATCCATAGGTACTGATCCATAGTCCATGAAATTCCGGAAAATGACCACCAATGCATCTACTATTTCTAGGGCCACTTCTTTAACTACTCTCGGATGCAGACTATCAGGCCCTGGGGATTATCGGCCTCCAGTCCCATCAGTTTCCCTACAACCATTTCCTGACTAATAAGGATTTCCCTCAGTTCCTCCTTCCCGTTAGACCCTCGGTCCCTGAGTAATTTCGGGAGGTTATTCGTGTCTTCCTTAGTGAAGACAGAACCAAAGTATTTGTTCAATTGGTCTGTCATTTCCTTGTTCCCCATTATGAATTCACCTGATTCTGACTGCAAGGGACCACGTTTGTCTTCATTAATGTTTTTCTCTTCGCATATCTATCGAAGCTTTTGCAGTCAATTTTTAATGATCCCTGCAAGCTTATTCTCATACTCTATTTTTCCCCTCCTAATTAGACCCTTTGTCCTACTCTGCTGAATTCTAAATTTCTCCCAGTCCTCAGGTTTGCAGCTTTTGCTGGCCAATTTATATGCCTCTTCCTTGGATTGAACACTGTCCCTAATTTCGCTTGTTAGCCATGGTTGAGCCACCTTTCCGGTTTTATTTTTCCGCCAGACAGGGATGCACAATAGTTGTAATTCATCCATGTGATCTTTAAATGTCTGCCATTGCCTACCCACCGTCAACACTTTAAGTATCATTCGCCAGTTTATCCTAGCCAAATCACGTCTCATACCATTGAATTTTCCTTTAAGTTCAGGGCCCTAGTCTCTGAGTTAACTGTGTCGCTCTCCAGCTTACTGAAGAATTGTACCATATTATGGTCACTTTTCCCCAAAGGGCCACGCACGGCCAGATTGCTAATCAATCCTCTCTCGTTACACAAGACCCAGTCTAGGATGGCCTGCTCTCCAATTGGTTCCTCGACATATTGGTCTAGAAAATCATATCTTATACACTCCTGGAAAACCTCCTCCACAGTATTGCTACAAGTTTGGTTAGCCCAATCAATATCTAGGTTAAGGTCACCCATGATAACTGCTGTATCCTTATTGCACGCGTCCCTAATTTCCTGTTTGATGCCATCCCCAACCTCCCTACTACTGTTTGGTGGTCTGCACACAACCCCAACTAACGTGTTCTGCCCTTTGGTGTTTCGCAGCTCTACCCATATAGATTCCACATTATCCCAGCCAATGTCATTCCTTACTGTTGCATTAACATCCTCTTTAACCATTAACACTACCCCACCTCCTTTTCCTTTCTGGCTATCCTTCCTGAATATTGAATACCCCTGGATGTTATGTTCCCAGCCTTGGTTACCCTGGAGCCTTGTCTCAGTAATCCCAATTAATTCATATCCATTAACAGCTTTCTGTGCAGTTAATTTGTCCACCTTGTTACGAATGCTTCTCGCTTTGAGACTCAGAGCTTTCAGGCTTGTTTTTTTAACACTCTTTGTCCTTTTAGAATTATGTTGTAATGTGGCCCTTTTTGATACAGAATTAAACCCACAGGCAATTACCAGAAATTGACAGGTACAGGATAAAATCCATGCTCTCGTATCAGAAACTAACATGCAGAGTAAAACCATCATCCACATACCAGAGATGGACAGATACAGAATCAAATCCACACTCCCATACCAGACATCCACTATATGATAAAATAAGAACATAAGAAATAGGAGCAGGAGTAGTGCATACGGCCCCTCGAGCCTGCTCCACCATTTAATACGATCATGGCTGATCTGATCATGGACTCAGGTCCACTTCCCTGCCCGCTCCCCATAACCCCTTATTTCCTTATCAGTTAAGACAATGTCTATCTCTGTCTTAAATATATTCGATGTCCCAGCTTACACAGCTCTCTGAGGCAGCGAATTCCACAGGTTTATAACCCTCTGAGAGAAGAAATTCCTCCTCATCTCAGTTTTAAATGGGCGGCCCCTTATTCTAAGATTATGCCCCCAAGTTCTATTCTCCCCAATCAGTGAAAACATCCTCTCTGCATCCACCTTGTCAAGCCCCCTCATTTTCTTATACGTTTCGATAAATCACCTCTCATTCGTTCTTCTCAATTCAATGAGTAGAGGCCCAACCTCCTCAACCATTTCTCATAAGTCAACCCCTTAGCTTCGGAATCAACCAAGTGAACCTTCTCTCAACTTCCTGCAAAGCTCGTACATCCTTTCAGAAATATGGAATCCAAAACTTCACGCAGTATTCCAGGTGTGACCTCACCGATAACTTGTATATCTGCAGCAAGACTTCCCTGCTTTAATACTCCAACCCCTTTGCAATAAAGGCCAAGATTCAGTTGGCCTTCCTGATCACCTGCTGCACCTGCATACTAACGTTTTGTGTTTCATGCACAAGTAAACCCAAGTCCCGCTGTACTGCTGCAATTTGCAATCTTTCTCCATTTAAATAATAACTTGATCTTTGATTTTTTTTCTGCCATATGCATGACCTCACACTTTCCAACATTATACTCCATCTGCCAAATTTTTGCCCACTCACTTAACCTATCTGTGTCCTTTTACAGATTATTTGTGTCCTCCTCACACATTGCTTTTCCTCCCATCTTTATATCGCCAGCAAACTTGGCTACGTTACAGTCGGTCCCTTCTTCCAAGTCGTTAATATCGATTGTAAATAGCTGGGGTCCCAGCACTGATCCCTGCGGCACTCCACTAGTTACTGATTGCCAACCCAAGAATGAACCATTTACCCCAACTCTCTGTTTTCTGTTAGTTAGCCAATCCTCTATCCATGCTAATATATTACCCCCAGCCCGTGAACTTTTATCTTGTGCAGCAATCTTTTACGTGGCACCTTGTCAAATGCCTTCTGCGAGTCCAATTACACCACACCCACTTTATCCAACGTGTTCGTTAGTTGCTCAAAGAATTCCAGCAAATTTGTCAAACTTAACTTCCCCTTCATATATCCATGCTGACTGCCTGACCGAATTATGCTTTTCCAAATGTCGTGCTAATGCTTCTTAAAGAATGAACTCTTCAACTTTTTCCCAACCACAGATGTTAGGCGAACTGGTCTATAGTTTCCTGCATTTTGTCTGCCTCCTTTTTAACCGAGTGCGGCTCTCAGTCACCGGGCACCACCGAGTTTGGCTCTCAGTCCCCGGGCAACACCGAGCGCGGCTCTCAGTCACCGGGCACCACCTAGTGTGGTTCTCAGTCCCCGGGCAACACCGAGTGTGGCACTCAGTCCCCGGGCAACACCGAGTACGGCTCTCAGTCCCCATGCAACGCCGAGTGTGGCTCTCAGTCCCCGGGCAACACCGAGTGTGGCTTTCAATCCCCGGGCAACACCGAGTGTGGCTCTCGGCCCCCGGGCAACACCGAGTGTGGCTCTCAGTCCCCGGGCAACACCGAGTGTGGCTCTCAGTCCCCGGGCAACACCGAGTGCGGCTCTCAGTCCCCGGACAACACCAAGTGTGGCTCTCAGTCCCCGGGCAACACCGAATGTGGCTCTCAGTTCGCGGGCAACACCGAGTGCGGCTCTAGGGCCCCGGGCAACACCGAGCGCTGCTCTCGGGCCCAGGGAAACACCTAGCGCAGCTCTCAGTCACCAGGCAACACCGAGCGTGGCTCTAAGTCCCCGGACAACACCGAGCGTGGCTCTCAGTCCCCGGGCAACACCGAGTGTGGCTCTCGGGCCTCGGGCTGCAACGAGCGCGGCTCTCTGTCCCCGGGCAACACCGAGTGTGGCTCTCAGTCCCCGGGCAACACCGAGTTTGGCTCTCAGTCCCCGGGCACCACCGAGTGTGGCTCTCAGACCCCGGGCAACACCGAGTGTGGCTCTCAGTCCACGGGCAACACCGAGTGTAGCTATCAGGCCCTGGGCAACACCGAGGCGGCTCTCAGTCCCCGGGCAACACCGAGCGTGGCTCTCAGTCCCCGGGCAACACCGTGTGTGGCTCTCAGTCCCCGGGCAACACCGAGCGTGGTTCTCAGTCCCCGGGCAACACCGAGCATGGCTCTCGGGCCGCGGGCAACACCGAGCGTGGCTGTCGGGCCCTGGGCAACAACGAGCGAGGCTCTCAGTCCCCGGACAACACCGAGTGCGGCTCTCAGTCCCCGGGCAACACCGAGTGCGGCTCTCAGTCCCCGGGCATCACCGAGTGTGGCTCTCAGTCCCCGGGAAACACCGAGTGTGGCTCTCGATCCCCGGGCAACACCGAGTGTGGCTCTTGGGCCCCGGGCAACACCGAGTGCAGCTCTCAGTCCCCGGGCAACACCGAGTGTGCCTCTCGATCCCCGGGCAACACCGAGTGCGGCTCTCAGTCCCCGGGCAACACCGAGCGTGGCTCTCATTCACCGGGCAACACCGAGTGCGGCTCTCGGTCCCCGGGCAACACCGAGTACGGCTCTCAGTCCCCGGGCAAAACCGAGTGCGGCTCTCGGTCCCCGGGCAACACCAAGTGCGGCTCTCAGTCCCCGGGCAACACCGAGTGTGGCTCTCAGTCACCGGGTAACATCGAGTGCGGCTCTCGGGTCCTGAATCTGAGCCACCGGGCCCAGCACCAGCAACCCCCGGGGGCAGCACCTTCCCCACACCAGGAAAACAACAACTTACACTTACACAGCAGGCCCAGCAATTCCCAGTCGCTCTGTATCAGGGTGGGCGCTGGATGTGGAAATTTCTCCCTGGCCTCATGTGTCGGTCTGTTTGTTGCATCAATTTGAGCTGGATGGAAAGGGGGGAGAAGCTGTTGGCTTTCACCCCCAGTAATTCTGGGCCCAGTGGGACCAACAATTGCCCATGTGGTCCTGTCGAGGGAGGTGGGTTCCCTTCCCTGAAGGACAGTAGTGACCCAGAGGTGTTTTTACGGCGATCTGACAGCTTTCATGGTCACTTTTTTCGAGTGCCGGCCCCACAAATGATCAGATTCATTCAGCTCAATTTCACAATCTGCCTTTGTGTTTTTGTGGGTTCTCTCACACTCACTTTTCCTGATTGAAATTCACTTTACAGGGTGTTAAAAGGGGAGGATTTGTAGACTGGAAGCTTAAACCAAACATCACCTCAAGATCTGACAGTCACTCGCTACATCGGGATTGGAATATCATCAGCTTTTGAACATGGAAGCAGAAGGCACCGTTCACAGTGGGGAGAAACGGTACACGTGCTCTGTGTGTGCACAAGGCTTCAGCCAATCATCCAAACTGGAGCGACACAAGTGCAGTCACACTGGTGATAAACCGTGTAAATGTGGGGACTGTGGGAAACGATTCAACTCCCCGTCCCAGCTGGAAATACATCGGCGAGTTCACAATGGAGAGAGACCGTTCACCTGCTCCAACTGTGCGAAGCGATTCACTCAGTTATCCAACCTGGAGAGACACAAGTGCAGTCACACTGGGGAGAGACCATTCACCTGCTCCGACTGTGGGAAGGGATTCACTACATCATGCGACCTGCTGAGACACCATCGAGTTCACACTGGGGAGAGGCCAGTCACCTGCTCCGACAGTGGGAAGGGATTCACTACATCATCCAACCTGCTGACACACCAACGAGTTCATAATGAGGAGAGACCTTGTAAATCTTCTGATTGTGAGAAGAGTTTAAAAGCAAAGAGCAACTGATGAGACACCAGCGAGTTCACACTGGGGAGAGGCCGTTCAGCTGCTCTGAATGTGGGAAGGTATTCACTCAGTTATCCCATCTGCTGACATACCAGCGTGTTCACACTGGGGAGAGGACGTTCACCTGCTCTGAATGTAGGAAGGGAGTCACTACATCATCCAACCTGCTGAGACACCAACGAGTTCATAATGAGGAGAGACCTTGTAAATCTTCTGATTGTGAGAAGAGTTTTAAAAGCAAAGAGCAATTGATGAGACACCAGCGAGTTCACCCAGGGGAGAGGCCGTTTTGCTGCTCTGAATGTGGGAAGGGATTCACTACATCATCCCACCTGCTGAAACACCAGCGAGTTCACACTGGGGAGAGGCCGTTCACCTGCTCCGAGTGTGGAAAGGGATTCTCTCTGTCAGGCAACCTGCTGAGACATCAGCGAGTTCACAAGTGACTGCAGGGGTTGGATTCTGCTGTTATTCACATCACGGACTGAATCGTGTTCATTCTGACAGTTGGGGTTTATAACTCCTGTAACACTGATGGTAATAACTCCTGAAATCGACAGGAGTTTAATATTTGGGATATAGACACATAAATTAGTGTTGCTTTCAACACATTGCTGTGGATTTTTGTCTTTCCCACCTGAGTGTTTAGCATCACCTGGCTGGAGCTGAGAAAGGACATTCTGTGGGGAGGATCTTACAGGGGGAACAGAAGTTCAGCCTGGACACTGACCTTCATGGTCACACAGAGATCACCGCATTCTTCTGAACTCCAATATGTTTAGTCCAATCTACTCAACCATAAGTCAATCCCTTCATCTCTGGAATCAACTCTGGAATCTGCAGCAGACATGAGCAAGGACCTGAGGCGAATTAAATGACACATATTTAATTACAGACAAGGTTACGCTGGGAGAACTGTTCAGTTAGAACAGAATAAATAGGAGCAGGAGTAGGTCATTTGAACCCTCAGGCCTGCTCCGCCATTCAATAACATCATGGCTGATCTGATCATGTACTCAGTTCCACTTCTCTGCCCTCTGCACATAACCCTTTACTCACTTATCGCTCAAAGATCTGTCTATTTCCGCCTTAAATATATTCAAAGACCCAGCCTCCACAGCTCTCCTGGGCAGAGAATTCCACAGATTTACAACCCTCAGAGAAGAAATTCCTCGTCTCATTTTTAATTGGGTGGCCCCTTATTCTAAGATTATGTCCCTAGTTTTAGTTTCCCGTGTAAGTGGAAATATCCTCTCTGCATCCACCTTGTCAAGCCTAATCTACTCAAGCTATCTTCAGAAGTAACTCCCCTCATCTCCGGAATCAACCTATGAACCTTCTCTGAACTGCCTCCAATGCAGATATATCCTTCCTTAAATACAGAGACCAAAATACGGAGTCCATTACAGGCACAATGCCAATCAAACCAGCAGCACACTGGCACCTTAACAGTGTCTCATTGGCCGACAGGATTTTCTTAAATAGATTTGCTGAGTGGATATAAACTTAAAGCAGGTTTACAGGTGTGATGCTCTATTCACATATTGAAGGTAGAAGAGATGCTGTGGGGTACATGCTAACTCCAGTAGCTGTCAGTGATTAACAGACTGGGTTTTGTGTTTAGTGATCCCGGGCGTGTTACCAATAACAGCAAAATCGAAGCCCATGGAATAACGGGGACAGTGGCAGCATGGATATGAAAGTGGCTAAGTGATACAGACAGATTAGTGGTGAACAGTTGTTTTTCAGACTGGAGGAAGTGGTGTTCCCCAGAGGTCGGTATTGGGGCCACTGCTTTTTTTGATCTATATTAATGACCTAGACTTGGGTGTACAGGGCGCAATTTCCAAATCTACAGCTCACACAAAACTTGGAAGTACAGTGAACAGTGAGGAGGATAGTGATAGACTTCAGAAAGACATAGACAGGGTGGTGGAATGGGCAAACGTGGCAGATGAAAATTAACGTAGAAAAGTTCAAAAGTAATACATTTTGGTAGGAAGAAAGAGGAGAGGAAATATAAAGTAAAGGGTTCAATTGTAAAGGGGTGCGTGAACAGAGAGACCCAGGAGTATATGTGCACCAATCACTGAAGGTGGCAGCACAGGTTGAGAAAGTGGTTACAAAGATTTACAGGATCCTAGGGTTCATGAATAGAGGTATAGAGTACAGAAGTGTGGATATTATGTTGAACCCACATAAAACTCTGGTTCGGCCTCAACTGGAGTATTGTGTCCAATTCTGGTTCATCATCATCATCATAGGCAGTCCCTCGGATTGAGGAAGTCTTGCTTCCACTCTAGAAATGAGTCCTGAGGTGGCTGACCATTCCAATACTAAGCCACAGTCCCTGTCACAGGTGGGACAGATAGTCATTGAGCGAAGGGGTGTGTGGGACTGGTTTGCCGCATGCTCTTTCTGATGCCTACGGTTGATTTCCGCATGCTCTCGGCGATGACTCTCGAGGTGCTCAGCGCCCTCCCGGATGCTCTTCCTCCTCTTAGGGCGGTCTTTATGCAGGGACTCCCAGGTGTCAGTGGGGATGTTGCACTTTATCAGGGAGGCTTTGAGGTTGTCCTTTTAACGATTCCTCTGCCCACCTTTGGCTCGTTTGCTGTGAAGAAGTTCTGAGTAGAGTGCTTGCTTTGCGAGTCTCATGTGTGGCATGCGAAAAATGTGGCCTGCCCAGCGGAGCTGATCAAATGTGGTCCGTGCTTCTATGCTGGGGATGTTGGCCTGGCCGAAGACGCCAACGTTGGTGCATCTGGCCTCGCAGGGAATTTGTAGGATCTTGCAGAGACATCATTGGTGGTATTTCTCCATCAACTTGAGGTGTCTACTGTACATAGCCCATTTCTTTGAAGTGGGTATTACTGCAGCCGTGTAGACCATCAGCTTGCCGATAGATTTGAGGGCGTGATCTTCAAACACTCTTTTCCTCAAGAGGCCGAAGGCTGCCCTGGAGGCCGTGTTGAATCTTGTCATCAATGTCTGCTCTTGTTGATAAGAGGTTCCCGAGGTGTGGAAAATGGTCCACGTTGTCCAGGGCCGCGCCAATGGATTTTTATGACTGCGGGGTGGGGGGTGGGTGGAGTGGGGAGTGCTATTTGGCGAGGACAGGCTGGTGGAGGACCTCGGACTGACAGATGTTTAGTGTAATGCCAATGCTTTGGTACGCCTCAGTCAATACGTCGACTATGACTTGAAGTTCAGCCTCTGTATGTTCGCAGACACAGGTATTGTCCGCGTACGGTAGCTCAACGACAGAGATTGGGGTGGTCTTGGACCTGGCCTGGAGACGACGAAGGTTGAACAGGTTGCCACTGGTTCTGTAATTTAGTTCCACTCCAGCAGGGAGCTTGATGACTGAGCTGGAGCAATTCTCGCTTCCGCATTTTAGGAAGTATACAAAGGCCTTTTGAGCGCGTGCAGAAAAGTTTTACAAGAATGACTAGGGATGAGGGACTTCAGTTACGTGGATAGTCTGGAGAAGTTGGGTTGTTCTCGAAACAGAGAAGATTGAGAGGAGATTTGACAGATGTGTTCAAAATCATGAGGGGTCTGGACAGAGAAACTCGAGTGGGATTAGTAGAAGCTCTTGCAGATAGCCGGCATGGGCTCGAAGGGCCAAATGGCCTCCTTCCATGTTGTAACCAGTCTCTGATTCTATGATGATGAAAAATGTGTTGCCCTGGATGCACCATCTCCCAGGCACTAGGACCCAGTTTGGAACAGAGATTCTGAAGCCCAGCCAAATCTCTGTTCCTGAACGAAGATGGTCGCGCATGCACCCTGATCCCGCCCTGTGCAAGAAGGCGGCCCGGTACCCAGTTCACTCGGTCCTATCACCACGGGGCCTGTGGGCTCCAATTCAGAGCCTGAGATTTATTCTGTATCTAAGCCGTGCTGGACCTGCCCTGGGATTGTTTGATGAGATAGTGCAGAGGGTGCTTTACTCTGAATCTAATCAGTGCAGTACCTGCTCTGGTAGTGTTCTTACCGGACAGTGCAGATGAAGCGTTTTAGTACATACGATAAATGACGGACAGGTAAACACCATCTGGTCCATCAAGCCTGTCCCACACAATTGCGATATATCACAGCGTATACACTCCACTCCACTCGAATCCATGTGATCAACTGGGAGAGGCAAAAAAACAGATTAAAAAAAAACCTAGGACAATTTGGGAAAATAAAATCTGGGTAATTCCTCACCAACCCATCGAAGCGATGGAAACTAGTCCAGGAGATCACTCTGGCCACTAAACTCCCTGTAGTACCTACCTTCTGTAAGTGTTAATCTCCGCCATAGGCAGAAACAAATCCAGCTTTTACTTGAAGGAATTCAGTGAGACTGCATCCAACACATGAGAGGGCAGCTTGTTCCAGAGGTCTACTGTTCTCTGGGAAAAGAACCACCTCCTGATGCCTAACCTAGATCTAGCCTTGTACGACTGAAATGTGTGTACCCTGGTGCTGCCTAACCTACTTAATTGAAATAAACGGTCAGCTGGAACACTCTCTTTCACTTTCATTCTCTTATAAACCACAATCATTTCGCTCTAAGTCTACACTGCTCTCAGGTAAAGATTCCCAACTCTTTTAACCTATCTTGATAATGAAGAAGCTTTAGACTTGGAATTAGTCGAGTGACCCTTTCCAGAACCTCAATATCACCCACCATGTGTGGAGACCAAAACTGGACACAGAATTCCAAGTGTGGCCTGACTAAGGTCTTGTATAAGGACAAAACAGTACGCATCGTCTTATACTCAATTCTCCTATGGATACACCCAACACCCTATTTTCTCTAACTGTCGCTATACCGCATTGCTCGTGTACCTCTAAGGATGTATTCACTAGAATGTCTCAATCTCTTTATATCTCCACCATCTTTAATGCCTTTCCCTGGAGGGTGTATGAATGTTGAGCATTTGCCCTGCCCACATACATAACACTGAACTTATCTAAGTTAGACATCATTTTGCAGTCATGAGGCCAGTGTCCCAACACTTTAAGATCTGCCTGAATCAGACAAGCCACTTCTACAGTTCGATCACTCGCACAGATCTTGGTATCATTTCAAAATTGTGCCCCGACACCAAAATCCAGATCACTAATAAAAATAATAAAAAGCAACAGTCCCAGCATTGATCCCTGCAGGACACCACTGGTGACCAGTCTCCAAACAGATCCAAATCCATCTATAACTGCTCTTTACCTACATCCTGCCGGCCAGTTCTGTATCCAGCTCAATATATTTCACTAATACCAGAGGCTCCGATCTTATAGAGAAGCCTTTTGTGTGGTACCTTTTCAAAAGGTTTTTGCAAATCTAAGGAGACAATGTTTATTGGGCTTCCCTCATCCACTAACTTTGTAACTTCTTCAAAAAATGCAGTAAGAGTTCTGAGACATGAACTCTTCATGAGGCCATGTTGGCTTTCCCTAATATGTCCCTCCCTATCCAAGTATTCATATATTGCATTCCTTATGAATCTTTCCAGCACCTTACCTATTACTGATATTAAACTGATGGGCCTCTAGTTACCTAGGTCTGCCTTTTCATGTTGTTTTAAAAATGGGGACTAGTTTAGCCTCCTTCCTATCTGTCGGAAGCATTCCAGAGTGCAGTGAGCTATTAACCATACAGGCCACGGGCTCACACAGCACATGTCCCATCTCCCGGAGGACCCTCACAAAGCACATGTCCCATCTCCCGGAGGACCCTCTCACAGCACATGTCCCATCTCTCGGAGGACCCTCACACAGCACATGTCCCATATCCCGGAGGACCCTCACACAGCACATGTCCCATCTCCCGGAGGACCCTCACACAGCACATGTCCCATCTCCCGGAGGACCCTCACACAGCACATGTCCCATCTCCCGGAGGACCCTCACACAGCACATGTCCCATCTCCCGGAGGACCATCACACAGCACATGTCCCATCTCCTGGAGGGTCTCACACAGCACATGTCCCATCTCCGGGAGGGGCTCACACAGCACATGTCCCATCTTCCGGAGGACCCTCACACAGCACATGTCCCAACTCCCGGAGAACCCTCAAACAGCACATGTCCCATCTCCAGGAGGACCCTCACACAGCACATGTCCCATCTCCCGGAGGACCCGCACACAGCACATGTCCCATCCCCCGGAGGAGCCTCACACAGCACATGTCCCATCTCCCGGACGACCCTCACACAACACATGTCCCATCTCCCGGAGGACGCTCACACAGCACATGTCCCATCTCCCGGAGGACCCTCACACAAAACATATCCCATCTCCTGGAGGACCCTCACACAGCACATGTCCCATCTCCCGGAGGATCCTCACACAACACATGTCCCAGCTCCCGGAGTACCCTCACACAGCACATGTCCCATCTCCTGCAGGACCCTTGGATGGATATCCTCGAGTCCGGCTGCTCTATCTCTTTTTAAGTTCTGAATGTTTTCAAAAACAATATGTTTATCTATGTTAATGTTGCTGATAAAGCTGGTTTTATTAAATTCGAATATTTGATCATGATGTTAAAGGGTGAAGACTGATGCAAAGTACTCACTAATATTCCCGCCATACTCAGTGAGTACTGTGTAACCTGTCCTTGAACAGCCTTCTGTGGCCCAATACAGACTTTGATAGTTCTCGGCTTCTGCACATAAGAAAAAGCTCTGCCCATGACGGCCAGTTGTCTACAATCCTTTTATTCCCAGAAACGTTTTGCTGATCAAACAGCAGCCTTCATTTTCTTTAGTTGATCCTTGTATTTACCCTATTTATTTAAGTGTTAAATTTATTTAATTTATGGAAACTTTTCTGTTTACATCGTTGTGCAGAGCCAGTCGGCAACCTCGGCTTTTTCTGACCATATTTCTATCTTTTAATTTTGACAACGTCTGTTTACCACATTTTTAAACTTGTTCTTCAAACCTTTCCATTTATATCCAACATCGGTCACATCACCACCGAGGACAGTTGACCAATTTACCTGTTGCAAGTCCTCTGTCAGTTTGGAGAGGTTTGCCCTGAAATGCGGTCCGTATCGCAGGTTCTCAGTCCCTTTGGTTCTCCCGGCCAATTGGGACGGAAAAATGTGATCAGTGTTGCCCAGATGTTCCCCACACGGAGGCCTGATCCGAGGTCAGGCTCATTACTAAACACCAGATCGAATCTCTGGTTTTCCACAGTTACTGTATTAACATGTTGTGTCAGGAAACAGTGCTGAATATTGTCAATCAATCTTTCAGCTGCACTGCCCCCAGCAGCAGGTAAAGCCCCGTGCCCCTGAATGTCAGGCCAATTACAATGATCTTCACTCAGGTCTATTCTCTCTCTCTCCCCGCAGACACATTGCCTGAACTCTCAGGCTGACTGTTCCCAGCATCTTCTCTCTTTATTCTCTCACATTGCAGCATTCCCGCTGCTGGGCTCAGGGGCTGTGTGGGCGGGGCCCCGACCTCACACACGGCGGGCGGTCCATCTCCAGATGTGGCGGATACTCAGACAGGAATTGAGAGCGAGTTGGATCTTCATTGTTTTCTCTTCGGACACAGAGAGAGCAGCAGACAATGGGAGAGTGAAAGCTCTTGTTAATCAGTGTCATTAAAGCTGGCCAACGCTCCAGGGAAGTCGGTGAGTTGTCTGAGCTGAATATATTGTCTCTCAGCTCACTCTCTGCCTGAGGTGTCACTGAGAGAAAGCAAAACACGAGGGAAAGACAGACAGGTGCAGAAAGGGCGGGTGTATCCTGGATGAGCATCAGCCAAGAATATAAAGGAATGTGCAGTGATTTTAGATAGTGGAGAAAGCATGCTGGCCTTCATCGCGAGAGGATTTGAATATAGGAGCAGGAAGGTCTAACTGCAGTTGTACAGGGCCTTGGTGAGACAACACCTGGTGTATTATGTACAGCTTTAGTCTCCTAATCTGAGGAAGGACATTCTTGCTATGAGGGAGTGCAGCGAAGGTTCACCAGACTGAGTCCAGGGATGGCAGGATTGACATATGAGGAAAGACTGGATCGGCTCGGCTTATACTCACTGGAATTTTGAAGAATGAGAGGGGATTTCATGGAAACATATAAAATTCTGACGGGATTGTACAGGTTAGATGCTGGAAGAATGTTCCCGATGTTGGGGAAGTCCAGAACCAGGGGACAGATTCTTAGGACCGAGACGAGGAGAAACTTTTTCACTGAGAATTTGAACCTGTGGAATTCGCTGCCACAGAAAGTTGTTGAGGGCAGTTGATTGGACTTATGCAAAAGGGAGTTAAATGTGGCCCTTAGGGCTAAAGGGATCAAGGGGTATGGAGAGAAGGCAGTGATGGGGTACTGAGGTTGAATGATCAGCCATGATCTTATTGAATGGTGGTGCAGGCTAGTACGGCCGAATGGCCTGCTCCTGCACCTATTTTCTATGTTTCTATCTTTAATATGTGACCTACTCCTGGAAAAAGCACGGCCGGTATATGAGGAGTCTCTAACCGCGGAACATGGAATTATTTTTACTTCAATGTTTTGCTTCGATCAATAACTACAGGTTAAGGTAACATCGCACTCTATTTCACACCGATAATATTGTTCTCATTTTCTGTCCTGATTAGATCTCTCGGTGAATGTAGGAGTGCTTGAGAAAATTCCAGCTGTGGACCTACCAGGAAATTGTAGACTGAGGAACAACACTAGGTGAACCAGCCCAGGATTGTGCGAGCACCAAACAGAGAAAACTATTGATTCAAAGAGCTTCCATACATCGATAGGCGCGAAAAGTAAGAGAGAGTCCCATGGATTCAGATACAACCTTGTCCTGGGGATAGACTGGGGAGAAAGGTCAGAGAGAGTCCCATTGACTCAGATACACACTGGTCCTGGGGATAGACTGGGGAGAAAGGTCAGAGAGAGTCCCATTGACTCAGCTATACACTGGTCCTGGGGATAGACTGGGGAGAAAGGACAGAGAGAGTCCCATTGACTCAGATAAACACTTGTCCTGGGGATAGACTGGGGAGAACGTTCAGAGAGAGTCCCATTGACTCAGATACACACTTGTCCTGCGGATAGACTGGGGAGAACTTTCAGAGAGAGTCCCATTGACTCAGATCGTTACTGGTCCTGGGGATAGACTGGGGAGAAAGGTCAGAGAGAGTCCCATTGACTCAGCTATACACTGGTCCTGGTGATAGACTGGGGAGAAAGGTCAGAGAGAGTCCCATTGACTCAGATACACACTGGTCCTGGGGATAGACTGGGGAGAAAGGGCAGAGAGAATCCCATTGACTCAGATACACACTGGTCCTGGGGATAGATTGGGGAGAAAGGTCAGAGAGAGTCCCATTGACTCAGATAAACACTGGACCTGGGGATAGACTGGGGAGAAAGGTCAGAGAGAGTCCCATTGACTCAGATGCACACTGGTCCTGGGGATAGACTGGGGAGAAAGGTCAGAGAGAGTCCCATTGACTCAGATACACACTGGTCCTGGGGATAGACTGGGGAGAAAGTTCAGAGAGAGTCCCATTGACTCAGATACACACTGGTCCTGGGGGACTGGGGAGAAAGGTCAGGGAGAGTCCCAATCCACGTCACTTTATCAATATTTATCTAATTTTCTGTTTCGCAAAATTAGATCTCGGGTAAATGATGGAGTGATAGAGAAAGGTCTACAGCTGGAAGTCAACAGGGGTTGCAGACTGAGGGACAACCACAGGTGAACCATCTATTGCTGAAAACCTTATCTCTGCCTTTGATACCTCGAGACTTGAATATTCCATCATTCTCATGGCCGGCCTCCCTTCTTACACCCTCCGTAAACTTGCACTCATCCAAAACACTGTCGCTCATTTCCTAACTCCTCAGAAATTAATGCCAGAGAATAACTTCAACTACTGTTTGGAGAAATTCCTGATCTAAGACTGAATCGCTTGCATTTCCACAGTGTGGAAAGGACGTTGACAGTTCACGTGCATGAGCGTGTGTCTGCACACGCACACGTGGAGAATTGTGATTGTAAAATATCAGCTAACTCTACCAATTATATATTTATGTTGTCTTCAGATTGTAAGACTCCTAAAAATAATGAAACAAATCCATGTTATGTATCCCCTGACTGTGAAGGCACACAATTCATTCTACATTATGTTATCAGTGGGAAATGTCCTCACCCGCTAAAGTGCTCACTCATCATCATCGCAGGGAGTCCGTCAGAATCGAGGAAAACTTGCTTCCACTCTAAAAGTGAATCCTTAGGTAACTGAACAATCCAATATGAGAACCACAATCTCTGTCACAGGTGGGACAGAGAGTGGTTGAGAGAAAGGGTGTGTGGGACAGGGTTGCCGCACGCTCCTTCCGCTGCCTGCGCTTGATTTCTGCATGCTCTTAGCGACGAGATTCAATTTGCTCAGCGCCCTCCAGGATTCACTTCCTCCACTTAGAGTGGTCTTTGGCCAGGGCCTCCCAGGTGTCGGTGGTGATGTTGCATTTCATCAAGGATGCTTTGAGGATATCCTTAAAACGTTTCCTCCATCCACCTTGGGCTCGTTTGCCGTGAAGGAGTTCCGAATGGAGCGCTTGCTTTGGGAGTCTTGTGTCAGGCATGTGAACAATGTCCCCCGCCCAGTGGAGTTCATTAGACAGGTGCTGACACCATGAGATCTGGTTAATATATTCCAATAGAAGCAGCAACCAGGTCACATCTCCCTGAACACACGGACAATATCACTGCCCATAGAGACCAGAGGAATTACACCCAGCTATATGTTCTGCATGTGGATAGATATAATATTCATAAAATGCCATAAATTAATATCCCAACTCAAAAATATTAAACACACATCTGTGAATAAAAATAATACAATACCGCCATTAAATGTCGGAGCAGGCTTGAGATGTCAGATGGCCTACTCCTATTTCTTATGTTCTTATGCCAGACTATGTAAAACTGAGTAAAGGTTAATTTAATTCATCAATGATCACCCGCTCCACATTTCCCTGCTGAATATTCCCTACCTCGGGAATAAGGGTTTGGGCCTGCACTGTGAGTAAATCTCACCAGTGGTCGCTCCCAGTGGGGAGTCTTGGCCGACGGGAGCCCGTCTGGAACTGGGTTGTGGAGATCAGTGGGATTTACTCGATTTCATTGGACAGCTGTCTGTGTCACACCTGATGTGGAGAGTTGATTGCAAGACTCGGGAAATGCTCGATACCAGAGCTAACCGCTGTTGTACTGGTGGGAGAGGAGGGACTGGTTATCATGTTTAACAAGGCAATGTCCTCCTTCCCATTTTAATATTTCCCTCTAACCCTCCTATTAATATTATATTTATTACAGAGCATCACAACCTGGGAACGCCTGTCACCACCATGGCTGAAGGTCCAAACAGGGGAGAAGATCCAACATCTTCAACAAGAATGAGAATGGACACAGCTAGGTTCACATCACCACTCCCAGAGCAGGTACAGCATGTGTTATATACGGAGTAAAACTCCCTCTACACTGTCCCAGCAAACACTCCCAGAGCAGGTACAGCATGGGTTATGTATGGAGTAAAGCTCACTCAATGCAGTCAAACCAAACAACTCCAGGGTAGTTGCAGCCTGGGTTAGATAGAGTTAAGCTCCCTCGACACCATCCCTTCAACACTCCCACGGCCGGTACAGCTTGGGAAAGATACAGAGTAAAGCTCCTCTGTAATACACCATCAAATACTCCCAGTACAGATACAGCATGGATTAGCTATAAAGTAAAGCTCCCTCTACACTGTCCCATCAATCACTTTCACGGCTGGTACAGCTCGGCTTAGATACAGTGCAAACCTCCCTGAATACTGTCCCATCAAACACTCCCAGGGCAGGTACAGCAGGGGTTACATACAGATTAAAGCTCCTCTACACTGTCCCATCAAAGACTTCCAGGGCAGGTACAGCACCGTTTGGATACAGAATAAAGCTCCCTCTACACTGTCCCATCAAAGACTTCCAGGGCAGGTACAGCACCATTTGGATACAGAATAAAGCTCCCTCTACACTGTCCCATCATACATTCCCATGGCAGGAACTGCTCGGGTTAGGTACAGAGCAAAGCTCTGTCTATACTTTACGATGAATCACTCCCAGATCAGGTATAGCACTGGTTAAATACAGATTTAAGCTCTCTCGACGCTGGCCCATCAAACAATCCGAGGGCACCTTCCTCAAGAGTTCCATACATAGTTAGGCTCCCTCTACACTGTCCCAGCGAATACTCTCAGTACAGGTACAACATGGGTTAGATACACAGTATAGTTCCCTCTACAATATCCCAACAATCACCCCCAGGGCAGGTACAGCAGAGGTTAGATGCAGAGTAAAGCTTCCTCTGCATTGCCCATCAATCACTCCCAGTTACGTAGAGCACGCTTCAAATACAGAGAAAAACTCCCTCTAAACTGTCCTGTCAAGCATTCCCAGGACAGGAACAGCACTAGTTAGATACACAGTTAAGCTCCCTCTACACTGTCCCATCAAACACTCCCAGGGCAGCTACATCACTGGTTTGGTACAGAGTAAAGCTCCCTCTACTCTATTCCATGAAACAGCCTCCAGTTGGCTATGGCAAGTGTTCGATACAGAGTAAACGCTTCCTCGACACTGTCCCATCAAACACTCCAAGGGTAGTTGCAGCCTGGGTTAGATACAGAGTAAAGTACCCTCTATACTGCCCCATCAAACACTCGGGAAGGTACAACACGCGTTGGATATAGAGGAAAGCTCCATCTGCACTGTCCAAATAAACAGTCCCAGGGCAAATACAGGATTGGTTGGACACAGAGTAAAGCTCCCTCCACACTGTCCAATTCCCAGGACAGGTACAGCAAGGGTTAGATACAGAATAAAGCTCCTTCGACACTGTCCCATCAAACACTCCCAGGGCAGGTACAGCATAGGGTTAGATTCAGAGTAAAGCTCCCTTTATACACTCGCATCAAACATTCCCAAACACATACAGCAGGAGTTACATGCTGAGTGAAGCTCGCTCTATAATGTCCCATTAAACAATCTCAGGCCACCTACCACAGGTTACATACATAGTAAGGCTCCCTCTAGACTAACCCATCAAATACTCCCAGTACAGGTATAACACGGGTTAGATACAGATTAAAGCTCCATCTGCATTGTCCCATCAAACACTCCCAGTACAGGTACAACATGGGTTAAATACAGAATAATGCTCCCTCAAAAGTAGTAATCTCAGGATTGCTACCAGTGCCACGTGCTCGACAGAGTAGGAATAGCAGGATAACTCAGATGAATACGTGGCTTGAGGAGTGGTACAAAATGGAGGGATTCAAATTCCTGGGACATTGGAACCGGTTCTGGGGGAGGTGGGACCAGTACAAACTGGACGGTTTGCACCTGGACAGGACTGGAACAAATGTCATTGGGGGGGAGTGTTTGCTCGTGCTGTTGGGGAGGAGTTAAACTAATATGGCAGGGGGATGGGAACCTATGCAGGCAGACAGAGGGAAGTAGAATGGGGGCAGAAGCAAAAGATAGAAAGATAAAAAGAAAAAGTACAGGGCAGAGAAACCTAAGTCAAAAAGGGCCACATTACAGCAAAATTCTAAAGGGGCAAAGTGTGTTCGAAAGACAAGCCTGAAGCCTCTGTGCCTCAATGCGAGGAGTATTAAGAATAAGGTGGAAGAATTAACTGCGCAGATAGCAGTTAACTGTTTTGATGCAATTGGCATCACGGAGACATGGCTTCAGGGTGACCAAGGCTGGGACCTTAACATCCAGGGGTTTTCAACATTTAGGAAGGAGAGACAGAAAGGAAAAGGAGGCAGGGTGGCATTGTTCGGTAAAGAGGAAATTAATGCAATCGTGAGAAAGGACATTTGCTTCGATGATGTGGAATCGGTATGGGTGGAGCTACGGAACACCAAAAGGCAGAAAACGCTAGAGGGATTTGTGTACAGACCACCAAACAATAGTAGTTAGGTTGGGGACAGCATCAAACAAGAAATTGGGATGCATGCAATAAAGGTACAGCAGTTATCATGGGTGACTTTAATCTACATATTTATTGGGTTAAACAAACTGGTAGCAATGCGGTGGAGGAGCATTTCCTGGAGTGTATTGGGGATAGTTTTCTAGACCAATATGTCGAGGAACCAACGAGGGAGCTGACCATCCTAGACTGGGTGACATGTAATGAGAAGGGACTAATTAGCAATCTTGTTGGGCGAGGCCCCGTGGGGAAGAGTGACCATAATATGGTAGAATTCTTTATTATGATGAAGAGTGACACACTTAATTCAGAAACTAAGGTCCTGAACTTAAGGAAAGGTAAATTTGATGGTTTGATGTGTGAATTGGCTTGAATAGACTGGCAAATGTTACTTAAAGGTTTGACGGTGGATGGGCAATGACAAACATTTAAAGATCACATGGATGAATTCAGCAATTGTACATCCCTGTCTGGAGTAAAAATAAAACTGGGAAGGTGGCTCAACTGTGGCTAACAAAGGAAATTAAGGATAGTGTTAAATCCAAGGACGTGGCATATAAATTGGCCAGGAAAAGCAGCAAACCTGTGGACTCGGAGCAATTTAGAATTCAACAGAGGAGGACAAAATGTTTAATTAAGGGGTGGCGGAATAGAGTACGAGAAGAAGAAGCCGGGAACATAAAAATTGGCTCCAAAAGATTCTACAGATGTGAAGAGAAAAAGATAAGTGAAGACAAACGTAGGTCCCTTGCAATCGGATTCAGGTGAATTTATAATTGGGAACAAAAAAATGGCAGACCAATTGAACAAATACTTCAGTTCTGTCTTCACGAAGGATGACACAAATAACCTTCTGGAAGTACTAGGGAACAGAGTGCCTTGTGAGGAGGAGGAACAGAAGGATATCCATATTAGCTTGGACATTGTGTTATGGAAATTGATGGAATTGAAGGCCGATAAATTCCCGGGGCCTAATAGTCTGCAACTCAGAGTACTTAAGGAAGTGGCCCTAGAAATAGTAGATGCATTGGTGATCATTTTCCAGCAGTCTATCGACTCTGGATCAGTTCCTGTGGACCGGAGGGTAGCTAATGTAACACCACTTTTTAAAAAAGGAGGGAGAGGGAAAACGGATAATTATAGACTGGTTAGCCTGACATCAGTAGTGGGGAAAATGTTGGAATCAATTAATTAAGATGAATTAGCAGCGCATTTGGAACGCAGTGACAGGATCGGTCCAAGTCATCATGGATTTATGAAGAGGAAATCATGCTTGACAAATCTTCTGCAATTTTTTGAGGATGTAACTAGTAGAGTGGACAAGGAGAACCAGTGGAATTCATGTATTTGTACTTTCAAAAGGCCTTTGACAAGGTCCCACACAGAGATTGGTGGGCAAAATCAAAGCACATAGTATTGGAGGGAATATACTGACGTGGATAGAGAACTGGTTGGCAGACAGGAAGCAGAGAGTCGGGATGAATGGGTCGTTTTCAAAATGGCAGGCAATGACCAGTGGAGTGCCGCAGGGCTCAGTGCTGGGACCCCAGCTCTTTACAATATACATTAACGATTTAGATGAAGGAACTGAGTGTAATATCTCCAAGTTTGCAGATGACACTAAAGTGGGTGGCAGCGTGAGCGGTGAGGGGGATGCTAAAAGACGGCAGGTTGACTTGGACAGGTTAGGTGAGTGGGCAAATGCATGGAAGATGCAGTATAATGTGGATAAATGTGACGTTATCCATTTTTGGTGCAAAAACGCGAAGACAGAATATTATCTGAATGGTGGCAGATTAGGAAAAGTGAGGTGCAACGAGACCTGGGTGTAAAGGTTCATCAGACATTGAAAGTTGGCATGCAGGTTCAGCAGGCGATGAAGAAGGCAAATGATATGTTGGCCTTCACAGCTAGGGGATTTGAGTATAGGAGCAGGGAGATCTTACTGCAGTTATACAGGCTCTTGGTGTGGCCTCACCTGGAATATTGTATTCAGCTTTGGTCTCCAAATCTGAGGAAGGACGTTCTTGCTATTGAGGGAGTGCAGCGAATATTCTCCAGACTGATTGCCGGGATGGCAGGACTGACATATGAGGAGAGATTGGATCACATGGGCCTTTATACATTGGAATTTAGAAAGATGACAGGGGATCTCATAGAAACATAAAATATTCTGTCAGGACAGGATAGATGCGGATAGAATGTTTTCAATGTTGGGGAAGTCCAGAATCAGGGGACACAGTCTTAGGATAAAAGGGTAGGCCATTTAGGACTGAGATGAGGAGAAACTTCTTCACTCAGTGAGTTGTTAACCTGTGGAATTCCCTGCTGCAGAGAGTTGTTGATGCCAGTTCATTGGATTTATCCAAAGATGGAGCTAGATGTGACCCTTACGGCTAAAGGGATCAAGGGGTATGGAGAGAAAGCTGGAAAGGGGTACTGAGGGAGTGATCAGCCATGATCTTTTTGAATGGTCGTGCAGGCTCGAAGGGCCGAATGGCCGACTCGTGCACCGATTTTCGATGTTTCTATGAATCAAAGGTGATCTTACAGAAACATATAAGTTTATGACAGGGCTTGACAAGGTAGTTGCAGAGAGGATGTTTCCACTGATGGGGGAGACTATAACTCGATGGCTTGATATTAGAATAAGGGGCCGCCCATTTAGAACTAAAAAGACGTGTCCCAGTGCCCGGGAGATGGAACATCCTGGGCAACACATTTTGCATCGTCATAGAATCAGAGAATGGTTACAACATGGAAGGAGGCCATTTTGCCCCTCGAGCCCATGCCGGCTATTTGCAAGAGCTTCAGCTAATCCCACTCTATCTATACTGTCCACACCCCTCATGATTTTGAACACCTCTGTCAAATCTTCTCTCAATCTCCTTTTTTTTTTAACAACATCCCAACTTCTCCACACTATCCACGGAACTGAAGTCCTTCATCCCTGGAATAATTCTCGTAAATCTTTTCTGCACGCTCGCAAAAGGCCTTCGCATACTTACTAAAATGTGGAAGCCAGAATTACTCCAGGTCCAAGACCACGCCAATCTCTGTCGTTGAGCTACCATACATGGACAATATTTGCGTCTGCGAACATACAGAGGCTGAACTCCAAGTCATAGTCGACGTATTTACTGAGGCGTACCAAAGCATGGGCTTTACACTAAACATCTGTAAGTCCGACGTCTTCCACCAGCCTGTCCTCGCCAAATAGCACTCCCGACTCCACCCACCTCCCGCCCCGCAGTCATCAAAATCCACGGCTCGGCCCTGGACAACGTGGACCATTTTCCATACCTCGGGAACCTCTCATCAACAAGAGCAGACATTGATGACAAGATTCAACACCGCCTCCAGTGCCGCCTTCGGCCGCTTGAGGTAAAGAGTGTTTGAAGACCACGCCTTCAAATCTATCGACAAGCTCATGGTCGACAGGGCTGTAGTAATACCCACCCTCAGAGACATGGACTATGTACAGTAGACACCTCAAGTTGCTGGGGAAATAACACCAACGAGATCTCCGCAAGATCATACAAATCCCCTGGGAGGACAGACACACCAACGTCGTCGGCCAGGCCAACATCCCCAGCATTGAGGCACGGACCACATTTGATCATCTCCGCTGGGCAGGCCACATTTTTCGCATGCCAGACACGAGATTCCCAAAGCAAGCACTCTAATCAGAACTCCTTCACAGCAACCGAGCCAAAGGTGTGGCAGAGGAAACGTTATAAGAACACCGTCAAAGCCTCCCTGATAAAGTACAACAGCCCCACTGACACCTGGGAGTCCCTGGCTAAAGACCGCACTAAGTGTAGGAAGAGCATCCTGGAGGGCGCTGAGCACCTCGAGAGTCATCGCCGAGAGCATGCAGAAATCAACTGCAGGCATCAGAAAGAACATGCGGCAAACCTGTGCCACCCACCCATTCCCTCAACGACTATCTGTCCCACCTGTGACAGGGACTGTGGCTCTCGTATTGGACTGTTCAGCCACCTAAGGACTCATTTGTAGAGTGGAAGCATGTCTTCCTCGATCCGAGGGACTGCCTATGATGATGATGATGACGCAGAACTGCTCACAATACTCCACTTGAGGCCGAACCAGAGTTTTATGCAGGTTCAACATAATATCCACACTTCTGTACTCTATACTGCTCTTCATGAAGCCTAGGGTCCCGTAAGTTGTTGTAACCACTTTCTCAACCATTGCTGCCACCCTCAGTGATTGGTGCACATGAACTCCTGGGTCTCTCTGTTCTTGCACCCCTTTAGTTTATATTTCCTCTCCTCTTTCTTACTCCCAAAATGTATCACTTTTGATCTTTTCTACATTAAATTTCATCTGACACATCTGCCCATTCCACAAGCCTGTCTATGTCTTTCTGAAGTCTATCACCATCATCCTCACTGTTCACTGTACTTCCAAGTTTTTTGTGAGCTGTAGATTTGGAAATTGTGCCCTGTACATCCAAGTCTAGGTCATTAATATAGATTTAAAAAAAAAAGCAGTGGCCCCAATACCAACTCCTGGGGAACACCACTTCCTCCAGTCTGAAAAACAACCGTTCACCACCACTCTGTTTGTATCACTGGGCAACTTTCATATCCATGCTGCCACTGTCCCTGTTATTCCATGGGCTTCGTTTTTGTTGGTATTGGTAACACGCCTGGGATCAGTAAACACAAAACCCAGTCTGTTAATCACTTTCAGCTGCTGGAATTAGCATGTACCCCACAGCATCTCTTCTACCTTCAATATGTGAATAGAGCATCATGCCTGCAAACCTGGTTTAAGTTTATATCCACTCAGCAAATCTATTTAAGAAAAGCCTGTTGGCCAATGAGACACTGTTAATGTGCCAGTGTGCTACTGGTTTGATTGGCATTTCGCCGGTAATGGACTCCGTATCTTGGTCTCCAAGGAAGGATATACTTGCATTGGAGGCAGTTCAGAGAAGGTTCACTCGGAAGATGAGGTGGTTGACTTATGAAGATAGCTTGAATAGGTTGGGCCTCAGCACATTGGAGTTCAAAAGAATGAGAGGTGATTTTATCGAAACATAAGATAATGAAGGGGCTTGACAAGGTGGATGCAGTGAGGATATTTCCACTTATATGGGAAACTAAAACTCGGGGACATAGTCTTAGAATAAGGGGCCACCCAATTAAAACTGAGATACGGAATTTCTTCTCTGAGGGTTGTAAATCAATGGAATTATCTGCCCAGGAGAGCTGTGGAGGCTGGGTATTTGAATATATTTAAGGCGGAGATAGAGAGATATTTGAGCGATAAGTGAGTGAAGGCTTTTGGGGAGTGGGAAGGGAAGTGGAACTGAGTCCATGATCAGGTCAGCCATAATCTTATTGAATGGTGGATCAGGCCCGAGGGGCCAAATGGCCAACTCCAGCTCCTATTTCTTATGTTCTCATGTTCTAACTGAACATTTCTCCCAGGGTAACCTTATCTGTAATGAAATATATGCCTTTCAATAAGCCTCAGGTCCTTGCTCATGTCTGCTGCAGATTCCGGAGTTGATGGGATTGACCTATGACGATAGGTTGAGTAGGTTGGGCCTATACGCATTGGAGTTCAGAAGAATGAGGTGATCTCTGTGTGGCCCTGAAGGACCGTGTCCAGGCTGAAGTTCTGTTCCTCCTGTAAGATCCTCCCCACAGATTGTCCTTTCTCAGCTCCAGTCAGGTTATGCTAAACACTCAGGTGGGAAAGACAAAAATCCACAGCAATTAGTTGAAATCAACACTAATTTATATGTCTGCATCCCAAATATTAAACCCCTTTCCAGTTACAGGAGTTATTAACGTCAGCGGTACAGGAGTTATAAACCTCAATTATCAAAATGAAGTCAATGCAGTCCAGAATGCGATTAACAGCAGAATCCAACCCCTGCGGTCACTTGTGAACTCGCTGGTGTCTCAGCTGGCTGTCTGACAGAGAGAATCCCTTCCCACACTCAGAGCAGGTGAACGGCCTCTCCCCAGTGTGAACTCGCTGGTGTGTCAACAGGTTGGATGATGAAGTGAATCCCTTCCCAGAGTCAGAGCAGGTGAACGGCCTCACCCCAGAGTGAACTCGCTGGTGTTTCAGCAGTTGGGATGATGCAGTGAATCCCTTCCCACAGTCAGACCAGGTGAATGGCCTCTTCCCAGTGTGAACTCGCTGGTGTATCAGCAGGTCGGATGACCGAGTGAATCCCTTCCCACACTCTGAACAGGTGAACGGCCTCTCCCCAGTGCGGCCTCGCTGGTGTCTCAGCAGGCTGGATGATGCAGTGAATCCTTTCCCACACTCTGAACAGGTGAACGGTCTCTCCCCAGTGTGATCTCGCTGGTGTCCCAGCAGGCTGGATGATGTAGTGAATCCCATCCCACAGTCGGAGCAGGTGAATGGCCTCTCTGCAGTGTGAACTCACTGGTGTGCTAGCAGGTGGGATAACTGAGTGAATCCATTCCCACAGTTGGAGCAGGTGAATGGCCTCTCCCCAGTGTAACCTCGCTGGTGTCTCAGCAGGTGGGATGATGCAGTGAATCCCTTCCCACAGTCAGAGCAGGTGAACGGTCTCCCGCAGTGTGAACTCGCTGGTGTATCAGCAGGTTGGATAACTGAGTGAATCCCTTCCCACAGTCGGAGCAGGTGAATGGCCTCTCCCCGGTGTGAACTCGCCGATATGTTTCCAGCTGGGACGGGTAGTTGAAACGTTTCCCACAATCCCCACATTTACACGGTTTCTCCCCAGTGTGACTGCACATGTGTCTCTCCAGTTTGGATGATTGGCTGAAGCCTTGTCCACACAGAGAGCACGTGAACCGTTTCTCCCCACTGTGAACGGTGCCTTCTGCTTCCTTGGTCAAAAGCTGATGATATTCCAGTCCCGATGTACCGAGTGACAGTCAGATCTTGAGGTGATGTTTGGTTTGAGTTTCCAGTCTACAAATCCTCCCCTTTTAACACCCTGTAAAGTAAATTTCAAACAGGAAAAGTGAGTGTGAGAGAGAAACCACAAAAACACAAAGGCAGGTTGTGAAATTGAGCTTAATGAATTTGGTCTTTTGTGGGGCCGGCACGAGAAAAAGTGACCATGAGAGCTGCCGGACTGTCATAAAAACACATCTGGGTCACTGCTGTCCTTCAGGAAGGGGACCCACCTCCCTCGACAGGCCCACATGGGAAATTGTTGGCCCCACTGGGCCCAGTAGTACTGGGGTGAAACCCAGCAGCTTCTCCCCCCTCTCCATCCAGCTCAAACTGAGGCAACAAACAGACCCACAAAGGAGGCCAGTGAGTGACTTCCACATCCAGCGCCCACCTGATACAGAGCGGCTGCGAATTAATGGGCCTGCTGTATAAATGTAAGTTGTTGTTTTCCTGGTGTGAGGGAGGTGCTGCCCCCGGGGGTTGCTGGTGCCGGGCCCGGTGTCTCTGACTCAGTGCCCGAGTGCGCACTCGGTGTTGCCCGGGTCCCGAGAGCCGCACTCGGTGTTGCCCGGGTCCCGAGAGCCGCACTCGGTGTTGCCCGGGTCCCGAGAGCCGCACTCGGTGTTGCCCGGGTCCCGAGAGCGGCAAACGGTGTTGCCCGGGTCCCAAGAGCCGCACTCGGTTTTGCCCGGGGCCCGAGAGCCGCACTCGGTGTTGCCCGGGGCCCGAGTGCCACACTCGGTGTTGCCCGGTGCCCGAGAACCGCACTCGGTGTTGCCCGGGGACCGAGAGCCGCACTCGATGTTGCCCGAGTCACGACAGCCGCAATCGCTGTTGCCCGGGTCACGAGAGCCGCAATCGGTGTTGCCCGGGTCCGTCGAGCTGCACTCGGTCTTGCCCGGGGACTGAGAGACGCACTAGGTCTTGCCCGGGGAATGAGAGCCACACTCGGTTAAAAAGGAGGCAGACAAAAAGCAGGAAACTATAGACCAGTTAGCCTAACATCTGTGGTTGGGAAAATGTTGAAGAGTTCATTCTTTAAGAAGCATTAGCACGACATTTGGAAAAGCATAATTCGGTCAGGCAGTCAGCATGGATTTATGAAGGGGAAGTTAAGTTTGACAAATTTGCTGGAATTCTTTGAGCATGTAAAGAACAGGGTGGATAAAGTGGGTATGGTGTATTTCAACTCCCAGAAGGCATTTGACAAGGGGCCACATAAAAGGTTACTGCACAAGATAAAAGTTCACGGGCTGGGGGTAATATATTCGCATGGATCGAGGATTGGCTAACGAACAGAAAACAGAGAGGTGGGGTGAATAGTTCATTCTTGGGTCGGCAATCAGTAACTAGTGGGGTGACGCAGTGATCAGTGCTGGGACCCCAACTATTTACAATCTATATTAACGACTTGGAAGAAGGGACGGACTGTAACGTAGCCAAGTTTGCTGGCGATACAAAGATGAGAGGAAAAGGCGGCAGTCGGGGGCAGCGTCGAAGAGCTGCGTGGAGAGTTCAAAAAAGGCACAGCAGGGAGTCCGGGGCCCAGCGGCGCCGGCAGTCGGGAGCAGCGTCGAGGAGTTGCGTGGAGAGGCCTATAAAAGGTGTACTTGTGCAGCTACAGGGAGAAGGTAAAAAAGAAGTAGAAAGGAAACAAAAGGTGACGTCACAGCCAAGAGGGTAAGTGATTGGCTGGTGATTGATGAGTAGTTTTTCTTTTTGCTCTTATGTATCAGTGAGTAACTTTTAACATTGTTGTGGCCAATTTAAGTGTATCTAAGGGTGAAGTCATGGCAGGAGAGCTCGGTCGGGTGTTATGCTCCTCCTGTACCATGTGGGAACTCAGGGACGACACCAGTGTCCCTGACGACTATATCTGCAGGAAGTGTGTCCACCTCAAGCTCCTGATGGACCGCGTTGCGGAATTGGAGCTGAGGGTGGATTCACTCTGGAGCATCCACGATGCTGAGAATGACGTGAGTATCACGTGCAGCGAGTTGGTCGTACCGCAGGGAAAGGGTCCACAGCCAGATATGGTATGGAAGACCAACAGGAAGAGCAGTGCAAGGAAGGTAGTGCAGGGGTCCCCTGTGGTCATCCCCCTGCAAAACATATACACCGCTTTGAGGACTGTTGAGGGGGATGACTCATCAGGGGAGGGCAGCAGCAGCCAAGTTCATGGCACCATGGCTGGCTCTGCCACACAGGAGGGCAAAAAAAAGAGTGGGAGAGCAATAGTGATTGAGGATTCAATGGTGAGGGGAATAGTTAGACGTTTCTGCGGCCGCGACCGAGACTCCAGGATGGTATGTTGCCTCCCTGGTGCAAGGGTCAAGGATGTCTCGGAGCGGGTGCAGGACATTCTAAAAAGGTAGGGAGAACAGCCAGTTGTCGTGGTGCACATTGGTACCAATGACATAGGTAAAAAAAAGGAATGAGGTCCGACGAAACGAATTTAAGGAGCTAGGAGCTAAATTAAAAAGTAGGACCTCAAAAGTAGTAATCTCTGGATTGCTACCAGTGCCACGTGATAGTCAGAGTAGGAATCGCAGGATAGCGCAGATGAATACGTGGCTTGAGCAGTGGTGCAGCAGGGAGGGATTCAAATTCCTGCGCATTGGAACAGGTTCTGGGGGAGGTGGGACCAGTACAAACTGGACGGTCTGCACCTGGGCAGGACCGGAACCATTGTCCGAGGGGGAGTGTTTGCTAATGCTGTTGGGGAGGATTTAAACTAATATGGCATGGGGATGGGAACCAATGCAGGGAGACAGAGGGAAACAAAAAGGAGGCAAAAGCAAAAGACAGAAAGGAGAAGAGGAAAAGTGGAGGGCAGAGAAACCCAAGGCAAAGAACAAAAAGGGCCACTGTACAGCAAAATTCTAAAAGGACAAAGGGTGTTAAAAAAACAAGCATGAAGGCTTTGTGTCTTAATGCAAGGAGTATCCGCAATAAGCTGGATGAATTAACTGTGCAAATAGATGTTAACAAATCTGATGTGATTGGGATTATGGAGACATGGCTCCAGGATGATCAGGGCTGGGAACTCAATATCCAGGGGTATTCAACATTCAGGAAAGATAGAATAAAAGGAAAAGGAGGTGGGGTAGCATTGCTGGTTAAGGAGCAAATTAAGGCAATAGTTCGGAAGGACATTAGCTTGGATGATGTGGAATCCATATGGGTAGAGATGCAGAATACCAAATGGCAAAAAACGTTCGTGGGAGTTGTGTACAGACCTCCAAACAGTAGTAGTGATGTTGGGGAGGGCATCAAACATGAAATTAGGGGTGCGTGCAATAAAGGTGCAGCAGTTATAATGGGTGACTTTAATATGCACATAGATTGGGTTAACCAAACTGGAAGCAATACGGTGGAGGAGGATTTCCTGGAGTGCATAAGGGATGGTTTTTTAGACCAATATGTCGAGGAACCAACTAGGGGGGAGGCCATCTTTGACTGGGTGTTGTGTAATGAGAGGGGATTAATTAGCAATCTCGTTGTGTGAGGCCCCTTGGTGAAGAATGACCATAATATGGTGGAATTCTGCATTAGGATGGAGAATGAAACAGTTAATTCAGAGACTATGGTCCAGAACTTAAAGAAGGGTAACTTTGAAGGTATGAGGCGTGAATTGGCTAGGAGAGATTAGCGAATGATACTGAAGGGGTTGACTGGGGATGGGCAATGGCAGACATTTCGAGACTGCATGGATGAACTACATCAATTGTACATTCCTGTCTGGCGTAAAAATAAAAAAGGGAAGGTGGCTCAACCGTGGCAATCAAGGGAAATCAGGGATAGCATTAAAGCCAAGGAAGTGGCATACAAATTGGCCAGAAATAGCAGCGAACCCAGGGACTGGGAGAAAATTAGAACTCAGCAGAGGAGGGCAAAGGGTTTGATTAGGGCAGGGAAAATGGAATAGGAGAAGAAGCTTGCAGGGAACATTAAGACGGATTGCAAAAGTTTCTATCGACATGTAAAGAGAAAAAGGTTAGTAAAGACAAACGTAGGTCCCCTGCAGTCAGAATCAGGGGAAGTTATAACTGGGAACAAAGAAATGGCGGACCAATTGAACAAGTACTTTGGTTTGGTACTCACTGAGGAGGACACAAACAACCTTCCGGATATAAAAGTGGTCGGAGGGTCTAGTAAGTAGGAGGAACTGAGGGAAATCCTTATTAGTCGGAAATTCTTTTGGGGTAATTGATGGGATTGAAGGCCGATTATTCCCCAGGGCCTGATGGACTGCATCCCAGAGTACTTAGGGAGGTGGCCTTGGAAATAGTGGATGCATTGACAGTCATCTTCCAACATTCCATTGATTCTGGATCAGTTCCTATGGAGTTGAGGGTAGCCAATGTAACCCCATTTTTTAAAAAAGGAGGAAGAGAGAATACAGCGAATTATAGACCGGTCAGCCTGACATCGGTAGTGGGCAAAATGATGGAATCAATTATTAAGGATGTCATAGCAGTGCATTTGGAAAGAGGTAATATGATAGGTCCAAGTCAGCATGGATTTGTGAAATGAAATCTTGCTTGACAAATCTTCTGTAATTTTTTTAGGATGTTTCCAGTAGAGTGGACTAGGGAGAACTACTTGATGTGGTATATTTGCACTTGCAGAAGTCTTTCGACAAGGTCCCACACAAGAGATTAATGTGCAAAGTTAAAGCACATGGGATTGGGGGTAGTGTGCTGACATGGATTGAGAACTGGTTGTCAGACAGGAAGCAAAGAGTAGGAGTAAATGGGGACTTTTCAGAATGGCAGGCAGTGACTAGTGGGGTACCGCAAGATTGTGTGCTGGGGCCCCAGCTGTTTACACTGTACATTAATGATTTTGACGAGGGGATTAAATGTAGTATATTCAAATTTGCGGATGACACTAAGTTGGGTGGCAGTGTGAGCTGCTAGGAGGATGCTATGAGGCTGCAGAGCGACTTGGATAGATTAGGCGAGTGGGCAAATTCATGCCAGATGAAGTATAATGTGGATAAATGTGAGGTTATCCACTTTGGTGGTAAAAACAGAGAGACAGACTATTATCTGAATGGTGACAGATTAGGAAAAGGGGAGGTGCAAAGAGACCTGGGTGTCATGGTACATCAGTCATTGAAGGTTGGCATGCAGGTACAGCAGCCGGTTAAGAAAGCAAATGGCATGTTGTCCTTCATAGCGAGGTGATTTGAGTACAGGGGCAAGGAGGTGTTGCTACAATTGTACGGGGCCTTGGTGAGCCCACACCTGGAGTATTGTGTACAGTTTTGGTCTCCTAACCTGAGGAAGGACATTCTTGCTATTGAGCGAGTGCAGCGAAGGTTCACCAGACTGATTCACGGGATGGCGGGACCGACCTATCAAGAAAGACTGGATCAACTGGGCTTGTATTCACTGGAGATCAGAAGAATGAGAGGGGACCTCATAGAAACGTTTAAAATTCTGACGGGGTTAGACAGGTTAGATGCAGGAAGAATGTTCCCAATGTTGGGGAAGTCCAGAACCAGGGGACACCGTCTAAGGATAAGGGGGAAGCCATGTAGGACCGAGATGAGGAGGAATTTCTTCACCCAGAGAGTGGTGAACCTGTGGAATTCTCTGCCACAGAAAGTTGTTGAGGCCAATTCACTAAATATATTGAAAAAGGAGTTAGATGAAGTCCTTACCACTAGGGGAATCAAGGGGTATGGTGAGAAAGCAGGAATGGGGTACTGAAGTTGCATGTTCAGCCATGAACTCATTGAATGGCGGTGCAGGCTAGAAGGGCAGAATGTCCTGCTCCTACACCTATTTTCTATGTTTCTATGTTTCTATGACACAAATAATCTGCAAAAAGGACACAGACAGGCTAAGTGAGTGGGCAAAAATTTGGCAGATGGAGTATAATGTTGGAAAGTGTGAGGTCATGCATTATGGCAGAAAAAAAATCAAGGAGCAAGTTATTATTTAAATGGAGAAAGATTGCAAAGTGCTGCAGTACAGCGGGACTTGGGGGTACTTGTGCATGAAACACAAAAGGTTCATATGCAGGTACAGCAGGTGATCAGGAAGGCCAACTGAATCTTGGCCTTTGTTGCAAAGGGGGTGGAGTATAAAAACAGGGAAGTCTTGCTACAGTTATAAAGTTACTGGTGAGGCCACACCTGGAATACTGCGTGCAGTTTTGGTTTCCATATTTATGAAAGGATATACTTGCTTTGGAGGAAGTTGAGAGAAGTTTCACTCGGTTGATTCCGGAGATGAGGGGTTGACTTATGAGAAAAGATTGAGGAGGGTGGGCCTCTACTCATTGAATTCAGAAGAACGAATGAGAGGTGATTTATCGAAATGTATAAGATAATGAGGGTGCTTGACAAGGTGGTAGCAGAGAGGATGTTTTCACTGATAGGGGAGACTAGAACTCGGGGACATAATCTTGGAGTAAGGGGCCCCCATGTAAAACTGAGGTGAGGAGGAATTTCTTCTCTCAGAGGGTTATAAACCTGCGGAATGCGCTGCCTCAGAGACCTGTGGAAGCTGGGACATTGAATATATTTAAGAGAGAGATAGACATTGTCTTACCTGATAAGGGAATAAGGGGTTATGTGGAGCGGGCAGGGAAATGGTCCTGAGTCCATGATCGGATCAGCCATGATCGTTTTAAATGGTGGAGCAGGATCGAGGGTCCATATGCCTGCTCCTGCTCCTATTTCTTATGTTCTTATTTTCTTATATAGTTGGTGCCTTGTATGGGAGTGTGGATTTGATTCTGTATCTGTCCATCTCTGATATGTGGATGATGATTTTACTCTGCATGTTCGTTTCTGACACGAGAGCATGGATTTTATCCTGCACCTGTCAATTTCTGGTAATTTCCTGTGGGTTTCATTCTGTATCAAAAAGGGCCATATTACAACATAATTCTAAAAGGACAAAGAGTGTTAAAAAAAACAAGCCTCAAACTCTGAGTCTCAAAGCGAGAAGTATTTGTAATAAGGTGGACGAATTAACTGCACAGATAGCTGTTAACAGATATGATGCAATTGGGATTACTGAGACATGGCTCCAGGGTAACCAAGGCTGGGAACATAACATCCAGGCGTATTCAATATTCAGGAAGGATTGCCAGAAAGGAAAAGGAGGTGGGGTAGTGTTAATGGTTAAAGAGGAGGTCAATGCAACAGTAAGGAAGGACATTGGCTGGGATAATGTGGAATCTATATGGGTAGAGCTGCGAAACACCAAAGGGCAGAAAACGTTAGTTGGGGTCGTGTACAGACCAAAAAACAGTAGTAGCAAGGTTGGGGGTGGCATCAAACAGGAAATTAAGGATGCGTGGAAAAAGGGCACAGCAGTTATCATGGGTGACTTTAACCTACATATTGATTGGGCTCACCAAACTTGTAGCAGTACTGTGGAGGAGAATTTCCTGGAGTGTATAAGGGATGATTTTCTAGACCAATATGTCGAGGAACCAACTGGAGAGGAGGCCATCCTTGACTGGGTCTTGTGTAACGAAAGAGGATTAATTAGCAATCTGGTCGTGCGTGCCCCCTTGGGGAAAAGTGAACATAATATGGTAGAATTCTTCATTAAGCTGGAGATCGACACACTTAACTCAGAGACTAGGGTCCTGAACTTAAAGGAAACTTCAATGGTATGAGACGTGATTTGGCGAGGATAAACTGGCGAATGATACTTAAAGGGTTGACGGTGGATAGGCAATGGCAGACATTTAAAGATCACATGGATGAATTACAACTATTGTACATCCCTGTCTGGCATAAAAATAAAACCGAAAAGGTGGCTCAACCGTGGCTACCAAGGGAAATTAGGGACAGTGTTAAATGCGAGGAAGAGGCATATAAATTGGCCAGAAAAAGCAGCAAACCTGAGGACTGGGAGAAATTTAGAATTCAGCAGAGCGGGACAAAGGGTTTATTAGGAGGGGGAAAATAGAGTATGAGAATAAGCTTGCAGGGAACATTAAAAACTGACTGCAAAAGCTTCTATAGATATGTGAAGAGAAAAAGATCAATGAAGACAAACGTGGTCCCTTGCAGTCAGAATCAGGTGAATTCATAATGGGGAACAAGGAAATGACAGACCAATTGAACAAATACTTTGGTTCTGTCTTCACTAAGGAAGACACGAATAACCACCCGAAATTACTAAGGGACCGAGGGTCTAACGGGAAGGAAGATCTGAGGGAAATCCTTATTAGTCATCAAATGGTTGTAGGGAAACTGATGGGACTGAAGGCCGATAAATCCCCACGGCCTGATAGTCTGCATCCCAGAGTAGTTAAAGAAGTGGCCCTCGAAATACTAGATGCATTGCTGGTCATTTTCCAGAATGCCATGGATTCTGGATTAGTCCCTATGGATTGGAGGGTAGCTAATGTAACCCCACTTTTTAAAAAAAGGAAGGGGAGAGAAAACAGGGAATTATAGACCGGTTTGCCTGACATCGGTGGTGGGGAAAATGCTGGAATCAATTATTAAAGATGTAATAGCAGATCATTTGGAAAGCAGTGACAGTATTGGTCCAATCAGCATGGATTTATGAAAGGGAATTCATGCTTGACAAATCTTCGAGAGTTTTTTGAGGATATAACTAGCGGAGTGGATAAGGGAGAACCAGTGGATGTGGTGTATTGGGAATTTCAAAAGACTTTTGACAAGGTCCCACACAAGAGATTAGTGTGCAAAATTAAAGCACATGATATTGGGGGTAATGTATTGACGTGGATAGAAAACCGGTTGGCAGACACGAAGCAAAGAGTAGGAATAAACGGGTCTTTTTCAGAATGGCAGGCAGTGACTAGTGTGATGCTGCAAGGTTCAGTGCTGGGATCCCAACTAATTAAAATATATGTTAATGATTTAGAGGATGGAATTGAAGGTAATATCTCCAAGTTTGCAGATGACACTAAGCTGGGTGGCAGTGTGAGCTGTGAGTCGGATGCTAAAAGACTGCAGGGTGACTTGGACAGGTTAGGTGAATGGGCAATTGCGTGGCAGATGCAGTATAATGTGGATAAATGTGAGGTTATCCACTTTGGTGGCAAAAACAGGAAGGCAGATTATCTGAATGGTGACAGATTAGTAAAATGGGAGGTGCAAAGAGACCTGGGTGTCATGGTACATCAAGTCACTGAAGGTAGGCATGCAGGTCCAGGAGGCAGTAAAGAAAGCAACTGGCATGCTGGCCTTCATAGCGAGGGGATTTGAGTATAGGAGCAGGGAAGTCTTACTGCAGTTGTGCAGAGCCTTGGTGAGACCACACCTTGTGTATTGTGCAGTCTTGGTCTATTAATCTGAGCAAGGATGTGCTTGCTATTGAGGGAGTGCAGCGAAGGTTCACCAGACTAATTCCCAGGATGGCAGGACTGACATATGAAGAAAGACTGGATCAGCTAGGCTTACTCTCACTGGAATTTAGAAGAATGAGAGGGGATCTCACAGAAACATCTAAAATTATGACGGGACTTGACAGGTGAGAGGCAGGAAGAATGTTCCTGATGTTGGGGAAGTCCAGAATCAGGGTCACAGTCTAAGGATAAGGGGTAAGCCATATCGGACTGAAATGAGGAGAAACTTTTTCACCCAGAGAGTGGTAAATCTGTGCAATTCTCTACCACAGAAAATTGTGGAATCCAGTTCGTTGGATATATTCAAGCGGGAGTTAGATGTTCCCCTTACGGCAAAAGGGATCAGCGGATATAGAGAAAAAGCGGGAGTGAGGTACTGAAGTTGAATGGTCAGCCATGATCATATTGAATGGTGGTGCAGGCTTGAAGGGCCGAATGGCCTACTCCTGCACTTATTTTCTATGTTTCTTTACATTCTTGGTGTGTGTGTGTGTTTTGTGCTGTATCTGTCCATCTCTGTTATGTGAATGTGAGCTCTACTCCATACCCGTCATTCTCCAGTATGTTAGTATTGTTTTACTGTGTACCACCAATTCCTGCTAGTGTATTGGTTTTACTTTCGAACTGTCAATTTGTGTTATGGAGATGAGTTTTATGCTGAATCTGTCGGTCTCTGGTAAATGAGTCTGAGTTTTACTCTGTATCTATCTGTCTCTGGTATGAGAGTGTGGGCCTTTCTCTGTATCTCTCCATTTCTGTTATGGGAGCCTGGGTTTTATTCTGTACCCGTCAAGTTCTGATGTGTGATTGTGGGCCTCACTCTATACCTGCCAGTTTCTGTTTAATTGTGAGTGGACTTTCCTTTGTACCTGTCAGTTTCTGGAATGAAAGAGAGATCTTTACCCTGTACCTGTCAATTACTGGTTTGTGAGTCTGGACATGTCACTGTATGTCAATTTATGTTATGGGAATATGGATTGAAATATGTCAGCCTCTGATGTGTGAGTATGGGTTTTATACTGTATCTCTCAGTCTCTGATATGTGAGTGTTGGTTTTATACTGTATCACTCGGTCTTTCATATGTCAGTATGGGTTTTATACTGTATCTCTCAGCCTCCGATATGTGAGTGTGGGTTTTATACTGTATCTCTCAGCCTCTGAGTGAGGTGTTCTGGGTCAGTCTGGGACAGGGGTGAGTGAGGGGAGGTCTGAGTCAGTCTGGGACAGGGGAGGGTGAGGGGGTTTCTTAGTCAGTCTGGGACAGGGGAGGGTGAGCGGATGTCTGGTATAGGGGAGGGTGAGGGGTTTCTGGGTCAGTCTGGGACAGGGGAGGGTGAGGGAGTCCTGGTCAGTCTGGGACAGGGGAGGGTGAGGGTGTTCTAGGTCAGTCAGGGACAGGGGAGGGCGAGGGGGGTCTGGGCCAACCTAGGATAGGGGTGGGTGAGGGCTTCTGGGTCAGTCTGGGACAGGGGAGGGTGAGGGGTAATCTGGGACAGGGGAGGGTGAGGGGGTTCTGGATCAGTCTGGGACAGTGGAGGGTGAGGGGAAGTCTAGGTCAGTCTGGGACAGGGAAGGGTGAGGGGTTCTGAGTCAGCCTAGGACAGTGGAGGGTGAGGGGGGTTCTGGGGCAGTCTGGGACAGGGGAGGGAGAGGAAGGTTCTGGGTCAGTCTGGGACAGGGGAGGGTGATGGGAGGTCTGGGACAGGGGAGGTTGAGCGGCTTCTGGGTCAGTCTGGGACAGGGGAGGGTGAGGGGAGGTCTTGGTCAGTCAGAGACAGGTGAGGGTGAGGGGGTTCTGGGTCAGTCTGGGACAGGGGAGGGTGAGCGGAGGTCTGGTACATGGGAGGGTGAAGGGGTTCTGGGTCAGTCTGGGACAGGGCAGCGTGAGGGGAAGTCTGGGTCAATCTGGGACAGGGGAGGGTGAGGAGTTCTGAGTCAGTCTGGGAGAGTGGAGGGTGAGTGGATTTCTGAGTCAGTCTGGGACGGGGAGGGTGAGGGGGTTCTGGGTCAGTCTCGGACAGTGGAGGGTGAGCGGGTTCTGAGTCAGTCTGGGACAGGGGAGGGTGAGGGGGTTCTGAGTCAATCTGGGACAGGGGAGGCTGAGGGGTTCTGGTCAGTCTGGTATAGGGAAGGGTGAGGGGGTTCTGGGTCAGTCTGGGAGAGGGGAGGGTGAGGGGGTTCTAGGTCAGTCTGGGACAGGGGAGGGTGAGGGGGTTCGTGTTTAGTTTGGGACAGGGGAGGGTGCGGGGTTCTGGGTCAGTCTGGGACAGGGGAGGGTGAGGGGAGGTCTGAGTCAGGCTGGGACAGGAGAGGATGAGGGAAGGTCTGGGACAGGGAAGTGTGAGAGGAGGCCTGAGACAGTCTGGGACAGTGGAGGGTGAGGGGGTTCTGGGTCAGTCTGGGACAGGGTAGGTTGAGAGGGTTCTAGTCAGTCAGGGACAGGGGAGGGCGAGGGGGTTCTGGGTCAACCTGGGAAAGGGGAGGGTGAGGGCTACTGGGGCAGTCTGGGACAGGGGAGGGTGAGGGGGTTCTTGGGCAATCTGAGACAGGGGAGGGTGAGGGGAGGTCTGCGTCAGCCTGGGACAGGGGAGGGTGAGGAGAGTTCTGTGTAATTCTGGGACAGGGGAGGGTCAGGGGAGTTCTGGGACAGGGGAGGGTGAGGGGGTACTGGGTCAGTCTGTGACAGGGGAGGGTGAGGGGGTTCTGGATCAGTCTGGGACAGGGGAGGGTTAGCGGAGGTGTTGGACAGGGGAGGGTGAGGGGGTTCTGGGTCAATCTGGGACCGGGGAGCGTGAGGGGGTTCTAGGTCAGTCTGGGACAGGGGAGGGTGTGGGGGGTATCGGTCAGTCTGGGACAGGGGAGGGTGAGGGGGTTCTGGGTTAGCCTGGGACAGGGGAGGCTGATGGGTTCTGGGTCAGCCTGGGACAGGGGAGGGTGAGGGGGTACTGGGGCAGTCTGGGACAGGGGAGGATGAGGGGAGGTCTGGGTCAGTCTGGGACAGGGGAGGGTGAGGAAGGTTCTGGGTCAGCCTGGGACAGGGGAGGGTGATGGGAGGTCTGGGACAGGGAAGGGTGAGGGGGTTCTGGGTCAGTCTGGGACAGGGGAGGGTGAGGAGAGGTCTGGGTCAGTCTGGGACAGGGGAGGGTGAGGGGAGGTCTGGGTCAGTCTAGGACAGGGGCGGGTAACGGTATTCTAGGTCAGTCTGGGACAGGAAAGGGTGAGGGGGGTCTGGGACAGTCTGGGACAGGGGAGGGTGAGGTGGTTCTGGGTTAGCCTGGACAGGGGAGGGTGAGGGGTTCTGGGTCATTCTGGGACAGGGGAGGGTGAGGGGGTTCTGGGTCAGTCTGGGACAGGGGAGGGTGAGGGGGTTCTAGATCAGTCAGAGACAGGGGAGGGTGCGGGATGTCTGGGTAAAGCCTGGGGCAGGGGAGGGTGAGGGGTACTGGGTAAGTCTGGTACACGGGAGGGTGAGGGGGTTCTGGGGCAGTCTGGGACAGGGGAGGGTGAGGGGAGGTCTGGGTCAGTCTGGGACAGGGGAGAGTGAGGAACGTTCTGGGTCAGTCTGGGACAGGGAGAGTGATGGGAGGTCTGGGACAGGGGATGGTGAGCGGGTTCTGGGTCAGTCTGGGACAGTGGAGGGTGAAGGGAGGTCTGGGTCAGTCAGAGACAGGGGAGGGTGAGGGGATTCTGGGTCAGTCTGGGACAGGGGAGGGTGAGCGGAGGTCTGGTACAGGGGAGGGTGAGGGGTTTCTGGGTCAGTCTGGGACAGGGGAGGGTGAAGGGAGGTCTGGGTCAGTCAGAGACAGGGGAGGGTGAGGGGATTCTGGGTCAGTCTGGGACAGGGGAGGGTGAGCGGAGGTCTGGTACAGGGGAGGGTGAGGGGTTTCTGGTTCAGTCTGGGACAGGGGAGTGTGAGGGGAAGTCTGGGTCAGTCTGGGACAGGGGAGGGTGAGGTGTTCTGAGTTAGTCTGGGACAGTGGAGGGTGAGGGATTCTGGTCAGTCTGGGACAGGGGAGGGTGAGGGGGTTCTGGGTCAGTCTTGGAGAGGGGAGGGTGAGGGGGTTCAGGGTCAGTCTGGGACAGGGTAGGGGGAGGGGGGTCTGGGTCAGTCTGGGACAGGGGATGGTGAGGTGGTTCTGGGTTAGCCTGGACAGGGGAGGGTGAGGGGTTCTGGGTCATTCTGGGACAGGGGAGGGTGAGGGGGTTCTGGGTCAGTCTGGGACAGGGGAGGGTGAGGGGGTTCTAGATCAGTCAGAGACAGGGGAGGGTGCGGTGAGTCTGGGTCAACCTGGGACAGGGGAGGGTGAGGGCTTCTGGGTCAGTCTGGGACAGGAGAGTGTGAGGGGGTTCTTGGGCAGTCTGGGACAGGGGTGGGTGAGGGGAGGTCTGCGTCAGTCTGGGACAGGGGAGGATGAGGAGGTATCTGGGTCAGTCTGGGACAGTGTAGGGTGAGGGGAGGTCTGGGACAGGGGAGGGTGAGGGGGTTCTGGGTCAGTCTGGGACAGGGGAGGGTGAGGGGGGTCTGGGTCAGTCTGGGACAGGGGAGGGTGAGGTGGTTCTGGGTTAGCCTGGACAGGGGAGGGTGAGGGGTTCTGGGTCATTCTGGGACAGGGGAGGGTGAGGTGGTTCTGGGTTAGCCTGGAAAGGGGAGGGTGAGGGGTACTGGGTAAGTCTGGAACAGGGGAGGGTGAGGGGATTCTGAGTCAGTCTGGGACAAGGGAGGGTGAGGGGTGTTCTGAGTCAGTCTGGGACAGGGCAGGGTGAGGGAAGGTCTGTGACAGGGGAGGATGAGAGGAGGCCTGAGTCAGTCTGGGACAGGGGAGGGAGAGGGGATTCTTGGTCAGTCTGGGTCAGGTTAGGGTGAGGGGGTTCTAGGTCAGTCAGAGACAGAGGAGGGCGAGGGGAGTCTGGGTCAACCTGGGACAGGGGCGGATGAGGGCTTCTGGGTCAGTCTGGGACAGGAGAGTGTGAGGGGGTTCTTTGGCAGTCTGGGACAGGGGTGGGTGAGGGGAGGTCTGCGTCAGTCTGGGACAGGGGAAGATGAGGAGGTATCTGGGTCAGTCTGGGACAGGGTAGGGTGAGGGGAGGTCTGGGACAGGGGAGGGTGAGGGGGTTCTGGGTCAGTCTGGGACAGGGGAGGGTGAGGGGGGTCTGGGTCAGTCTGGGACAGGGGAGGCTGAGGTGGTTTTGGGTTAGCCTGGGACAGGGGAGGGTGAGGGTGGTCTGGGTCATTCTGGGACAGGGGAGGGTGTGCGGAGGTCTGGGACAGGGGAGGGTGAGGGGGTTCTGGGTCAGTCTGGGACAGGGGAGGATGAGGGGGGTCTGGGTCAGTCTGGGACCGGGGAGCGTGAGGGGGTTCTAGGTCAGTCTGGGACGGGGGAGGGTGAGGGGGTCTGGGTCAGTCTGGGACAGGGGAGGGTGAGGGGGTTCTGCGTTAGCCTGGGACAGGGGAGGATGAGGGGTTCTGGGTCAGTCTGGGACAGGGGAGGGTGAGGGGGTTCTGGGTCAGTCTGGGACAGGGGAGTGTGAGGGTGTTCTAGGTCAGTCATGGATAGGGGAGTGTGCGGGAGGTCTGGGTCAGCCTGGGACAGGGGAGGGTGTGTGGTTCTGGGTCAGTCTGGGACAGGGGTGGATGAGGGGAGGTCTGCGTCAGTCTGGGACAGGGGAGGGTGAGAGGAGGTCTGGGTCAGTCTGAGACATGGGAGGGTGAGGGTTTCTGGGTCAGTCTGGGACAGGGGAGGGTGAGCGGAGGTCTGGTACAGGGGAGGGTGAGGGGGTTCTGGGTCAGTCAGGGAGAGGGGAGGGTGAGGGGAAGACTGGGTCAATCTGGGACAGGGAAGTGTGAGGGGTTCTGGTCAGTCTGGGACAGGGGAGCGTGAGGGGGTTCTAGGTCAGTCTGGGACGGGGGAGGGTGAGGGGAGGTCTGAGTCAGTCTGGGACAGGGGAGGGTGAGGGAATTCTGAGTCAGTCTGGGACAGGGTTGGGTGAGGGCAGGTCTGGGTCAGTCTAGTACAGGGGAGAGTGAGGGGGGTTCTGAGTCAGTCTGGGACAGGGCAGGGTGAGGGAAGGTCTGGGACAGGTGAGGGTGAGGGGAGGCCTGAGTCAGTCGGGGACAGGGGAGGGTGAGGGAGTCCTGGTCAGTCTGGGACAGGGGAGGGTGAGGGTGTTCTAGGTCAGTCAGGGACAGGGGAGGGCGAGGGGTGTCTGGGTCAACCTAGGTCAGGGGAGGGTGAGGGGTTCTGGGTCAGTCTGGGACAGGGGAGGGTGAGGAGGGTTCTGGGTCAGTCTGGGACAGGGGAGGGTGAGGGGAGATCTGGGACAGGGGAGGGTGAGGGGGTTCGGGGTTAGTCTGGGACAGGGGAGCGTGTGGGGGTTCTGGATCAGTCTGGGACAGGGGAGGGTGAGCAGAGGTCTGGGACAGGGGAGGGTGAGGGGGTTCTGGGTCAGTCTGAGACAGGGGAGGGAGAGGGGAAGTCTAGGTCAGTCTGGGACAGGGAAGGGTGAGGTGTTCTGAGTCAGCCTTGGACAGTGGAGGGTGAGGGGGGTTCTGAGTCAGTCTGGGAGGGGGAGGGTGAGGGGGTTCTTGGTCAGTCTGGGACAGTCGAGTGTGAGGGGGTTCTGACTGAGTCTGGGACAGGGCAGGGTGAGGGGATTCTGGGTCAGTCTTGGACAGGGGAGGGTGAGGCGGTTATGGATCAGTCTGGTACAGGGGAGGGTGAGGGTGTTCTGGGTTATCCTGGGACAGGGGAGGTTAAGGGGATCTTGGTTATTCTGGGACAGGGTAAGGTGAGGGGGGTTCTGAGTCAGTCTCGGACATGGGGGGGTGAGGGTGTTCTAGGTCAGTCTGGGGCAGGGGAGGTTGAGGGGGTTCTGGGTTAGTCTGGGGCAGGGGTGGGTGAGGGGAGATCTGAGTCAGTCTAGGACAGGGGAGGGTGAGTGGGGTTCTGAGTCAGTCTGGGACAGGGGAGTGTGAGGAGTTCTGGGTCAATCTGGGACAGGGGTGAGTGAGGGGAGGTCTGAGTCAGTCTGGGACAGGGGAGGGTGAGGGGGTTTCTGAGTCAGTCTGCGACAGGGGAGGGTGAGCGGAGGTCTGGTACAGGGGAGGGTGAGGGGTTTCTGGGTCAGTCTGGGACAGGGGAGGGTGAGGGGAAGTCTGGGTCAATCTGGAACAGGGGAGGATGAGGGTTTCTGGTCAGTCTGGGACAGGGGAGGGTGATGGGGTTCTGGGTCAGTCTGGGACAGGGGAGGGTGAGGGGGTTCGAGGTCTGTCTGTGACAGGGTAGAGTGAGGGGAAGTCTGAGTCAGTCTGGGACAGGGGAGGGTGAGGGGATTCTGAGTCAGTCTGGGACAGGGGAGGGTGAGGGGAGGTCTGGGTCAGTCTGGTAGAGGGGAGAGTAAGGGGGGTTCTGAGTCAGTCTGGGACAGGGCAGGGTAAGGGAATGTCTGGGACAGGGGAGGGTGAGGGGAGGCCTGAGTCAGTCTGGGACAGGGGAGGGTGAGGAAGTCCTGGTCAGTCTGGGATAGGGGTGGGTGAGGGCTTCTGGGTCAGTCTGGGACAGGAGAGGGTGAGGGTAGGTCTGCGTCAGTTTGGGACAGGGGAGAGTGAGGAGGGTTCTGGGTCAGTCTGGGACAGGGGAGGGTGAGGGGAGATCTGGGACAGGGGAGGGTGAGGGGGTTTGGGGTTAGTCTGGGACAGGGGAGGGTCTGGGGGTTCTGGATCAGTCTGGGACAGGGCAGGGTGAGCGGAGGTCTGGGACAGGGGAGGGTGAGGGGGTTCTGGGTCAGTCTGGGACAGGGGAGGGTGAGGGGAAGTCTAGGTCAGTCTTGGACAGGGAAGGGTGAGGGGTTCTGAGTCAGCTAGGACAGTGGAGGGTGAGGGGGGTTCTGAGTCAGTCTGGGACAGTGGAGGTTGAGGGGTTTCTGAGTGAGTCTGGGACAGGGGAGGGTGAGGGGGTTCTGGCTCAGTCTTGGACAGGGGAGGGTGAGGGGGATCTGGATCAGTCTGGGACAGGGGAGGGTGAGGGGGTTCTGGGTTAGCCTGGGACAGGGGAGGTTAAGGGGTTCTGGGTCATTCTGGGACAGGGTAAGGTGAGGGGGGTTTTCGGTCAGTCTGGGACATGGGAGGGTGAGGGTGTTCTAGGTCAGTCTGGGGTAGGGGAGGGTGAGGGGTTTCTGGGTTAGTTGGGACAGGGGTGGGTGAGGGGAGGTCTGAGTCTGTCTATGACAGGGGAGGGGTAGGGGGGTTCTGAGTCAGTCTGGGACAGGGGAGTGTGAGGGGGTTTCTGAGTCAGTCTGGGACAGGGGAGGGTGAGGGGTTTCTGGGTCAGTCTAGGACAGGGGAGGGTGAGGGGAGTTCTGGGTCAGTCTTGGACAGGGGAAGGTGAGGGGTTTCCGGGTCAGTCTGGGACAGGGGAGGGTGAGGGTGGTTCTGGTTCAGTCCGAGACAGGGGAGGGTGAGGGGGTTCTGGGTCAGTCTGGGACAGGGGAGGGTGAGGGAAGGTCTGGGTCAGTCTGGGATAGGGGAGGGTGAGGGGGGTTCTGGGTCAGTCTGGGACAGGGGAGGGTGAGTGGAGGTCTGGGTTAGTCTGGGACACTGGAGGGTGAGGCGTGGGGTCTGGGACAGGGGAGGGTGAGAGGGTCCTGGGTCAGTCAGGGACAGGGGAGGGTGAGGGGTGGGGTCTGGGATAGGGGAGGGTGAGGGTGTTCTGGGTCAGTATTTCACAGGGGAGTGTGAGGGGAGGTCTGGGACAGGGGAGATTGAGGGGAGGTCTCGGTCAGTCTGGGACAGGGGAGGGTGAGGAGGGTTCTGGGTCAGTCTGGTACAGGGGAGGGTGATTGGAGGTCTGGGACAGGGGAGGGTGAGGGGTTTCTGGGTCAGTCTAGGTCAGGGGAGGGTGAGGGGAGTTCTGGGTCAGTCTTGGACAGGGGAAGGTGAGGGGTTTCCGGGTCAGTCTGGGACAGGGGAGGGTGAGGGTGGTTCTGGTTCAGTCCGAGACAGTGGAGGGTGAGGGGGTTCTGGGTCAGTCTGGGACAGGGGAGGGTGAGGGAAGGTCTGGGTCAGTCTGGGATAGGGGAGGGTGAGGGGGGTTCTGGGTCAGTCTGGGACAGGGGAGGGTGAGTGGAGGTCTGGGTTAGTCTGGGACACTGGAGGGTGAGGAGTGGGGTCTGGGACAGGGGAGGGTGAGGGGATCTGGGTCAGTCTGGCACAGGGGAGGGTGAGGCGTGGGGTCTGGGACAGGGGAGGGTGAGGGGGTCCTGGGTCAGTCAGGGACAGGGGAGGGTGAGGGGTGGGGTCTGGGATAGGGGAGGGTGAGGGTGTTCTGGGTCAGTCTTTCACAGGGGAGTGTGAGGGGAGGTCTGGGACAGGGGAGATTGAGGGGAGGTCTCGGTCAGTCTGGGACAGGGGAGGGTGAGGAGGGTTCTGGGTCAGTCTGGTACAGGGGAGGGTGATTGGAGGTCTGGGACAGGGGAGGGTGAGGACGGTTCTGGGTCAGCCTGGTACAGGGGAGGGTGAGGGGGGGGGTCTGAGACAGGGCAGGGTGAGGGGGGGTCTGGGACAGGGGAGTGTGAGGGGAGTCTGGTTCAGTCTGGGACAGGGGAGGGTGAGGGGAGGTCTGGGTCAGTCTTGGACAGGGGAGGGTGAGGGGGTTCTGGGACAGTCTGGGACAGGGCAGGGTGAGGGGGGATCTGGTTCTGGGTCAGTCTGGGACCAGGATAATTGAGGGAGGTGTTACTTGCTCCAGCCCTGTACAGTGCCCAGTAAGTGGCGCACATTTCCTGAATGTGTGCTGGGAATTGAAGATGTTTGGTTTGTATTTCTGCACCCAGCCAGAGTCAGCGTCTTCAGGGGAGGAGAGCGGCTGTGGATAAATGTAACTCCATGCAGCTCACAGTGAGAGTGGAGCTAACATTCGGAGGGGGGAGTCTGTGGGTGGGGGGTGAGGCCGAGGGATCACTGCCACCATGTGGTGACGCAGTATCACAGATCTGTGGGGCAGAGCTCTGAGGTCTGGGAGCTTCTCCAGGGTCCGTGAGGTTCCATGGTCTCTGTGACTTCTCAGGAGGAGCGCTGAATGTGGGGATTCGACATCAATCTGACACACGATTCATGACCAGAAGGTTTGAAGAAGTTCCCCTTCTGTCTGCGGAACGTCAGCTGCAACTCTCCCAGAAACAGGGCAGATCGTGCAGCCCCTGTAGTGTGCAGTATGTTCAGTGTCTGACCCTCAGCTGCCGCAGGGAGGGGGCAGTGTGTGCTGTCCCTGTCGGGTGCCGTATGTTCAGTGTCTGACTCTGAGCTGCCCCAGGGAGGGGGTAGTGTGTGATGTCCCTGTGGGGGGCAGTGTCTGACCCTGAGCTGCCCCAGGGAGGGGGCAGTGTGTGATGTCCCTGTAGTGTGCAGTATGTTCACTTTCTGATCCTAAGCTGCCCCAGGGAGGGGGCAGTGTGTGATGTCCCTGTGGGGGGCAGTGTCTGATCCTGAGCTACCCCAGGGAGGGGGCAGTGTGTGATGTCCCTGTAGTGTGCAGTATGTTCACTTTCTGATCCTAAGCTGCCCCAGGGAGGGGGCAGTGTGTGATGTCCCTGTGGGGTGCAGTGTCTGAACCTGAGCTATCCCAGGGAGGGGGCAGTGTGTGATATCCCTGTGGGGTGCAGTGTCTGACCCTGAGCTACACGAGGGAGGGGGCAGTGTGTGATGTCCCTGTGGGGTGCAGTATCTTCAGTGTCTGACACTGACCTGCCCCAGGGAGGGGGTATTGTGTGATTTCATTGTGGGGTGCAGTGACTGACCCTGAGCTGCCCCAGGGAAGGGGCAGTGTGTGATGTCCCTGTAGTGTGCAATATGTTCAGTGTCTGACCCTGAGCTGCCCCAGGGAGGGGGCAGTGTGTGATGTCCCTGTGGTGTGCAGTATGTTCAGTGTCTGATCCTGAGCTGCCCCAGGGAGGGGGCAGTGTGTGATGTCACTGTGGGGTGCAGTTTGTTCAGTGTCTCACCCTGAGCTGCCCCATGGAGGGGGCAGCGTGTGATGTCCCCGTGGGATGCAGTATGTTCAGTGTCTGACTCTGAGCTACGCCAGGGCGGGGGCAGTGTGTGATGTCTCTGTGGGGTGCAGTATGTTCAGTGTCTGACTCTGAGCTGCCCCAGGGAGGGGAAAGTGTGTGATGTCCCTGTGGGGTGCAGTACGTTCTGTATCTGACTCTGAGCTGCCCCAGGGAGGGGAAAGTGTGTGATGTCCCTGTGGGGTGCAGTACGTTCTGTATCTGACGCTGAACTGCCCCAGGGAAGGGACAGTGTGTGATGTGCCTATGGGGTGCTGTATAAAAACATAGAAAATAGGTACAGGAGTAGGCCATTCGGCCCTTCGAGCCTGCACCACCAAACATTGAGTTCATGGCTGAACATGCAACTTCAGTCCGCCATTCCTCTTTCTCGCCATACCCCTTAATCCCCCTAGTAGTAAGGACTACATCTAACTCCTTTTTGAATATATTTAGTGAAGATACGAAATACATCCCAATAATAATCAAGGGGGAGAGGGAAGTGGGTACTTAAAACTATCACTGACACTAAAGAAAAAGTAAGCTGTAAAATAATGGGACTAAAGGTGGAGAAATCCGCTGGACATCATGGTCTGCATCCAAGGGTCTTAAAGGAGTGGCTGCAGAGATCCCGTCTCATTCTTCTAAACTCCAGCGAATACAAACCCAGTTGATCCAGTCTTTCTTGATCTGTCAGTCCCGCCATCCCGGGAATCAGTCTGGTGAACCTTCGCTGCACTCCCTCAATAGTAACAATGTCCTTCCAAAGGTTAGGAGACCAAAACTGTACACAATGCTCGAGGTGTGGCCTCACCAAGGCCCTGTACAACTGTAGTAACACCTCCCTGCCTCTATACTCAAATCCCCTCGCTATGAAGGCCAACATGCCATTTGCTTTCTTAACCGCCTGCTGTATCTGCATGCCAACCTTCAATGACAGATGCACGATGACAACCAGGTCTCGTTGCACCTCCCCTTTTCCTAATCTGTCACCATTCAGATAATAGTGGATGCGTTGGTTGAAATCTGCCAGAACTCTCTGGATTGTGGAGAGATCCCAGCGGTTTGGAAAACCACAAATGTAACACCGCTATTTAAAAAATGACGGAGGCAAAAAACAGGAAACTATAGACTAGTTAGCCTAACATCTGTTGTTGGGAAAACCTGGAGTCCATTATTAAGGAACGAGTAGCAGGACAAGCAGAGTCAGCATGGTTTTATGAAAGAGAACTCATGTTTGACAAATTTACTGGAGTTCTTTGAGGATGTAATGAGCAGGGTGGATAAGGGGGAACCAGTGGATGTGGTGTATTTGGATTTCCAGAAGACTTTCGATAAGGGGCCATATAAAAGGCTACTGCACAAGATAAAAGTTCATGGGATTGGGGGTAATATATTAGTATGGATAGAGAGTGGGCTAACTAACTGAAGACAGAGAGTTGGGATAAATGGGTCATTTTCTGTTTGGAAAACGGTGACTAATGGGGTGCCGCAGGGATCGGCCTCAATTATTTACAATCTATATTAGTGACTTGGATAAAGGGACAGAGTGTAATGTAACCAAATTTTCTGATGATACAAAGATGGAAGGGAAATTAAATTGGAGGAGGACTCAAATAATCTGCAAAGGGATGTAGTCAGGCTAAGTAAGTGGGCTAATATTTGGCAGGTGGAGTATAATGTGGGAAAGTGTGAGGTTATCCACTATGGCAGGAAAAATAAAAATACAAAGTATTATTTAATTGGAGAGGTATTACAAAGTCTGCAGTACAGAGGGACGGTGTTGTCCTTGTGTTCAAAAGACAAAAATTTAATGTTAAGATAGAGCAAGTACATATAAAGCCAATAGAAATGTTGCCCTTTATTGCAAAGGGGATGGAGTATAAAAGCAGGGAAGTCCTGCTACAACTGTACAGGGTTTTGGTGAGACCACACCTGGAGTACTGCGTACAGTTTTCATCTCCTTATTTAAGGAGGGATATACTTGCATTGGAGACTGTTCAGAGAAGCTTCACTAGTTTAATTTCTGAGATGAAGGGGTTGACATATGGGGTTGGGTCTATACTTATTGGAATTTAGAAGAATGAGAGGTGAACTTATAGAAACATATGATACTGAAGGGAATCGACAAGGTCGATACACAAAGGATGTTTCCACTCGTGGGGGAATCTAGGACGAGGGGCCATAGTTTAAGTATAAGGGGTCGCCGATTTAGAACTGAGATGAGGAGAAATTCCTTCTCTCAGAGGGTCATAAATCTTTGGAATTTTCTACCCCGGAGAGCTGTGAAGACTCGGTCATTGAATGTATTTACGGTGGAGGTAGGCAGATTTTTGAGTGATAATGGAGCGAGGGTTATGGGGAGTGGGCAGGGAAGTGAAGCTATGGCCAAGATCAGATCAACCATGAACTTATTAAATGGCAGAGCAGGTTTGAGTGGCCAATGGCCTACTCCTGCTCCTATTTCTTATGTTTTTTAAAGGATGAATTATAGATGCAAACAAAATCAGCGTTATTTTTTATCTGATCCTTTTCCCGTTGATTAATTGGTCAATTATCCAGAATTTTAAGCTCCAGCCTAGTTTCAGGGTTATCAATATCAGCAGAAAGAAAGCCCAACTGTCAGAATGGATCTGATTCAGTCTGTGATAATAGCAGAATCCAAACCCTGCAGTCACTTGTGAACTTGCTGGTGGGTCAGCAGGCTAGATGACTGAGTGAATCCCTTCCCACACACAGTGCAGCTGAATGGCCTCTTCCCAGTGTGAACTCGCTGGTGTGTCAGCAGGCTTAAATACAGAGAACAAAACTGCACGTAGTATTCCAGGTGTGGCCTCACCAATACCCTGTACAGTTGGAGCAGGACTTCTCTGCTTTTATACTCTATTCCCCTTGCAATAAAAGGCAACATTCCATTTGCCTACCTGATTATTTCTGTACCAGCATACTAAAACTTTGTGTTTCATGCACAAGTACCCCCAGGTCTCTCTGTACTGCAGCATTTTGCAATTTTTCTCCATTTAAATTATAATTTGCTTTCTATTACTTCTGCCAAAGTGGATAACCTCACATTTTCCCACATTATACTCCATCTGCAAAATTTTTGCCCACTCACTTAGCCTGTCTATATTCCATTGCAGATTTTGTGTGTCCTCCTCACATTTGTTTTCCTACCCATCCTTGAATCATCAGCAAACTTGGCTACATTTCACTCGGTCCCTTCATCCAAGTCATTAATATAGATTGTAAAGACCAAGCACCGATCCATGTGGCACCCCACTAGTCACTTTTTGCCAACTGGAAAATGTCCCATTTATACCGACTTTCTGTTTTCTGTTAGTTAGACAATCCTCTATCCATGCTAATATATTACCCCCAAATCCTGTGAACTTTTATCTCATGCAGTCACCTCTTATGTGGCACCTTATCACATGCCTTCTGCAAATCAAAATACACTACAGCTACTAGTTCCCCCTTATCCACCCTGCTCATTACATCCTCAAAGAACTCCAGCAAATTTGTCAAACATAATTTCCTTTTCATAAAACCATGCTGACTTTGCTTGATTGAATTATGCTACTCCAAATATACTGCTACTGCTTCCTTAATAATTGAAGTTGGATAGATACTGCCTTTCTCATTCTCTGACACTATGTGACAGGTGAGTGTTGGACAGATACTGCCTCTCTCATTCTCTGACACTATGTGACAGGTGAATGTTGGATAGATATTGCCTTTCTCATGTTCTGACACTATATGACAGGTGAGTGTTGGATAGATACTGATTCTCTTTCTCTGACACTATGTGACAGGTGAGTGTTGGATAGATACTGCATTTCTCATTCTCTGATACTATATGAGGTTCTGATTGACAGATGAATGTAGGGTAGACCCTGCCACTTTCAATCTCTGGTGCAGTGTCAGTGTGGGATTAACTGCCGATTATAGGATAGATACTGATACTTTCACTCTCTGATCCATTGACAGGTAAATATAGAATTAATGTTGTGGGTGTCTGTTATGGGAGCGTGGATTTGACCCTGTATCTGTCCATCTCTGCCATGTGAATGAGGGTATTACTCTATTTCAGTTTCTGATAGGAGAGTCAGGGTTTTATCCTGTACCTGTCAATTTCTGGTAATTGCCAGTGGGTTTCAATCTGTATCTTTCCATTCATGGTGTGTGAGTGTTTGTTTTGTGCTGTTTCTGTTATGTGAGCTCTATCCATACGCATCATTCTCCAGTATGTTAGCAATGTTTTACTCGGTACCACCAATTCCTGATAGAATATTTACTTTCTAATTGTCAATTATTTGTTATGGACGTGAGTGTTTATGCTGAATCTGTCAGGCTCTAGTATGTGAGTCTGAGTTTTACTCTGTATCTATCTGCCTCTGGTATGTGAGTGCAGGCCTTTCTCTGTTATGGGAGTCTGGGTTTTATTCTGTACCTGCCACGTTCTGATAAGTGAGTATGAGGTATAATCATTTAATTTTATCGATTACGTTACGTGTTTGTATGTTTTGTATTGTATTTTTCAATTTCTGATTTGTGAGTGTGGGGTATAATTTGTATCTGTCAGTGTCTGGTATGTGAGCGTGGGGTATAATCTGTACCTGTCAGTGTCTGGTATGTGAGTGTGGGGTATAATCTGTACCTGTCAGTTTCTGGTATGTGAGTGTGGGGTATAATCTGTACCTGTCAGTCTCTGATATGTGAGTGTGGGGTAGAAACTGTACCTGTCAGTCTCTGGTATGTGAGTGTGGGAATAAGCTTTATCTGTCAGTGTCTGGTATGTGAGTGTGAGTATAATCTGTACCTGTCAGTTCCTGGTATGTGAGTTTGATATAATCTGTACCTGTCAGTCTCTGGTATGTAAGTGTGGGTATAAGCTGTGCCTGTCAGTTTCTGGTATGTGAGTGTGGGTATAAACTGTACCTGTCAGTTTCTGGTATGTGAGTGTGCGTATAATCTGTACCTGTCAGTCTCTGGTATGTGATTGTGGGTGTAATCTGTACCTGTCAGTCTCTGGTATGTGAGTGTGGGTATAATCTGCATCTGTCAGTGTCTGGTATGTGAGTGTGGGTATAATCTGTATCTGTCAGTCTCTGGTATGTCAGTGTGGGGTATAATCTGTACCTGTCAGTTTCTGGTATGTGAGTTCGGGGTATAATCTGTACCTCTCAGTTTCTGGTATGTGAGTGTGGGGTATAATCTGTACCTCTCAGTTTCTTGATGTGAGTGTGGATATAATCTGTACCTGTCAGTTTCTGGTATGTGAATGTGGGTATAATCTGTACCTGTCAGTTTCTGGTATGTGAGTGTGGGGTATATTATGTACTGTCAGTCTCTGGTATGTGATTGTGGATATAATCTGTACCTCTCAGTTTCTGTTATGTTAGTCTGGGTTAAAACTGTACCTAATTGTTCCTGCTAGTTGATTGTGTGATTTAGACTTTACCTGTCATTCCCTGGTATGTGAGTGTGGAATTTACTCTGTATCTGTCAGAATCTGGTATGTGAACGTGAGAATCAATGTTAATTTTTACCTGTATTTCTCTGATATGTGAGTGAAGATATTCCTTTCCACATGTCATTTGTCTGATGTGTGTGTGAGGGTTTTACTCTGCGCCTGTCAGTTTCTGCGATGCAAGTAACAATTTTACTTAATGCCTTTCAGTTTTCCGATATGTGCACATGGGATTTACACATTACCTATCACTCTCTGGTATGCAAGTGGGGATTTTATTTTGTTACTGTCACTTTCGTATATGTGGGTGTGTGTTGTATACTGTATCTCTCAGTCTGTGGTACGGGAATGTGGGTTTTATTCTGCACCTGTCATCATCTGGTGTGTTCGGGTGGTTAATACTGAATCCGTCAGATTCTGAAACATGAATATGGCTTTTGCTCTGTACCCATCAGCTTCTGATACGCGAGTGTGATTCATACTATCTGTTTGACATTTTTTCCGACAGGTGATTGTCTGTTTTAGCTCTACCTACCAAGTGAGTGTGGGTGTTTAATGTACCTGTCAGTGTGATTTGTTTCAATGGTGAAACAGCATCTGCTTCTACTGCTCCATGTGGCTGTAAGATTCACAATATAACTCTGCCACTTCGGATCACTGTGGGACTGACAGCTTCTGCTGTTTGTGACAATAGGATTTAGGCCAGTTCTGGGACTCTGTGCTCTGCGAGTGATAATCTACTTACTGTTTGTGAGAAGGAGCTGCCTGCACTGTACCTTTTGTTCCGGGTTGAGGAAAGATCACATTTGTTCTGGCTGGTTGAAGAATTTTGTTCTGAGAATAATAATACAAGAATATTAGAAGTTCTAAGATATGGATGCGGGGGGAAATATGGTGTATCTGAGGGAGTGACAATGTATCTCTCGATCATCAGGGGAACTCAACTCACCGAAACAATATAACTGTTTTTTAAAAATATTTTCCCCCACACTCCCCTCCTGATGCCTGCAATAGATGCACTTTGTGAAACTCCCCACATCCTCACTCTCAAGCTGTGGTTCCACTGTTCACTGCCCATGAACAACAGACACGATGAGATTGGAACTGAATCAGGAACACTCACTACTGATTTGGGGAAAGAAAGCAGCAATGATTTGAAAGAGCGAGGTGATTTACTTTCTCTGTTACCTTACAATGTCGACACACAGCCCGAGAATGGCCTCTCCCTTCCCCCACTCACACCATGTTCCGGAACTAGTTCCTGCTCCACTCTGCCTCTTACACAGAGACCCTGACGGATCTAAACCAGGAACGTTCACTGCTGGTGTGGAGAGAGAAAGCAGCAGATTGTTAATTGCAGATTCTGACCATTCTGTCTCCCTTACCCTGGACACACACTGTCCACACACAGCCTGAGAATGGCCTCTCCCTTCCCCCACTCACACCACGCACTGAGACTGGTTCTTGGTCCGCTCAGCCTCTTACACACAGCCCCCGACTCCCCCTGAGCTCCCCCCGGATTCAGTGCCGATCTCTGAGCCTATCTGCGGACATGCTTCCAAAGCGCTGCGCTCCTGTAAGGAGGCTGCTGCTCGCTGCCTTACCCCGGGGCCGCGGTGTCTCCATTCCCAACTGTTTTAAACCATCTTCTTCTGCTCACTGAGTGAATGGCGATCACAGGCCGGGCTTGGGGAGGGGAAGACGCATGCGCTCTTCTACTCACTGGAAATCAAGACGGAGCAGGGCTTATCTGCACATGCGCAGCTCTCTGCAATAATTCAGCCTGTAAAAACCAAAGAGCACTTTTCCCAATTTACCCTTATCCGAATCTGAGCACAGGAACGGGGCCTGGGCGGAAAGGACTGAGAATGATTAAAGCTGGGAGCCTTGTCCCTTGGAGATGCACAATTTGGAATCATTCCGTGCATGTTGTTTCTCTCCATGAGCCCGTCTTCACAAAGCAATCCTGCAGAAATATCGGCAGGACGAGGGAGTGGTAGTGTTTGCTGGGACCGTGCAGGAGTTAGAATCTGACATTAAAAAGTCCGAGATTAATTTAATTACAGTAAAACACTCGGTCAGTGAGAATAATACCGAAGTGGACAATCAAGTGGATATGTCGAGGGAGGAACTTAATACAATCACGATCACTAATGAAGTAGTACTCAGTAAAATAATGGGACTAAAGGCAGGCAAGTCCCCTCAACCTGAGGGTTTTAAGAGAAGTAGCTGTAGAGATAGAAGATGCTTTGGTTGTAATCTACCAAATCACTGGGATCTGGGTCCCAGCAGATTGGAAAACCACAAATGTAACGCCTCTATTTAAAAAAGGAGGCAGACAAAAAGCAGGGAACTATAGACCAGTTAGCCTAACATCTATCATTGGGAAAATGCTGGAGTCCAATATGATGGAAGCAGTAGTGTTACATTTAGCAAAGCATGACTCAATCAAGCAGAGTCAGCATGGCTTTATGAAAGGGAAATCACATTTGACAAATTTGCTGGAGTTCTTTGAGGATGTAATGAGTAGGGTGGATAAGGGGGAACCAGTGGAGGTGGTGTATTTGGATTTCCAGAAGGCTTTCGATAAGGTGCCATATAAAAGGCTACTGCACAAGATAACAGTTCACGGGGTTGGGGTAATATATTAGTACGGATAGAGGGTGGGCTAACTAACAGAAAGCAGAATGTTGGGATAAATTAGTCAGTTTCCGGTTGTCAAACAGTGACTAGTGGGGTGCCCCAGGGATCGGCCACAACTATTTACAATCTATATTAATGACTTGGATGAAAGGACCAAGTTAAATGTAGCCAAGTTTGCTGATGATAGAAAAATGGCAGGAAAGCAAATTACGAAGAGGACACAAAAACATCTGCAAAGGGATATAGACAAGCTATATGAGTGGACAAAAATTTATCAGATGTAGTATTGAGGTTATCCACTTTGGCAGAAATAATAGAAAAACAAATTATAATTTTAATGGAGAAAAATTGTAAATTGCTACAGGACAGAGAGACGTGAGGGTGTTTGTGCATAAAACACAAAATGTTAGTATGCCGGTACAACAAGTAATCAGGAAGGCAAATGGAATGTTGGCCTTTAATGCAAGGGGGATAGAGTATAAAAGCAGAGAAGTCCTGCTGCAACTGTACAGGGTATTGTTGAGACCACACCTGGAATACTGCATGCAGTTTTTGTCTCTGCATTTAAGGAAGGATATATTTGCATTGGAGGCTGTTCAGAGGTTGATTCCGAAGATGAGGGGGTTGTTTTATGAGGATAAGTTGAGAAGGTTGGGCCGACAAACATAGGAATTTAGAAAAAGGAAAGGTAATTTTATTGAAACATGTGAGATCACGAGGCGGCTTGAAAAGTTGAATGCAGAGAGGATATTGCCACTCATAGGGGAAACTGAAACTAGGGAGCATCGTCTCAGAATAAGGGGTTGCCCATTTAATAGAATTCTCTGCCCCGGAGAGCTGTGGAGGCTGGGTCGTTGAATACATTTAAGGCAGAAGTAGACAGATTTTTGAGCGAAAAGGGAATAAAGGGTTATGGGGAGCGGCCAGAGAAGTGGAGCCCAGTCCATGATCAGATCAGCCATGATCTTATTGAATGGCAGAGCAGGATCCAAGGGCCAACTGACCCACTCCAACTTCTATTTTTGTGATGTTATTATGTTGTTTTGAGATAATAACCCTGGGATTGTTCATGGGGATTCCAACACGTTGACTGTACATAGGGATTCTCACACTGGGAGTGAACAGCTCTGGGGTTTTCCTCTTACAATTGTCTAGGACGCAAACTGTAAGCTGAGCACTGAGCAGCGCCTTTATGAGAGATGGTGAGAAATGCGAGGTGCGAAGAGCGAGAATAAAATAACTAAGTTGTTACTTTACCAAATTGGCCACGCATGCGCTTCGCTGCTCACTCAATGAAGAAGGCGGAGGACTGAACTTGCCTTCCTGTACAAAGCTGGCCGCCGTTACCCTGGGACTTTGACCAGGAGAAAGCCTCGAGGTTGCAGTCGCCGATATTCAGGTTAATATTGCGGGCTTCCGGCGGGCACCAGTAACTTATGAACCCTCCGCAGCTATCCGCTGCTCCATTCCTCCCCTCCGTCCCGCTGAAAATTGTCACTTTTACGGAGCACACACTCACGATTCCCACTCCGCCATTACGGGCACCGCGCATGCTCTACACACAGCCTGGTCCTACGCCTGCGCACTGGGCCCCTGTAGTCTGAGTTCGGCAGATTCCCTGTTGCGGGGAATGCTGGGTAACTATGACAGGCCACTTTAGTGACTGGATGAGGTATTACTAGGATTGCATTGGGCACTGAACCATGTTCATTCTGGATCTTCGACTGCTGCTCTTAGTAACCCTGAGCTGGAGATCAGAGTTTTGTATAAATTTTGACTAAATCAGCTTGTTTCAAACACCGTGTGTCGAACATTTGATTTCTCCATAATAAGAGGAGACAAATTAATGTTCCCTTCCCTTCTATTTTGCGCCTTTTCTTACTCTAGATTATTTCACTTCTCACGCAGTTCATCTTTTGCCACATCAAATCCCAAGCTTGTTTCGTTTGAGTATATGGCTTGTGGGTGTCATGGACTGAATCGGCGTGGATCACTTTATACTCATTTGAAGTTCCTTTCAACTAGCCCTTGAAAGAACTAAAGGCTTAAGACTGGAAATCTGTTATTTTCTGTATTGTTTAACGATTGTTGGATGCGGTTAATAGATCTCCACACATACTGCATGTGATCAACATTGAAATGTTCTGATCTTTGTAATTGTCTTTGCTAAGTTTGATGGGTTAGTTGATTATAATTACTTGTTACTAATATACCTTGCAGTAATTTTTGCATCAACATAATTGTTTAAATACTTCCTTTATAAGGTCTTTAGCTTCCCCACTGATCTTTGTTACCTCTTGTGGGGAATCTAGAACGAGGTGGCATAACCTGAGAATAAGAAGACGCTGATTTAAAACGGAAAAGAGGAGGAATATCTTTTCTCAGAGGGTCGTGAATCTTTGACATTATCTGCCCCAGAGAGCAACGGAGGCTGGATATTGAATATATCTAATTTTGAGGGACCGCATATGAGGGCTATTTAAGTTGCAGATGGACTAATTTTTGAAAGATAGGGGAGTCAAGGTTTAAGGGGAGAGAGCAGGGAAGTGGAATTGAGGCCAAGATCATATCAGCCATGATCTTATTGAAAGGCGGAGTGGGCTCAAGGGGCCAGATGGCCTACTTCTGCAACTATTTCTTAAGTTCTTAGCTTTGGTTGGGGAATGGGTTTAGATGTAGGTTTAACGGTTAGTGGCTGTGGTTTATGGTTATTTTTTAGGATTGGGATCAGTGATTGGGATAGTCAGTCGGATATTCGGCTTAGGATAGAGTGATTAACTTAGAAAGCACTTTTGGCAATATAAGTGTCACTGGACGTGCCCGTTTCCATTTCATGTTTTTAACCTCACCAAATGTGTTCACTCAAGGAATCTTCTTTCCTGTGCAAGCCACATTTCCTCTGTTCTTTCACATCTCTACATTTCTCACAGAAAAATAAATTAGTGACATTAGATTGGGGATTTTGATCAAGAACAGATGGATATAGTTGTTGTGCTGGTTATATCTAATCATCAATCTGCCTGAAAAGGGCTTCCAACAATCTGTCACCAGACCCCACTGGTCACCGTCTGATGCCACCATCATATCTTCATTCATTACCCACCTTTTACCCTAACTAGAGCTGTTTTCACCGGCATGGCCACACCCCATACTGATGCTCTCTAATTCCCGAGCCGAGCATAAACACCGGCATGGATTGGTTAGTGCGAATGGTCCATTTCTGTGCCGTATATCCTATGTAATCTTGTAGTCTCAGTGTAAGTGCTCCCTGGATTTGTTGTCTCAGTTCTACTGGTCCCTGGATTTGTTGTCACGGTATTAGTAATCTCTCAATTTGGTGTCACGATGTAATTCATCCTGGATTTGTTGTCTCATTGTAACTGGTCGATCAATGTAAGAAGTCCCTGGATTTGCTGCATCAGTGTAAGAATTCCATGGATTTTTCGTCACAATGTATGTAGTCCCTGGATTTGAAGTCACAATGTATGTCGTCCCTGGATTTAGAGTCACAATGTGTGTGGTCGCTGGATTTGGAGTCACAATGTGTGTGGTCTCTGGATTTGGAGTAACAATATATGTGGTCTCTGGATTTGGAGTCAAAATATATGTGGTCCCTGGATTTGGAGCCACAATGTATGTGGTCCCTGGATTTGGATCACAATGTATGTGTTCCCTGGATTTGGAGTCACAGTGTATGTGGTCCCTGGATTTGGTGTCAACAGCATCTCGTTACTGGGACTGAGGGTAAACCCGCAGCCCAGCATCTCATTCAGTGCAGAATGATCCCACTCAAATCTATTCCCAATTAACACTACCCACATTAATTCACCAGAAACTCTTCAGTGCCTGCAAGGAACTGCAGCCCCACGTCTAACTTCAGTGAAACACACAATGCAAGACATTTTAAAGGCAAGATAAACCCCATCATATTACAACAGAGGCAAGTAATGGGCAGTAAATCCCAATCACTCATACACCTTCTTCAACCCTACTCTCCAAATCCCCTCACCCAACTGCTCTTTTGCCCCTACAATTTAATTTTTAACATCACTTACGCAAGTCATCCACACTGGTGGTAAATCGAGGAGCTTCTGTGTGATGGTGAAGTGACCAATGGACAATAAAGTGCAGAGACTGGTGCGTGGCTGCTCATTATCCTCGGTGAGATTTAATCCCCTTTCCCACTGCATACTGTGGACAGACATGGTCACCTTGGTAATGGAATGGTCAGTGTGACATCATTTTCTAAACAAGAGCACACAGGTCATCAATTAATGGTAAAGGAATTAAACATTCTGCAATTACATTGTAAATAATAGGAAATAAAACGCTGGAAAATAACTGGCGAAGATAACAGCTTTTCTCTGTGCAAGTCACTAGTAAACATTAGGAATAATGTGTTTTGTTTACACACACACACACACACACACATATATATAGAGCAAAGACTTTGTGTGTGCACTTCTCAGATGTTGTGGTTAACTTGATGCGATACGTTTTCTTTGGATTTTAGGACCCTGTGAGAGCTCATCCGGCTGTGCTTGCTGTGTGAGGATATAAAGAGACCGTGCGCTGTTCCTCCTCCCACTGCCTGGGGGAATGGGGCAGATATTTAAGGGACAGGGACTCCCTTTTTTCTGCTTATTTATACTTCAAGGAACAGTCCAGTTTATGTGTCGGAGGACTTCACGAACCGAGCTCCCATTGACAGTCGCTCCCTTCTGTACTGTGCAGTGATTGTAAAGCTGTCTATTTCAGTCACTTGCGCCTTTCTAAAATGTCTCACTCTTTTTGATGATCCGTTTGACGAATTTGGAAAGACTTGACAATTATGCAGTGTGATGAAGGTTTTGTTTGAAGCTGGAGTAAAATGTGTTTCTAACCCTCCCCCAACAAGCCCCTCCCCCAAAAAACTTTAGAACACTCTCCAATACTGACTGAGAAGGTCCCATGTTCGATCCTTGATCTGGGTTGTCAGTGATCTCAGCCAAGGCAGTAGTTCAAGGGTTATAATTATCCTCAGTACCATTGGACTAAATATGAGCAAATATTAGGAAGTGCCCCTGCTCTTGATACCGATGCAATGACCTCAACTGGGAAAAGACCTCAACTGGGAGTTGTGTGGATGTCATTTGAGGACAGGATTTGACCCGACTCTGATATCTACCACAGTGGATATTTCTACCCTGTACTTAAAAGTAACAACTTTTGTAAGCTCCCTTTGCAGTGTCTTAGTAGGGGAGGATCTGCAGCTGAGAAACTGAAACCAAACATCACGCCAGGATTTGAGAGATTCACCGGATTCATCGGCATCACCTTATCATCAGCCTTTGGAAAAACACCAATTACAGCGGGGAGATACAGGACACATGTTGTTTGTATGGCTGCACCACCAACCAATCGTCTAGCCTGTGAGAAGTGTGTGCCCAGCTGACTCAACACTGTAAATGTGGGACAGTGGGAATGGATGCGATTGTGCGTCTGGTGGAAACACATCGGGTGGAGAGGCCGTTTACCAGCTGAGTGTGGAAAGAGTTTCAGTCCCTCATCTCTCCAACTGACATTCGAGGATTTAGATAACAGACGTTCTCCTGTGCAGAAAGAGCTGGGTTATTGGCCCATGATGCTTTTACTTGTTCATCTTGTTAACTGTAAACCTTTGCCAATTACTTGATGTAATCGGTTTACCTGTACTTTTTTAAAAATACATTTACTAAGTGGATTCAAATTTTAATTGAAACCAGATTTGCAGGTTGCTCTATACACACATCGAAGGTGAGAGAGATGCTGCCAGCAACACGCAAAGTCCTGTAGCTGAAAGAGATTAACAGACTGGGGTTTGTGTTTAGTGATCCCGAGCGTGTTGGCTATTCCTACCCTGGACGCCAACGCAAAGAGAGGCAATCTGGAAGGTATGAGGAACTGGGACTTGTCCCTGAGAGTGACCGAAGGAATAAGAACTGAAACAATCCAGAGTTGGAAAGGAGAAAAGGCGCAAAATGTAACAGGACATCAATAGTCTCCTCTTATCATGGAGACATCAAATATCGACACATTGTAGTATTTGAAACATCAAAATATTAAACTCCATCCCAGTTTTCGGGGTTATTAACATCAGCAGAAACAAATCCCAATTGACAGAATGAATACGATTCAGTCAGGATGTGATTAACAGCAGTAATAACAGTCGAACCCAACCGCTGCTGTCACTTTTGAACTCGCAATTCAGATGACTGAGTGAATCCCTTCCCACACTTCCCGAGTATTAACTCGCTGGAGTTTCAGCAGATCCGATGACTGAGTGAAACTCTGCCCGCACACAGAGCAGGTGAACAGCCTCTCCCCGGTGTGACTGCGACAATAAATTTCTAGATTAGAAGGGGAACTGTTTCCCTTCCAACAGTCTCCACATTTCGATGGTTTCTCCATGGTGTGGGTGTCCGTGTATCTCTCCTTGTTTGGATGATTAGTTGACGTTTTGTCCACACACAGAACACGTGTATTTCTCCCCGATGTGAAAGGTGCGACGTTTTTCAGGCTGTGTAACTGGTTGAAACTTTTTCCACAGGCAGTGCACTAGCACACTCTCACTCGGATGTGTGTGTATCTCGGTGCTTCTCTAGTCACACTGATGTTTGAAATTTGTTCCCACAGACAGAAGAGAAAAATATTTCTCCTTCTCCATTCAAAGGCTGATGATGTGCATTAATTCCAGCTTACATGGTTGGGTTCAGTTCTGCACCCGCTGTGCGAAGAGTGAGAAAAAATCAATGAGCTGCTGATTTACTCTGCTGCTTACTGGGTCTTTTGTGCTAGCCCAAAATGGTGAGCCCCGGCTGGCCCAATATGTTGAGCCGGTGCTGGCCCAATAGGGTGAGACCGGCTGGCCCAATCGGGTGCACGTGGGCTGGCACAATAGGGTGAACCTAGGCTGGTTCAGTCGGGTCAGCCTGGGCTGGCCCAATAGGGTGAGACCGGCTGGCCCAATCGCGTGCCCGTGGGCTGGCGCAATCCGGTGAACCTTGGCTGGTTCAATCGGGTCAGCCTGGGCTGGCCCAATAGTGTGAGACCGGCTGGCCCAATCGCGTGCCCGTGGGCTGGCGCAATCCGGTGAACCTTGGCTGGTTCAATCGGGTCAGCCTGGGCTGGCCCAATAGGGTGAATCTGTACTGGCCAGATAAGGTGAACCTGGGCTGGCCCAATAGTGTGAGCCTGTGCTGGTCCGATAGGGTAAGCCTGGGCTGGCCCAATAGGAGGAGCCCGGGCCCAGGGTCAGCAGACAATAATCAGAACTACAAGGCTCCTTTTCAGGGGTCACTGACCCGGGCATAAACGTCGGTCCAATTAAACTGACATATACCCTGAAGCCCCGCCCACACTTTGTCCCTGCACAAAGGTCTGCTCATGCGCAGTGAGACCCATCCTGACCAAGATGGCGGACATTGAGCCTGCTTCCATCGGCGGGTGAACAGTTTCCACCAAGGAAGGCACGAAGCAAGCCTTCACCAAAGTGCCAGCGAAGTGGCGCAAGAAGCGCAGAAAGTCGAGGAAGGAGAGTTACTCGATCTACATCTACAAAGTGATGAAGCAGTTTCACCCCGACACTGGCATCTCCTCCAAGGCCATGGGCATCATGAACTCGGTTGTGAACGATATTTTCGAGCGCATCGCGGTTTAGGGTTCCCGCCTGGTCCATTACAACAAGCACCGCACCATCAGTTCCCGGGAGATCCAGACCACTGTGCGCCTGCTGCTGCACGGGGAGCTGGCCAAGCACGCCGTGTCGGAAGGGATACAGGCAGTCACCAAGTTCACCAGCTCCAAGTAAACTGCGCGCTGTTCTGAGAGAACAAACGCAAACACAACGGCTCTTTCAACAGTCACTCACAAGCTGTCTGAAAGAGCTGCACAAACCCATCAACCTTTAAAAAATAGGAGCAGGATTAGGCCATTTGGCTTCACGAACATGCTCCGCCATTCAATAAGATCACAACTGATCTGTCAATGCGTTATTGCCTAAGTGCTTTGCTTTTGCGTTTCAGCTTTTCACCATCCACAGTTACACACAAGGTATATAACCTCCCACGTTTGCAGAGTATGCAGACGTGTAGTTTGCTCTGTGCTGAAAACTACTTTTTGAGTCTGCAAGCGATTTGCCGAATTTCCAAGCAGTGCACTGCAGCGTGCCCATGACCAGGATGGCCGAGATGTTAATGCGTTGGAATTAAAATCCAACTGATGTGTCTCTGCTCCTGGTAAATATTCAAAAAACTGGTTTGACAATTAAACTTAATGCTTGTTAGTTATTAAAGCGTGGAAGCGGTCCATAATCTCTGCAAATAATATATTTTAATTCACCCTTCAAGACAACGTTTCTTTATTTATAATAGGTGTTCTGCCAATTGACTGAACATAGGAACAGGATTATGCCATTCCGCCCCTTGTGCCTATTCGCCATTCTATTAATTCTGGGCTGAGCTCCATCGTAACTCCATCCACCTACATTTGCTCCTATCATTTCAACCTGTGTCTCGCAAAAACTAGCAACCTAAAATTAACATTTTGAATTAAGCTAGTATATCCTGCCTTTTGTAGAAGATATATCCATCACCCTTTGCGTGAACAAGATTTTCCTAACTACTCTGTCGAATGTCGAATTTTAACATTATGTCTCCTTGTCAAAACTCCCCCACGAATGGTGAAAACATATTTACCTCTATCTATCTTATCAGTTCGTTTGAAAACCTTAAAAACCTCAATCAAATCGACACGTAACCTTCTATATTCCAGAGAGTACAGGCCTAGTTTATGTAATCTCTCCTCATAATTTAACCCGTGGCATCCTGGTAACATTCTGGTGAATATGAATAGTACACATTCCAATCCAGCCTATCATTTCGAAGGGGCCGTTCCCATAAGGGGACGAGATATAATGGATAGAAACGGCTTATTTCCCTTAGCAGAGTGCTCAACAACAAGCGGGCATACATTTATAGTAATTGGAGAAGGTTTACAGGAGATGTGATGGTAAATTTCCACACGCAGATAGTTGTGGTATTCTAAAACGATCTGCCTGAAAGATTGGTGGAGGCAGAAATCTGTAGCACCTTTAAAACGTATTTGGATGTGCACCTGAAGGGCCGTAATGTGCAGGGTTATCGACCGAGAGCTGGAAAGTTGGATTAGGCTGGATAACCGTGGCACAGACAGGATGGGCCGAAATTGCCTCCTTCCGTGCTGTAAACTTGTATGAATCTATTATACTCAATAACTTAGAGTACTCCAGATATAGTCTAATTACATCTCTGTACAGTTGAAGAAAAACTTCAGTTGCTTTATAGTCCAACCCCTTGTTATAAAGCCTAACATGCCATTAGTTGTTTCGAATATATTTGTAACTTGCTACTGCATTTTAGCGGGATGTGCACTTGGACTCCAAACCACTTTGAAACTCCATCCCTCCGAGCTGTGCTCCATTTAATTAGTACTCGTATCTAAACTTTGTGATCTATAATGAATGACCACACAATTACCTGTTTAGAATCTATCTGGCACTGAATTGTCCGTTCATTTAATCTATCAATATATCTTTATAAGTATACGCTAACTTCTGCACTAATTACTATATCACCAATATTTGCATCATCGGCAAACTAGGATATATGGCTGCCTGTTGTACCTTCTTAATCTTTAAGAAATATAGAATGAAACAATTTTTTTAACACTGTCACTTTAAAACATGCCATGCTTTGAAGCCCTGGTAGGGTCTGTCGGAAGAGGAAGGTAGGAGTAAGATTTGAGGTCGATGACACATGTGATCCTACAAATATACATCATGCAACTGTGCGCTGTTTTCAAACAGTAACAGCACGTGCTTGCATTCCTGTAGCATCTTTCACGAACATAGAATGACACAATTGCCCGCTGTTGCTCAGTTTGAGTTCCGACAGGACCCCCAGCCTCCAGACATCATTACAGCCTTGGTCCAAATATGGCCAAAAGTGATTAATTCTAAAATGAGGCGAGAGTGATTGTCCTTGACATCAAAGCAGTAGTTGACCGAATGTTTAATCAAGGAGGTTTCTAAAGTTGAAGTCATTGCTGGGTTAATCTCCACTGCTGGAGACAAACTTAGCCTAAAAGAAGATGATTGTGGTTTTTCGACGCCAATCATCTCAGCCCAGGATATTGCTGCAGGAGTTCCTCATCACCTGCTCCATTAAAGACCTGCCCAGCATCATAAGGTCAGAAGTGGGCATGATCGCTGAAGATTGATTTTTCCAACTAGAGTATCAACTCCGCAAATAATGAAACAGGATATATATCGCATTTCCATTATTGTACTGGGTGAAAATCTTGGAACTCCTTCTACACCAGCACATTGGTACTACCATTACCTCACTGAATCATAGAACTGTAGATATTTCCAGCAAAGAAGGAAACCATTTAGCCTATCGCGTTCTTGCTGGTGAACAAAGTACTCTCCTGCCAAATCCAATTTCTAGCTCTTGGACCATAGCCATCAAGTCCATATCCAAGTACTGCAGTGGTTCACGAAGTTTGTTCATCACTACCTTCTCAAACCCAATTAGGGTTGGGCAATGTATATAAGCCTTGCTAGCTACGCACACATCCACTGAATTAATATTTTACTAAAACTTGCTTTACAGAAGAAGAAGTCGTTCTTGAAGTGTAGTCACTGGATGTACTGTTGCGCAATACGGCAGCCAATTATCACACAGCAAGATCCCATCGATGGTTGGATACAGATACGAGCAGGACACAAAAGAGCATTCCACACCTCTTAGACTCATAGAATTGTAGAAGTTTCCCTCAGAGAAGGAGGGCATTCGGCCGATCCTCTCTCCGCCAATCGAAAGAGCTATTCAGCCGATTCCCACGTCCCAGCTCTTGATCTGTAGCGTTGCAGATTAGGGCAATTCAATCCCTATACAAGTACTGCTTATGATTGTGTCTCCACCAACTTTTCAGTCAATGAGCTCAAGACCCAAATTCACTCTGGGTGAAAAAATGTATCTCGACTCTCGTGTAATCCTTTTATAAATTACTTTAAATCTATGCCCCTTGGTTATTGACCTCTATGCTCAGGGGTATAGATGTTTCTTATGCATACTATCTGGGCCCGCATAAAGTTAAACACCTCAATTATGTCACCCATTATCCTCATCTGTTCCGACGAAAACAACTCCAATCTTTCCCCATAACCGAATCTATCCAGTCTTGGGAACATCCAGTGCACAACAAAGGAAACAGATGTAAGTGGAGGAGAATTGTTTGTTTTTAAGCTGTGAGTTGTTGTGATCTGTAATGCACTGCCTGAAAGGGTGGTGAAACATAGAGTCATCGATTCATGGAATTGTTACAGCACAGTAGAAGACAATTCGGCCCGTCGAGCCCGTGCTGACTCTCAGCCAGTCTCACCACCCTGTCATTTCCCCGTTGCACTACAGATTCAATTGTAAACCTCAAAATGGAATTGTATAAATGCTTGAAGAGGCACATTTTGCAGGCCGTTGTGGAAAGAGCTGGGACTAATTGGATAGCTCGTTCAAGAGTACGATGGACCAAGTACTCTCAATCGGAAATGTATGGTTTTATGAAATGTTTTATGTTAGTTTCATATAAATTACGCTGATCATTTGCCCGTTGCACTATCCCACTTTATGTTTGTGTATATGCGTCTGTGCTCAGACAATGAAATTTAAATGAATTGGGATTCGGTAGCAATGTGACGAAAATCACGCAGCGTATTATTGTGCAGTGGCCCAGTGGAAAGGTGTTGGTATTGTAAATTGAAGATCATGGGTTCGACCCCCATCTGCACTTGTTTTATTTTTGTGTGTAATGCTTTGTTATTTCTAATGAATTTGGATGTCCGTGCGGGAAATTTAAACGATATCTGTGTATCTATCTGTGACATGTAAATAACATTGTGTGGAACCTTGATAATCAAATTATTTGTGTTCATCTCTGCGTTATTATAAATATATTTGTTTTTATCTCTGTTTTCTTTCTGAATTTTTCTCTAAGTATCTCTGTGCTGCAATTGTCTTTACGTTTATTTGCGAGGTGTTTACAAGTAACATAGATACAAAGATAGACACAGAATATACATTTATATCGCACACAGATGATCCATAATTCAATTATAAATAATTTTGTTGCATTCAAATATATAAACATTAATACAGATATACAAAATATATTTATATCCCACAGAACAAATTGCAAATTAACACAGAGACATTAACATATATTTAGAACTATCACTAATCAAAGAACATTTTACTCTCTGCGGTCCTCAGCAAATTCTGCTGTGCCTGTTTTGCAAATGCTTGTGCTCGGTGTCAGGGAAGGTTTGTTCGGGCCGTGGTTTATCGTTTCCCATGGATGGGTTGCAATGCCCTGTCTGAGTCCACGTTCACTGCTATATTTGATATATAATAATCATCTGGACTTGGGTATACAGTGCAAAATTACAACATCTACAGATGTTTCATCCTGATAAACAAATCTACTGCCAAATGAGTTCAACCTCTCACCCAACCCAACAGTTAAACTTCCCGCAAGTACTTTGGTCCAAGCTCTGTTGATGTCCAACCCGACCTACAGTAACAGGTCCGTCCTGCGCCAGAACTGATCCCAATGTCCCAGGTTTCTGTAGCCCAACCTCGTGCACCGTTTATTCTAAACTCAATAGCGCGGGGCACTGAGAATAATCCATGGAATGCCTTTGTGGTCCTGCTCATTAATTTCCTCAATTACACCTGAAACTCTGACTGAAGGAATTCATCCCCTTATCTCCTTATGTCTTGGTTAGCACATAGATCACGGCTTATGCTGATCACCTTCACCCCTCAAAATGTTCCTCATCACTCAGTGATGTTCTTTATCTGGCAGCAGAGAGGATACACAGCACGCACGTCTCACGTTTGCCGTTGAATAAACGCCCTGACGTTCGAATCCTCAATGACGTCAAATTACATAACTTTTTAGTTTCAAAAGCAAAGTACTGCGAAGCCTGTAAATCTGAAATTACATCAGAAAATGTTGGATATACTCAGCCAGCAACTCTGGAAAGATTTATAATGACGAGATTGTGATTAAATGTCATTGACGGGAAGCGTCAATAATGCAATCCAGATAATGTCTGAGGTAATCCCAGTGCACCAGTTTGCGGGTATTGAAACCAATCCGGATACAGCACATCAGTCTGGGAGCTAAATTGATGTTGCTGTTCTTGTAAAGTCGCAACAGCAGAGGACTGCAATAAAATATCCAATCTTTAAGATAAATCATATGTTTTACAGTTAACAAAACGAGCAGTTCGAAAAGACATTAAATCTTCAAATCGGTTAACTTGCGCCGTTTAATTTCCGCCATTTGTGCCAGGGCAAACCACAAGCTTTAGCTTTTTTTTTAAATTGCAGTTCAATGCTGTTGCGACTAGCTTACTTTGAATATTCTCCCTTTGAAGATTCTCACAGAGGCCGTCTGACTGGCTCACGAGTTCTTGGCCTCTCACGTTTACTCATCCCTCTGACCGCCATCTAGTGGTTAGGATGCAGCACTCTATCCTCGTCGGCACAGGTTCGATGCCCGTTCCTGGATTTATTAAATTAAAATGAAGCTTATTAAATTAATTACATAACTCTCTGTGAAAGATTAATAATTATTGCAATCGTCATTGACAACTTGTCAGCCGCACGCGTCGAGTCCCCTCAAGTGCACTTCTCAGAGCGCGATGTGCATGCACTGAAAACCGGCACTGGAAAAGTCAAAATGGCTTTTGACAGATCCAACGGATCCCTGAGAGAAGGGTCTATGTGGTCGGAGATTTGCGCAATTTTACAAACTCTTGCTTGGAAGATCTCCTTCAAAATCTTACGCCTGGTAAAGGAGACAGAGAGATGGACAGGCAGGGGGAGACAGTTATGTGCAGGGCACAGAAAGAGACAGACAGACAGGTGGTTGTGATGGAGAGGAGACATTCCTGAGAGACAGAAAGCGAGACAGACATATTTTGAAAGAGAGAGAGCGACAGACTGGGGGGAGGGGAGAAAGAGTGAGTTAATTATGGTGGAGGATATAGAGAGTGACAATACTGAGGGGAGGGGGTGGCAAGACAGACCGACAGGGTGAGAAACGGATGGAGGCAAACTGGGGTGGCTGGGCGGTGGGAGATATGGTGGGAGACAAAGAGAGAGATAGACGTGGAAGGCAGAAGGGAGTAGTCAGATGTGGGAGAATAATGGAAGGGGGCAGTGCGTGACAGACAGGGGAGGCAGACAGGAAAAACTGACGGAACGCAGACATAGATCGACAGACAGGGGCAGATGGGGGTGAATGGTGGAAGGGGACAGTAATTGGCAGACAGGGGAGGCAGAAGTGTGTTAGCCAGAAAGATAACAGAGTGCGCTGAGATAGAGAGAGACAGACGGTGGGGTAACGTAGTGAGTGAGAGAGAGGGGGTGAGACAGACTTGTAAGAGACAGAAAAATAGAGAATTGGTTGAAACAATCGGGTCAAACAGGGCGAGAAGGCGAGAGATACAGATGGGGCAGACAGCAACGGCAGACAGATGAGGAGACAGAGACAGAGACAGAGGCATACAGGAAAGGCAGGACCAGAAAGACATAAGAGGAGGCAGAATGAGAGGGACATACGGGGGATCAGAGTTGGAGACAGATACAGGTAGGAGCTTGGGGAGAGAGAGAGACTGACGGAGACAGGCGGTGGAAAAAGATAGATGGCAAGACAGAGAGAGGCAGGTGGGGGAGAAGGAAGGAGGAGACTGACCGGGAATACACCGAGTGAGAGAACGAGAGAAAACTTACGGTAGCAGAGTGGTAATATTGCTGAACTAATCCTGTGGCCTGGACTAAAGATCCCGAGATGTAAGTTCAAATCCTGCCACCACAGCTGAGTAATTTAGGTTCAGTTAATTACATCAATCTGGATTTAAAAAGCTAGTATCAAAAATGACCATGATACTACTGGATCGTCGTAACAATCCATCTGGTTCACTAATGCCTTTAAAGGATGAATTATGCCGTCATTTCCTGGTCTAGGCTACACATGACTCCAAATGCATAGCAATGTGGTTGATACTTCAATGCCCTCTACAATGGCCCAGCGAGACACTCAGTTGAATCAAACCGCTGCGACAATGTAAGCATTGTGGGAGTACCTTCACCACACGGACTGCAGCGGTTCAAACAGTCAGCTCACCACCACCTTCTCCGGGGCTGTTTCAGAAGGGCAACAAAGGAAGGAAGGCCGTAGTAGCGACGCCCAAATTTCTGAATTAATGAAAAAAAACACGTTGGAGACAGGGAAAGAGAGAGATATATAGAAGGTGGGGTAATGGATGGGTCAAACAGAGTGAGAAATATAGGGAGACAGACGTGGGGAGAAAGAGGGAGAGAACGAGAAGGCGGAGGCACAGAGAGAGAGAGACAGACAGATCGACGGGGCAAAGAGAGATAAACATTTGGGGTTGACAGAAAGAGTGCGAGATGGGGAGACAGCTGTGGATAGACAGGGCAGATGGGTTTGATGCAGAAGTGAGTACACGTGAGCGGGTTAGAATTGGACAGACGTAGTAGAGAAATCGGCAGAAATCAGACCCAGGGAGAAACCGACATGATAGACAAAGAAAAAGAGCTGGGGGAGCGAGAGACAGAGAGAGAGCAATATATTGGTGTGTTGGGATAGAGATTAACTGGAAGAATGGTGGATTGCGAAAGGCTGCGGTAGATAGATGATATGTTACAAGACAAAGGCAGAGACGGTGCCAGACGGGAACATTCAAACTGGTGAGCCAGAGGGCCAACAGCGAGAGTGAGAGAAAAACAGGCGAGATTTCGGAAGGAGATAGAGAGGAGATGTGGTGGGGGACAGAGAGAGAGCGACACACACAGAAGGTGATAGAGAGAGAGCGACAGACCGTGTGGTGGAAATAGTCCGACTGGAAATGTAAAAGAAGGAGACAGAGTGGGCGAGACTGATGGTGGTAGACAGACGGGAGGATGTAGAAGGGGAGAGAGATACAGCAGAGGGAAACGGGGAAGACAGAAATAGAGCGGAGGGATCAGGCAGACACAGGAAAGCAGGAAAGTTAGGGACAGAGAGTCCAGACTGGGGAGAGAGAGAGGGTGCAAACGAGAAAGTTAAACAGGAGGGAGACAGGGAGGTAACGACATAGACAGACAGTGAGAGAGATAGGTGGACAGACTGCGGGCCAAACGGAGTGAGAAATGCAAGGGACAGACTCGATAGACAGACGGCAGAGGGATGGAGGCGGAGAGACATATGGGAACAGACGGGGAGACAGAAATTGAGATAACAGCAGAGGAAAGAAAAAGACAGTGGCATTCAGACGGAGAGACCGGCGAGAGGGGCACAGAGAAAGACAGACAACGGTTACACAAGTGGCGAAAAAGACGATGGAGTGAAACGTTGGGCGAGAGAGAGTTGGAAACAGATGGGGAGACAAAAAGAAAAAAGACGTGAGAAGACAGAGAAAGAAAAACAAACGGGGAGACTATTTCCAGTCCCGCTCTCTCATCCAATTTTAATGAATAACAATGTAACTGGCACTGCAAATATTGTCGTAGAACATGAAGTTGCAAAGAGACGTTTATTAAGTGTTTGCGAAAATAACTGTGTAGATATAGATCCCTGTGGCGAAGTGTAAATTCTTCCACATTGAACCTAAGAAAGATGGATCAGAGTAAATTGTATTTAGAAACTATACCTGACAATGATATTTAGGGGTGCAAGTACTGACATCTCTCCTAATCGCATTGTTTTTGGTGGTCATAATTCACATGTCTTTTCAAAACCAAATGTCCCTGTTTGTGAAACTCCGGAAATCCCTGTAGCCGGGGCTCTGAATTCCCCATGTTTCAGGATCTCCTTTTCCCTCTGTTTCTGGAGCTCCTTATCCCTCTGTTTCTGGAGTTCCTTCTCCCTCTGTTTCAGGAGCTCCTTATCCCTCTGTTTCAGGAGCTTCCTATCCCTCTGTTTCAGGAGCTCCTTATCCCTCTGTTTCAGGAGCTCCTTATCCCTGTGTTGCAGGAGCTTCTAATGACTCTGTTGCAGCAACTCCTTATCCATCTGTTTCAGGAGCTCCTAATTCCTCTGTTGCAGGAGATCCCTATCCCTCTGTTTCAGGAGCTCCAAATTCTCCTGTTTCAGGAGCTCCTTATCCCTCTGTTTCAGGAACTCCATATCCCTCTGTTTCAGGAGCTCCATATCCCTCTGTTTCAGGAGCTCCTTATCCCTCTGTTTCATGAGCTCCTTATCCCTCTGTTTCAGGAGCTCCATATCCCTCTGTTTCAGGAGCTCCTTATACCCCTGTTTCTGGAGCTCCTTATCCCTCTGTTTCAGGAGCTCCTTATCCCTGTGTTGCAGGAGCTCGTAATTCCTCTGTTTCAGGAGCTCCATATCCCTCTGTTTCAGGAGCTCCTTATCCCCCTGTTTCAGGAGCACCTTATCCCCCTGTTTCAGGAGCTCCTTACACCTCTGTTTCAGGATCTCCTTACCCCTCTGTTACAGGAGCTCCTAATTCCTCTGTTTCAGGAGCTCCTTATCCCCCTGTTTCAGGAGCTCCTTATTCCTCTGTTTCAGGAGCTCCTAATTCCTCTGTTTCAGGAGCTCCTTATTCCTCTGTTTCAGGAGCTCCTTATCCCTTTTTTGCAGGAGCTCCTAATTCTTCTCTTCAGGAGATCCTTATCCCTCTGTTTCAAGAGCTCCTTATCCCTCTGATTCATGAGCTATTTATCCATCTGTTTCAGGAGCTCCTTATCCCTCTGTTTCAGGAGCTCCTTATCCCCCTGTTTCTGGAGCTCCTTATCCCTCTGTTTCAGGAGCTCATTATCCCTCTGTTTCAGGAGCTCCTTATCCCTCTGTTTATGGAGCTCCTTATCCCTCTGTTTCAGCAGCTCCTTATCCCCCTGTTTCTGGAGCTCCTTATCCCTCTGTTTCAGGAGCTCCTAATTCCTCTGTTTCAGGAGCTTCTAATTCTTCTGTTTAAGGAGCTCCGTATCCCTCTGTTTCAGCAGCTCCTTACCCCCTGTTTCTGGAGCTCATTATCGCTCTGTTTCAGGAGCTCCTTATCGCTCTGTTTCAGGAGCTCCTTATTCCTCTGTTTCAGGAGCTCCTTATCAGTCTGATTCAGGAGCTCCTTATCCCACTGTTTTTGGAGCTCCTTCTCATTCTGTTTCAGGAGCTCCTTATTGCTCTATTTCCGGAGCTTCTAATTTCCCTCTTTCGACAGCCCTATTCCAATTCCTCCTTTTTATGAATATCCTAACTCCGCTATTTTCGCAGCTCCTCCTTCTGCTGTATCTGGTGCACTTAATTCCACGTGTGTACAGCCACTCACCTGAAGTAATGGAAAGCTGATGGCACATTTTCAACATTGTACATCTGGTTGCATTGTCAGGACAAGTGGTGAAGTGGACATTCTTGCAGAATATTTCTGTTTGGATGCAAAAAGCAGTAAATTGAATGCCTAACGTTGCTGCAAACTGGAGAGTTGGTGGTGCAGAATTTAAAGCGAATAACTGCTAAATCATTGTGATCTGCATGAGTGGGTCCGGATCCCATAATCATCCTTAATGTGTTAAATGTAGGAATCCTCTTGTTGTTTTGTAAATGAGCTTAAACCTAATGGCCAAATTTGCCTCTAACTGTCAAGGATGCTGCACTTTGGTCATGTCATGTCTCAAATTAATATCGGGCCTGGATTTCTGGCTTCACTGGGTCTGTACGGAATATGTACACGACTGGCAAGGACCCACAAAAGCCCTTCTTTGGCGTACGGGATGCATGCACTGAAAATCAGCTTTTCCAATGTCAAATTTTTGCTTGACAGATCCAACGCTTCTTCAGGAAAAGGATATTTGCATGGGTGAGTATGCACTATTTGCCCATCTGTTGCCCAGCGAATGTCCTTCAATTTCTTGCGCCTGGGAAAAGCAGGTGTATCGACTTTTTTTTATCAGCATAAAAGTTTTAAAACATAAAAAATATAAAAACAAATACAAATAAAATGTAAGAACATTTTTATTTTAAAAACCCTGTCCGCTATGGTAGGTTTATTTTAAACTCTAAATACCAAACTTTTTTAAAAATCCGAAAAATATATTTTTTTCTAATACATTTAAAAACTTTAATTTAAATTAATATTAAATACGCGAGATGTTGTTTTTTAAATTTTTATGTGTATTTGGGTGATGGGTCGTTCTCATAATGAGAACCCCTACTTCTGGAGATGCTATTATTATGAATGATAATACTGTACCTTCATTGGCTGTCCAGCGCCACGTGAATCCAGCGTCTCTCTCCGCATCTCCAAGACCTGAATGCGCTGCGAAGGGCGGGAAGAGAAGGCCTCAGAAGCGGACGGCTGGAGGGAGCAGGAGCAAAAGGTAGTTGTGGAACATTATTCCTGTTTTCAGCCGAGCGCCTGGGGGAAGCCTACCACAGTGACTTCAGGCCCAATATATACATCAAAGGACAAATCTATGTTTTTATTCGCAGGGCTATGGAGAGGGGGACTAATTTGATCGCTCTCACAGAGTCACAGCATAGCCACGTTGGGCCGAATAGCTTTCTTCACTGCCGTTAGAATATGCCGTTTTAATATAGAATGGGTTACGCACTTTACTGTCGGCGGCTCGTTGGTCTAGGTGCATGGTTCTCTCTTTGGGATTTTCACAGTGGCAATGCGAGAGGTCCCGGATCATTCTGTGTCGGTCTAAACCGATTTGCTGTCATTCCAGGATCATTCTGTGTCTGTTTCCAAAGGGATTTTCTCTCAGTCCCGGGTCATTCTGGGCCTGTTTAAAATTAAAGAACTCTCAGTCCAAGATCATTCTATATCTGCTTCAGAGGGATTTGCATTCAGTCTCGGAAATGTCTGTGTCTGTTTAAAAGGGATAGGCTATCAGTCCCAGATCATTCTGTGTCTGTTTAAAAGTGATGTGCTGTCATTGCCAGATTTCAAATTTAAAATTTCAAAAACTGCCTTTGGAGTGTGTAGAAATGTAAGCTTGTTGCTGAGTTTGTGTAAGAGAGGGAGAGAGTGCAAACGTGTTGTGCGATCTTGCTGGACAATTAATATCATGTGTGAAAAAAGGCATTACGTGGTATTGAAGCCATGCCGATTTGATTGAATACTCCTTCGAGGAATATCTTACAGAAGAACAATCTGCTGTGGGATCTTGCCATTCCACATCTGAAAAATTGCTAAATTCCCAAGTTAGAAACATACGGATTTCAGCCAGGGCTTGCGTGTGAGCTGTGAGACATGATGACCATAACCACCTTATTTTCAAATTCAAATCAAAACAGGACAAAACAAGACAGGACTCACTGACTGACTTTGTTTATATATATATGTGTGTGTGTGTGTGTGTGTGAGTGTATAGCTATATGCAATGTATACATCCCCGCTTTTAAATTTCACAATAAATGTGCTTTTTCTGTTCTACCTGCACTGGAATCTATTGCTTTTGTCCACTTTCACAGCACAAGCAGCTGCTGTCGGATCCTGACATTCCACAACTGAAAAACAGCAGACAGACACACGTCACTTTAAAAGATCACCATTGCATCCCACATCTTCCCTCGTGGCTTGTCTTCCACCATGGGCTGACTGTGTCTGTCGGTATGTACTGCGTGCACAACCTTATTTGCAATGCTAGTCATCCAGACACACAGCCTTCGTTCAATCAAAAGATAAATAGATTATTAATTAATTATATATTTATTTAAAACAAATCAAATTAAATTTTTGTTAAATAAAATTCATATGTATTAATTTTTTTAAAATTATGTATATATATTTTAATAAATTAGCTTTGCGTCTGGATTGCAATTACGTCCCTGCCTCCTTCCTGCCTGTCTATCACCTGTGTCTTCAATCAGCGTCCCAGCCCCGCGTGGTCCTGAGCACCACGCTCACTCACGCACTGCACAATTGTCTTCAGCGATGACAGAAATCTCACTTAATTCTTTTAAAAGGAAACTTCTGTCAATAAGGGTCATTCTGCATCTCGGTAAAAGGGACGTGCTTGCAGTCGCGGATCATTCTGTGTCTGTTTAAACGGGATGGTTGTCCGTTCCGGTTAATAATCTGTCCCTTTAAGACGGATTTTCTCATAATCCCGGATCATGTTGTATAGTTTAGAAGGAGTGTGATTTCAGCTGCAATGACCGAATTGTTAAACTGTTGTGTTCCAAATGGGGTTGCCTGCGCCGGTGCGCACCCAGATCTCAGTGCATCTGTTCATTTACTCGTAATATGCTGACCTTTTTCGAAATCCACTCCTTAATATAAGAGTTGGCCCGAATTTGCTCCCAATGTACACAACAACACATTTGGTGCAAATGGCAGAGACCGCGTGGCCTAATCGCGAAGTTATCAGAAGATTGCAGGTTTGAGTCCTACCGCGGTCAATTAGACCGCTCTGTGAAATTTGATATTGTTTGCTGGGATTCTGCCGAAAAACCAAGCATCTCGGACAGTCACTCACCAGAAGTAAAGGAAGGCTGTTTGCTTTAATAATCTAATCGCACGTTTTCTTCATTGTCGATCCGGTTTCACGGGCAGAGCAAGCTTTGAAGTGGATTTTCTTGCAGTTTATTTCTGTTTGCATGCAATAAGCGGGAAATTGTATGTCTGACGCTTCGGTGAGTAAAAGATGAGGTTACCGAGAGGTTAATGCGATCGACTGCTAATCCGTTGTGTTCTGCACGCATGAGTTCGTAATCCCATCCTCGTCGTTATCGTGTTACAAATTTGAGCCCCCGGTCGTTTGTCAATCACATTTAACCTCATCTCTAAATTCCCCTTTCGCTAACAAGAATGCTGCACGTTGCTAATGTCATGTCTCAAATTAATAATATATTCGTGAAAGGGATGACATTTGTAGGACGATGGAGAGTGGGACTGATCAGATAGATCTCGAGGGACAGTACATGCACGGCACGCCGAATATCTTTTCTCTCTACCGTCAGAAGCTGAGAGTTACGCTCTTCACTCTCAGCGGCTCGTTGGTCTAGGGGTACGATTCTCGCTCAGCGATGATCACATTTGAAATGCGAGAGGTACCGGGTCCAATCCTGGACCAGCCCCGCCAGTTTTTACTCAAATTCCGCTTCTCACAGCCGGTCGACATGTGAAAAAACAGAAATAATTCACATTAAAACATGTGATTTTGCGCCGATGATCCCACAGTGTCCAGATCCCAGAGCAAAGTGAACCTCACCCAACTGAGTAAAGTTAAAATATCTCAGAGGTACTCGGCTCTGTGTCTAGTTGGATAACTGAAACCCGTGTTTGGTTCCGCCCAATACTTGATCAGTATACATTGCTGTCTGTTCGCATAACCACACCTCAATTGGGATAAGCATACATTCAGCGTCAATCTCCAACTCTGCCCTGAATATGAGTGCGTCCTGTTTCTCTAGAGCTGAAAAGATGTGAGAAGCTGGCTTTTGAATTAATCACTTGGCTACCGAATTCAAACCGGACAGGAAATCAATCCGGGCTGGCCAAGCTGCCTGGTCTGATTAAATGGCGTTGAACCCTATATTGCAGGCATATTATAGTGTTCTGGCCTCAACATTCGGTTCAACGTATCGGATCATAAGCACCGTTCCTTTTGTCTGGTAATGGTTCTGCTGTACCCACTAACACCTCCTGTGGACCATCCTTTGTTACGTTATTGCCCGATTACCACCCACTTTGCCTTTCTCCATTGTGCCATGTATTATTTAATCACTCATGCGTTCCACTGTATCACAGACGTTTCCTTTTGACCTTTGTCGCTGTGTATTTTTTCCAGGCGCTATTTTTGTTGAAAAAATCTGTAATCTTTAAATTTTCCTACAATATTGGAATGATTATCCGGGTTCTTCATCCATAGAACCTGCACGACCTGCTACGTTTTACACAATTATCTGTTTTTATTCATTCTGTTTCCGTATCCCATTTAAAAGGATGTGCTGTCCGTCTGGGATCATTCTCTGTCTATTTAAAATGGTGTGCTATCAGTCCCGGATGATTCTGTGCCTGCTTAAAAGGGATGTGCTGTCTTACCCGGATTTCAAATTTCAAATTTCAAAAACTGCCTTTGGAGGGTGCAGGAATTTTAATTTGTTTGTTTGTGTAAGCCAGAGTGTGTGCAAACATGTGTGCGTTCTTACTGTGCATTTCATGTCATGTGAGAAAAAAGCAGTGCATGCAACTTGAAGCCATACTGATTTGATTGAACACTCCTTCGTGGACGCTTTGACGGTAGAAGAATCTGCTGTGGGATTTTGCTATTCCACATCTGAAAGAAGGGAAAATACACAAGTTAGAAATATAGCGATTTTAGCCAGTGCTTGCGTGTTGGCTGTGTGACATAATGACATCCTCCACCCGTATTTTGAAATTCAAATCAAATCAAATCAATACAAGACAAAACATGACTCATTGACTGACTTTGTTTATATATATATATACATGAATTCAATTTTAAATTTTTAACTTTCACAATAAATGTGCTTTTTCTGTTCTGCCTGCACTGGGCTCTATTACATTTGACCTCTTTCACAGCATAAGCAGCTACTGTCAGATCCAGCAGAAAGACATACGCGACTTTAAATTATCGTCTTTGTAGCCCACATCGTCCCTCGTGGCTTGGCTTGCCCCTTGGGCTTACTGTGTTTGGGTATTTACTGACTGCATCCCCTCTTTTCCAAGGGAATTTTTCCAGTCACAAAGCCTTCGTTCAATCAAAAAATATCTAGATAATGAATCAATTATTTATTTATTTAAAACAAATCAAAGAAATGTATTTCTAAATAAAATTTAAATACATTTATTTTCTTAAAATGTTAAATATTTACATATTTGTATATTGGCTTTTCGTCTGGGTTGCTTTTACGTCCCTCCCTCCTTCCTGCCTGTCTGTCACATGTGGTTTCAATCACCGTCCCAGCCCCTCGTGATCCTGACGCCCACACTCACTCACGCACCACACAATTGCCTTCAGGGATGATAGTAATCTCACTTTATTCTTTTAAAAGGGAACTGCTGTCAGTCAAGGGTCATTCTACATCTGTGTAAAAGGGATGTGCTTGCAGTCGCGGATCATTCTGTCTCTGTTTAAACGGGATGGTTGTCAGTTCCGGTGCATAATTTTCCCTTTAAAACGGATGTTCTCGTAATCCTGGATCATCGTGCAGAGTTTGAGAAGGAGTATGATTTCAGCTGCAATGACCGAATTGTTAAACTGTTGTGTACCAAGTTACATTGGGGCTGCCTGCGCTGGTGCGCACCCAGATCACAGTGCATCTGTTCATTTTCGAGAAAAATGCTTATCTTTTCCAAAGCCCAATCCTTGATATAGCAGTGGCACCGAATTTGCTCCCAATGTATACAACAACAAATTTTTAATTGATGGCAGAAACCGCGTGGCCAAATGAATAAGACATCAGACTTCGATTGAAACCATGCTGTTATCAGAAGATTGCAGGCTCGAGTCTTGGTGTGGTCACTTAGTTCGTTGCGTGCAATCTTATATTCGTTAATGTAATTCTGCCGAAAATCAATCATCTATTGCAGTCACTCATCTGAAGTAAAGGAAGGCTGTTTGCTTTAAGAATCGAATGGCACGTTTTCATCATTAACCATCTGGTTGCACGGGCAGAGCAAGCTCTTTCGTGGACTTTCTTGCACATTATTTCTCTTTGTGCACAAGAAGCAGGAGATTGAATGACTGACAGAAGAATTAGGAACAGGAGTAAGCCATCTCGCCCCTCGAGCCTGCTCCGCCACTCAACAAGATCATGGCTGATCTGGCCGTGGACTCAGCTCCACTTTCCCGCCCGCTCCCTTTCACCCTTAATTCCCTTATTGGTTAAAAATCTATCTATCTGTGATTTGAATACATTCAATGAGCTAGCCTCAACTGCTTCCCTGGGCAGAGAATTCAATAGATTCACAACCCTCTGGGAGAACAATTCCTTCTCAACTCGGTTTTAAATTGGCTCCCCCGTATTTTGAAACTGTGCCCCCTAGTTCTAGTCTCCCCGACCAGTGGAAACAACTTATCTGCCTTTATCTTGTCTATCCTTTTCATTATTTTAAATGTTTCTATAAGATCACCACTCATCCTTCTGAACTCCAACGACTAAAGACCCAGTCTACTAAATCTATCATCATAAGGTAACCCCCTCATCTCCGGAATTAGCCTAGTGAATCGTCTCTGTACCCGCTCCAAAGCTAGTATATCCTTCTTAAGTAAGGTGACCAAAACTGCACGCAGTACTCCAGGTGCGGCCTCACCAATACCCTATACAGTTGCAGCAGGACCTCCCTGCTTTTGTACTCCATCCCTCTCGCAATGAAGGCTAACATTCCATTCGCCTTCCTGATTACCTGCTACACCTGCAAACTAACTTTTTGGGATTCATGCACAAGGACCCCCAGGTCCCTCTGCACCGCAGCATGTTGTAATTTCTCCCCATCCAAATAATATTACCTTTTACTGTTTTTTTATCCAAGGTGGATGACCTCACATTTTCCGACATTTTATTCCATCTGCCAAACCTTAGCCCATTCGCTTAACCTATCTAAATCTCTTTGCAGCCTCTCTGTATCCTCTACACAACACGCTTTCCCACTAATCTTTGTGTCATATGTAAATTTTGTGACATACACTCTGTCCCCTCTTCCAGTTCAGCTATGTATATTGTAAACAGTTGCGGTCTCAGCACTGATCCCTGTGGCACACAACTAACCACGGATTTCCAACCCGGATGCTGCAGTAAGTTAGAGACGAGGTGTCCGAGAGGTTAAAAAGATGGCCTGCTAATCCATTGTGCTTTGCCCACATGAGTTCGAATCTCATCCTCGCCCTGGTTGTGTTACAGCTATGACCCACCTGATCGCTTTATCAATCACATTAAACCTCATCGCCAACTTCCTCTTACACTCACAAGGATGCTGCCCTTTGCACGTCTGAAATTAATAATATATTCGTCAAAGGGATTACATTTTAGGAACATGGAGAGTGGGGCTAATTAGATCGGTCTCTGAGGGACAGCAGAAGCACTATGCGCCGAATATTCTTTCTCACTGCCGTCAGAAACTGAGAGCTGCGCTCTTCACTGTCGGCGGCTCGTTGGTCTCAGTGTCTGATTGGCGCTGAGGGATGATTACATTTGTAAATGCAAGAGGTCGCGGGTCCAAATGCCGGACATGCCCCTGCATTTTTTACTCAAGGTTCCGCTTCTCACAGCCGGTCGATATTTGAGAAATCAGACATATTTCACGTTAAAATGTGTGATTTTGCTCCGATGTTCCCAGATCCCAGAGCAAAGTGAAACACACCTAACTGAGTAAAGTTAAAGTATCTCAGAGATACTCGGCTCTGTGTCTCGTTGGATAACCTAAACCCGTGTTTGGTTCTGGCCAATGCTTAATCAGTATATCTTCCTGTCTGCACGCATAAGCTCACCTCAATTGGGATAAGCATACATTCAGCGGCAATCTCAACTCTGCCCTGAATATGAGTGCGTCCTGTTTCTCTAGAGCTGAAAAAATGTGAGAAGCTGGCTTTTGAATTAGTCCCTTCCCTGCCGAATTCAAACCGGACAGGAAATCAATCCGGGGTGGCGAAGCTGCCTGGTCTGATTAAAAGGCGGTATTAGAGACCCTCGGAGACCTATCTAATTAGCACCCTATATTGTAGGCATGTTGTACTCTTCTGGCCTCAACATTAGATTCAACATATCGCATCATAAGCACCGCTCCCATTTTCTGTTAGTGGTCTGCTGTTCCCTCTAGCACCTCCTCTGGACAATCTTTTGTTATCTTATTGCCCGATTACCACCCACTTTGCCGTTCCCCATTGTTCCATGTATTATTTAATCACTCCTGCGTTCCATTGTACCACAGACGTTTCCTTTTGAACTTTCTCGCTGCTTATTTTTTCCAGGCTCTATTTTTTTTGAAAAAATCTGTAATCTTTAACTTTATTCTATAATATCGGAATTATTATCCGACAGAACGTGGAACCGGGTTCTTCATTCACAAAATCTGCACGACCTGCTGAGTTTTACGTAATTATCTGCTTTATTCATTCTGTTTCCATATCCCTTTTAAGGGGATGGGCTGTCTGTCCGGGATCATTCTCTGTCTGTTTAAAATGTTGTGCTATCACTGCAGGATGATTCTCTGCGTGTTTAAAATGGATGTGCTGTCTGTCCTGGATTTCAAATTTCAAATTTCCAAAAATTGCAGGAATTTTAGTTTGTTTGTGTGTTTGTGTAAACCAGAGTGTGTGCAAACGTGCTGTGCGATCTTACCGTGAATTTCATGTCATGAGAGTAAAATGCATTAAATGCAACTTTAAGACATACTGATTTGACTGAACATTCCTTCGTGCACTCTCTGACGGTAGAAGAATCTGCCGTGGGACTTTGCTATTCCACATCTGAACGAAGGGAAAATAAAAAAGTTTGAAATATAACGATTTTAGCAAGGGCTTGCGTGTGGGCTGTGTGACATGATGACATTATCCAAACTTATTTTGAAATTCAAATCAAATCAATTCAAGACAAGACAAGACTGACTGACTGACTTTGTTAACACATATATATAAATATATGTATATTTATATGCAATCCCAACTTTTTAACTTTCACAATAAATGTGCTTTTTCTGTTCTGCCTGCACTGGGCTCTATTACATTTGACCTCTTTCACAGCACAAGGAGCTGCTGTCAGAGCCAGTAGAAAGACACGCGCCACTTTAAAAGATCGCCTTTGTCGCGCACATCTCCCTTTTGGCTTGTCTTCCTCAAAGGGCTTACTGTGTTTGAGTATTTGCTGACTGCATCCCCTCATTTCCAATGGGATTCATCCAGTCACGCAGCCTTCGTTCAATCAGAAAATATATAGATTAGGAATCAATTATTTATTCATTTAAAACAAATCAAATGTTTTTTTTTAAATGAAACTAAAATTTTATGTATTTTATTAAAATGTTTTATGTACATATATATATATTTTTAAATTGGCTTTTTGTCTGGGTTGATTTTATGTGCGTCCCTCCTTCCTGCCTGTCTATAACCTGTGGCTCCAATAACCGTCCCAGCCCCGCGTGGTCCAGAGCCCCACGCTCACTCATTCACTGAACAATTTCCTTCAGGGATGATAGAAATCTCACTTTATACTTTTAAAAGTTAACTGCGGTCTGTCAAGGGTCTATCTGCAAGTGGCTAAAAGGGATGTGCTTGTAGTCCTGGATCATTCGGTGTCTGTTTAAACGAAATCTTTGTCAGTTCCAGTTCATAATCTGCCCCTTGAAGACGGATTTTCTCATAAACCGAGATCATCCTGTATATTTTTAAAAGGAGTGTGATTTCAACTGCCATGACCGAATTGTTAAACTGTTGTCTTCCAAGCTACATTGTGTTTGCCTGAGCCGCTGCTGACCCAGGTCGCAGCGCATCTGTTAAATTACTCAAGACATGCTCATCTTTTCCCAAATCCAATCATTGTTATAGCCGTTGCCCCGAATTACTCCCAATATAAACAAAAACACATAGCCCTTTGGCGGCAGCAGCGCGTGGCCTAATGGATCAGATGTCTGTCTTCGATTGTAAGCGTGATGTTATCAGACGATTGCAGATCCGTGTCCTGCCGCTGTCAATTATCTTGCTGCGTGAAATGTTAACGTCTTTGTTGTTATTCTGCTGCAAAACGAGCCATCTCGCTCAGTCACTCACCTGAAGAAATTGCTTTAAGAAACCAATGGCAAAATTTCATCATTGTCGATCTGATTGCACGGGCACAACAAGCGATGAAGTAAACCTTCTTGCAGATTATGTCTGTTTGGATGCAAAAATTAGAGGACTGTATGGCTGACGTTGTAGTAAATAGTAGATAAAGTGGCAGAGAGGTTCAGGTGATGGACTGCTAATCAATTGTGCTCCCAACCTCGTCGTTATTGTGTTAAACATTTGACCGCTCTGTTTGTTTTGTCAATCACATTTAACCTCATGGCCAAATTCACCTGTTACTGACAAGGATGCTGCACTTTGGTCATGTCATGTCTCACATTAATAATATGTTCATCAAAGAGAAAACATTAGCAGGACAATGGATATGGTGACTAATTAGATAGGTCACTGAGAGACACCACAGACACGATGGGCCGAATAGTAAACTACCGTCAGAATCTGAGAGCTTCGCTTCTCAACGTTCGCGGCTCGTTGCTCGACTTGTTCAGCGATTGTCGCAATTTAAATGCGAGAAATCACAGGTTCAAATCCCGCACGAGCCTCGACATCTTTTATTCAAAGATCCACTTCTCGCAGCAGGTCGACATGTGAGAAAACAACAATATTTCAAATTAACCATGTCATTTCACGCCGTCGTTCCGACAGCGTCCAAATCCCAGAGTTTCACAGGAGCAAAGTGAAATTACCCATCTGAGTAAAGTTAAAATATCTCAGATGTACTCGGGTCTGTGTCTCATTGGACAACCTAAACCCGTGTTTGGTTCCAGACAATACTTGATCAGTATATCTTCCTTTGTGCCGCATCAGCTCACCTCAATTAGGATAAGCAGACATTCAGCGTCAATATCCACCTCTTCCCTGAATATGAGTGCGTCCTGTTTCTCTCGAGCTGAAAAGATGTGCGAAGCTTGCTTTGAATTAGACACTTGGCTGCCGAATTGAAACCGGACAGGAAATCAATCCCGGGTGGCCAAGCTGCCTGGTCTGATTAAAAGGCGTTGACATCCTATATTTCGATTAGGCATTTGACAGTCGTTCGGCCTCAAAATTACGTTCAACAAATCGGATCATAAGCACCGCTCCCAGTGTCTGGTAATGGTTCTGCTATTCCCACTAACACCTCCTCTGGACCATCCTTTGTTACTTTATTGCCCGATTACCACCCACTTTGCTTTTTCCCATTGTGCCATTTATTATTTAATCACTCATGCGCTCCACTGTATCACAGAACTTCTCTTTTGTCCTTTCTCTTTGCCTATTTTTTCCAGCTGCTCGATTTGTTGAACAAATCTGTAATCTTTAACATTTTCCTAAAATATTGGAATGATTATCCGACAGAACGTGAAACCGGGTTCTTCATCCACAGAATCTGCACGACCTGCTGAGTTTTACATAATTATCTGTCCTTTATGCATTCTGTTTCCTTATCCCTTTTAAGCCACTGTGCTGTCTGTCCAAGATCATTCTCTGTCTGTGTAAAATGGTTTGCTCTCAGTCCCGGATCATTCTTTGCCTGTTTAAAAGGGATGTGCTGTCTGTCCCAGATTTCAAATTTCAAATTTCAAAAACTGCCTTTGGACGGTGCAGGTATTTTAGTTTGTTTGTGTGTTTGTGTAAGCCAGGGTGTGTGCAAACGCGCTGTTCGATCTTACTGTGCATTGCATGTCATGTGAGAAAAATGAATTACGTGCAACTTGAAGCCATACTGATTAGATTGAACACTCCTTCGTGGACTCTCTGATGGTACAATAATCTGCTGTTGGAATTTGCTATTCCACATCTGAAAGAAGGGAAATTAAACAAGTTAGAAATATAGCGATTTTAGCCAGGGCTAGCGTGTGGGCTGTGTGACAAGATGCCATCCTCCACCCTTATTTTCCAATGCTAATCAAATAAAATCAAGACATGACAGACTGACTGACTTTGTGTATACATGTATATATATGTGTATATTTATACACAATCCCAACTTTTTAACTTTCAAAATAAATATGCTTTTTATGTTCTGCCAGCACTGAGCTTCATTACATTGGATCTCTTTCACAGCACAAGCAGCTGCTGTCAGATGTAGCAGACAGACACTCGCGAGTTTAAAAGATCGCCTTTATAGCCCACATCTTCCCTCGTGGCTTGCCTTCCACCAAGGGCTTACGGTGTTTGGATATTTGCTGACAGCACCCCATCATTTCCAATGGAATTCTTCCAGTCACGCAGCCTTCGTTCAATCAAAACATATCGAGATAATGAATCAATTATTTATTTATTTCAAATAAATCAAATTCAATTTTTTTCAATAAAATATATATTTTATCTTTTCTGAAAATGTTAAATGTATATATATTTGTAAATTGGCTTTTTGACTGGCTTGGTTTTACGTCCCTCACCCTTTCCTGACTGTCTATCACCTGTGGTTTCAATCACCGTCCCAGCCCCGCGAGTTCCTGACCCCCACGCACACTCACTGCACAATTGCATTCAGGGATAATAGAAATGTCAATTTATTCTTTTAAAAGGGAACTGCTGTCTGTCAAGGGTCATTCTGCATCTGTGAAAAAGGGTTGTGTTTGCAGTCGCGGATCATTCTGTTTCTGTTTAAACGGGATGGTTGTCAGGTCCGGCTCATAATCTGTCCATTTAAAACGAATTTTCTCCGAATCCCAGATCATCCTGTGTAGTTTGAGAAGGTGTATGATTTCAAATGCAATGACCGAATTGTTAAACTGTTGTGTTCCAAGTTACATTGGGGATGTCTGCGCCGATGCGCACCCAGATCGCAGTGCATTTGTTACTTTACTCGAAATATGCTCATCTTTTCCAAAATCCACTCCTTCATTTCGCAGTTTCCCCGAATTTGCTCCCAATATAAACAACAACAAACTTGGTGCTGATGCAGAGGTCGCGTGGCCTAACGGATAAGGTGTCTGACTTTGATTACCAGCGTGACGTTATCAGAAACTTATAAGTTCGAGTCCTGCTGTGGTCAATTAGTTTGCCACATGAAAATTTATATTCTTTGTTGTGATGCTGCCGAAAAACCAACCATCTCTTAAAGTCACTCACCTGAAGTGAAGGAAAGCTGTTTGCTTTAAGAATCTAATGGCACATTTTCATCATTGTCGATCTGTTTGCACAGGCAGAACAAGCTGTGAAGTGGACTTTCTTGCACATTATTTCTCTTTGGATACAAAAAGCAGCAGGTTGAATGGGTGACTTGTCGCTAAATAAGACACGAGGTGGCCGATTCGTTAAGGCGATGGACTGATAATCTATTGTGCTCTGCACACATCGGTTCAAATCCCATCCTCGTCGTTATTGTGCTACAGTTTTGATCCCCCTGGTCGTTTGTCAATCACATTTATACTCATCGCCATATTTCCCTTTTGCGAACAAGAAAGCTGCACTTTGCGACTGTCATGCCTCAAATTAATAATATATTCGTCAAAGGGATAACATTTGTAGGAGTATGGAGAGGAATACTAATCAGCTAGGTCTGGAGGGACAGCACACGCACGATGCGCCGAATATCTTTTCTCACTACCGTCAGAATCTGAGAGCTACGTTCTTCACTGTTGGTGGCTCGATGGTCTATGGGTGCGATTCTCGCTTAGCGATGATCACATTTAAAATGCGAAAAAGCCCGTACGACGCCCGCCAGTTTTTACTCAAAATTCTGCTTCTCCCAGCCGGTCGACGTAAGAGAAAATAAAAATATTTCACATTAAAACATGTGTTTTTGCGCAAATGATCCCACAGCTTCCAAATTCCATAGCAAAGTGAAACTCACCCAACTGAGTAAAGTTAAGGTATCTGAGAGGTACTCGGCTCTGTGTCTCGTTTGATAACCGAAACCCATGTTTGGTTCCGGCCAATACTTGATCAGTATATATTCCTGTCTCAACGCATAACCTCACCTGAACTGGGATAAGCATACATTCAGCTTCAATCTCCAACTCTGACCTGAATATGAGTGTGTCCTGTTTCTCTAGAGCTGAAAAGATGTGAGAAGCTGGATTTGAATTAGTCCCTTGGCTGCCGAATTCAAAACGGACAGGAAATGAATAAGGGGTGGCCCAGCTGCCTGGTCTGATTAAAAGGCGTTGAAGACATATCTTTAATCATGTTATAGTCTTCTGGACTCAACATTAGGTTCAACGTATCGGATCATAAGCATCGTTCCCATTGCCTGAAATTGGTTCTGCTATTCGCACTAACACTGGATCATCCTTTGTTACGTTATTGTCCGAATACCACACACTTTGCCGTTTCCCATTGTGCCATCAATTACGTAATCACTCCTGCGTTCCAGTGTATCACAGACGTTCCCTTTTGACCTTTCTCGCTACGTATATTTGCCAGGCGCTATTTTTGTTGAAAAAAATTGTAAAATCTAAATTTTCCTAAAACATCGGTATGATTATCTGACAGAACGTGAAACCGGGTTCTTCATCTACAGAATCTGCACGACCTGCTGAGTTTTATACATTCATCTGTTTTTATTCATTGTGTTTCCATGTCCCTTTTAAGAGGATGGGCTGCCTATCCGAGATCAATCTCTGTCTGTTTAAAATGGTGTGCTGTCAGTCCCGGATCATTCTGTGCCTATTAAAAAGGGAAGTGTTGACTGCCCCGGATTTCAAATTTCAAATTTCAAAAACTGCCTTTGAACGGTGCTAGAATTTAATTTGTTTGTTTGTTTGTTTGTGTAAGCCAGAGTGTTTGCAAGCGTGCTGTGCGATCTTACTGTGCATTTCATGTCATGTGAGACAAATGCATTACATGCAACTTGAATCCATACTGATTTGATTGAACACTCCTTCGTGGACTCTCTGACAGTAGAAGAATCTGCTGTGGGATTTTGCTATTCTACATCTGAAAGAAGGGAAAATACACAAGTTAGAAATATAGCGATTTTAGCCAGGGCTTGCGAGTGGGCTGTGTGACATGATGACATCCTCCACCCGTATTTTGAAATTCAAATCAAATCAATTCAAGACAAGACAAGACATGACTAACTGACTGGCTTTGTGTTTACATGTATATATATATATATATATATATATATGTATAAATATATACAATCCCAACTTATTAACTTTCACGATAAATATGCTTTTTTCTGTTCTGCCTGCACTGGGCTCTATTACATTTGACCTCTTTCACAGCACAAGCAGCTGCTCTCAGGTGCAGTAGAATGACACATGTGAATTTAAAAGAGCGCCTTGGTAGCCCACATCTTCCGTCCCGCTTTTCTTCCGCCATGGGCTTACAGTGTTTTGGTATTTACTGACTGCACCCCGTGATTTCCAATTGAATTTTTCCAGTCGCACAGCCTTCGTTCAATCAAAAAACATCCAGATAATGAATTACTTATTTATTTATTTCAAACAAATCAAATTCAATTATTTTTAAATAACATTTAAGTGTATTTCTTTTCTTAAAATATTAAATATATATATATTTCTTAATTGCCTTTTAGTGCTTTTGCGTCCCTCCCTCCTTCCTGTCTGTCTATCACATGTGGTTTCAATCACTATCCCTGCCCCGCGTGGGCCTGACCCCCACGCTCACTCACGCACTGCACAATCGCCTTCAGGGATGATATAAATCTCACTTTATTCTTTTAAAAGTGAACTGATGTCAGTCAAGGGTCATTCTGCATCTGTGTAAAATGGATGTGCTTGCATTCGCGGATCATTTTGCGCCTGTTTAAACGGGATGCTTGTCAGTTACGGTTCATAACTGTCCCTTTAAAACTGATTTTCTCGTAATCCCGCATTATCCTGCATAGTTTGAGAAGGAGTATGATTTGTGTAAGCTAGAGTGTGATTTCTGGTGCAAAGACCGAATTGTTAAACTGTTGTGTTCCAAGTTACATTGGGGCTGGCTGCTTCGCTGCGCACCAAGATCGCAGTGCATTTGTTCATTTACTCGAAATATGCTCATCTTTTCCTAAACCCACTCCTTGGTATAGCATTTGACCCGAGTTTGCTTCCTGTGATGTATCTCACATTACTGTACATAACTGTATCTTACCATGCTATACATTAATTTAACTGGATATAACCTGTAACAATACGCATACCTTACCACCAGGGGTGCACTTGCAGGATACACTCCATACCTGTCCCACTGAGGTACATAAAGGGAGGTCTCAGGCAAGTGCAGCACTGGAGAGCTGTGAATTAAAGGTGCAGGTCCTGAGTGACCTTGAGATCAGCATGTGTCTTGTGGAAGTCAGTACATTAGACTCAGGACTTTACAGTGGCGACGAGGATGGGATCACAGAATCGACAGAATGGCTACCAATAGCTCAGATGAGAACTACAATGCTGGAGAGAATTGGGATGACTTTATAGAAAGGCTCCAGCAAAGCTTTGTGACGAAATACTGGCTGGGCGACAATAAGGCAGACAAGACAAGAGCCCATCTCTTGACCAGCTGTGGATCGAAAACATACGCTTTAATGAAAGATCTGCTGGCAACAAGAAACCAGCAAGCAAGTCGTTTGAGGAGTTGAGCGCACTGGTGAGAGACCACCTGAAGCCAGCAAACAGCCTACACATGGCCAGACACAGGTTCTACAACTACCGACGCTGTGTGGAACAAAGCATACCCAACTTCAATGCGGAACTTCGGAGGCTGGCTAGTTCATGTGATTTCACCGATGAACTAAGGAGACAATTATTGAGAGACTTTTTTATTGAAGGAATAGGCCACGCAGGCATATTCCGAAAGCTTATAGAGACTAAGAACTTACCTTGAAAGGCAGCAGCACTGGTCACACAGATGTTCTTGGCAGGCGAAGAAGAAACGAGGCTGATCTGTACTTCGGGTATGACAACCAACAAGGCATCGGAACAAGGGATTCACATTGTGAAACAAACCGCTACCCCCACACACAGACAAAGGCCGGAGAGCAGGCATTTAACAGCAGACAGTGGCGCCAGAATCCATCAAAATCAAGGGCCACATGAACGGTAGTTCAGACCTCATCAACCCCAATGCGAGCAATCAACAACAGATCGAGAGAAGCTCAAGGGAGATCAGCCAGACGCAGCTCATCCTTCGCAAATAATGGAAACGGTCTGTGTTGGAGATGTGGGGGAAGGGACTCTATCAGGGTGTGTCGATTTCAACATGCCGTTTGCAGAAACTGCAACTACACACGGCATCTGGCTCGTATGTGCAGAAAAACAGCAGCTCGACTGGTATACAAATAAGTAGGGTCGGAATGCGAACCAGTACCTGGCTGGAACAGTGCACGGGACGCCGGGGTCCAGCGGGTTAACACGATCAATGTCTACTGTTCTTACACCAAGACGCCTCCAATTATGATGAGGGTTCTACTCAACGGGATGCCCGTCAACATGGAAACGGACACAGGGGCCAGTCAATCACTCATGAGCGTTCAACAATTTGAACAACTGTGGCCGCACAAAAGCACAGACCAAAACTCACAAAGATCGACACCAAACTGAGGATCTATATGTGATGAGGGAATAGAGAGAAAACGAACTGGACCGGCTTCTGCGGGAAGGCAAAATTTCTCCCGTGGAATTTAGCGACTGGGCAAGCACCATCATCCCCGTCAAGAAGCCTGATGGATCCATGTGAATCTGTGGGGATTATAAGTCTGCGATAAACAGAGTCTCCCGACAGGACCAATACCTGCTGCCCAGAGCGGAGGACCTATTTGCCACGTTCGCCGGAGGTAAACTTTTCTCGAAACTTGACGCACATCTGCATATATGACGCAAGAACTGACTGAAGAGTCTAAGCTACTCACCACCATCAACACACATCGAGGCCTTTTTGGGTACAATCGATGCCCATTCGGCATCAGGTCGGCGGCGGCTATATTCCAGCGCTACATGGAGAGTCTGCTCAAGTCCATCCCGGGGACTGTTGTGTTTAAAGATGACATACTCATCATGGGCAGTTACACCGACTCTCATCTCCGCAAACTTGAGGAAATACTCAGTCGATTGGATCGGGTAGGCCAAAGAGTTAAGAAATCCACGTGTCTGTTTCTCGCGCCTGAGGTTGAATTTTTTGGCTGATGGATTGCCGCCGATGGAATCATCTCAACCGAATCCAAAACCAAAGCGATTCACCTGGCACCCAGTCTCTGGAATGTCTCAGAACTGTGTGCGTTTCTCGGGCTACTCAATTACTTTGGGAACTTTATGCAGAACTTGAGCACGATGCTGGAGCCTCTCCAAGTGCTACTCAGAAATGGGTGCGATTGGTTTTAGGGGGACGCCCAAGAACGCACCTTCAATAAGGCACGCAACCTCCTATGTTCCAAGAGTGTTTTAGCCTTTTTTGAGCTAGGTAAAAAGTTAATGCTTATGTGTGCTGCGTCAGCGTATGGGTTCAATTGCGTTTTACAGCACGTCAATGATGCAGGTAAATTGCAGCCCGTTGCTTTTCCCACCAGGTCACTTTCGCGGGCAGAGCGCGGGAATGGTTGAGAAGGAGACACTCGTGTACGTGTATGGTGTCAAAAAGATGCAGCAATACCTTTCCCGGGCCAAGTTTGCGTTAGAAACTGACCACAAATCCCTCACGTCTCTCCTACCCAAGTGCAAGGCAATCAACGCCAACGCCTCAGCGCGCATTCAGCGGTGGCCACTCATGCTGGTGGCTTACGATAAGTCACAAACCAGGCAGAGACTACTGTGCCAACGCGCTTAGCAAGGTACCCCTGGCGACCACAGAAGTGTCCGACGAACAGGACTGTGAGATGTTCATGGCAATCAATGCCTTTGAATCCACAGGTTCGCCCATGACTGCTCGCCAAATCAGAGGCTGGACTACCAGCGACCCCACGGTATCTCTAGTTAAAAGAGGCGTTTTAACTTGTGACTGGGCAGAGGCTGCGATGCCTGCCCCAAGGAGGTCAAATCCTTCCATAGGTGCATGCATGAACTCTCACTACAGGCAGACTGCCTGCTGTGGGGCAGCCAAGTAGTTATGCCCTTACGAGGCAGGGAGGCATTTTTCCGGGAGCTCCATTGCGAGCACCTGGGGATTGTCCTTGTGAAGGCCATTGCCAGATCTCAAGTCTGGTGGCCTGGCATTGACGCGGACTTGGAGCTCTGCGTCCGTCGGTGCACCTTTTGTGCCCAACTCAGTAATGCCCCCAGGGAGGCCCCTTAAGACCCTGGCGCTGGCCCACCAAACCGTGGTCGTGGGTGCATGCCGACTATGCAAGCCCATTCATGGCCAAAATGTTCCTCGTAGTCATTGATGCATTTTCAAAATGGATCGAGTGCACCATTTTAAACTCCAGCACAACCTCCACCACTTGGAGAACCTTAGAACCATGTTTGCAATGTAAGGCATTCCTGACATATTGTTCAGTGATAATGGTCCGTGTTTCACCAGCGCAGAATTTCACGATTTTACAGTTGACCACGACATCAATCAATTTAAAACAGCACCTTTCAACCCGGCCTCCAATGGCCAGGTGGAGCGAGCAGTGCAGGTCATTAAACAGGCATGTTCAGAATCCAAGGTCCCTTGCTGCAGAGGCGCCTGTCGTGACTGCTGCTGGCATACAGATCTCGTCCACATTCGTTGACTGGGGTTTCCCCCGCGCAACTATTGATGACCCGAACCTTAAAGACCATGCTCTCGTTAATCCTCCCAGACATGCATGAAATTGTTGACGCTAAGCGTCGAAAGCTAAATAAGTACCATGGCCGAAATTCAAAGGGGAGGTGGAATGAGATAGGGGACAAAGTGTTTGTGCTAAACTATTGCTGGGGTCCCAAAAGGTTTGCAGGGACAGTAAAAGACAAAGAGGTAAACAGTTTACTCGTTATACAAATGGACAATGGCCTAACCTGCCGGAGGCATGTAGACCAAGTAAAAAGTAGATTCACTGATTACACTGAAGAACCAGAGGCAGACGACAATGTGAAATTCACACCACATCTGGTGGACAGATAGGTGGAACAATCTGAGGAAAGGGCAGTCTCAACAGACAGCGCAGGCGAGACACCAGCAATCACACCGAACGAAACAGACAGCCCAGGTGAGATACCAGCAATCACACCAATGAAACAGACAGCCCAGGCGAGATACCAGCAATCACACCGAACGAAACAGACAGCCCAGGCGAGATACCAGCAATCACACCGAACGAAATCGACAGCCCAGGCGAGATACCAGCAATCACACCGAACGAAACACAGGCACCAAGCAAACAACGGAACCACAACTAAGACGCTCCACGCGAGAGCGCAGACCACCTCCGAGACTGAATCTATAAAGGCAATAAGAACTTGGGGGAGGTTGATGTCATGTATCTCACATTACTGTATATAACTGTATCTTACCATGCTATACATGACTGTAGCTGGATATGACCTGAAACAATAAGCATACCTTACCACAAGCGGTGCACTTGCAGGAGACACTCCATACCTTTCCCACTGAGGTGTATAAAGGCAGGTCTCAGGCAAGTGTGGCAGTGGAGAGCTGTGAATTAAAGGTGCAGGTCCTGATTGACCTTGACTTCAGCATGTGTCTCGTGGAAATCAGTACATTTGAATCAGGACTCAACTCTCCCAATATACACAATACCAAATGTTGCGCTGATGGTGAAGCCCATGCGCCCTAATGGATGAGGCGTCTGACTTCGATTACAACCTCGACGTTAACAGAATGATAACAGGTTCAAGTCCTACTGCGGTCAATTTGTTCGCTGCGTGAAATATTATATTCTTTGTTGTGATTCTGCCGAAAAACCAACCATCTCTTCCAGTCACTCACATGAAGTAAAGGAAGGCTGTTTGCTTCAAGAATCTAATGGCACCTTTTCATCATTGTCGATCTGGTTGCAGAGGCAGAGCAGCTGCAAAGTGGACTTTCTTGCACATTATTTCTCTTTGGATACAAAACATAGGAGATTGAATGATTGACAGTGCTCTGAAAAAGTGACAAGGTGGCCAAGACGTTAAGTCGATCGACTGCTAATCCATTGTGCTTTGCACACATGGATTGGAAACCCATCCTCGTCGTTATTGTGTTACAGCTTTGCCCACCGTGGTCGTTTTGTCAATCACATTTCACCTCATTGCCAAATTCCCCTTTCACTGACAATGCTGCACTTTGCTCAAGTCATGTCATGTCTCAAATTAATAATATATTCGTCAAAGGGATAATACTTGTAGAATTGTGGCGAGAGAGACTTTTTAGATAGGGTCTCTGAGCGACAGCTCAAGCACGATGGGCCTAATATCTTTTCTCAATACCGTCAGAATCTGAGAGATTCACTCTATTCTCTCGGCGGCTCTTTGGTCTATGGTTATGAATCTCGCTTTGGGTCAACCACATTTGAAATGTGAGAGGACCTGGGTCCAAATCCCGGACCAGCCCTGCCATTTTTTATTCAATATTCCGCTTCTCACAGCCGGTCGACGTGAGTAAACAGAAATATTTCAAGTTAAAACGTGTGATTTTGCGCCGATATTCACAAAGCGTCCAAATCCCAGAGCAAAGTGAAACTCACCCAACTGAGTAAAGTTAAAGTATCTCAAAGGTACTCGACTCTGTGTCTCGTTGGATAACCTAAACCCGTGTTTGGTTCCGGCCAATACTTGATCAGTATATCTTCCTGTCTGGACGCATGAGCTCACCTCAATTGGAATAAGCATACATTTAGCGTCAATGTCCACCTCTGCTCTGAATATGAGTGCATCCTCTTTCTCTCGAGCTAAAAAGATGTGAGAAGCTGTCTTTTGAATTAGTCTCTTGACTGCCGAATACAAACCGGACAGAAAATCAATCCGGGCTGGCCATGTTGCGTGGTCTGATTAAAAGACGTTGACACCCAATATTTTCGGCATGTTATAGTCTTCTGGCCTTAACATTAGGTTCAACGTATTGTATCATAAGCATTGTCTGGTAATGGTTCTGGTGTTCCCACTAACACCTCCTCTAGACCATCGTTTGTTACCTTATTAGACGATTCCCACACACTTTGCCAATTCCCCATTATGCCATTCATTATTTAATCGATCCTGCATTCCACTGTATCAAAGACGTTCACTTTTGTCCTTTCTCGCTGCGTATTTTTTACAGGCGCTAATTTTGTTGAATAAATCTGTAATCTGTAAATTTTTCCTAAATATCGGAATGGTTATCCGACAGAACGTGAAACCGAGTTTTTCATCCACAAAATCTGCACAATCTGCAGAGTTTTACGTAATTATCTGTTTTTTATTCATTCTGTTTCCCCTCTTAAGGGGATGAGCCGTCTGTCCGGGTTCATTCTCTGTTTGTTTAAAATGGTTGCTATAATGGTGTGTCATAATCTCGTTCGCACAGAATTTAATCTAACTCGTTCCAGATGGAATATTGTATTTTCTGGATCACAATAAACAATATCTTGTTATAAATTTTGGCTTTTTAGGTCCCTAGTATCAGAGGAGGAATTGTCTGAGTCCTTCATTTATTTCATGTTAGAGGCAAACAGAGGTATCCATTCAGAATCAATGCACAGATTGTCATGGAGATAAATGCAGCGAGAGATACAGGCAGCATTGGCACACATGGAGAATAGATAAGGCAGAAGCTTAAATAAAAAAGGGACTTAAACTCCAAATGGAAGTGAGAGGTAGCTGATAGATATGTGTGAGTGGAGGCGATAGTTCTAAGGCGTGGTTTCACTCCGTGGCTCAACTAGTCAAACCGACTATCGAGTAAACAAAGATTCTCGGTTTGCCTCACAGCGGGGCTGGCAATTACTGTCTTCATGGTTCACAAAGGGTGAGTTTCTTGCCATGTGATATTGCTGCAATCATTTTAAACGAAACTGGGGTTGCACTTGTTCCCATTCTGGAGTAAGGCCCGAGATGGTGCGGGGCCTTTGTCGCATATCAACGCTGCTATAATTTCTGGCGGAGTTGAATTTGGCTTAATCACAAAAACTACATATTTCCTGACCACCGCCGTTTGTAACTTTGCTGCAGTCAGAAGAAAGCTGTGGCAGCTGGTGTGTGGCGCCGTGATCGAAAAGTGATTAGTATGCTGTGTTGTGGCCGCAGCAACCTCGGTTTGTATCCAATTTTCGACACATCTCGCTTTATATCTTTTGTTCACTCCGATACCTGCTGATAGAACACAGCGAAACATTTATCCTTACTTAATGAAACAGATATTACGTTTTTAGCATTTGAACTTATTTACTACTTCAAACCAACCTCTTCTCCCACCTTTTCTGCCTTCCATAATCAATAACCCTCCTTTATTTTGCTCATAATTCTCCCCGCAACAGTTTTTCTGGTGATAGCACTGGCGCGAGGCCGAATGAATAAGGTGATTTACTTCAATAGTAAAGAAGTCCTGTCATGGTCATGTAACTCACCGGGCGAAACATGTGTTACTCCGTACTGAATCTGTCTCAAAACCGACCATTTCTGACATTCCCTCACCTGAAGTAACGGAAGGCCCTTTGCTTACAGAAGCTGATTGTAGATTTTTTGAACATTGGGGATTCGTGTGCACGGGCAGGACAAGCGGCGAAGGCTTGTTTTAGCAAGGGAGTTCTGTTCGGATGCAAAAATCAGTAAACGAGATGGCTGATCGTGTTGCGGCACTCGGTGGCCGACTTGATAACGCGAGGGACTATGACTCCAGTGTGTTCTGCACGCGGGGGTCCAGTCCCATCCTCGTCGGTATTTTGTTAAATATTTGATGCATGTGGCTCTTTGTCAATCAACTGAAAATTCATTTCTAATTTACCTTTTTTACCTAGCTTGCTACACTCAGCTCATGACATGTCTCAAATTAGTTATATATACTTCAAGAGAAAATACGGCAAGGGAATACACAATAAATTGTAGGACACTAAGAAATGTAGCGGAACAAATGGACCTTGGAGTTCAGGTCCACAGATCCCTGAACGTTGCAGGCCAGGTTGATAATGTGGTTGATAAGACATATGGAATACTTGCTTTTATCAGCCGATGCACATTATTTAAGAGCAGGGGGGTTATGCCTCATCTCTATACAACACTAGTTAGGCTAGAGGTAGAGTACTGTGTCAGCACATTACACGAAATATGTAATTGCATTGGAGAGGATACAAAGGAGATTTACGAGAATGTTGCCTGGACCTGAGAATTTGAACTATGAGGAAAGATTAGACAGGGTGAGTTTGTTTTCTTTGGAACAGAGGAGGCTGAGGGGAGACGGTAATCATGGAAATACAATTATTAGGGGCCTAGACAGAGGTGTTAGGTCGGACCTATTTCCATTAGCAGTGCGGTCAACAAAGATGAGGCAAAGATTTATTGTAATTGGTCGGAGGTTTAGAGTTGATTTGTGCAGAAAATCTTTCACCCAGAGGGATCTGTAACACACCGCTGATAGGATGGTCGAGGCAGATACCCTGCCCAGGTTTCAAAAAGTACCTGGATTTGCACTTAAAGTGCCGTTACCTTCAAGAGTACGGAACAAGAGCTGGAAATTGGGATGAGTCTGGATAGCTCCTGTTCGGCAAATGTGGACACGATGGGCCGGAATGGCCTCCTTCCATACTATGAAATGCAATGACGTAATGATATGCATTTGTGTGAAGAGAATTGTGAACTTTTTCAGGGCCACTATTATGATAAAAAGTGTTTCACGTAAAGATAAACATATATTGAATTACAGAACAGAAGAATTGCAAAGTGGGTCCGCAAACACGCAGATAATCCAAATGCGCTTTCGATCATATCATCTTAAATATTCGGTAATCAGAACTGTAATCACGCTCCTTTGAAACAGAAAAAACACATAATGGTCCAGGTCAGATAGCACATTCCTTTTACACACACACAGATTGATCCGGGACTAAGTGCACATCCCTTTTACACAAACACAGAATGAACCAGGACTGAGAGCACGTCCCTTTTACACAGACACAGAATGATCCTGGACTGAGAGAATATCCCTTTTACACAGGCACAGAATGATCCCGGACTAAGAGCACGTCCCTTTTACACACACACAGAATGATCCAAGACTGATAGCACGTCCCATTTACACAGACAAAGAAAGGTTCAGGACTGACAGTAGATCCCTTTTAAACAGACACATCGTGATCCGGGATTGACAGCACGCAGCTTTTTAAATTCTCAAAACTCCCTTATGCTCAGGCTTACTACTATTTTTGGCAATATTATAAATCTCTTCCTTGAATCTAATTATATCTTTCATTTCTTTTGTTAACCACGGTTTGAACATTTTTAGTTTGGTGTTGTTATTCCTTCAATTAATGTACATTGTAGCGAATTATGACATTTTCTTGAAATGCTTGCCATCAAACGTGAATTGGGTAACATTTGCTGGGAACCAATTGCAGGGCTATGTGGAAAGTGGGTCCGATTGGATAGCATTTTCACAAAGCCGGCTCAATCATGAAAGTCTCCTTCAGTACTCTGTCATTCTCGGATAATCATCCTCTACCTCGGTGTGGTTCTTTTAATCCTGTGGGAAACGGGTAATAATGTTCTGCACGTGACTACAGATAAATTCATTTAGCAAAAGATTGGGAACATTAACGGACTCAGAAACATTCAATGGCTTTTCAAACTCCCGGGTCAGTGAACCTGTTGATCGATTACCATTTGAGATAATTATGGACTGCTCGTAACAACAGGAGATCGACGGGAACTTATTTGAAAGCGCAGACAGAGGTTGAACCCGCTCTTTCCGGTTTGACAGGATCGCCTCATCACCACTTGATACGGAAACCTCTCATCCATAGCACTGATGTTACTTTTTCTGAAGCAACATACTGGGGACGCTGGGAATAGGAAATGCAAATAGAAATTGCTGAACATATACAACAAGACACGCAGCATTAGTGAAATGAGAAACAGAGATAATGTTTCACATCGATGATATTTCATCAAAAGTGTCAGAAGTTGGAGGTGTTACAGATTTTAAGCAGGTACTTAAGCAGGGAGAGGTGGAGGGCAGGAAAGAGCGAAAAGGAAATCCTGTCACATGGTGGAAAGAAGAAATGATGTCATGACAAAACCGAAAGGGCATGATAAAGGGACACTTCAAGAAAAAAAATATGCTTCTAGAGAAAGGGTAAGAGAGAATAGCAAAATCATTACTAACAGCTACTGTCCGAAAAAATGGGAGCAGTGGTTAGAATTATGAAATTGTTGAAATCAACGTTGAGCCCGGAAGGCTGTAAAGTGCCGAATGGAAAGATGAGCTGCTGTTCCTCGAACTTACGTTGAGCTTCATGGGAACAGTGTAGGAGGACGAGACAGACGACCGAAAGCTTGGGGTTCTTGTTGCGGACTGAAATGAGCTGCTCGGTAAAGTGCTCACATAATATGTGCCTGGTCGCCCCAATGTCGAGGAGATTTCAGTCGATACAGAATACTATGTTGAAAGAAGTGCAAGTAAGTGGTTGTTTCACCTATACTGGCCTGGACTGTGGACCGGGAGGAGAAAATGGCCACGTGTTGCGTCTCCTGCGCTTGCACTGGAAGGCTCTGTGGGAAGGAAAGCATTGTTGCTGGTGATTGGATAGTGGACCATGGCGTGCCGGATAGACTGGTCCCTTTGCACTGCTGAAGAGAGAGGGGAGGGTAAGATGTATTTGATGGTGGGACCACGTTGGATGTGTCAGAAATGGGGCAGGATGATCCGTTGAATGTGGCGGTTAGTGGGTGAATGTTAAGCAGAAGTGGAACTCTATCGTGGTTCTGCGAGGAAGGAGAAGGGATGAGAGCAGAAGTGCGGGAAATGGGCAGGAGAAGTTCAAGGGTCATGTGTACTCGGGTCGTGGGTTTTTCTTGCTGGAGAAAAATTTAGCTACATATCGATAGCACTGGTATTGACTTTGCCATCGTCAGGACAGATACGATGGAGATGGAGAAACTGGGAGAATGGAAAGAAGTCCTTATAGAAAGCGAGTGGGGAAAAGTGTAGTTAAGGTAGATGTGGGAATCAGTGGGGTTATAGTAGATATTGGTCGGCCGACTATCCTCAGCAATGGAGGTAGCGAAATCGAGGAAAGGAAGGGAAGAATCGGAGATGGGCCATGTTTAGGACAGGGAAGGGTGGAAATTTAAAGCAAAGTTGACTTAATTTCGAGTTTGCTGCGAAAGCTGAAAATGGCACAGATAAACTCATCAATGTACCAGAAAACGAGGTGATGGATCGGACATGAGTAGGTCGAGAACAAACAATGTTGCACATATACCATTGAAATACAGGCATATCTGGGCCACTTGCGGGATACCCTAGCAACACATTTAATTTGCAGTAAGCGTGTGGAGTCAAAGGAGAAGTTGTCCAATGCCAGTTTAAATCAAGTTCCGCCAGGCGGATGAATTGACGGTAGATGGGAACTGGTTGAGCATCCGTTCAATGAGGAAATGGAGGGTCCTCAAGCCGTCCTGGTGGGGAATGGATGATCAGAGGGATTGGACGACTATAGTGATAGGGAGAATGAGGGCCAGGAATCTGAAAAGTAATTGATGTTATTTTTTTTTACAGCAGCTTTCAAATCACTGGCATTATCAACGGATTGGTATTTGGTGTGGAATGAATTTCTTCAATTGTCGAAAATTGCACTTTTTGCTTCAATCGTCAGGATGGCTGAGTGATTAAGCTTCAGTACTAGCAGATGTTGTCTGTTATGATAACTTGGTAAATTGTTATAATCATTGGAAAGGAAGGTTTTGTATTTATATTTTACAATTCCAGGAAGCGTTCCTACGTTTACAACAGGTGCTTTGCTGATTGACGGAAAATAAGAGCAGGGGTCGTCGAACCCTCGAGCCGGTTCCACCATTTAGTGAGATAATGTATGACCAATATCTTAACTTCATCCATCTGCTTTGACACCAAATCAATTCCTACCATTATCTAGCAAAAATCTATCAATCTCAGATTTAAATTAGCAATTTAGCTGACAAATGAACCGGAGTTGAGATGAGGAGATTACTGACTTATTCACAAATTAATTAAGGTTTTGGATGAATTGTCTGAACAGTTGGTTGCTACAGATGCGATCAGAACTTTCTTTAGTACATAAGAACATAAGAATTCTGGGTAGGAGTATTTGACCCCTTGACCCTGCTCCGTCATTGAATAATTCATGGAAGATCTAATCAAGGACGCAGCTCCACTTCCCCCGCTGCCTCCCCATAAGCCTTTCCTCCCTTATCACTGAAAAATATGTCTATCTCCGACTTTAATCTATTCATTGACCCAGCCTCTACAGCTCTCTGAGGAAGAGAATTCCATCGATTTTCAACGATTGAGAAAAGAAGTTTCTCCTCATGTCAGTTTTAAATCTACATTAACGACTGGGAAGAAAGGACCGAATGTAACGTAACGAAGTTTGCTGACGATATAAAGGTGGGATGAAAACCAATGTGTGAGTATAATGTTGGAAAGTGTGAGGTCATGCACTTTGACAGAAAAAACTTTGACAGCAAAGAGCAAGCTATTATTTAAATGGAGAAAAATTCCAACGTGCTGCAGTACAGCGGGAATTGTGGGTACTTGTGCATGAAACACAAAAGGTTAGTCTGCAGGTACAGCAAATGATCAGGAAGGCCAGTGGAATCATGGCGTTTATTGCAAAGGAAATGGAGTATAACAGCAGTGAAGTCTTGCAACAGTTATGTCGGGTATTGTGAGGCCACACCTGGAATACTGTGTGTAGTTTTGGTTTCCAAATTTACGAAAGGATAATTGCTTTGGAGGAAGTTCAAAGAAGGTTCACTCGGTTGATTCCGGAGATGAGGGGCTTGATTTATGAGGAAAGATTGAGGAGGCTGGTCCTCTACTCATTGGAATTCAGAAGAATGAGAGGGGATCTTATCAAAACCTACATGTAAAAGAGGGTGCTTGGCAAGGTGGATGCAGAGAGGAGCTTTCCATTGATAGGGGAGACTCGAAAAGGGTCATCATCTCAGAAAGAGGGGCCGCCTATTATAACTGAGATGAGGAGGAATCCCTTCTCTCAGAGGGTTGTAAATCTGTGGACTTCGCTGCCTTAGAGAGCTCTGCAAGCCGGGATATTGAATAAATTTAAGTCAGAGACACTTTCTTAACCAATAAGGGAGCGGGCAGGGAAGTGGACCTGAATCCATGATCCGATCAGCAATTTTCGGATTAAATGTTGGTGCAGATTCGAGGGGCCGTATGGCCTATTCCTGCTCATATTTCGGACGTTCTTATGTTCTTATAAATGGGCGGTCCCTTATTTTAAGTCGATGACCCCTAGTTTTACTTTCCCCTATGAGTGCAAATATGCTCTCTGCACCTAACGTGTCGAGCCCTCTCATTATCTTATTAGTTTCGATAAGATTACCTCTCATGCTTTTGAACTCCACTGCGGATGGTCCCAACGTACTTAACCTATCTTCATAAGTCAACTCTCCTCATCTCCGAAATCAACTGTGTGAACTTTCTCTGAACAGTTTCCATTGCAAGTATATCCTTCCTTAAATACGGAGAATAAACTGCACACAGTACTCCAGGTGTGGCCTCACTAATACCTGGTACAAATGTAGCAGGACTAATCTGGTTTATACTCTTTCTCACTTGCAATTAACGCACATTCCATTCGCCCTCCTGATTAATTGCTGTACCTGCATACTAATTTTTGTGTTTCATGCACAAGGACTCTCATCTGTCCCTGTATTGCATCACTTTGCTACGTTTCTCCATTTAAATTATAATTTGCTTTTCTATTATTTCTGTCAAAGTAGGTAACCTCTTATATTGCAACTGCCAACTTGTTGCCCATTCACTTAGCCTAACTATATCTCTCTGCAGATTTTTTGTGTCCTCCTCAGAATTTGCTTTCCGACCCTATTTGTATCATCAGACAACTTAGCTACATTACACTCGGTTCCTTCATCCAAGTCATTAATATAGTTTGTAATTAGTTGAGGACCCAGTACCGATACCTGAGTCACTCCACTAGTCACTGTTTGCCAACTGGAAAATGACGCATTTATCCAGACGCTGTGTTTTCTCTTATATAGCAAAGCCTCTATCTTTGATTTACTCCCAACCCCGTGAGCTGTTATCTGGTGCATTAACCTCTTATGTGTCACCTTATCAAATGCCTTCTGGAAATCCAAATACACCACATACATTGGTTCCGCCTTATCCACTCGTTACATCCTCAAAAACTCCAGCAATTTGTTAAACATGATTTCCTTTTCATAAAACCATGCTGATTCTGCTTGATTGAATGTCCCGCTACTGCTTCCTTAATAATGGACTCCAGCATTTTCGCAAAGGCAGATGTTAGGCTAACTGGTCTATAGTTTCCAGTTTTATGCTTGCCTCAATTTTTAAATAGGGGCGTTACATTTGTGGTTTTCCAATCCGCCCCGAATCCAGGAAATTTTGAGAAAATATAACGAATACATCCACTATCTCTGCAGCCACTTCACTTAAGATCCTGGGATGAAAGCCATCAGGTCCAGGGGACTTGTCCGCCTTTAGTCCAATTATTTTACTAGCAGTACTTCCTTCTTGATAGTGATAGTCATCCCTGCCTACATTCGCTTGATTATCCACTCTTGGATTGTTTTTAGTATCATCTACTGCAAAGGTCAATACAAAATATTTGTATAATGTCTCTGCCATTTCCCTGACCTCCAATATTAACCCCCAATCTCATCCTCCAGGGGACCAACATTCATATTAGCCAATCTTTTCCTTTTTATGTATCTGTAAAAACTCTTACTATCTGTTGTTATATTTCCTTCGAGTTTACTTTCATAATCTATCTTCCCTCTTCAATCATGTTTTTAATCGTTCTCTGCTGCTCTAGTCTCCCACTCGTCTTCGCCACATTGTGTGCCTTTGATTTCAATTTCAAACCCTCCGTTATTTCCTTAGTTAGACACGGATGGTAATCTCTTCTCTTACAGTCTTTCCTACTCATTGGATACATTTTTGTTCCGAGTTATAAAATATGTCCTTAAATGTCTGCGACTGCTCTACAACCGTCCCACACTTTAGTCTATTTTGCGATCTACTTTAGCCAACCTTTGTTGTCCCCCTTATTTATGATTCGGACATTGGTTGGAGAACCAAATTTCTTTCCCTCCAACTGAGTTTAAAATTCAACCATATTATGGCCACTCATTCCTATACGATCTTTTACTCCGAGATCATTTATTAATCCTGTCTCATTACACAGTACTAGATCTAAGACAGCCTGCTCCCTGGTTGGGGTAGCATGTACTGTCGAAGTAAACTATCCCAAATACACTCTATGAACGTCTCCTCAAGGCTACCCTGACCAATTAAGTGTTTCCAGTAAATATGAAGGTTAATTCACCTATGAGTATTGCTGTTCCTTTTTTACAAGTCTCCATTATTTCTTGATTTATACTCTGTCCAACCATGTAGCTACGGTTAGGGGGCCTATAGTCTATTCCCACCAGCGACTTTTTCCTGTTATTGTTCCTTTTACTCCACCCAAACTGATTCAACCTCTTGATCCTCTGAGCCGATATTGTTTCTCATTAATGCACTGATCCCATTTTTATTAACAGTGTGACCCCACCTCTTAACATAACAACATAAGAATTAGGAACAGGAGTAGGCCATTTAGACCCTCGCACTTGCTCCGCCATTCAACAAGATCATGGCTGATCTGGCCGTGGACTCAGCGCCACTTACTCGCCCGCTCCCCGTAACCCTTAATTCCCTTTTTGGTTAAAAAGCTATCTACCTGTGACTTGAATACATTCAATGAGCTAGCCTCAACTGCTTCATTGGGCAGAGAATTCCAAACATTCACAAACCTCTGGGAGAAGAAATTCCTTCTCAACTCGGTTTTCAATTGGCTCCCCCGTATTTTGAGGTTGTGCCTCCTAGTTCTAGTTTCTCCGACCAGAACAACCTCTCTGCCTCTATCTTGTCTATCCCTTTCATTATTTTAAATGTTTCTATAAGATCATCCCTCATCTTTTTCCTTTATGTCTGTCCTTCCAAAATATCAAATACTCCTGAATATTTAGTTTCCAGTCCTGGTTACCTTGCAACCACGTCTCTGTAATGAATATCAGATCATACTCATTTGTATCTATTTGTGCCGTCAACTCATCTGTTTTGTTACGAATGTTACGTGCATTTAGAGAAAAAGCTTTAAAATTTATATTTTACACTTTTTTCCTGCTTGTTTCTTCTGTCCTACAGGTCACTTTCTACATTTTTGCTTTTTAATTCAAACTCTACTCGCCTCCCTATTGAATCGATTCTCAGGTTTCAATCCCCCTGCCAAACTAGTTTAAACCCTCTCCCACAGCACGAGCAACCGAAACCTCCAGCCCTCCCACCCCCCACCACGCGAGGTTAGTGGTCCCGGATCTGTTCAGGTGCAACCCATTCGGTACACGTCGTAAATCCGCCAGAAGTGGACCCAATTTCTCAGGAAACTAAAGCCCTCCCTCCTGCACCATCTCTCCTGCCATGCATTCATTTGCTCTATCCTCCTATCTCTGTACTCACTCGTTCGTGGCACCTGGAGTATTCTTGAGATTACTACCTTTCAGGTCCTGCTTTTTAATCTCTCTCGTAGCTCCTTAAACTCTGCCTGCAAGAACTCATCTCTCTTTCTAGCTATGTCATTGGTAACAGTATGGAAAATGAACTCTGACTGATCACATTCCTCCATCAAAATGCCCTGCAGCCGCTCGGTGACATCCTTGACCCTGGATCCAGGGAGTCATCATATCATTCTGGTGTCACGGCTGCGGCTGCAGAAACGCCTGTCTGCTCCCCTGACTATTGAATCACCTACCATTATAGCTCTGCCATTCTTCTCCCTCCTCCCCTGTGCAGCTGAGCCACCTGCGGTGCCGTGGATTTGGATCTGGCTGCACTCCCCAGAGACACTATCTCCACACCGGTACTCAGAAGCTCATGTCTGTTGACGAGTGAGATGGACTCTGGACCTCATGCACTACCTGCCGAGTACTGCTATTCTGTCTGCTAGTCACCCACTCCCTCTCTACCTGCACACTCTTAAGCTGAGGGGTGACAACCTCTCGAAGCAAATTGAGTAAATAGTTGATGGCGAACAGTTTGCTGTGCTCTGGGGAAAGTATCTCTAGCCATGCTTCTGTGATGCTACAATCCTCTCTCAGTTATCTTGTGTTTTCACCTGTAAACCTCAGATTACGGATTTAATTTCCGGCCGTGCCAGCAGGGATTTTCTCACCTTTAATGTTCTGGCTCTCTTTTTCTCTATCTATGATTCATTATATTTCTCTCTGAATCTGACTTTCTTTGCGCGTGTCAGTCTCGCTGTATATCTATTTCAGTTGCAGTTAATTTCTGTAAGCTTTTCTCATTGGGGATCTGTTTATCCGTCCAAATATGACTTTATCTCTGTCACTCTCCATCGCTACCCACATCAGTTTACTCCATACCTTATGAGTTATCTCTTTATGCGCTGGTTCAATCTGAGCTTGCTGATACTGGGTGGTTGTCGCGCATTTTAACATTATTCATTCAAAGATGTTCAGTGTTGACGGGAAGATTACATGTTCTGTGGGTTAAAGCACGGGGGTTTGTTGTCAAGTTACGAACGATCAGTTCAATGCGTTGTTTGCCTAGTGCTTTGCTATTGTGGTACAGCTTTTCACCGCCCACAGTTAAACACAAGGTATATATCCTCCCACGTTTGCATAGTATGCAGACGTGAAGTTTGCTCTGCGCTGAAAACTAAATTTTGAGTCTCTCATCAATTTGCCGAATTTCCAAGCACTGCACTGCAGCGTGCCCATGACCAGGATGGCCGAGATGTTAATGGGTTGGAATTAAAATCCAACTGATGTGTCTCTGTTCCTGGTAAATGTTCAACCAACTGGTTTGACAATTAGACTTAATGCTTGTTTGTTATGAAAGCGTGTAAGCGATCCATAATTTCTGCAAAGAATATATTTTAATTAACCCTTCAAGACAACATTTCTTTATTTATAATAGGAGTTCTGCCAATTGACTGAACACAGGAACAGAATTAGGCCATTCCGCCCCTTGTGCCTATTCGCCATTCTGTTAATTCTTGGCTAAGCTCAATCGTAACTCCATCTATCTGCATTGGCTCTACATCATTTTAATCAATGTCTAGAAAAAACTATCAATCTAAAATTAACATTTTTAATTGAGCCAATATATATCCTGCTTTTTGTAGAAGATAAATCCATCACCCTTTACGTGAAGAAGATTTTCCTAACTTCTCTGCCGAATGGCCTTCCTCTGATTTTAACATTATGTCCTCTTGTCGTAAACTCCCCCACGTACGGTAAAAAAAAAGCTTTCTCTCTATCTATCTTATCAATTCGTTTTAAAATTTTAAAAAGCTCAATCAAATCACCACTTAACCTTCTATATTCCAGGGAGTACAGGCCTAGTTTATGTAATCTCTCCACATAATTTAACCCGTCGCAACCTGGTAACATTCTGGTGATAAAGAACTGTACACATTCCAATCCAGCCTATCATTTCTAAGGGGCCGTGCCCACAAACGGACTGGATATAATGGATAGAAACGGCTTATTTCCCATAGCAGAGGGCTCAACAACCAGCTGGCATACATTTATAGTATTTGGAGAAGGTTTACAGGAGATGTGATGTGAAATTTCCACATGCAGTTAGTTGTGGTTGTCTAAAATGCACTGCCTACCGAGTGGTAGAGGCAGAAACCTTAAAACTTAAAAAGTATTTGGATGTGCACCTGAAGTGCCGTAACGTGCAGGGTTATGGACCTAGAGCTGGAAAATGGGATTAGGCTGAGTAACCGTGGCAAGAACAGGATGGGCCGAAATTGCCTCCTTCTGTGCTGTAAACTTCTATGATTCTATTATATTCTATAACTTGGAGTACTCCAGATATAGTATAACTACATCTCTGTTCAGTTGAAGAAAAACTTCCATTGCATTATAGTCCAACTCCTAGTTATAAAGCCTAACATGCCATTAGTTGTTTCGAATATATTTGTAACTTGCTACTGCAGGTTAGCGGGATGGGCACTTGGACTGCAAACCACTTTGGAAATCAATCCCTCCGAGCTGTGCTCCATTTAATTAGGACTCGGATCTAAACTTTGTGATATAAAATGGGTGACCACACAATTACCTGTTTGGAATCTATCTGCCACTGAATCGTCCATTCGTTTAATCTATCAATATATGTTTATAAGTATACGCGAATGACTGCCCTCCTTACCACATCACCAATATTTGCATCATCGGCAAACTGGGATATCTGTCTTCCTGTTGTGCCTTCTTAATCTTTAAGAAATATAGAATGAAACAATTTTTTTAAAACTGGCGTTTTAAAACGTGCCACGCTTTGAAACTCTGGTTAGGGGCTGTGGGAAGAGGAAGGTTGGAGTAAGATTTCTGGTCGATGACGCATGTGATCCTACATCATGCAGTGTGCGCTGTTTTCAAACAGTAAATGCACCAGCTTGCATTCCTGCAGCATCTTTCACGAACATAGGATGACCCAATTGCCCGCCGTTGCTCAGTTTGAGTTCCGACAGGACCCCCAGCCTCCAGACATCATTACAGCCTTGGTCCAAATATGGCCAAAAGTGATTAATTCTAAAATGAGGCGAGACTTATTGTACTTGACATCAAAACAGTATTTGGTCGAATGTTTCATCAAGGAGGCTTCTAACGTTGAAATGATTGCGGGGTTAATCTCCATTGCTGGAGACATACCTAGCCTAAAAGAAGATGGTTGTGGTTCGACGCCAATCATCTTAGCCCAGGATATCGCTGCAGGTGTTCATCATCACTTGCTTCATCAATGACCTGCCCTTCATCATAAGATCAGAAGTGGGCATGATCGTTGAAGATTGATTTTTCCAACTCGAGTATCAACTCTGTAGATAATGAACCAGGAAATATATCGCCTTTCCATTATCGTGCGGTGAAAATCTTGGAACTCCTTCTACAACAGTACATTTGTAGTACCATCAGTCAGTGACTGAACCACAGAGCCATAGAAATTTACAGCACAGAAGGAAACCATTTAGCCCATCGCGTCCTTGCTGGTGGACTGTGTAGTATGCTGTCAAATCTAATTTCTAGCTCTTGGACCGTAGCCATCAAGTGCATAGCCAAGTACTGCAGTGGTCCACGAAGTTTTTTCATCACTATCTTCTCAAACGCAATTAGGGTTGGGCAATACATATCAGCCTTGCTAGCTACGCCCACATGCACTGAATTAATATTTTTATTAAAACGTGCTTTACCAAAAATGAAGTACTTCTTGAAGTGTCGTCACTGGATGTGCTGTTGGGCAATACGGCATCCAATTACCACACAGCAAGATCCCATCGATGGTGGGATAGAGATATGTGCAGGAAACAAAAGAGCATTCCCCACCTCATAGAATCATAGAATCGGAGAAGTTTGCGTCAGGGAAGGAGAGGATTCGGCCCATCCTATTTCCGCCAATCAAAAGAGCTATTAAGCCTTATCGCACTTCCCAGCTTTTGATCTGTAGCGTTGCAGATTAGGGCGATTCAATCCATATACAAGTACTACTTAAATGTGATGAGGGATTGTGTCTCCACCAACTTTTCAGTCAGTGAATTCCAGACCCAAATTCATTCTGGGCGAAAACATTTCTCCTCGACTCTCGTGTAATCCTTTTACCAATTACTTTAAATCTATGCCCCCTGGTTATTGACCTCTCTGCTCAGGGGTACAGGTGTTTCTTATGCACACTATCTCGGCCCAGCATAATGTTATACACGTCAATTATGTCACCCTTTATCCTCATCTGTTCCGAAGAAAACAACCCCAATCTTTCTCCATACCCAAAACTATCCAGTCCTGTCAACATCCAGAGGACAACAGAGGAAACAGATGAAAGTGAAGGAGAAATGTTTTTTTTTAAGCTTTGATCTGTAATGCACTGCTGAAAAGATGCTGAATCATAGAGTCATCGATTCATAGAATTGTTTCAGCATGGATGAAGGCAGTTCGGCCCGTTAAGCCCGTGCTGACTCTCAGCTCGTCTTACCACCCTGTTATTTCCCCGTAGCACTGCAGATTCAATATTAACCCTCAAAATGGAATTGGATAAATGCTTGAAGAGGCACATTTTGCAGGGCGTTGTGGAAAGATCTGGGAATAATTGGATAGCTCGTTCAAGAGTACGATGGACCAAGTACTCTCCATCGGTATGTATGATTTTATGAAATGTTTTATGATAGTTTCAAATAAATGGCGCTGGTCATTTGCCCGTTCCATTATCCCACTTTCTGTCTTTGCATATGCGTCTGTGTTTGTACAACCGAATTGAAATGATGTGGGATTCGGTAACAATATGACGCCAGTCACACAATTCATCAGGGCGCGGTGGCCAAGTGGTAAGGCGTCGGTCTCGTAAACCGAAGATCATGGGTTCGACCCCCATCTGTGCCTATCGATATTTTATCACTTTAAATGTCATATTTTGAAGCTTTTTCCTTTTTCACTATCAAAACACTTCATAATTTTGAACTAGCGCCATATATCGCCTCTTAACATTTTCTATTCTAAGGAGAAAAATCCCAGCTTCTCCAGTCTCTTCGTATAAATGAGGTCCCCAACTCTGGCAGTATTCTAGTAAATCTATTCTGCACCCTCTCCAAGGGCTTGACTTCTTCCCTGAAGCGTGTTCCCCACGCAACATTCCAGCTAAGACCTCATAAGTGTTTTATAATTGTTTGGCATAACTTCCTTGTTTTTAGACTCTATTCGTCTATTAACAAAGGAAACGACCCCATGTCTTCCAGATCCTGCCCCCTCTTTAAAATTGTACGTTTTAGAGTTGGTTAATACAATACAGGGAGCATTATGACTGGTTTCAGGATCATTGATCTCCACAGGCAGATGCTTAAATGGGGATTTAAATTTTCATGTATAAATCTGGCCCCGTTAAAATTGTATCATTAATTCACATTGCCTCTCCTCATCCTACCAAAATGTTTCACTTCATAATTCTCTGCGTTAACTGACATCTGCTATGTGTCTGTTCATTTCACCAATCGGTTATTTTCAATCTCCCTCTTTGTACCACTTATTATCTGCTTTGTGTCCCTTTGCTCTTCTTTGTACCTTTCCCATTCACCAGGATCTGTGCTATTTTTCGCATTTGTGTCCGTTTTTACTCTTAGTTTATTGTGGTCCGTTACCTCTTTAGTCGTCCATGCCTGTTTTCTTTGGCCCCTCAGCGGGATAAATTGATTTTTTATTACTTTTAATTATTTTTAACACCTCCTGTCGTTTTACCAATAACAGATTTTTCCCAGTGTATTCTGGAAAGTCTCTCTCTCAGCCCCTTGAAGTCGGTCTTACAGAAATCTAGAATGGTAGTAGCTGTTTCATGTATCTCCCTGTCAAACGTTACGTTGAAGTCGATCATGTTTTGATCGCTATTAAATATATTTTCTCTTACCCTTTGGCTGTTGAGTAAATCCGGCTCGTTACTCATTACTAAATGTAAATTGGCATGCCCCTTGTTCGTTCTGGAACATATTGTTATAGAACTAGCCCGGTCACACTCAAGAAATTCACAATTTTTCTGACAGGAGCTAGTCCGATTATCCCAATATATATGAAAATTTAAATCACATATTAAAACCACACTGTCTTGAATACACGCTTGTCTAATCTCTACATATATATATTCTATTGCTTCACAGCTGCGACTAGGGGGTATATCTACAACTTCCACTATTGTCTTAAATCCTTTCCTATCTCTTAATTCTACTCATAAAGTCTCCACGTCCGGCTTACTTGTAGTTAGATCCTCGCTTAGAACTGAATCATAGAATCATGATTATTTACAGCAGGGAAGAAGGATATTTCGGCCCATTCGGTCAACGCCGGCCAACAAAGAGCTACCCAGAGGAATCCCATGTTCCAGCTTTTGGTCCGTCGCCCTGTAGGTTATTGCATTTCAAGTGCATATCCTAGCGCGTTTTAAATGCGGTGAGGGTTTCTGCCTCTCCCATCCTTTCAGGCAGTGAGTTCCAGACTCCCAACTTGCTCTGGGTGAAGCCATTACCCGTCAATTCCCCTCTCAACTTGCTACCAATGACTTTAAATCTATCTCCCCTATTTGTTGACCATTGTGATCAAAAATATAGTTCCTTCCCATCCACTCTCTTTCGGCCCCTCAGAATTTTGAACACATCAATAATGTTTCCCCTTAGCTCCCAATGTTCCAATGAAAACAAACCCAGCCTATCGAATCATTACACATAGCTAAAATTCTCCAGTCCATGCAACATCCTCGTAAATCTCTTTTGCACCCTCTCTCGTGCAATTACATCTTTCCTATACTGATGTGTACGCAGTACTCTAGCTGTGGCCCAAATAATGTTTTACATATCTCAAGCATAACTTCAGTTGTATTGTACAATGTACCTCGGCTAATAAAGGCAAATATGCTGCATGCCTCCTCAACGAGCACGTTTTCTTTGCATCCTGAAACAGGGAGACAATGATGAAATATTACAACAACAACAACAACTTGCATTTATGTAGCGCCTGTAACATAGTTAGACGTCAGAGGGTGCTCCACAACAGCTTAAATAAAATTAAATAACGCTGACACCGAGCCACATAAAAGAGAAATTATGGCAGTTGCCCAAAACTTGGTCAAAGAGGTCGGTTTTAAGGAGCATAAATTTTGACATATTTTTGAAAGACTGTAAGCCCAGAATATTAATCAGTGTTATTTCCTCTAGGTCTGAAAGTTGCGAGATGTTGGTTTTGAAATGGACTCATAAGTGCCGAATTCATGATATCATATAGGATATTCAGTGCAAAAACTGGCTTTTCGGCCCAACCTGTCAATATCGACGTTGTGGTCCACTGGAGCATCCTCCCCTCTTTCCGCATCGAGCACTATCAGCATAGCCCTCCATTCAGTTGTCCCTCATTTATTTATCTAACGGCTCCTTACATCCATCTATAATATTTGATTCCACCTGTCTGGTGGTAGTAAGTTCTACATTCTTACCACTCTCTGGCCAAAGAAGATTCTTCTTAATTCCAAATTTGATTTGTTGCTGATTTTTCTTATAATGATGGTCTCTCGTAATACTCTTCCCCACAAGTGAAAACACTCTGTATCTACTCTGTCAAAAGCTTTCAGGATATTAAAGCGCTCTATTAGGTCACCCCTCAGACTTCACGTTTCACTACAAAATAAATTAAGCCTGTCGATTCTTTCCTGATAGTATACGATCTTCTCCGCACCCTATCCAGAGCCTCGCTATCTTCTTTTTAATATGGCGACCAGCATTGTACACAGTACGCCTAATGTGGTCTAACTGTAGAGAGTTCTGCATTTGGTCTGTTTTGAAAACGGCGTGTCCAGCTGCCTGGTCTATTTAAAAGGGGCCCGCACCTCATTTTTTGAGGAGACATTTCACAGCCATCCTGTAGTAACTAAACGCCGTTTGCTTACAGAAGCTGATAGTACATTTTCAACCTTGTCGATCTGGGTGCACTGACAGGACACGTCGTGAAGGGGACATTTTGCAGCGTAGTTCTGTACGGATGCAAAAAGAAATGGAATAGTCGAGTTGTGCTAGATGGCAGGGGAGAAGTTAAGGCAAAGGACTGCTAATCGATTATGCTCATCTACGTTGTTAAGCGTTTGTTGCTGATAAACCTTCCAAGCATTTGACTGAATATTACATAAATTGGCTTTGAATCTAAATCTCATCAAAACTGTCATTTCCTGATAACATACCTTATCCATTAAGCTGCGCGCTCTGTGACTAAGTCACGGTGATTTCTTATATTTTCTTGATATGCCAACTGTATTTACTGACTGTAGGAATTGTATTAACTCCACGTGATCGGCTCGGCTCATCCTTGGGGCGAATTGCGAGTGGTGCGAGCAAATTCTGCAACTGTGTCATTACTGTTCTTTAAGGAAGGGGAAATTACCCCTACAGATCCTGCTATGCAAGTGGGCACAGTTCTATTCAACTCCCATGATGCTTAATCCCCTCTTAGCGGGACGGGAAAACCATTTTCAAGAAGGAGGCTCATGGTCTGCTCAGCAGAAAGTCAATGTTCTGCATGCTTTCCAACTGGACACAGGCGTCCAACTGCCGTGCGAGAATTGATGACTATTCCAAGTCAACAATATTGGAATATGTTTCCAAAACTAATCTTAAATATGTGACCTGTATTATCAAATAAGAATTTGCAGCATGACTAGCTCTTTATTGTCGTCTGTCTCGGCCTTCTCATAATGTACACTCTACCTTAAGACAACTATAATCGGTGCTGCTTTCTTTCACTGCGAGCGCAAAGGGACATATCTGTGAACATATTTGCCCCAAATTTACACCATTCCTTTCCGATTGTGCGCATCTTTCTTCAGCCATTTCTGCCCTTGTTGCAGGTTAGATCAGCCAAGGCCGTCCATTGACGCTTGTGAAATTAATCAGCGAAAAGCAGAGAAATACAAGAGGCAGAGACAGGGAGAGACAGAAAGATGCATGCGAAGCCAATGTCAGAAAAGGTCATTGCATCTTGAGGGGAAATTCTTTTGCTCTCTTGAAATGTTGTAAAAGCATAAAACATAATTGGGCGACGGTTTCAACGTGCTTCGCTCCCTGGCGATCTCTCAGGCTCTGAGCTAGGGAAATGCAGTCCGCAACTGGAGCTCTTATTTATTCGAGCAATGAATGGAGCTTTACACAGTGTAGTCGCGAGCAGGTAAACCTGAATGGATTTCAGGGCCAAAACATTAAACCTTTTGGTTATCGCAGACAGTTTTGGTTTGCTGCAAACAATTTCTTTCCAGCCTCAGAACCAGCCAACCCTGTCCTGCAGGGCTATGGGGAAAGGACAGGGGAGTGGGACTAGCTGAGAGCTGGCACGCTCTCGATGGGACGAATGGCCTCCTGCTGTGCGGTAACCATTCTATTAAATTACAATTGGACTTTGATGGGACTCGAACAGAATCAGCGAGAAGTCCAATGCACGAGCAATTGCAACACGAAGCACAACATTTTCAGCGAAATGTTCAGGAAAATCCTTGTTTCTATTGGATGTGGTGCAGGAAATATGTGGACATAACCAATGCCTTTATATATCTTCCCTTTGAAATCGAGTGTGTTTCCGGTACATTATTCTTTATATCAGAGTTATTGATTAAATGTCAAAACGCCTCCACTCCATCCAATATCTAATTTCAACTCTCATCCTCCGTTACAATATTGTGTGCAAACGGAAACTAAGTGCTAGAATAAAACAGTGAAACGTCGATTATGTTGGGGGATACATCAATTGTACTTTCGATTATTGTGGAAATGTCACAATCAAAACCATCAGCTCTTCTCGGTAAAGCTCGAAATCACAACCTCGGTTTTTCCGGGGCTTGTATTACCATATAGGTACTGCGCCCGATCCGATTCCACCTCTATAAGTACATGCAGATGCGGTGTGGTGTTGATGCTCCCATTATGCAGCTGCCTGTTCCACCTGTCTTATAAATCCTCGCCTAAAAATCTATTGAGGCTGGGGTCAATTGAAATTTTGAAGTTTCACATTGATCGATTTTTGTTTGGCAAGGATACAAAAATTTATGGAATCATCGCAGGCAAATGGAATTAAGAATTAATCAGTTAAAAGTGACCGAAACAGAAACAGCTGCAAGCAAACGTTGCATTTTATTCATATTTAACAGCAACAGTATCCGTGCCGTGCGCAACTATGTTGTGGTCAAAGAAAAACTCCCGAAGCTTCAAAAACTCCCGTGGCTTTTCTGTGGTTCGCTTTCCCCTCCTCCCTTCCTCCTGCACGCTGCCAGTTTTTAAACCTTGTTTGAATGTTGCTCTGCGCGAGGGCATTCTGCAGTCTCAAAACCATCTCTGCCGTTTCATTGCTTGATTTCTATGTTTATTAATTGTGAAACTCCTTCAGCTACAATGGTAGCGCATGCGACAATACATTAAAAAGCGGTTTATTGGAAACACGTTGAGATCATAGTTTGGTTTTGGTCAGAATTGAACCTATATAACTCAAGATGGACTGTTATATTGACAATAAACTATATCTTGTTATAAATGTTGGCTCATTAGTTCCGTAGTGTCAGATGAGGAATTGTTTGATTCTCAATTATTACATGTCAGGAACAGGCACGGGTTTTCATTTAGAAATAGCCCACAGATTGCCACTGAGATAACCGTAGTGAGAGAGACAGACAGCACCGTGGTACTTGGCGGAAGAGACAAAACTAAATGGATAAATAGAAAACGGTCTCTGACTCTGAAAAGGACAAACATCACATGCAAAAGCTCGAATTCACAAACTCGGCATTTCCCAGGCCTACACTGTCATATAATCATCGCGCGCTAACCGATTGCGCCACAGCCTATGCTATCAGAGCACCCATCATACAGCTATCTGTTCAACCTATCTTACAAGCAAGAAGACTAGGAAGACAAGGAATCATCGAATCAGTCAACACAGAAGGAAGCTGTTCATCCCACCGTGTCTGTGCCGGCTCTCTGCAAGAAGCCTTCAGTTATTGAGACTCCATAGATTTTCGCCATAGACGTGCTTTATTTATGTGTGTAATGTTTTGTTATTTGCCATGAATTTGGATGTCCTTGGGTGAAATATATAAATATATTTGTGCATCTATATGTGAGTTGTAAATTAAATTGTGTGGAACCTTGATAATCAAATTGTTTGCGTTCATATCTATTTTATTATAAATGTATTTGTTTTTATGTCTGTTTTTTTTACAGATTTTATCTCTAAATATCGCTGTGCTACAATTGTATTTACGTTTATTTGCGAGGTGTTTACAAGTAACATAGATACAAAGGAACACACAGAAAATACATTTATACAAAATACAGATGCTCCACAATACTATTATAAATAACTTTGTTGCATTCAAATATATAAACACTAAAACAGATATACAAACTTTATTTATATCCCACAGAACAAATTGCAACTTGACACAGAGACACCAGAATATATTTAGTGCTATCACTGATCAAAGAACATTTTACTCTCTACGGTCCTCAGCAAATTCTGCTGTGCCTGTGTTTCCTCTGCTTGTGCTCGGTGTAAGGGAAGGTTTGGGCGGGCCGTGGTATATCGTTTCCCAAGGCTGACCTGAAATGTGCTGTCTGAGGCCACATTCAGTGCTATAGTTGATATATAATAATCATCTGGATTTTATGTATAAAGGCATAATAACAACATCTACAGATGTTTCATCCTGGTACACAAATCCACTGCCAAATTAGTTCAAATGCTCACCCGCCCCAGTAGTTACCCTTAGCGCGAGCTCTATTGATGTACAACCCGACAACCCAACCCGGTAACAGGTCCCTCCTGCGCCAGATCTGGTCCCAAAACCCCACGATTATGTAGCCCGACCTCGTGCACCGTTTATCCAGACACACGATGCAATTTCTAAATTCAATAGCGCGAGGCACTGGGAATAATACATAGAATACCTTTGTTGTCCTGCTCAGTAATTTTCACAATTGCACTTGAAACTCTGACTGAAGGAACTCATCCCCTTGTTTCCTTCTGTCATTGGTTAGCACATAGATCACGGCTGCTCCGCCTCACCTCTCAGAATGTTCTGCACCCACTCAGTGATGTTCTTTACCTGGCAGCAGGGAGGATATACAGCACGCATGACTCACGGTTGCAGTTACAGAAAGGTACTGACTTTTGAATCCCCAATGACGTCAACTTATGTTACTTTTTAGTTTCAAAAGCAAAGTACTGCGAATCCTGTAAATCTAAAATTAAATCGGAAAATGTTGGATATACTCAGCCAGTCAGGCAGCATCTCTGGAAAGATTTCTGATGAAGGGGTTGCGATTAAATTTGATTGACGTGAAGCGTCAACAATGCAATCCAGATACAGTCCGATATTTTAATCCCAAAGCACCAGTTTGTGGGTTTTGAAACCAATGCGGATACCACGCATTAATCTGGGAGCTAAATTGTTGTTGTTCTGGTAAAGTCGCAACACCACAGGACTGCAATAAAATATCCAAATCTTTAAGAATAACATATGTTTTACAATTAATAAAATGAGCCAGTTCCAATAGACATTCAATCTTCAAACGGTTAACTTCCGCCGTTTAATTTCCGCAATGTCTGCCGGGGAAAAATACAGGCTTTGCCTGTATTTTTTAATTGCAGTTCAGTGCTGTTGCGACTAGTTTACTTTGAACATTCTCCCTTTAAACATTCTCACAGAGGCCGCTTGACTGGTTCACGAGTTCTCGGCATCAACGTTTACTCACCCCTATAACCGCCAACTAGTGGTTAGGATGCAGCGCTCTATCCTCGTCAGCACAGGTTCGATGCCTGTTCTGGGATTGAATCAATTAAAATAAAGCTAATTAAATTAATTTCATAACACTCTGTGAATGAGTAATAATTATTGCAATCACCATGGACAACTTGGCACATTCTGTTTCAAACTGAGGGAAATACATAGCAACAGAGAGCCTGCCAAAATTGAATCAGATTTTGTGCTTTGCGTGTGATGAAATTTCAGCATTTCTCGTTTCACAGAGTGTATTTTAAGACTCTGCGTAATAAATGCTCAGTGTTCATTACAGCAAGATTCTGGTGCAATTGTGATTGGATATTTACTGACTGCACCCGCTCATTTGCAATGGAATTCTTCCAGTCACACAGCCTTCATTCAATCGAAAAAAATCTAGATAATGAATCAATTATTTATTCATTTCAAACAAATCAAATTCAATCTTTCAAAAATAAAATTTTAATGTATTTATTTTTTGAAATGTTAAATATATATATATATATTTGTAAATTGGCTTTTTGTTTGGGTTGGTTTTCTGACCCTCAGTCCTTCCTGCCTGTCTATCCCCTCTGGTTTCAATGATCGTTTCAGCCCCGCGTGTTCCTGACACCCACGCTCATTCACACACTGCACAATTGCAATCAGGGATGATTGAAATCTCACTTTATTCTTTTAGAAGGGAAATGCTGTCAGTCAAGGGTCATTCTGCATCTGTGTAAAAGGGATGTGCTTGTAGTCGCGGATCATTCTGTGTCTGTTTAAGAGGGATGGTTGTCATTTCCTGTTCGTAATCTGTCCCTTTAAAACGAATTTTCTCATAATCCTGCATCATCCGGTATAGTTTAAAAGGTGTGTGATTTGAACTACGATGGATGAATTGTTAAACTGTAGTGTTCCAAGTTACATGGGGTTTGCCTGCGCCGGTGCGCACCCAAATTGCAGTGCATCTGTTCAGTAACTCGAAATATGCTCATCTTTTCCTAATCCAATTCTTGATATCGCAGTTGCCCCGAATTTGCTCCCAATAGACACAACAGCATTTTTTGCGCTGATGATCGAGGCTGCGTGACGTAATGGATAGAGCAACTAACTTCGATTGCAATGGCGACGTTATCAGAGGATTGAGGATTTGAGTCCTACCGCGGTCAATTGGTTTGCTGCGTGAAATTTTATATGCTTTGTTGTGATTCTGCGAAAAAACCAACCATCTCTTCCAGTCACTCATCTGTAATAAATCAAGTCTGCTTGCTTTGAGATTCGACGGGCACGTTTTCATCATTGTCGATCTGGTTGTGTGGGCAGAGCAAGCTGTGAAGTGGACTTTCTTGCTCGTTCTTTCTGCTTGCATACAAAAAGCAGGAAATTGAATGGCTGACGCTGTGGTGAATCGGCGACGAGGTGATCGAGAAGTGAAAGCGATGGACTGCTGATCAATTGTACTCTGCACGTATGTGTTCGAATCTCATTCTCGTCGTTATTTTGTTACAGCTTTGACAACCCCCTGATGGTTTTGTTAACCACATCGCCAAATTCCCCTTTTTCTGACAAGGATGCTGCACTTTGCTCATGTCATGTCTCAAATTAATGATATTTTCGTCAAAGGGATAACATTTGTCGGACTGTGGAGAGGGGGTCTAATTGGATAGGTCTCTGAGGGACAGCGCAAGCACGATGGGTCGAATATCTTTTCTCACTACCGTAAGAATCTGAGAGCTACGCTCTCCGCTATTGGCGGCTCGTTGGGCTAGGGGTATGATTCTTGCTTTGGGATGGTCACATTTGAATTGCGAGAGGTCCAGGTTCCCAATCCCGGCCGAGAATCGCCATCTTTTACTCAAAGTTCCGCTTCTCACAGCCGCCCGACATGTGAGAAAACAGACATATTTCACATTAAATGTTGGTATTACGGGGTTATGGGGAGCGGCCAGGGACGTGGACCTGAGTCCATGATCCGATCAGCAATTATCGTTAAATAGTCGTGCAGACTCGAGGGGCCGTAAGGTCTATTGCTGCTCATATTTCATATGTTCTTATGTGCTTATAAATGGGCGGTCCCTTATTCTAAGGCTATGTCCCCTAGTTTTCGTTTCCCGTATGAGTGCAAATATGCTCTCTGCATCCACCTTGTCAAGCGTCCTCATTATCTTATAAGTTTCGATAAGATTACCTCTCATTATTCTGAACTCCAGACTGGATAGCACCAACCAACTTAACCTATCTTCATAAGTCAATCCCCCTCATCTCCGAAATCAACTGAGTGAACCTTTTCTGAACAGTCTCCAAGTATATCCTTCCTTAAATAAGGAGAAAAAATTGTACGCAGTACTCCAGGTGTGGCCTCAGTAATACCCGGAACAATAGTAGCAGGTCTAATTTGCTTTTATAAACCATCTCACTTGCAATAAACGCACATTCCATTTGCCTTCCTGATCAATTGCTGTACCTGCATACTCATTTTTATGTTTCAAGCACAACGACCCCCAGGTGTCCTGTACTGCCGCACTTTGCAACTTTTCTCCATTTAAATTTAATTTGCTTTTCTATTCTTTCTGCCACAGTTGGTAACGTCACATTGTCACACATTATATTGGAACTGACAAACTGTTGCCCACTCACTTCGCCTGTCTATATCCCTTTGCAGTTTTTTGTTTTTGTGCTGCTCAGAATTTGCTTTCCTACCCATCTTTGTATCATCAGCAAACTTAGCTCCTTTACACTCGGTCCTGTCATGCAAATCGTTAATATAGAGTGTAAATAATTGAGGTCCGAGCACTGATACCTGCTTGAACCCACTAGTCACAATTTGCCAAATGGAAAATTACGCATTTATCCCGATGCTCTGTTTTCTGTTTTTTAGCAAAGCCTCTATCGATGCGAATATTTTACTCGCAACCCCGTGAGCTGTTATCTGGTGCAGTAACCTATTATGTGGCACATTATCATATGCCTTCTGGAAATCTAAATACACCATATCGACTGGTGTCCGCTTATCCTCACCTTACATCCTCAAAAACTCCAGAAAATTTGTTAAACATGATTTCCTTTTCATGAATCCATGCTGATTCTGCTTGATTGAATCATGCTTTTCAAAATGTCCCGCTACTGCTTCCTTAATAATGGATTCCAGCATTTTCGCAACGGCAGATGTAAGCATAACTGATCTGTAGTTTCCTGTTTTTTGCTTGTCTCGTTTTTAAGGGGCGTTACATTTGCCGTTTCCCAATTCGCTCTAACCGGCTCCGAATTCAGGGATTTTGAGAAATTATAAAAAATGCATCCATTACCTCTGCAGCCACTTCTCTTAAGACCCTCGGATGAAAACCATCAGGTCCAGGGGACTTGTCTGCCTTTAATGCAATTATTTTACTAGCATTACATCGTTCGTGATAGTGATAGTATTAATTTCATTCCTGCCTATATCCGCTTGATTATCCACTATTGGGATGTTTCTAGTGTCATCTACTGTAAAGACCAATACAAAATATTGGTTCAACGTCTCTGCCATTTCCCCGTTCTCCAATATTAATTCCCCAGTGTCATCCACCAGGGGACCAACATTTAAATTAGCCATTCCTTTCATTTTTATGAATTTATAGAAACTCTTACTATCTGTTTTTATATTTCCTACTGGTTTACTTTCATTATCTATCTTCCCTCTTTAATCATTTTTTTAATCATTCTCTGCTGGCTTAAAAAAAATCCCAAATCCGCTGCTCTCGTCTCCCACTTATCTTGGCCGCATGTATACCTTTGATTTCAATTTGATACCCTCCATTATTTCGTTAGTTAGACACGGATGGTTTCCCTTCTCTTACAGCATTTCCTTCTTATTGGGTAAATTTTTGTTCCGAGTTATAAAATATCTCCTTAAATGTCTGCACTGCTCATTAACCATCCCACACCTTAGGCTAATTTCACAGTATACTTTATCCACCTCTGCCATCATACCTTTGTAGTCCCCTTCATTTAAGCTGAGGACACTGGTTGGAGAACCAAATTTATCTCCCTCCAACTGAATTTGAAATTCAACCATATTGTGTTGACTCAATCCTATACGATCTTTTACTACGAGATCATTTATTAATCCTGTCTCATTATACAGTACTAGAGCTAAGATAGCCTGCTCCCGAGTTGCGGTAGCATGTACAGTAGAAATAAACTATACCGGATACACTCTCTGAACGCCTCCTCAAGTCTACCTTGACCAATTAATTTTATCCAGTAAATATAAAGATTAAATGCCCCGATGATTATTGCCGTTCTTTTTTTACAAGGCTCCATTATTTCTTGATTTATACTCCGTCCAACCGTGTAGCTACTGGTAGGGGGCCTATGCACTACGCCCAACAGCGGCTTTTTCCCGTTATTGTTTCTTATCTCCACCAAAACTGATTCAACCACTTGATCCTCTCGTTTCTCACCAACACTGATCCCATCATTTATTAACAGTGTTACCCCACCTGCTTTTCCTTTTTGTCTGTCCTTCCGAAATGTCAAATACCCCTGAATATTTATTTCCAGTCCTGATCACCTTCCAACCACGTCTCTGTAATGTCTTTCAGATCATACTCATTTGTATCTATTTGTTCCGTCACTCATCTGTTTTGTTACGAATGCTATGTGCATTTAGAAAAAATGCTTTTTAAATTTGTTTTTTACCCTTTTTTCCTGCTTGTTTCCTCTGTCCTACAAACTCACTTTCTACCTTTTTGTTTTTTAATTCTAACTCTACTCCCCTCCCTATTGAATCTATTCTAAGGTTCCCATCCCCCTGCCAAACTAGTTTAAACATTCCCCAACAGCACGAGCAACCACCGCCTCCTGCCGGCCCGCCACAATGATAGGTTACTAGTCCCGGCTCTGTTGAGGGGCAACCCTTCCGACTTGTACAGGCCCCAACTCCGCGACAATCAGTCCGAATGTCTCAGGAAACTAAAGCCCATCCTCCTGCACCATCTCTCCAGCCATGCATTCACGTGCTCTATCCTCCTATTCCTCTACTCACTCGTTCTTGGCACCTGGAGTATTCTGGAGATTACTACCTTTCAGTTCCTGCTTTCTGGCCTCTCGCGTAGCTCCCCAAACTCTGCCTACACGACCTCACCCCTCTTTCCACCTATGTCATTGGTAACAATATGGACAATGACCGCTGACTGATCACCCTTCTCCATCAGAATGTCCTGCAGCCGCTCGGTGACATCCTTGCCCCCAGGAAGGCAACATATTATTCTGGTGTCACGTCTGCGGTGGCAGAAACGCCTATCTGCTCCCCTGATTATTGAAGCACATATCATTAAGCTATTCCGTTCTTCTCCCTCCTCCCCTGTGCAGGATTTGGATCTGGCTGCACTTGCCAGAGGCACTATCTCCACACCGGTACTCAGAAGATAATATCTGTTGGCGAACGAGATGGACTCCAGGGCTCGTGCACTACCTGCCTAGTCCTCCTATTCTCTCTGCTGATCACCCTCTCCCTCTTACCTGCACGCTCATAAGCAACGGTGTGACCATCTCTAGAAGGGAATTGGATAAATAGTTGATGGCGAACAGTTTGCCGAGCTCTGGGGAAAGAGTCTCATTCCATGCTTCTGTGATGCTACAATCCTTTCTCTCAGTGAGCTTGTGTTTTCACCTTTAATCGTCAGTTCATGGATTTAATTCCCGGCCGTGCCGGCAGGGATTTTCTCACATTTAGTGTGCTGGTTCTCTTTTTCTCTCTCTATCATTCATTCTATTTCTCTCTGAATCTAACTTTCTTTCCGTGTGTCAGTCTCGCTTTATGTCTACTTCAGTTGCAGTCAATTTATGTGCGCTATTCTCATTGGGGATCTGTTTATCTGTCCAAATATGGTTTTTCTCTCTGTCACTCTCTCCATCGCTCCCCACATCAGTTTATTCCATACCTTATGAGTTATCCCTTAAGCGCTGGTTCAGTCTGAACTTGCTGATACTAATTGGTTGACGTGCATTTTAACATTATTCATTCAAAGATGTTCATTGTTGACGGGAAGATTACATGTTCTGTGCGTTAAAGCAAGAGGCTTTCTTGTCTATTTACGGACGATTAGTTCATTGCGTTATTTGCCTAAGTGCTGTGCTTTTGCGGTTCAGCTTTTCACCATCCATCGTTAAAGACAATGTATATATCCTCTCACGTTTGCAGAGTATGGAGGCGTGTAGTTTGCTCTGCGCTGAAAACTAAATTTTGAGTCTGCAAGCGACTTGCCGAATTTCCAAGCACTGCATTGCAGCGTGCCCATGACCAAGATGGCCGAAATGTTAATGCGATGGAATTAAAATCCAACTGATGCGTCTCTGCTTCTGGTTGATGTTCAAACAACTGGTTTGACAATTAGACTTAATGCGTGCTTGTTATGAAAGCGTGGAAGCAGTCCATAATCTCTGCAAATAATATATTTTTAATTCACCCATCAAGACAACATTTTTTTTATTTATAATAGGCGTTCTGCCAATTGGCTGAACATAGGAACAGGATTAGGCCATTTCGCTCTTTGTGCCTATTCGCCATTCTCTTAAATCTTAGCTGAGCTCGATCTTAACTCCATCTATCTGCATTGGGTCCACATCATTTTAACGAGTGTATAGCAAAAGGTATTAATCAAAAATTAACATTTTTAATTGAGCAAGTATATCCTGCCTTTTGTAGAAGTTAAATCCATCACCCTTTGCGTGAAGACAATTTTCATAACTTCTCTGTCGAATATACTGCCTCTGATTTTAACATTGTCGTAAACTCCCCCACGAACAGTGAAAAAAAGGTTTATCTCTATCTATCTTATTAATTCGTTTCAAAACATTAAAAATCTCAATCAAATCACCACTAAACCTTCTATATTCCAGGGAGTACAGGCCTAGTCCATGTAATCTCAACTCATAATTTAACCCGTGGCATCCTGTTAATATTCTGGTGATTATGAACTATACACATTCCAATCCAGCCTATCATTTCTAAGGGGCCGTGCCCAAAAGTGGACTAGATATAATGGCAATCTAGATATAGCAGAGGGCTCAACAACCAGCGGACACATATTTATAGTAATTGGAGAAGGTTTACAGGAGATGTGACGGGAAATTTCCACAGACAGATAATTGTGGTTGTCTAAAACGCACTGCCTGAAAGACTGGTAGAGGCAGAAAACTTTAGCACATTTAAAAAGTATTTGGATGTGAGTCTGATGGGCCGTAACGTGCAGGGTTATGGACCTAGAGCTCGAAAGTGGGATTAGGCTGGAAAACGGTGATGCGGACAGGATGGGCCGAAATTGCCTCCTTCCGTGCTGTAAACTTCTATGAATCTATTATATACTAAAACTTAGTTTACTCCAGATATAGTCTTACAACATCTCTCTACAGTTGACGAAAAACTTCGATTGCTTTATAGTCTAACCCCTAGTTATAAAGCCTAACATGCCATACGTTGTTTCGAATATATTTGAAACTTGCTACTGCATTTTAGCGGTATGCGCACTTTGGAACTCCATCCCTCCGAGCTGTGCTCCATTTAATTAGTACTCGGACCTAATCGATGTGATCTAAAATGGATGACCACACAATTACCTATCAGGAAGCTGTCTGCCACTGAGTCGTCCATTCATTTAATCCATCAATATATATTTATAAATACACGCTAACATCTGCACTAATTACTATATCACCAATATTTGCATCATCGGCAAACCAGGATATATGGCTGGCTGTTGTGCCTTCTTAATCTTTAAGAAATAAAGAATGAAACAATGTTTTTAACACTGACATTGTAAAACGTGCCATACTTTGAAGCCCTTGTAGGGTCTGTCGGAAGAGGAAGGTAGGAGTAAGATTTAGGGTCGATGGCCTATCTGATCCTACAAATATACATCATGCAACTGTGCGCTGTTTTCAAACAGTAAAAGCATGGGCTTGCATTCCCGTTGCATCTTACAGGAACATTGGATGACCCAATTGCTCGCCGTTGCTCAGTTTGAGCTCCGACAGGACGACCAGCCTCCAGACATCATTACAGCCTTAGTCCAAATATGGACAAAAGTGATTAATTCTAAAATGAGGCGAGAGTGATTGTCGTGGACATCAAAGCAGCATTTGACCGAATGTTTTTTCAAGGAGGCTTCTAACGTTGAAGTTATTGCGGGCTTACTCTCCACTGCTGGAGACAGAACGAGCCGAAAAGAAGATGTTTGTTGTTGTTCGACGCCAATTATCTCAGCCCAGGATATCGCTGCAGGAGTTCATCATCACCTGCTTCATCAATGACGTGCCCACCACCATAAGTTCAGAAGTGGGCACGATCGTTGAAGATTGATTTTTCCAACTCGAGTCTCAACTCCGCAGATAATGAAAGAGGAAACATATCGCCTTTCCTTTATTTTCGCTTGGAAATACTTCTGCAACAGCACATTGGTCGTACCATCACCTCGATGACTGAACCAGAGAGCCATAGAAATTTACAGCACAGAAGGACACCATTTAGCCCATCGCGTCCTTGCTGGTGGACAAAGCACTATCCTGTCAAAACCAATTTCGAGTTCTTGGACCATAGCCATCAAGTGCATATCCAAGTACTGCAGTGGTTCACGAAGTTTCATCACTACCTTCTCAAACGCAATTAGGGATGAGCAATAACTGTCAGCCTTGCTAGCTACGCCCACATTCACTGAATTAATATTTTATTAAAACGTGCTTTACAATAAATGAAGTAGTTCTTCAATTATAGTCGCTGGATGTACGGTAGGGCAATATTGCAGCCAATTACCACACAGCAAGATCCCATCGATGGTGGGATACAGATATGTGCAGGACACAAAAGAGCATTCCCCACCTCTTAGAATCATAGAATCGTAGACGTTTGCATCAGAGAAGGAGGGCATTCGGCCCATCCTGTCTCCGCCAATCGAAAGAGCTCTCCAGCCTAATCGCACTTCCCAGCTCCTGATCTGTATCGTTGCAGATTAGGGCAATTCAATCCATATACATGCACTGATTAAATGTGATGAGGGATTATGTATCCGCCAACTTTCAGTCAGTGAGTTTCAGACCCAAATTAATTCTGGGCGAAAAGATTTCTCCTCGAGTCTCGTGTAATCCTTTTATCAATTACTTTAAATCTCGTCCCCTAATTATTGACCTCCCTATGAGGGGCATATGTGTTTCTTATGCAAACTATCTCGGCCCCTCATAATGTTATACACCTCAATTATATCACCCAATATTCACATCTTTTCCGAAGAAAACTACCCCAATCTTTCCCCATAAACAAATCTATCCAGTCCTGACAACATCCAGCGGACAATCGAGGAAACAGATGGAAGTGGAGGAGAATTGTTTGTTTTTAAGCTGTGAGTGTTGTAATCTGTAATGAACTACCTGAAAGGGTGGTGATTTATAGAATCATCAATGCATAGAATTGTTACAGCACGGATGAAGGCAATTTGGCCCTTCGAGCCCATGCTGACACTCAGCAAGTCTCACCCCCATGTCATTTCCCCGTAGCTCTGCAGATTCAATTGTAATCCTCAAAATGGAATGAGATAAATGCTTGAAGTGGCACATTTTGCAGGGCGCTGTGGAAAAATCTGGGACTAATTTGATAGCTCGTTCAAGAGTACGATGGTCCAAGTACTCTCCATTGGTAATGTATGATTTTATTAAATGTTTTATAATAGTTTCATGTAAATGACGCTCGTCATTTGCCCGTTCCACTATCCCAATTCATTTAATTGTACATGCCTATGTGCTTATACAACCGAGTTAAAATGATGTGGGATCCGTTAGCATTGCGATGCACGTCACATAGTTTATCAGGGCGCGGTGGCCAAGTGGTAAAGCGTCGATCTCGTAAACTGAAAAAAATGGGTTTGACCTCCACCTGCGCATATCGAGATTTTATCACAACAAATGTGATATTATAAAACATTTTCCTTTTTAACGAACAAAACACTTCACACTTTTGAACTTTTGTCATAAATCGCCTCTTAACGTGTTCTATTCTAAAGAGAAAAATCCCAGCTTCTCCAGTCTCTTCCGATAAATGAGGTCCCCAACTCGGGCAGTATTCTAGTAAATCTATTCTGCACCCTCTCCAAGGGCTTGACTTCTTCCATGAAGCGTGATGCCCAGAACTGAACGCAATATTCCAGCTAACACCTCATAACTGTTTTAAAATTGTTTGGCTTATCTTCCTTGTTTTTATATTCTATTCATCTGTGAACAAAGGAAAAGTCCCCATGTCTTCCAGATCCTGCCCCATCTTTTAAACTGTACGATTTAGAGCTGGTTAATACAATGCAGGGAGAGCATTATGGCCGGTTTCAGGATCATTGATCTCCAGAGGCAGATGCTTAAATGGGGATTTAAATTGTAATGTATAAATCTGGCCCCGTTAAAATTGTATCATTTATTCATATTGCCTCTCCTCATCCTCCCAAAATGTATCACTTCACAATTCTCTGCGTTACCTTTCATCTGCTTTGTGTCTGTTCATTTCACCAGTCGGTTATTTTCATCCTCCCTCTTTGTAGCACTTACTATCTGCTTTGTGCCCCTTTGATTTTCTTTGTAGCTTTCCCATTCACCAGGACCTCTGCTATTTTTTGCATTTATGTACGCTTTTATTTTTAGTTTAATGTGGTCCATTACCTCTTTAGTCGTCCATGCCTGTTTTTTTGGCCCCTCAGGGGTATACACTGATTCTGTATCACTTTTTATTACTTTTAACACCTCCTGTCGTTTTACCAATTAACAGATTTTCACAGTTTATTCTGGACAGTCTCTGCTTCAGCCCCTTGAAGTCGGTCTTACCGAATTCTAGAATAGTAGTCGCTGTTTCGCGTTTCTCCCTGTCAAACGTTGCGTTGAATTCGATCGTGTTTTGTTCGCTCTTAAATACATTTTCACCTACCCTTAGGCTGTTAAATAAATCCTTCTCGTTACTCATTACTAAATGTAAATGGGCATGCCTCTTGTTCGTTCTGGAACATATTGTTGTAGAACTAGCCCGGACACAATCAAGAAATTCACAATTTTCTGACAGGTGCTAGTCCGATTGTCCCAATATATATGAAAATTTAAATCCCCTATTAAAACCACACTTTCTTGATTACACGCTTGTCTAATGTCTACATTTATATATTCTAGTACTTCACAGCTGCGATTAGGGGGCCTATACACAACTCCCACTATTGTGTTAAATCCTTTCCTATCTCTTAATTCTACCCATAAAGTCACCACGTCCGGCTTACTTGGAGGTAGATCCTCGCTTAGAACTGAATCATAGAATCATAGTTATTTACAGCATGGTAGAAGGATATTTCGCCCCATTCGGTCAACGCTGGCCAACAAAGAGCTATCCAGAAGAATCCCATGTTCCAGCTTTTGGTCCGTAGCCCTGTGGGTTATTGCAATTCAAGTGCATATCTAAGCGCATTTTAAATGCGGTGAGGGTTTCTGCCCATACCATCCTTTCAGGCAGTGAGTTCCAGACTCCCAACTTGCTCTGGGTGAAGACATTACCCGTCAATTCCCCTCTAAACTTGCTGCAATGACATTAAATCTATCTCCCCTGGTTGTTGACCATTCTGCTCTGAAAAATAGGTCCTTCCTATCCACTCTCTCTCGGCTCCTCATAATATTGAACACATCAGTAATGTTTCCCCTCAGCTCCTATGTTCCTATGAAAACAAACCAATCCTGTCAAATCATTACTCATAGCTAAAATTCTCCAGTCCAGACAACATCCTCGTAAATCTCTTTTGCACCCTCTCGAGTGCAATTGCATCTTTCCTGTAATGATGTGTACGCAGTATTCTTGATGTGGCCCAAATAATGTTTTATGTAGCTCAAGCATAACTTCACTGCTATTGTACAATATACCTCGGCTAATAAAGATAAGTATACCGCATGCCTTCTCAACTAGCACTTTTTCTTTGCATTCTGAAACAGGGAGAGAATGATGAAATATTGCAACAACAACAACTTGCATTTATGTAGCGCCTGGAACATAGTTACACGTCACAGGATGCTCCACAACAGCTTAAACCAAATCAAATAACGCTGACACGGAGCCACATAAAATAGAAATTACGGCAGATGCCCAATAACTTAGTCAAAGAGGTAGTTTTTAAGGAGCATCATCTTGACATCTTTTTGAAAAACCGTAAGCCCGGAATATTAATCAGTGTTATTTCGTCTAGGTCTGAAAGTTGCGAGAAGTTGGCTTTTGAAATGGACTCATGGGTGTCGAATTCATTATATCATATCGGATATTCATTCGTAAAACAGGCTTTTCGGCCCTACCTGTCACAATCGGCATTTGTGGTCCACTGGAGCATCCTCCCCTCTTTCTGCAACTAGCACTATCAGCATAGCCCTCCATTCAGTTCTCCCTCATATATTTATCTAACCGCCCCTTATATGAATCTATAATATTTGATTCAACCTCTCTGGTGGTAGCGAGTTCTACATTCGTACCACTCTCTGGCCAAAGAAGATTCTTCTTAATTCCCAATTTGATTTGTTGCTGATTTTTCTTATATTGATGGTCTCTAATAATACTCTTCCCCACAAGTGAAAACACTCTGTATCTACTCTGTCAAAACCTTTCAAGATATTAAAGGGCTCTATTAGGTCACCCCTCAGACTTCTCTTTTCACGACAAAATAAATTGAGCCTGTCGATTCTTTGCTGACAGTATACCATCTTCTCCGCACCCTATCCAGTGCCTCGCTACCTTTTTAATATGGCGACCAGCATTGAACACAGCACGCCAAATGTAGTCGAACTGTCGAGAGTTCGGCATTTGGTCGGTTTTGAAACCGGCGTGGACAGCTGCCTATTTAAAAGGGGCCTGCACCTCATCATTTGAGGAGGCATTTCACAGCCATCCTGCAGTAAAATAAGGCCATTTATTTACAGAAACTGTTTGTACATTTTTAACATTGTCGATCTGGGTGCACGTGCAGGACAGGTTGAGAAGGGAACATTTTTCAGTGTATTTCTGTACGGATGCAAAAAGCCTGAAATGGAATAGCCGAGTTGTGCTCGATGACAGATGAGAGGTTAAGGCGATGGATGCCAATCGATTGTGCTCATTTATTTTGTGAAGCGTTTGTTGTTGATAAACCTTCCAAGCATTTGATTGAATATTATATAAATTAAGGTTTGAATCCAAATCTCATCAAAACTGCAATTTCCTGAGAACATAGCTTATCCATTAAGCTCTGTGCTAACTCACTAAGTCACAGTGATTTCTTAGATTTTCTTGATATGCCAATTGAATTTACTGACTGGAGGAATTCTATTAACTCCACGTGATTGGCTCGGCTCATCCTTGGGCCGAATTGCGAGTGGTGCGAGCAAATTCTGCAGCAAAAACTGCAACTGAATCATTTTGTTCTTAAAGGAAGGGGAAATGCCCCCTATACGTCCGGCTATACAAGTGGGCACAGTTCCATTCAAATCCCATGATGCTTAATCACCTCTGAGCGGGACTGGAGAACCATTTTCAAGAAGGAGGCTCATGGTCTGCTCAGCAGAAAGTCAATGTTCTGCATTTTCTTTCTGACAGCTTTCCAACTGGACACAGGCATCCAATTGCCGTGCGAGCATTGTTGACTATTCCAAGTCAACAATATTGGAATGTGTTTCCAAAACTAATTTGCAATATGTGACCTGTATTATCAAATAAGAATTTGCAGCACGAATAGCTCTTCATTGTCGTCTGTCTCGGCATCCTCATAATGTACACTCGACCTTAAGCCAACTGTAATCGGTGCTGCTTTATTTCACTGTGAGCGCGAAGGGACATATCTGTGAAGATATTTGCCCCTAATTTACACCATTCCTGTCCTATTGTCCCCATCTTTTCTTATCCATGTCTGCCCTTGTTGCAGGTTAGATCAGCCCAGGCCGTCCATTGAAGCCTGAGAACTCAATCAGCGAAAAGCAGAGAAATACAAGAGGCAAAGACAGGGAGAGACAGAAAGATGCATGCGAAGACAATATCAGAAAAGGTCATTGCATCTTGAGGGTAAATCCTTTTACTCTCTTGAAATGTTGCAAAGCGTAAAAGATAATTGGGCGACAGTTTAAACGAGCTTCGCTCCCTGGCGGATCTCTCAGGCTCTGAGTTGGGAATTGCAGCCCGCAACGAGAGCTCTTATTTATTCGAGCACTGAATGGAGCTTTAACCAGTGTAGCGGCGAGCAGGTAAACCTGAGTGGATTTCTGGCCCAAAACAATAAACCATCTGGCTATCGCAGACAGTTGTGGTTTGATGCAAACAATTACTTTCCAGCCTCGGAACCAGCCAACTCTGTCCTGCAGGGCTATGGGGAAAGGACAGGGGAGTGGGACTAGCTGAGAGCTGGCACGCTCTCGATGGGACGAATGGCCTCCTGCTGTGCGTTAATCATTCTATTAATTTACAATTGGACTTTGATGGGACTGGAATCGACAAGTTTGAATGTTTCTCGAGACCAGAATCAGCAAGAAGTCCAATGCACGAGCCAATGCAACACTGAGCACAACAGTTTTAGCGAAACGTTCTGGAAAATCCTTGTTTCTGTTGGAAGTGGTGCAGGAATTATTTGGCGATAACCAATGCGTTTACATATCTTCTCTTTGAAATCAAGTTTGTTTCCGGCACATTATTCTTTACATCAGAGTTACCGATTAAATGTCAAAACGCCTCCACTCCATCCCAAAATAATTTCAACTCTCATCCTCCGTTACAATGTTGTGTGCAAAATGAATCTATTTGCTGGAATAAAACAGTGAAATGTCGATTATGTTGGGGGACACATCAATTGTACCTTTGATTCCTGTAGAAATGTCACAAGCAAAACCAACATCTTTTCTAGGCGAAGCTCGAACTCACAACCACAGCCTTTCTAGAGCTTGCACTACCATACAAGTACTGCACACTATCCAATTCCGCCGCTATAATTGCGTGCGGATGCTGTGTGATATTAATGCTCCCATAATGCAGCTGCCTGTTCCACCTGTCTTATAAATCCTCGCCGAAAAATCTAACGAGGCTGGGGTCAATTGACATTTTGAAGTTAAATATTGCTCGATTTTTGTTCGGCAAGGATATGAAGATTTATGGAATCATTGCAGGCAAATGGAATTAAGAATAAGTTAAAATAGACAGAAACGGAAACAGCTGCAAACAAACGTTGTATTTTATTCATATTTAACAGCAACAATATCCGTGCCTTGAGCAACTATGCTGCGGTCAGAGAAAAACTCCCGAAGCTTTCGAAACTTTCGTGGCTTTTCTGTGGCTCTCTTTCCTCTTCTCCCTTCCTCCTGCACGCTGCCAGTTTTTAAACCTTGTTTTAAATGTTGCTCTGTGCGAGGGCATTCTGCAGTCTCAGAATCCTACCGTTTCATTGCTTGATTTCCATGTTTATTGATCATGAAACTTCTTGAGCTACAATGGTAGCGCTTGCGACAATACATTAAAAAGCTGCTTATTTGAACCAGGTTGCGCTCATAGTTTGGTTTTGTACATAATTGACCCTATATTACTCAAGATGGACTGTTATATTTACAATTAACTATATCTTGTTATAAATATTGGCTCATTAGTTCCGTAGTGTCAGATGAGGAATTGTTTGATCCACTCATTTATTACATGTGGGGAACAGACACGGGTATTCAATTGGAAATAGGCCACGGTTTGACACTAATATCGCCGCAGCGAGAGAAACAGAAACCACCGCGGTACATGGCGGAATCGACAAGACAGATGGAAAAGTAGAAAACGGCCTCAGACTCTGAAAAGTACAAAGGTCACATGCAAAAACATCAGCTGCTATAGGTGAGGCTCGAACTCACAACCTTGGCATTTCCCGGGCCTGTACTCTGATATTAAGTACCGTGCACTAACCTATTGCGCCACGAGAGCTGCACATCTGGCGGTTTTAGTGCTCCCGTCATACAGCTGCCTTTTCCACCTGTCTTACAAGCAAGAAGACAAAGAATCATCGAATCATTCATCACAGAAGGAAGCTCTTCATCCCATCGTGTCGATGCCGGCACTCTGCAAGAAGCCTTCAGTTATTGAGACTCCATAGATTTTCGCCATAGACGTGTTTTATTTTTGGGTGTAATGTTTTGTAATGAATTTGGATGTCCTTGCGGGACATTTATAAATATATTTGTGCATCTATCTGTGAGTTGTAAATTAAATTATGTGGAACCTTGATAATCAAATTATTTGTGTTCATATCTGTGTTATTATAAATGTTTTTGTTTTTATGTCTGCTTTCTTTATGAATTTATCTCTAAGTATCGCTGTGCCATAATTGTATTTACGTTTATTTGCGAGGTCTTTACAAGTAACATAGATACAAAGGTATACACAGAAAATACATTTATAACAAATACAGATGCTCCACAAGAATATTATAAATAACTTTGTTGCACTCAAATAGATAAACACTAACACAGATATACAAAATATATTTCTACCTAACAGAACAAATTGCAACTTAACACAGAGACACCAAAATATATTTTGAGCTATCACTGATTAAAGAACATTTTACTCTCTACGGTCCTCAGCAAATTCTGCTGCGCCTGTGTTTCCTGTGTTTGTGTTCGGTGCAAGGGAAGGTTTGGGCGAGCCGTGGTCTATCGTTTCCCAAGGATGGGCTGAAATGTACTGTCTGAGGCCACGTTCACTGCTATAGTTGATATATAATAATCATTTGGACTTGGGTACAAAGGCATAATTACAACATCTACAAATGTTTCATCCTGGTACACAAATCCACTGCCAAATTAGTTCAACTCCTCACCTGCCCCAGTAGTTAACCTTCCCGCGAGGACATTGGTCCAAGCTCTATTGCTGTCCAACCCGACCGAGTGTAACAGGTCCCTCCTGCGCCAGGACTGGTGCCAATGCCCCCGGATTCTGGAGCCCGAACTCGTGCACCGTTTATCCAGACACACTTTGCTATTTCTAAATTCAATAGCGCGGGCACTGGGAATAATCCATAGAATACCTTTGTGGTCCTGCTCAATAATTTCCTCAATTGCACTTGGAACTCATCCCCTTATTTCCTTCTGTCATTGGTTAGCACACAGATCACGGCTGCTCCCCTTCACATCTCAGAATGTACTGCACCCACTCAGTGATGGTCTTTACCTGGGAGAAGGGAGGATACACACGACGCATGACTCACGTTTGCTGTTGCAGAAAGGTAATGACTTTTGAATCCCTAATGACGTCAACTTATAAGACTTTTTAGTTTCAAAAGCAAAGTACTGCGAATCCTGTAAATCTGAAATGAAATCAGAAAGTGTTGGATATACTCAGCCAGTCAGGCAGCATCTCTGGAAAGATTTCTGATGACGGATTTGTGATTAAATGTCATTGACGTTAAGTGTCAACAATGCAATCCAGATACGGTCCGATAATGTAATCCCAAAGCGCCAGTTTGTGGATTGCAATATGACAATAATCTGGGAGCTAAATTGTTGTTGTTGTTCAGGTAAAGCCGCAACAGCATAGGACTACAATAAAATATCCAAGTCTTTAAGATTAATCATATATTTTACAATTAATAAAACGAGCCATTTCCAGAAGACATTCAATCTTCAAAATGGTTAACTTCCGCCGTTTAATTTCCGCCATGTCTGCCGAGGAAAAGCACTGGCTTTGGCTGGGTTTTTTTATTACAGTTTACTGCTGTTGCGACTAGTTTCCTTTGAACATTCTCCCTTTAATTATTCTCACAGAGGCCGTCTGACTGGTTCACGAGTTCTCGGCATCAACGTTTACTCACCCCTGTGACCGCCACCTAGTGGTTAGGATGCAGCGCTCTATCCTCGTCGGCACAAATGAGATGCCCGTTCTGGGATTTAATAAACTAAAATAAAGCTTATTGAATTAATTTCATAACACTCTGTGAATGAGTAATAATTATTCCAATCCCCATGGACAACTTGGCACATTCTGTTTCAAACTTAGGGAAATATATGGCAACAGAGATCCTGCCAAACTTGAAGCAGATTTTGTGCATTGCGTTTGATGAAATTTCAGCTGTTCTCATTTCACAGAGTGTATTTTAAGACTCTGCTTAATAAATGCTCAGTGTTTATTACAGCAAGAATCTGGTGCAAACATTTTCAAATTTAATAGGAACGGCCGAGTGCCGCTCACTTTTCACGGTAGGAAAGAAACTAATCCCTCGAGCTTCCTCTGGGGTAAGTTCTAAATAATGGGCCAACAAGAACGGTCTCGAAGGGCACGTATGATGTCAGCACGCACCCGTTCTCTGAGCGCGAGGCGCATGCGCCGAAAACCGTTACTTGAACAGTCAAAATGGCTTTTGATCTGAACAATGCATCTCCGAGAGAAGGGTCTTTGCGGTCGGAGATTTGCCATTTTTTCTCAAATATTGCCTAGAAAATCTCCTTCAAAATCTTATACCTGGTAAAGGTGACAGAGAGATAGAAAGGCAGGGGGAGACAGTTGTGTGCATGTCAGAGAGAGAGACAGACAGACAGGTGGTTGTGATAAGAACGTAAGAATTAGGAACAGGAGTAGGCCATCTCGCCCCTCGAGCCTGCTCCGCCATTCAACAAGATTATGGCTGATTTGGCCGTGGACTCAGCTCCACTTATCCGCCCGCTCCCCATATCCCTTAAGGATGGAGAGGAGACAGACCAGAGAGACAGAAAACGAGACAGACAGATTTTGACAGAGAGAGAGAGAGCGCGACAGCCTAGGGGGACGGGAGACAGATTGAGTTAATTATGGTGGGGGATATAGAGAGCGACAATACTGAGGGGAGTGGGCGGCAAGACTGACCGACAGGGTGAGAAATGGATGGAGACAAACTGGGAGATGGGGGAGATATGATGGGTGACAAAGAGGGAGATATACGTGGAAGGGAGAAGGGAGGAGGCAGACAGGGGAGAATGATGGAAGAGGGGCAGTACGTGAAAACAGGGGAGGCAGATGGAGAAAACTGATGGAAAGCAGACAGAGAGCGACAGACAGGGACAGACCGGGGTGAAGGTTGGAAGGGGACAGTAATTGACAGATAGCGGAGGCAGACGGAGGTTAGCCAGAAAGAAAACCGATTGGGATGAGATAGAGATAGAGAGAGAGAGAGAGAGAGAGAGACGGAGGCGTGAGGTAGTCAGAGTGAGACAGACGTGCAAGAGACAGAAAAATAGAGAACTGGTGAAAAATCGAGGCAGACAGGGGAGACGGCGAGAGATACAGATGGGGGAGACAGCAGCGGCTGACAGGAGAGGAGACAGAGACAGAGAGAGAGGCATACAGGAGAGACAGGAGCAGAAAGAATGATAGAGGCATACTGGGGAATCAGAGAGAGAGACAGACATGGGTAGGAGAGTGGGGAGAAAGATAGACTGATGGGGACAGGCGGTGGAAAAATAAACAGAGAGATAGAGAGTTCCGCTCTATCGTCCAATTTTAGTGAATAACAATATAACTAGCACCATAAATACTGTCGTGGAACATAAAGTTGCAAAGAGATGTTCATTAAGTGTTTGTGAAAATAACTATGCAGATATAGGTCACAGTGGCGAAGTGTAAATTATGTCAGATTGAACCAAAGGAAGATGGATCAGATCAGAGTATGTTACACTTAGAAACTGAGTCTGACAATGATTTTTATGGGTGCAAGTACTGAAATCTCTCCTAATCCCCCACTTTTGCTGGTCAGAATTCACCTGTCTTTTGAACACCAAATGTCCCTGTTTCTGAAACTTCTATTTTCCCTGTACCCGGGACTCTGAATTCCCCAAGTTTCAGGAGCTCCTAATTGCTGTTTCAGGAGCTCATTATCCCTCTGTTTCTGAAGCTCTTTATCCCTCTGTTTCAGGAGCTCCTTATCCCTCTGTTTCAGGAGCTCCTAATTCCACCGTTTCAACCTCCTTATCAATGTGTTTCAGGGCTCCTTATCCCTCTGTTTCAGGAGCTCCTAATTCCACCGTTTCAACCTCCTTATCCCTCTGTTTCAGGAGCTCCTTATCCCTCTGTTTCAGGACCTCCTTATCCCTCTGTTTCTGGAGCTCCTTATCCCTCTGTTTCTGGATCTCCTTATCCCTCTGTTTCAGGAGCTCGTTATCCCTCTGTTTCAGGAGCTCGTTATACCTCTGTTTCTGCAGCTCCTTATCCCTCTGTTTCAGGAACTCCTAATTCCACTCTTTCGAGCTCCTTATTCCCCTGTGTTTGCCGCTCCTAATTCTCAATTTTCTTCGAGTCTTCATTGCTCTGATTCAGCTGCTTCTAATTCCCCAGTTTCAGGTGCTCATCATTTCCCTGGGTCAGGAACTCTAGATTACCCTCTTTCTGGTGCTCCAATTCTACTATTTCTGCAGCTCCTCGTTCTATTGTTTCAGTAGCATCTTTGTCCCCTGTTTCGGAATAACTGATGCCCCTGTCACTGGAGCTCATAATTCCCCTGTATCAGGTGATCCTAATTCACCTCTTTCTTTAACTGCTAACTCTCCTTTTCTGGTGCTCCTATGTCCCCTGCTTTACAAAGGTAAAGTGCTGAAGCTCTTAATTTTACACTTCCTAATTACCCTATTTCTGGCGCTCCGACTTTCCCTGATTATGATGCCCTCTCCTAAATCCCCAGTATTTGGAGCTAAGAATTCCACTGTAACTGGACCTGCCTCGTAATTTCCCAGTTGATGGAGCTCTCTATACTTAATTTCAGGTTTCTTAACATTCTCCGAATTCGCCTGTTTCTGGTGGTCCTTCATAATTCCCCCGTACCTGGAGGTCCTAATTGCCATGTTTCTGTTGATCCTAATTCTCAGTGTTTCTGGAGAACTTAATTCAACTGTTTCGTAATCCTATTTCCTGTCATTCTCGGGCACTCTCATTCTGTTGTTTCTGGAGATCAACCAATGCTGATGTTTCTGGAGCTCCTAATTTGGGTGTTTTCGGAGCTCCTAATTCTCCTGTTTCTGGAGCTCCAAGTTCCCCTTTTTTTGCTGCCCCATCCCAATTCATTCTTTTTATGAATATCCTAACCCCGCTGTTTTAGCAGCTCCTTCATCTGCTGTATCTGGTGCATTTAATTCCACGCGTGTATAGCCACTCACCTGAAGTAATGGAAAGCAGTTTGCATTCAGAAGCTGATGGCATATTTTCAACATTGTCGATCTGATTGCATCGGCAGGACAAGCGGTGAAGTGGACCTTTTTGCAAAATATTTCTGTTTGGATGCAAAAAGCAGGAAATTGAATGCCTAGCGTTGCTGAAAACGGGAGAGGAGGTGGCCCAGAGTTTAAGGCGAATATCTGCTAATCCATTGTGATCTGCATTCGTTGGTCCGAAAGCCATACTCGTGCTTAATGTGTTAAACGTTCGAAGCCTCTTGTTGTTTTGTCAATCACATAAAACCTCATGGCCAAATTTGCATTTTACTGTCAAGGATACTGCACTTTTGTCATAGCATGTCTCAAATTAATATAGGGCCTGTAATTCTGGCCGCACTGGGTCTGTACGGAATAATAATGCAGCCGGCAAAGACCCACAAAAGCCCTCCATTGGCGTGCGAGGTGCATGCACTGAAAACCAGCTTTGCCAAAGTCAATTTCTTGCTTGGCAGATCCAACGCTTCTTCAGGAAAAGGAATTCGCATGGGTGAGTATGCGCTATTTGCCCATCTATTGCCCAGCAAATGTCCTTAAATTACTTGTGCCTGGGAAAAGCAGGTGCATAGCCTATTTTTAGCAGCGTAAGAGTTTTAAAACATGTAAAAAATATAAAAACATTTCCAAATAAAACGTAATAACATGTATATGTTAAAAACCCTGTCCACTAAGGAAGGTTTATTTTAAACCCTAAATACCACACTTTATTTAAAATCCGAAAATATATTTTTTCTCACACATTTGTTAACTTATTTTAAATTAATATTAAATGCGTTACGTGTTTTTTTAAAAAACTTTTGATGTGTGTTTGGGTGATGGGGGCGTTTTCATTCGTAATAATGAGAACCCCTACTTACGGTAATGCTATTATTACGAATGATAATACCTTCATTGGCTATCCAGAGCAATGTGAATCCAGCTTCTCCCTCCACAGCTCCAAGTCGTGAATGCGCTGCGAAGCGTGGGAAGAGAAGGCCTGAGTTGACGAGGGCGCAGGAGCACAAGGTCGGTGTGGAATGTTATCCCTATTTTCAGCCAAGCGCCTGGGGGAAGCCTAGCACAGTGACATCAGGCCAAATATATTCATCAAAAGGAAAATCTATGATCTTATGTTCTTATTCGCAGGACGATGGAGAGAGGGACTAATTTGATTGCTCTCTAAGAGACACAGCACAGCCACGTTAGGCCGAATAGCTTTCATCAGGACGTTTTAATATAGAATGGATTGCGCACTTTAATGTCGGAGGCTCGTTCATCCAGGTGTATGGTTCTATCTTTGGGATTTTCACATTGCAAATGCGAGAGGTACCGTGTCATTTTGTGTCTGTCTAAACGAATTTGCTTTCAGTCCCGCAAATTTTTGTGTCTGTTTAAAGGGATACGCGATCAGTCCCGGATCATTCTGTGTCTGTTTAAAAGGGACGTGCTGTCTGTGTCAGATTTCAAATTTCAAATTTCAAAAACTGGCTTTGGAGCGTGTAGGAATTTAAGTTTGTTTCAGAGTTTGTTTAAGAGAGAGAGGGAGAGAGTGCAAACGTGTTGATCGATCTTGCTGGGAATTTCATATCATGTGTGAAAAAAGCCATGACATGGAACTTGAACTCATGCCGATTTGTTTGAACACTCTTTCGAGAAATATCTTGCAGGAGAAGAATCTGCTGTGGGATCTTGCCATTCCACATCTGAAAAAATGCAAAAAACACATGGTAGAGACATACAAATTTTAGCCAGGGCTTGCGTGTGGCCTTTGTGGCATGATGACGATAAGCGCCTTATTTTAAAATTTAAATCAAATCAAAACAGGACAAGACAAGAGATGACCGACTGACTGACTTTGTTTACATATATGCATATATTTATGTGTGTGTGCGTGTGTGTGTGTGTAAGTGTATACTTATATACAATATATACATCCACGCTTTTTAACTTTCACAATAAATGTGCTTTTTCTGTGCTGCCTGTACTGGAATCTATTGCTTTTATCGCCTTTCACAGTACAAGCAGCTGCTGTCGGATCCTGACATTGCATATCTGAAAAATAGCAGACAGACACACGTCACTTTAAAAGATCGTACTTGTGCCCCACATCGTCCCTCGTGGCTTGTCTTCCACCATGGGCTGACTGTGTCTGTCGGTATTTACTGCGTGTACACAATTATCTCCAATGGTAAACATCCAGACACACAGCCTTCTTTCGAACAAAAAATAGATTATTACTGATGATATATGTATTTAAAACAAATTAAATTCAATTTTTGTTCAATAAATTTCATATGTATTCATTTTTTTAAAAATGTATATAAATGGTATTAAATTGGTTTTTTGTCTGCGTTGGTTTAACTTCCCTCCCTCCTTCCTGCCTGTCTATCACCTGTGGCTTCAATCACCATCCCAGCCCCGCATGTTCCTGAGCGCCAAGCTCGCTAACTCACTGCACAATTGCCTTCAGGGATGATAGAAATCTCACTTTATTCTTTTAATGGGGAGCTGCGGTCAGTCAAGGGCCATTCTGCGTCTGTGTAAAAAGGGATGTTCTTGCAGTCCCGGATCATTGTGTGTCTGTTTAAACGGGATTGTTGTCAGTTCCAGTTCATAATCGTCCCCTTGAAGAGGGATTTCTTATAATCCCGGATCATCCTGTATAGTTTTCAAAGGAGTGTTATTTCAACTGCGATGACCGAATTGTTAAACTTTTGACTTCCAAGCTACATTGTGGTTTCCTGAGCCGCTACTGACCCAGGTCGCAACGCTTCTATTAAATTACTCAAAGCATGCTCAGCTTTTCCTAAATCCACTCATTGTTATAGCAGTTGCCCCGCATTTGCTCCCAATACAAACAAAAACAAATAGCCCGTTGGCGGCAGCGGCGCGTGGCCTAATGGATAAGGCGTATTTCTTCGATTGTAACCGCGATGTTACCAGAAGATTCGTGATCTGCCGCGGTCAATTATTTCACTGCGTGAAGTCTTATATTCTTTGTTGTTATTCTGCCGCAAAACCAGCCATCTCGTTCAGTCACTCGCCTGAATTTAAGGAAGGCTATTTGCTTTCAGAAGATAAGGGCACATTTTCTTCATTGTCGATCTAGTTGCACGGGCAGAACAAACGGTGAAGTAGACTTTCTTGCACGTTATTTCTGTTTTTATGCAAAAAGTAAGGGATTGTATGGTTGACGTTGCTTTAAATAGGAGACGAGTTGACAGAGAGTTTCAGGCGATGGACGGCGAATCCATTGTGCTCCCAACCTCATTATCGTGTTAAAAATTTGAACTTTCTGCTTTGCAAATCACATTTAACCTCATGGCCAAATTTACCTTTTACTGACAAGGATGCTGCACTTTGGTCATGTCATATCTCAAATTAAAAATATATTCATCAAAGGGAAAACATTAGCAGGACTATGGATAGGGGACAAATTAGATCGGTCTCTGAGAGACACTACTGACACGATGGGCCGATTAGTCAACTATTGTCAGAATCTTAGTGCTTCGCTCGTCAACGTTCGTGGCTCATTGGTCTGGGGCTGTGAGTCTTGCTTTGGGATTTTCGCCATTGAAATGGTCAAATCCGCGAGGAAACTTGCCATGTTGTATTCAAAGATCCGCTTCTCACAGCTGGTCGACATGTGAGAAAACAGCAATATTTCAAATTAAAACTTGTCATTTCGTGCAGTTGTTCCCACTGCATCCATATCCCAGAGTTTCACAGGAGCAAAGTGAAATTTACCCAACTGAGCAAAGTTAAAATATCTCAGATATACTCTGATCTCTGTCTCATTGGACAACCTAAATCAATGTTTGGTCCGGCCAATACTTTATCAGTATATCTTCCTTTCTGCACGCATGAGCTCACCTCCATTGAGATAAGCATACATTCAGCTCTGCCCTGAATATGTGTGCGTCGTGTTTCTGTGGAGCTGAAAAGATGTGAGAAGCTGGCTTTTGAATGAGTCCCTTGGCTGCCGAATACAAACCGGACAGGAAGTCAATCCGGGATGGCCGAGCTGCCTGGTCGGATTACAAGGTATTGACACCCTATATTGTCGGCATGTTATAGTCTTCTGGCCTCAACATTATGTTCAATGTATCGGATCATAAGCACCACTCCCATTGACTGGCAATGGTTCTGCAATTCCCACTAACACCTCCTCTGGACCATCCTTTCTTACCTTATTGCCCGATTACCAGCCACTTTGCCGTTTCCCATTGTGCCTTTTATTGTTTAATCACTCCTGCATTCCATTGTATCACAGACGTTCCCTTTTGACCTTTCTCGCTGCGTATTTTTTCCAGGCGCTATTTTGTTGAAAAAATCTGTAATCTTTAACTTTTTCCTGAAATATCGGAATGATTATCCGACAGAACGTGAAACCGGGTTCTTCATCCACAGAATCTGCACGACCGGCTGAGTTTTACTTAATATCTGTTTTTATTCGTTCTGTATCCATATCCCTTTTAAGGGGATGTGCTATCTGTCCGGGATCGTCCTCTGCCTGTTTAAAATGGTGTGCTATCAGTTCCCGATCATTCTGTGTCTGTTTAAAAGGGATGTGCTGTTGTCCCGGATTTCAAATTTCAAAATTGAAAAACTGCTTTGGAGTGTGCAGGAATTTATTTTGTCTGTGTGTTTGTGTCAGCCAGAGTGTGTGCAAACGTGCTGTGCGATCTTACTGTCATGTGAGAAAAATGCATTACATGCAACGTGATGCCATACTGATTTGTTTGAACACTCCCTCGTCGACTCGCTGACGGTAGAAGAATCTGCTGTGCGATATTGCTATTCCACATCTGAAAGAAGGGTAAAATACTCTAGTTCTAAATATATCGATTTTAGCCAGGGCTTGCGTGTGGGCTGTGTGACATGATGACATCCTCCACCCTTATGATCAAATTCAAATCAAATCAAATCAAGACAAGACAAGACAAGACATGACTGACTGACTGACTTTGTTTATACATATTTTTATATATGTATATATATATATATATATATATATGTATATTTATATACAATCCCAACTTTTTAACTTTCAAAATAATCGTGCTCTTTCTGTTCTGCCTGCACTGGGCTCCATTACATTTGACCTCTTTCGCAGCACAAGCATCTGTTGCCAGATCCAGCAGAACGACTTTAAATGATTGGCTTTTGTGGCCCATATCGTCCCTCTTGGCATGTCTTCCACTGTGGGTTAACTGTGTTTGGGTATTTACAGACTGTAACCCCTCATTTCGAATGGAATTCTTCCAGTCACAAAGCATTCGTTCAATCAAAAAATATCTAGATAAAGAATCAATTATGTATTTATTTAAAACAAATCAAATTAAATTTTTTTAAATACAATTTAAATTTATTTATTTTATAAAAATGTTGAATATATATATATTTGTAAATAGGCTTTGTGTCTGAGTTGGTTTTAAGTCCCTTCCTCCTTCCTGCCTGTCGATCACCTGTGGTTTCAATTGCCGTTCCAGCCCGTCGTGGTCCAGAGCCCCACGCTCACTCACGCATTGCATAATTGCCTTCAGGGATGTTAGAAATCTCACTTTATTTTTTTAAAGCGAACTGCTGTCAGGCAAGTGTCATTCTGCATCGATGTAAAAGGCATGTACTTACAGTCGCGGATCATTCTGTGAAAAGGATGGGTGTCAGTTCCGATTCATAATCTGTCCCTTTAAAATGAATTTTCTCATAATCCCGGATCATCCTGCATAGTTTGAGAAGGAATATGAATTCAGCTACAGTGACCGAATTGTTAAACGGTTGTGTTCCAATTTACATTAGGGTTGCCTGCGCCGTTGCGCACCCAGATCGCAGAGCATCTGTTCATTCACTCGAAATGTGCTCATATTCATCTAATCCACCCCCTGATTTAGCAGTTGCGCCGAATCTGCTCCCAATATACCCGACAACAAATTTAACGTTCATGGTAGAGACTGCCTGGCCGAATGGATAAGGCGTCTGACTTCGATTACAATTGCGATATTATCAGAAGATTGCAAGTTGGTTTCCAGCTGCAGTCAATTAGTTTGCTGCGTGAAATGTTATATTCTGTGTGGTGATTCTGCCGAAAAAGCAGCCATCTCTTCCAGTCACTCACCTGAAGTAAAGGAAGGCTGTTTGCTTTAAGAATCTCATGCCACGTTTTCATCCTTGTCGATCTGGTTGCACGGGCAGAGCAAGCTGTGAGGTGGACTTTTTTGCACTTTTTAATCTTTGGAAACAAAAAGCAGGAGATTGAATAGCTGACGCTGTGGTGAATAGCCGTGGAGGTGGATGAGAGATTAAGTCGATGGACTACGGATCCATTGTGCTCTATACACATGAGTTGCAATCCCATCCTTGTCGTTATTGTATTACAGCTTTTACCCAGCTGGTCGTTTTGTCAATCACATTTAACCTCATCGCCAAATTCCCCTTTTAGTGACAAGGATGCTGCACTTTGCTCAAGTCATGTCTCAATTAATAATATATTCGTCAAAGTGATAACATTTGTAAGACTGCGGAGAGGGTGACTAATTAGATAGGTCTCTGAGGGACAGCACAAACATGATGGGCCTAATATCTTTTCTCACTACCGTCAGAATTTGAGAGCTATGCTCTTCACTGACGGCGGCTCGTTAGTCTAGATGTATGATTTCCGCTACGGGATGATCATATTTTAAATGTGAGAGGTCCCGGTTCCAAATCCCGGACGAGCCACGCCATCTTTTACACAAAGTTCCGCTTCTCACTGCCGCTCGACATGAGAGTAAAAATAAATATTTCACATTAAAAGGTGTGATTTTGCGCCGAATGTTCCCACAGCGTACAAACCCCAGGGCAAAGGGAAACTCATCCAACTGCGTAAAGTTAATGTGTCTCTGAGGTACTCGGCTCTGTGACTCGTTGGATAATCAAACCCCGTGTTTGGTTCCGGCCGATACTTGATCAGTTTATCTGCCGGTCTATACGCATAAGCTCACCTCAATTGGGATTAGCCTACATCCAGCGTCAATGTCCACCTCTGCCCTGAATATGAGTGCGCCCTGTTTCTCTGGAGTTGAAAAGATGTGAGAAGCCGGCTTTAGTATTAGGCCCTTGGCTGCCGAATTCAAACCGGACAGGAAATCAATCCGGTGTGGCCAAGCTGCCTTATCTGATTCAAAGGCGGTGGCACCCTACATTCCAGGCATGTTTTACTCTTCTGACCTCAATTTTAAGTTCAACGTATCAGATCATAAGCACCGCTCGCATTGTCTGGTAATGGTTCTGTTGTTCCCTCTGACACCTCCTCTGGACCATCCTTTGTTACCTTATTGCCCGATTACCACCCACTTTGCCGTTTCCCATTGGGCCATTTATTATTTAATCACTCCTGCGTTACCATGTATCACAGACGTTCCCTTTTGTCCTTTCTCGCTGCGTATTTCTTCCAGGTGCTATTTTATTTGAAATATCTGTAATCTTTAACTTTTTCCCAAAACATTGGAATGATTATCCGACAGAAGTTGAATCCGGATTCCTCTTCCACAGAATCTGCACGACCTGCTGAATTTTACACTATTATCTGTTTTTCTTCATTTTATTTCCGTATCCCTTTTAAGGGGATGTGCTGTCTGACCGGGATCATTCTCCGTTGTTTAAAATGGTGTGCTATCAGTCCCGGATAATTCTGTGTCTGTTTAAAAGGGATGTGCTCTCTGTACCGGATTTCAAGTTTCAAATTTCATCAAATGCCTTTGGACGTGCAGGAATTTTAGTTTGTTTGTTTGTTTGTTTGGCAACTATGTGTGCTAACTTGCTGTGCGATCTTACTGTGCATTACATGTCATGTGAGAAAAATGCATTACATGCAACTTGATGCCAAACTGATTTATTTGAACACTCCTTCATGGACTCGCTGACTGTAGAAGAATCTGTTGTGAGATTTTGCTATGCCACATCTAAAAGAAGGGAAAATACACACGTTAGAAATGTAGCGATTTTAGGCAGGCATTGCGTGTGGGCTGTGTGACATGATGACATTCTCCACCCTTATGTTCAAATTCAAATCAAATCAAATCAAGACAAGACATGACTGACTGACTGACTTTGTTCATAAATATATATGTATATGTGTATATTTATATACAATCCCAACTTTATAACTTTCAAAATAAACGTGCTTTTCCTGTTGTGGTTGCACTGAGCGCTATGACATTTGACCTCTTTCACAGCACAAGCAGCTGCTGTCAGATCCAGCAGAAGGACTACGCGACCTTAAAAGATTAGCTTTTGTAGCCCAGATCTTTCCTCGTGGCATGACGGGCTTACTGTCTTTGGGTATTTACTGACTGCACCCGCTCATTTCGAATGGAATTCTTCCAGTCACACCACCTTTGTTCAATCAAAAAATATATAGATTATGAATCAATCATTTATTTATTAAAAACAAATGACATTCAATTTTTTTTAAAATAAAATTTAAATGTTTTTCATGTTTATCATATATATGTATATATATATATTTGTAAATTGGCTTTTTGTCTGGGTTGGTATTACGACCCTCCCTCCTGCCTGCCTGTCCATCACCTCTGGTTTCAATTGCCGTTTCAGCCCCGCCTGTTCCTGACCCCCATGCTCACTCATGCATTGCACAATTGCAATCAGTGATGATAGATATCTCACTTTATTCTTTTAAAAGGGAACTGCTGTCAGTCAAGGGTCATTCTGCATCTGTGTAAAAAGGATATACTTGCAGTCGCGGATCATACTCTGTCTGTTTAAAAGGGATGGTTGTCATGTCCGATTCATAATCTGTCCCTTTAATACGAATTTTCTCATAATCCCGCATCATCCTGTTTAGTTTAAAATGAGTGTGATTTGAACTACGATGAATGATTTATTAAACTGTTGTGTTCCAAGTTACATGGGGTTTGCCTGCGCCAGTGCACACCCAGATCGCAGTGCATCTGTTCAGTTACTCGAAATATGCTCATCTTTTCCTAATCCACTCCTTGATATCGCAGTTTCCCCTAATTTGGTACCAATAGACACAACAACATTTTTTACGCTGATGACAGAGGCTGCGTGACCTAATGTAGAGAGCGTCTAACTTCGATTGCAACGGCGACGTTATCAGAGGATTGCAAATTTGAGTCCTGCCGCGGACAATTAGTTCGCTGCGTGAAATTTTATATGCTTTGTTGTGATTTTTCCGAAAAATCAACCATCTCTTCCAGTCACTCACTTGAAATAAAGAACGGCTGCTTGCTTTGACAATCGAAGGGCACGTTTTCATCATTGTCGATCTGGTTGTACAACCACAGCAATCTGTGAAGTGGACTTTCTTGCACGTTGTTTCTGTTTGCATATAAAAGCAGGAGATTCAATGGCTGAAGCTGTGCCGTGTAGGTGACGAGGTGGCCGAGAGATTAAGGTGATGGATTGCTAATCCATTGTCCTCTGCACGCATGTGTTCGAATTCCATCCTCGTTGTTATTGTTTTACAGCCTTGACTCCTCCCTGCTTGTTTTGTTAACCACATCGCCAAATTCCCCTTTTACTCACAAGGATGCTGCACTTTGCTCATGTCATGTCTCAAATTAATAATATATTCCTCAAAAGGATAAAATTTTCGGACTGTTAAGAGGGGGATGAATTCGATAGGTCTCAAAGTGACAGCGCAAGCACGATAGGTCGAATATCTTTTCTAACTACCATCAGAATCTGAGAGCTATGTTCTTCGCTGTCGGCGGCTCGTTGGGCTTGTGGTATGATTCTCGCTTCGGAATGATTACATTTGAATTGTGAGAGGTGTCGTGTTCAAATCCCGGGCGAGCCCCGCCCTATTTTACTCAAAGTTCCGCTTCTTACAGCTGAACGACATGTGAAAAAACAGACATAATTCACATTAAATGATGGTATTACGGTGTTATGGGGAGTGGACAGGGAAGTGGACCTGAGTCCATGATCCGCTCAGCAATTATCGTATTAAATGATGGTGCAGACTCGAACGGCCATATGATCTATTGCTGCTCATATTTGATAAGTTCTTATGTTCTTATAAATGGGCGGTCCCTTATTCTAAGTCTATGTCCCCTAGTTTTCCTTTCCCCTAAGAGTGCAAATGTGCTCTCTGCATCCACCTTGTTGAGCGTCCTCATTATCATATAAGTTTCGATAATATAACCTCTCATTCTTCTGAACTCCAGTGTGGATCGCCCCAACCTACTTAACCTATCTTCATAAGTCAATCCCCCTCATCTCCGAAATCAACTTAGTGAACCTTCTCTGAACAGTCTCCAAGTATATCCTTCCTTAAATACGGAGACTAAAACTGTACGCAGTACTCCAGGTGTGGCCTCACTAATACCCGATACAATTGTAGCAGGACTAATCTGCTTTTATAATCCATCTCATTTGCAATAAACGCATATTCCATTGCCTTCCTGATCAATTGCTTTACCTGCATACTCATTTTTATGTTTCATGCACAAGGACCCCCAGGTGTCCCTGTACTGCAGCACTTTGCTACTTTTCTCCATTTAAATTTAATTTGCTTTTCTATTCTTTCTGCCACAGTTGGTAAGGTCACATTTTCACAAATTATATTGGAACTGCCAAAGTGTTGCCCACTCACTTAGCCTGTCTATATCCCTTTGCAAATTTTTTGTGTGCTCTTCAGAATTTGCTTTCCTACCCATCTTTGTATCATCAGCAAACTTAGTTCCATTACACTCGGTCCTTTCAAGCAAGTCGTTAATATTGATTGTAAATATTTGAAGACCCAGCACCGATACCTGCTTCACCCCACTAGTCACTGTTTGCCAACGGGAAAATTACGCATTTATCCTGATGCTCTGTTTTCTGTTATTTAGCAAAGCCTCTATTCATGCTAATATTTTAATCCCTATCCCGTGAGCTGTTACCTTGTGCAATAACCTCTTATTTGGCACATTATCGAATGCCTTCTGGAAATCCAAATACAACACATCGACTGGTTTCCTCTTATCCACTCCTTACATCCTCAGAAACCCCAGCAAATTTGTTAAACATGATTTCCTTTTCATGAATCCATGCTGATTCTGCTTGATTGAATCATCCTTTTCCAAATGTCCCGCTACTGCTTCATTAATAATGGACTCTAGCATTTTCGCAACGGCTGATGTTAGGCTAACTTGTCTATAATTGCCTGTTTTTTGCTTGGCTCGTTTTTATGGGGCATTACATTTGCGGTTTTCCAATCCGCTCTAACCGCCGCCGAATCGAGGGAATTTTGAGAAATTGTAACGAATGCATCCACTATTTCTGCAGCCACTTATTTTTAGACCCGAGGATTTAAGCCATCAGGTCAAGGGGACTTGTCTGCCTTTAGTGCAATTATTTTACTAGTACTACTTCGCTCGTGATAGTTATAGTATTACATTCATCCCTGCCTATACCCGCTTGATTATCCACTATTGGGTTGTTTTTAGTGTCATCTACTGTAAAGACCAAGACAAAATATTTGTTCAACGTCTCTGCCATTTCCCTGTTCTCCAATATTAATTCACCAGTGTCATCCTCCAGGGGACCAACATTCACATTAGCCATTCCTTTCCTTTGAATGTATTTGTAGAAACTCTTACTATCTGTTTTTATATTTCCTGTTAGTTTACTTTCATTATCTATCTTCCGTCTTTAATCATGATTTTAATCGTTCTCTGCTGGCTTAAAAAAATCCCCAATCCGCTGCTCTCATCTCCCACTATTGAATCTATTCTAAGGTTCCCATCCCCCTGCCAAACTAGTTTAAACCCTCCCCAACAGCACAAGCAACCACCGCCTCCACCACCGCCCCCCCCCCCCCCCGCCACGCGAACTTATTGGTCCCGGCTCTGCTGTGGTGCAACCCGTCCAGCTTGTACAGGTCCCAACACTGCAAAAAGCAGTCCAAATGTCTCAGGAAACGAAATCCCTCCATCCTGCACCATCTCTCCAGCCATCCATTCACGTGCTTAATCCTCCTATTTCTGTACTCACTAGTTCGTGGCACCGGGAGTATTCCGGAGATTACTACCTTTCTGGTCCTACTTTGTAACCTCTCTCGTAGCTCCCCAAACTCTGCCTGCAGGACCTCGCCCCTTTTTCTACCTATGCCATTGGTAACTGTATGGACAATGACCTCTGGTTGATCACCCTCCTCCATCAGAATGTCGTGCAGCCGCTCGGTGACATCCTTGCCTCCAGGAAGGCAAAATATTATTCTGGTGTCACGTCTCCTGTGGCAGAAACGCCTGTCTGCTCCACTGATTATTGAAACCCCTACCATTATAGCTCTTCCATTCTTTTCTCTCCTCCCCTGTGCAGCTGAACCACCTTCTGTGACGTGGATTTGGATCTGGCTGCATTCGTCAGAGGCACTATCTCCACACAGGTACTCAGAAGACAATATCTGTTGGCGAGCGAGATGGATTCGGGGGCTCGTGCACTACCTGCCTAGTCCTCCTAATCTGTCTGCTGATCACCCTCTCCCGCTCTACCTGCACGCCCTTAAGCTGCGGGGTGACCACCTCTCGAAGGGAATTGGATCAATAGTTGATGGTGAACAGTTTGACACGCTCTGGGGAAAGTGTCTCGTCCATGCTTCTGTGATGCTACAATCCTCTCTCTCAGTGAGCTTGTATTTTTACCTGTAAACGTCAGTTCATGGATTTAATTCCCAGCCGTGCCGGCAGGGATTTTCTCACATTTAGTGTGCTGATCTCTTTTTCTCTCTCTATCATTCATTCTATTTCTCTCTGACTCTAACTTTCTTTCCGTGTGTCAGTGTCGCTTTATGTCCATCTCAGTTGCAGTCAATTTCTGTCGGCTTTTCTCATTGGGGATCTGTTTATCTGTCCAAATTTGACTTTCTCTCTGTCACTCTCTCCATCGCCCCCCATATCAGTTTACTCCATACCTTATGATTTATCCCTTAAGCGCTGCTTCAGTCTGAGATTGCTGATACTGATTGGTTGACGTGCATTTTACCATTATTCATTCAAAGATGTTCAGTGTTGACGGGAAGATTACATGTTCTGTGGTCAAACCAAGGGTGTTTGTTGTCTAGTTCCGGACGGCCAGTTCAGTCCGTTATTTGCCGAAGTGCTGTGTTTTGCAGTTCAGCTTTTAACCATCCACAGTTTTTACAAGATATATATCCTCCCATGTTTGCAGAGTATGCAGACGCATAATTTGCTCTGGGCTGAAAACTAAATTTTGAGTCTCCAAGCGATTTGCCGAATTTTCAAGCACTGCACTGCAGCGTGCCCATGACAAGGATGGCCGAGTTGTTAAGGCGTTGGATTTAAAATCCAACTGATGTATGTCTGCGTGGGTTCCAACCCACTCCAAGTAAATGTTCAATCAACTGCTTTGACAATTAGACTTAATGCTTTTTTGTTATGAAAGCGTGGAAGCGTTTCATAATCTCTGCAAATGATATATTTGTTATTCTCCCTTCAAGACAACGTTTCTTTGTTTATAATAGGTGTTCTGCCAATTGACTGAACATAGGAACAGGATTAGGCTATTTCGCCCCTCGTGCCTATTCGACATTCTGTTCATTCTTGGCTGAGCTCTATCGTAACTCCATCCATCTGCATTGGCTCCACATGATTTTAACCAATGACTAGCTAAAACTATTAATCTAAAATTAACATTTTTAATCGAGCAAGTATATCCTGATTTTTGTAGTAGATAAATCCATCAACCTTTGCCTGAAGAAGATTTTCCTAACTTCTCTGCCGAATGGCCTGCCTCTGATTTTAACATTATGTCCTCTTGTCGTAAACTCCCCCACGAACGGTTAAAAAAAGCTTTAACTCTATCTATCTTATCAATTCGTTTCAAATCCTTAAAAATCTCAATAAAATCACCACGTAACCTTCTATATTCCAGGGAGTACACGACTAGTTTATGTAATCTCTCCTCATAATTTAACCGGTGGCACTCTGCTAACCTTCTGGTGAGTATGAACTGTACACATTCCAATCCAGCCTATCATTTCTAAGGGACCGTGCCCTTAATGGGACTAGACATAACGGATAGAAACGGCTTATTTCCCTTATCAGAGGGCTCAACTACCAGCGGGCATATATTTATCGTAATTGGAGAAGGTTTACAGGAGATGTGGTGGGAAATTTCCACACGTAGATAGTTGTGGTTGTGTAAAACGCACTGCCGAAAGAGTGGTAGAGGCAGAAACCTTTAGGACATTTACAAATTATTTGGATGTGCAACTGAAGTGCCGTAACATGCAGGGTTATGGAGCTTAAGGTGGAAAGTGTGATTAGGCTGGATAACCGTGGCGCAGACAGGATGGGCCGAAATTGCCTCCTTCCGTGCTGTAAACTTTTATGAATCTCTTATATTCTATAACTTAAAGTGCTCCAGATATAGTCTAACGACATCTCTGTGCAGTTGAAGAAAAACTTCAGTTGCTTTATAGTCTAACTCCTTGTTATATAGCCTAACATGCCATTAGTTGTTTTGAATATATTTGTAACTTGCTACTGCATTTTAGCGGTATGCGCACTTTGGAACTCCATCCCTCCGAGCTGTGCTCCATTTAATTAAGACTCAGATCTAAACTTTGTGATCTAAAATGGGTGACCACACAATTACCTGTTTGGAATCTATCTGCCACTGAATCGTCCATTCATTTAATCTATCAGTATATATTTATAAGTATACGCTAACGTCTGCACTAATAACTATATCACCAATATTTGCATCATTGGCAAACTGGGATATATGGCTGCCTGTTCTGCCTTCTTAATCTTTAAGAAATATCGAATAAAACAATTTTCTTAACACTGATATTTTGAAACGTACAAAGCTTTGAAGCCCTGGTTGGGTCTGTGCGAAGAGTAAGGTAGGAGTAAGATTTCAGCTCGATGACCCATTTGATCCTACAAATACACATCATGCAGGTGTGCGCTGTTTTCAAACAGTAAAGGCACGAGCTTGCATTCCCGTAGCATCTTTCACGAACATAGCATGACCCAACTGCTCGCCGTTGCTCAGTTTGAGTTCCGACAGGACCGCCAGCCTCCAGACATCATTACAGCCTTGGTCTAAATATGGCCAAATGTGATTAATTCTAAAATGAGGCGAGAGTGATTGTACTTGACATCAAAGTAGCATTTGGCCGAATGTATCATCAAGGAGGCTTCTAACGTTAAAGTCATGGCGGGGTTAATCTCCACTGCTGGAGACATACCTAGCCTAAAAGTAGTTGGTTGTGGTTGTTCGACGCCAATCATCGCAGCCCAGGATATCCCTGCAGGAGTTCATCTTCACCTGCTTCATCAAAGACCTGCCCTTCATCATAAGGTCAGAAGTGGGCATGATCGTTGAAGATTGATTTTTCCAACTCGAGTATCAACTCTGCAGATAATGAAACAGGAAATATATCGCCTTTCCATTATTGTGGTGTGGTGAAAATCTTGGAACTCCTTCTATAACAGCACATTGGTAGTAACATCACCTCAGTGACTGAACCATACAAACATAGAAATTTATAGCACAGAAGGAAACAATTTAGACCATCATGTCCTTGCTAGTGGACAAAGCACTAGGTTTCCAGGGGGTGCAGTGGCCAAGTAATAAGGCGTCGGTATCATAAACCAAAGATAATGGGCTGGACCACCATCTGCGCCTATCGAGACTTTAACACATTAAATGTGACATTTTAAAGCTTTTTCCTTTTTAAACATCAAAACACTTCATAATTTTGAACTTATGCCATAAATCGCCTCTAACCGTTTTCTATTCGAAGGAGAAAAATCTTTCTGACAGGTTCTCGCCCGATTCTCCCAATATATAGGAAAATGTAAATCCCCTATTAAAACCACACTGTCTTGACTACACGCTTGTCGAATTTCTCCATTTATCTATTCTAGTACTTCACAGCTGCGACTAGCGGGCCCATGCACAACTCCCACTATTGTCTTAAATCCTTTCCTATCTCTTAATTCTACCCATAAAGTCTCCACGTCCGGCTTATCTGTAGTTAGATCCTCGGTTAGAACTGAATCATAGAATCATAGTTATTTACAGCACGGAAGAAGGAGATTTCGGCCCATCCGGTCAACGCCGGCCAACAAAGAGCTATCCAGCGGAATACCATGTTCCAGCTTTTGGTCCGTAGCTCTTCAAGTGCATATCAAGCGCGTTTTAAATGTGGAGAGGGTTTCTGTCTCAACCATCATTTCAGGCACTGTGTCCCAGACTCCCAACTTGCTCTGGGTGAAGAAATTTCACGTCAAAACCCCTCTAAACTTGCTACCAATGACTTTAAATCTATGCCCCCTGTTTGTTGACCATTCTGCTCAGAAAAATAGGTCCTTCCTGTCCACTCCCTCGATACCCCTCATAATTTTGAACACATCAATTATGTTTCCTCTCAACTTCCTATGTTCAAATGAAAACAAACCTAGCCTACCAAATCATTACTCATAGCTAAAATACCCCAGTCCAGGCACATCCTCGTAACTCTCTTTTGCACACTCTCTAGTGCAATTACGTCTTTCCTGTAATGACGTCTACGCAGTACTCTAGCTGTAGCCCAAGTAATGTTTTATATGGCTCAAGCAAAACTTCACTGCTCTTGAACAATATCCCTCGGCTAATAAAGGATGTTTCCAGTAAAGTGGACAAAGGAGAACCAGTTGATGTGGTATATTTGGACTTTCAGAAGGCTTTCGACAAGGTCCCACACAAGAGATTAATGTGCAAAGTTAAAGCACATGGGATTGGGGGTAGTGTGCTGACGTGGATTGAGAACTGGTTGTCAGACAGGAAGCAAAGAGTAGGAGTAAACGGGTACTTTTCAGAATGGCAGGCAGTGACTAGTGGAGTGCCGCAAGGTTCTGTGCTGGGGCCCCAGCTGTTTACATTGTACATTAATGATTTAGACGAGGGGATTAAATGCAGTATCTCCAAATTTGCGGATGATACTAAGTTGGGTGGCAGTGTGAGCTGCGAGGAGGATGCTATTAGGCTGCAGAGTGACTTGGATAGGTTAGGTGAGTGGGCAAATGCATGGCAGATGAAGTATAATGTGGATAAATGTGAGGTTATCCACTTTGGTGGTAAAAACAGAGAGACAGACTATTATCTGAATGGTGACAGATTAGGAAAAGGGAAGGTGCAACGAGACCTGGGTGTCATGGTACATCAGTCATTGAAGGTTGGCATGCAGGTACAGCAGGCGGTTAAGAAAGCAAATGGCATGTTGGCCTTCATAGCGAGGGGATTTGAATACAGGGGCAGGGAGGTGTTGCTACAGTTGTACAGGGCCTTGGTGAGGCCACACCTGGAGTATTGTGTACAGTTTTGGTCTCCTAACTTGAGGAAGGACATTCTTGCTATTGAGGGAGTGCAGCGAAGGTTCACCAGACTGATTCCCGGGATGGCGGGACTGACCTATCAAGAAAGATTGGATCAATTGGGCTTGTATTCACTGGAGTTCAGAAGAATGAGAGGGGACCTCATAGAAACGTTTAAAATTCTGACGGGTTTAGACAGGTTAGATGCAGAAAGAATGTTCCCAATGTTGGGGAAGTCCAGAACCAGGGGTCACAGTCTGAGGATAAGGGGTAAGCCATTTAGGACCGAGATGAGGAGAAACTTCTTCACCCAGAGAGTGGTGAACCTGTGGAATTCTCTACCACAGAAAGTAGTTGAGGCCAATTCACTAAATATATTCAAAAGGGAGTTAGATGAAGTCCTTACTACTCGGGGGATCAAGGGTTATGGCGAGAAAGCAGGAAGGGGGTACTGAAGTTTCATGTTCAGCCATGAACTCATTGAATGGCGGTGCAGGCTAGAAGGGCTGAATGGCCTGCTCCTGCACCTATTTTCTATGTTTCTATGTTTCTATGTAAGTATGCCGCATGCCTTCTCAACTGGCACGTTTTCTTTGCAACCTGAAACAGGGAGACAATGATGTAAATACTACAACAACAACAGCTTGCCTTTATGTAGCGCCTTTAACAGAGTAAGACGTCACACGGCGCTCCACAAAAGCTTCAGACAAATGAAATAATGCTGACACGGAGCCACATAAAAGAGCAATTACGGCAGATGCCCCAAAGCTTGGTTTTAAGAAGCATCAATTTAGACATCATTTTGAAACAACCTAGGCCAGGAATATCAATCAGTGTTATTCCCTCTAGGTCTGAAAGTTGTGAGAAGTTGACTTTTGAATTGGACCCATGGTGTCGATTTCATACGATTACATAAGATATTCAATGCAAAAACAGGCTATTCATCCCAACCTGTCAATATCGATGTTTGTGGTCCACTGGAGCATCCTCCCCTCTTTCCACATCCAGCACTATCAGCTTGGCCCTCCATTCAGTTCTCCCTCAAGTATTTATCTAACCGCTACTTACATGCATCTGTAATATTTGATTCAATCACTCTGGTGGTAGCGAGTTCGACATCCTTACCACTCTCTGGCAAAAGAAGATTCTTCATTATTCCCATTTTGATTTGTTGCTATTTTTCTTATATTGATGGTCCCTAGTAATAAGAACATAGAACATAAAAATTAGGAACAGGAGTAGGTCATCTAGCCCCTCGAGCCTGCTCCGCCACTCAACAAGATCATGGCTGATCTGGCCGTGGACTCGGCTCCACTTACCCGCCCGCTCCCAATAACACTTAATTCCCTTATTGGTTAAAAATCTATTTCTCTGTGATTTGAATACATTCAATTAGCTAGGCTCAGCTGCTTCCCGAGGTAGAAAATTCCACAGATTCACAACCCTCTGGGAGAAGAAATTCCTTCTCAACTCGGTTTTGAATTGGCTCCGCCGTATTTTGAGGCTGTGCTCCCGAGTTCTAGTCTCTCCGATCTCTGCCTCTATCTTGTCTATCCTTTTCATTATTTTAAATGTTTCTATAAGATCACCACTCATCCTACTGAACTCCAACGAGTAAAGACCCAGTCTACTCAATCTATCATCATAAGGTAACCCCCTCCTCTCCGGAATCAGCCTAGTGAATCGTCTCTGTACCCCCTCCAAAGCTAGTATATCCATCCTTAAGTAACGTGAGCACAACTGCACGCAGTACTCCAGGTGCGGCCTCACTAATACCCTGTAAAGTTACAGCAGGACCTCCCTGCTTTTGTACTCCATCCCTCTCGCAATGAAGGCCAACATTCCCTTCACCTTCCTGATTATATGCTGCACCTGCAAACTAACTTTTTGGGATTCAAGCACAAGGACCCCCAGGTCCCTCTGCACCGTAGCATGTTGTCATTTCTCCCCATTCAAATAATATTCCCTTTTACTGTTTTTTTTTCCAAGGTGGATGACCTCACATTTTCTGACTTTGTATTCCATCTGCCAAACAATAGCCCATTCGCTTAACCTATCTAAATCTCGTTGCAGTCTCTCTGTGCCATCTACACAACCCGCTTTCCCACTAATTTTTGTGTCATACTTTCCCCACAAGGGGAAACACTCTGTATCGACTCTATCAAATCCTTTCAAGCTATTATAGAGCTCTATTAGTTCACCTCTCATACTTCTCGTTTCGCGACACAATAAATTGAGCTTGTCGATTCTTTCCTGATAGTATACCATCTTCTCTGCAGCCTATCCAGTGCCTCGCTAGTTTATTGTATAAGAAAGCGACCAGAATTGCACATAGTACGCCTAATGTGGTCTAACTGTAGAGAGTTCTATATTGGTCGGTTTTTAAACCGGCTTGGTCAGGCTGCCTGGTCTATTTAAAAGGGGCCCGCACCTCAACTTTTCAGGAGACAGTTCACAGGCATCATGTAGTAATTGAAGGCAGTTGGCTTACAGAAGTTGATTGTACATTTTCAACATTGTCGATCTGGGTGCACGGGCAGGACACGTGACGGGGACTTGTTGCAGCGTATATCTGTACGGATGCAAAAAGCCTGAAATGGAATAGCTGAGTTGTGTTCGATGGCAGACGAGAGGTTAAGTTTATGGACTGCAGATCGATTGTGTTAATTTACTTTGTTAAGCGTTTGTTGCTGATAAACCTTCCAAGCATTTGACTGAATATGACATAAATTAAGCTTTGAATCCAAATCTCATCAAAACTGTAAATTCCTGGTAACATTATGGTACATACATAAATAAACACCTTATTCATTATGCTGCGCGCTCACCGAGTAAGTCACGGTGATTTCTTACATTTTTCTTGATATGCCAACTGAATTTACTGACTGGAGGAATTGTATTAACTCCACGTGATCGGCTCGGCTCATCCTTGGGCCGAATTGCGAGTGGTGCGAGTAAATTCTGCAACTGAATCATTACTGTTCTTTAAGGAAGGGAAAAAGCCCTTACACATCCTGCTATACAAGTGGGCACAGTCCCATTCAACTCTCATGATACTTTATCCCCTCTTAGCGGGACTGGAGAACCATTTTCAAGAAGGAGGCTCATGGTCTGCTCAGCAGAAATACAATGTTCTGCATGTTCTTTCAAACAGCTTTCCAACTGGCATCCAACTGCCGAGCGAGCTTGCTGATACTCCATGTCAACAATATTGGAATGTCTTTACAAAACTAATTTTGAATATGTGACCTGTATTATCAAAAAGATTTGGCAGCATTAATAGCTCTATATTGTCGTATGTGTCAGTATCCACATAAGGTAAACTCTACCTTAAGACAACTGTAATCGGTGCTGCTTTATTGCACTGCGAGCGCGAAGGAACATATCTGTGAAGATATTTGCCCCGAATTTACACCATTCCTGTCCTATAGTCCAAGTCTTTCATTGCCGATTGCTGTCCTTGTTGCAGGTTAGATCAACCCAGGCCGTCCATTTAAACCTGAGAAGTCAATCAGCGAAAACCAGAGAAATACAAGAGGCAGCGACAGGGAGAGATAGAAAGATGCATGCGAAGACAATAGCAGAAAACATCATTGCAACTTGAAATCCTTTTGCTCTCATGAAATGTTGTAAACGCGTAAAAGATAATTGGGCGACAGTTTAAACGTGCATCCCGCCCTGGCAGATCTCTCAGGCTCTGAGAGAGGGAAATGCAGCCCATCAGCTACAGCTCTTAGTTATTCAAGCACTGAACGGAGCTTTAAACAGTGTAGCGGCGAACAGGTAAACATGAGTAGATTGCAGGCCCAAAACATTAAACCTTCCGGCTATCACAGACAGTTGCGGTTTACTGCAAACAATTACTTTCCAGCCACGGAACCAGCCAACCCTGTCCTGCAGGGCGATGGGGAAAGGACGGGGGAGTGGGACTAGCTAAGAGCTAGCACACTCTCGATGGGACGAATAACCTCCTGCTGTGCGGTAACCATTCTATTAATTTACATTTGGTCTTTGATGGGACTCGAATCGATAAGTTTGAATGTTTCCATAGAATAGAATTAGCGAAAACTCCAATGCACCAACATTGCAACATGGAGCACAACATGTTTAGCGAAATGTTCAGGAACATACTTGTTTCTGTTGAATGTGGTGTAGGAACTATGTCGAGATAAACAATGCGTTTACATATCTTCTCTTTGAAATCGAGTGTGTTTCCGGCACATTATTCTTTACATCAGAGTTACTGATTAAATGTCAAAACGCCTCCACTCCACCTCACAAATACGTACAATTTTCATCCTCCGTTGCAATATTTTATGCTTGAATAAAACATTGAATATGTTGGTAAGGTTTGGGAATACATCAATTGCACCTTCGATTAATGTCGAAATGTCACAAGCAAAGCCATCAGCTGCACTAGGGGAGGCTCGAGCTCACAACCTCGGCCTGCCTGGGTGCTGACACTGTCATATAAGTACTGCGCGCTATCCGATTCCATCGCTGCAATGGATGCGAATGCTGAGTGGTATTTGTGCTCCCATCATACAGCTGCCTATTCCACCTTTCTTATAATTCCTCCCCTAAAAATCTATCGAGGTTGGGGCAATTGACATTTTCACGTTTCACATTGATCGCTTTTTTTAGGCAAGGATACGAAGATTTATGGAATCATCGCAGGCAAATGGAATTATGAATTCGATAAAAGGGACAGAAACGGAAACAGCTGCAAACAAACGTTGCATTTTATGCAAATTTAATAGCAACAATATCCATGCCGTGCGCAACTATGCTGTGGTCAGAGACAAACGCCCTCAGCTTCCGAAACTCCCGTGGCTTTTCTGTGGCTCTCTTTTCTCTCTTTACCTTCCTCCTGCAAGCTGCCAATTTTTGAAACTTGTTTTAAATGTTGCTCTGGGAGAGGGCGTTCCACATTCTCAGAACCATCTCTACCGTTTCATTGCTTGATTTCTATGTTTATTAATTATGAAACTTCTTGAGCCACAATGGTAGTGCTTCCGACAATACATTAAAAGGCGGCTAATGGAAACCGTTGTGATCAATGTTTCGTTTTGTACAGAATTGAACCTATATCACTCAAGAGGGAATGTTATATATAGAATCAGCTAAATCTTCTTTTAAATGTTGGTTCATTCGCTCTCTCGTGCCAGATGAGGAATTGTTTGATCACCTCATTTATTTCATGTGGGGAACAGGCACGGGTATTCATTGAGAAATAACCCACAGATTCACATGGAGATAACTGCAACGAGAGAGGCAGACAGCAGCGTGGTACATTGCGGAATGGACAAGAGAAATGGATAAATAGAAAACAGCCTCAGATTCTGAAAAGTACAATCATCAAATGCAGAAGCATCGGCTGCATCAGATGAGACTCGAACTCACAACATCGGCATTTCCCAAGCAGTGTACTGTCATATAAGTACCACGTGCTAACCGATTGCGCCACGAGAGCTGCATATCCTGCAATCTTATTGCTCCCGTCAGACAGAAAAGCCACGGCAGTTTCGAAAGCTAAGGGTGTCTGTCTCTGACGACAGCATAGTTGCGCACGGCACGGATATTGTTGCTGTTGCAAGGAAGAAGACAAAGAATCATCGAATCGTTCAACACAGAAGGAAGCTTTTCATCCCATCGTGTCAATGCCGGCTCTCTGCATGAAGCCTTCAGTTATTGAGACTCCATAGATTCTCGCCATAGACGTGTTTTATTTTTTGTGTAATGTTTTGTTATTTGTAATGAATTTGTTAGTCCGTGCAGGAAATTTATAATATATATTTGTGCATCCATCTGTGAGTTGTAAATTAAATTGTGTGGAACATTGATAATCAAATTATTTGTGTTCATATATGTGTTATTATGAATTTATCTCTAAGTATCTCGGTGCTATAATTGTATTTACGTTTATTTGCGAGGTGTTTACAAGTAACATAGATTCAAAGATGTACAAAGAAAATACATTTATAACAAACACAAATGCTCCACAATACTATTGTAAATAACTATGTTGCATTCAAATACATAAACACTAACACAGATATACAAAATATATTTATAACCCACAGAACAAATTGCAACTTAACACAGAGACACCAAAATATATTTAGAGCTATCACTGATCAAAGAACATTTTACTCTCTACGGTCCTCAGCAAAGTCTGCTGCGCCTGTGTTTCCCCTGCTTGTGCTCGGTGTAAGGGAAGGGTTGGCCGAGCCGTGGTATATCGTTTCCCAAGGATGGGCTGAAATGAGCTGTCTGAGGCCACGTTCACTGCTATCGTTGATATATAATAATCGTCTGGAATTGTGTATAATGCATAATTACAAAATCTACAGATGTTTCATCCTGGTACACAAATCCACTGCCAAATTAGTTCAACCCCTCACCCGACCCCGTTGTTAAACTTCCCGCGTGGACATTGGTCCAAGCTCTATTGATGGAAAACCCGACCTGCTGCAACAGGTCCCTGCTGCGCCAGAACTGGTCCCAATGCCCCGGATTCTGTAGCCCAACCTCGTGCACCGTTTATCCAGACATACGTTGCTTTTTCCAACCTCAATAGCGCGGGGCACTGGGACTACTCCATGGAATACCTTTCTGGTCCTGCTCATTATTTTCCTCAATTGCACCTGAAACTCTGACTGAAGGAACTCATCCCCTTGTTTCCTTATGTCATTAGTTAGCACATAGTTCACGGCTTATGCAGCTCCCCTTCGCCTTTCAAAATGTTCTGCACCCACTCAGTGATGTCCTTTACCTGGCAGAAGGGAGGATACACACAACGCATGACTCACGTTTACCGTCGCAGAAAGGTACTGACTTTCGAATCGCCAATGACGTCAACTTATGTTACTTTTCACTTTCAAAAGCAAAGTACTGCGAATCCTGTAAGCCTGAAATGAAATCAGGAAATGTTGGATATACTCAGCCAGTCATACAGCATCTCTGGAAAGATTCCTGATGACGGGGTTGTGATACAATGTCATTGTCATGAAGCATCAACAATGCAATCCAGATACGGTCCGACATTGTAATCCCAAAGCGCCAGTTTGTGGGTATTGAAACCAATCCGGATACCACGCATTAATCTGGTAGCTCAATTTTTGTTGTTGTTCTGGTAAAGTCGCAACAGCAGAGGACTGCAACGAAATATCCAAATCTTTAAGATAAATCATATGTTTTACAATTAATAAAACGAGCCAGTTCCAAAAGACATTCAATTTTAAAAACGGTTAACTTCCGCCGTTTAATTTCCGCCATGTCTGCCGGGGAAAAACACAGGTTTTGGCTGTTTTTTTTGATTGCAGTTCATTGCTGTTGCGACTAGTTTACTTTGAACATTCTCCCTTTAAACATTCTCACAGAGGCCGCCGAACTGTTTCACGAGTTCTTGACATCAACGTTTACTCACCCCTGTGACCGCCACCTAGTGGTTAGGATGCAACGCTCTCTCCCCGTCTGCATAGGTTCGATGCCCATTCTGGGATTTATTAAATTAAAATGAAGCTTATTCAATTAATTTCATAACGTTCTGTGAAAGATTAATAATTATTGCAATCGCCATTGACAACTTGTCACGTTTGTTTCAGACTGAGGGAAATACATGGCAACAGAGAGCCTGCCAAATTTCCAACAATTGCGGTTTCTCAGGGCATGTATGATGTCAGCAAACTCCCGTCGAGGCCTCTCAAGTGCGCTTCTCAGAGCGCGATGTGTGTGCGCTGAAAACCAGCACTGGGACAGTCAAAATGGCTTTTGACAGATCCAACGCATCCCCGAGGGAAGGGTCATTGCGGTCGGAGATTTGCGCTATTTTACCAAATCTTGCCGAAAAGATCTCCTTTAAAATCTAACGCCTGGTAAAGGTGACAGAGATAGATAGGCAGTGGGAGAGAGTTATGTGCATGTCAGAGAAAGAAAGAGACAGACAGGTGGTTTTGATGAAGAAGAGAATGTCCGGAGAGACAGAAAGCGAGGCAGACAGATTTTTAAAGAAAGAGAGAGAGAGCGACAGACGCGGGGGTGGGGCGACAGACTGAGTTAATTGTGGTGGGGGATATAGAGAGCGACAATACTGAGGCGAGGGGGCGGCAAGATCGACCGACAGGGTGAGAAACGGATAGAGACAAAGTGGGTGGAAGGGAGATATGATGGGTGACAAAGAGAGAGATAGACGTGGAAGGCTGAAGGGCGGAGGCAGTCGGCTGAGAATGATGGAAGGGGGAATTGCGTGACAGACAGGCGAGGCAGAAAGGGAAGACTGATGGAAGGCAGATAGAGAGCGACAGTCAGGGGCAGACAAGGTTGAATAGTGGAAGGGGACAGTAATTGACAGACAGGGGAGGCAGACGAGGGTTAGCCAGAAAGATAACACACTGGGCTGAGATAGAGATGAAGAGAGAGAGACAGACGGTGGGTGAGGCAGTGAGAGTGAGAGAGAGGGGGTGAGACAGACGTGTAAGAGACAGATAAATAAAGAGTTTGGTGAAACAATCGGGGCAAGCAGAGCAAAACGGCGAGAGATACAGATGGGGCAGACAGCAACGGCAGACGGATGAGGAGACAGAGACAGAGAGAGAGGCATACAGAAGAGACAGGAACAGAAAGACATATGAGGAGGCAGAATGAGAGAGAGATACGGCGGATCAGAGTGAGAGACAGACATGGGTAGGTGGGTGGGAAGAGAGATAGAGTGATGGAGACAGGCGGTGGAAAAAGACAGATGGCAAGACAAAGAGAGGCAGGTGGGGGAGAAAGAAGGAGAAGACAGACCGGGAAAACACAAAGAAAGAGAGTGAGAGAAACCATACCGTAGCAGAGTGGGAATGTTAATGAACTACTAATCCAGAGGCCTGGTCTAAAGATCGCCGAGATGTAAGTTCAAATCCTGCCACGGCAGCTGAAAAATTTAAATTGAGTTAATTACATGAATCTGGATTTAAAGATCTAGTATCAGAGACGACCATGATAGTACTGGATTGTCATAATTATCCATCTTGTTCACTAATGACCTTTTGGGGATGAAATATGCCGTCCTTTCCTGGTCTGGGCTATACATGATTTCAGTCGCAGAACAATGTGGTTGACACTTCAATGCCCTCTACAATGGCCCAGCGAAACACTCAGTTGAATCAAACTGCAGCGACAAAGTCGGCACTGTGGGAGTTCCTTCACCACACGGACTGAAGCGGTTAAAAATAGTCTGCTCACCACCACCTTCTCCGGGGCAGTTTCAGAAGGGCAATAAAGGAAGGAAGGCCTTGGTAGCGACGCCCACATTTCTGATTTCATTTTTTAAAAAAATTTTGGAGACAGGGGAAGAGGCCGACAGAGAGAGATATCGAGACAGAGGTAGACGGCGGGGTAATCGATGGGTCAAACAGAGTGAGAGTGATGAAGAGACAGCAGGGAGATAGACGTGGGCGGAAAGAGGGAAAGAACCAGATGGCGGAGTCTGATAGACAGATCGGCAACGGAAAGAGAGATAAACATTTGGCGGTGACAGAGAGAATGAGAGATGTGGAGACAGAAGTGATTACACGTGCGGAGGGTTAGAGTGGGACAGACGTGGGAGAGAAATGGGCAGAAAAGAGACCGGAAAGACAGGGAGAAAACGACGTGGTTGACGAAGCAAAAGAGCTGGGGGAGCGAGAGACAGCGAGCGAGAGCAACAAATTGGGTGTGGTGGGATAGAGATTGACTGGAAGAATGGTGCATTGCGACAGGTTGCGGTAGATAGATGATATGTTACAAAGACAAAGGCTGAGACGGTGCTCGACGGGAGCAGGCAAACTGGTGAGCCAGAGGGGCAACAGAGAGATTGAGAGAAAGACAGGTGAGAGATAGGAAGGAGATAGAGAGGGGCGGTGGGGTGGGCGGTGCACAGAGAGAGATAGAGAGAGACCTACAGGAGGTGATAGATAGAGAGAGACAGACCGTGTGGTGGAGATAACCGACTGGAAAAGTAAAAGAAGCATACAGAGTGGGTGAGGTTGATGGTGGTAGACAGACGGGAGGATGTAGAAGGGGAGAGAGATATAGCAGAGGGAAACGGGCAAGACAGAAATAGAACAGACGAATCAGACAGACACAGAAAAGTTAAGGAGAGAGAGAGCAAGACTGGGGAGACAGAGAGGGTGAAAAACGGGGAATTAAACAGGAGGGAGACAGGGAGGTAACGACAGAGACAGACAGTGAGAGAGAAAGGTCGACAGACGGCGGGGCCAGACGGACAGAGAACTGCAAGGGAGAGACTCGAGAGACAGACGGGAGAGGAACGGAGGGGAAGAGACTGATGGGCACAGACGGGAGACAGAAATAGAGATAACAGCAGAGGAAAGAAAAATATAGTGGGAGTCAGACGGAGAGACAGGCGGGAGGGGCACAGAGAAAGAGAGACGGGGGTTACACAAGTGGCGAGAAAGATGGAGGAGTGATAGGTTGGGCAAGAGAGTGTTGGAAACAGATGGGGAGACAGAAAGAAAGACAGACATGAGGAGACAGAGCACGAAAAACAAACGGCGAGGCACTTTCCAGTTCCGCTCTCTCGTCCAATTTTAGTGAAGAAAAATGTAATTGGCACTTTAAATAGTGTCGTGGAACATAATGTTGCAAAGAGACGATTATTAAGTGTTTGTGACAATAACTATGCAGATATAGGTCCCAGTGACGAAGTGTAAATTATTTCATATTGAACCTAAGAAAGATGGATCAGAGTATATTATACTTAGAAACTGTGCCTGACAATGATATTTAGGGGTGCAACTACTGCAGCTCACCTAATCCCCCTGTTTTTGCTGGTCATCATTCTCGTATTTTGAACACCAAATGCACCTGTTTCTGAAACTCCTAATTTCCATGTATCCGAGCTCTGAATTCCCCATGTTTAAAGAGCTCCTAATTCCTCTTTTTCAGGAGATCCTTATCCCTCTGTTTCTGGAGCTCCTAATTCCTCGTTTCAGGAGCACCTAATTCCTCTGTTTCTGGAGCTCCTTATCCCTCTGTTTCAGGAGCTCCTTATCCCTCCGTTTCAGGAGCACCTAATTCCTCTGTTTCTGGAGCTCCTTATCCCTCTGTTTCAGGAGCTCCTAATTCCTCAGTTTCAGGAGCTCCTTATCCCTCTGTTTCAGAAAATCTTGATTCCCCTATTTCAAGAGCTCCTTATCCCACTGCATCTGGAGCTCCAAATTCAGCTGTTTTTGGAGCTCCTTATCCCTCTGTTTCAGGAGCTCCTTATCCCTATGATTCTGGAGCTCCGAATTCTCCATTTTCTTGCACTCCTCATTTCTCTATTTCAGCAGCTTCTAATTCTCCAGTTTAAGGTGCTCCTCATTTCCCTGTGTCAGGAACTCCAGATTACCCTCTTTCTTGCGCTCCAATTACACTGTTTCTGTAGCTCTTCCTTCTAATGTTTCAGTAGCATCTTTGTCCCATGTTTTGGACTAAATAATGCCCCTGTCACTGGAGCTCATACTTCCCCTGTATCAGGTGAACCTCGTTCACCTCTTTCTTCAACTGCTAACTCTCCTTTTCTGCTGCTCATTATCCCCCTGCATAATAAGGTAAAGTGCTGGAGCTCATAATTTTCCTCTTCCTAATTACCCTATTTCTGGCGCTCCTACTTTCCCTGATTATGATGCCCCCTCCTAACGTCGCAGTATTTGGAGTTAAGAATTCCATTGTAATTGTAGCTCTCTCGTAATCTCCCTGTTTATTTAGCTCTCTACTAATTTTCAGGTTTCTGTTAATGGTCTCCTAATTCACCCATACCTGGAGGTCCTAATTCCCCTGTTTCTGTTGATCCTAATTCTCCGTTTTTCTGGAGATCCTAATTCAACTGTTTCTTGATCCAATTTCCCGTCATTCTTGGGCACTCTCATTCCGTTCTTTCTGCAGATCAACCAATGCTGATGTTTCAGAGCTCCTAATTTCTTTGTTTCCAGAGCTCCTAATTGCCCTGTTTCCGGAGCTGCTAGTTCCCCTGTTTCTGCTGCCCCATCCCAATTCATTCTTTTTATGAATAACCTAACTCCGCTGTTTCAGCAGCTCCGACTTCTGCTGTATCTGGTGCATTTAATTCCACGTGTGTACACCACCTGAAGTAATGAAAGCCGTTTGCTTTAAGAAGCTGATGGCACATTTTCAACATTGTCGATCTGCTTGCATAGGCAGGACAAGCGGTGAAGTGGACATTCTTGCACAATATTTCTGTTTGGATGCAAAAAGCAGGAAATTGAATGCCTAGCGTTGCTTCAAACCTGAGAGGAGGTGCCCAGAGTTTAAGGCGAATACCTGCTAATCCATTGTGATCTGCATGCGTGGCTCCGAATCGCATACTCACCCTTATTGTGTAAAGCGTTTGAAGCCTCTTGTTGTTTTGTCAATCACGTAAATACCTTTTACTTTCAAGGATGCTGTACTTGGGTCATGTCATGTCTCAAATTAAGATAGGGCCTGTAATTCCGGCGTCACTGTGTCTGTACGGAGTACGTACGCAACCGGCAAGCACCCACAAAAGCCCTTCTTTGACGTGCGAGGCGCATGCACTGAAAACCAGGTTTTCCAATGTCAAATTCTTGCTTGACAGACCCAACGCTTCTTCAGGAGAAGGACATTCGCGTGTGTATGCGCTATTCGCCCATCAATTGCCCAGCGAATGTCCTTAAATTGCTTGCGCCTGGGAAAAGCAGGTGCATAACCTGCTTTTTTCAGCGTAAGAGTTTTTAAACATGTAAAAAATATAAAAACATATAGAAAGAAAATGTAATAACATTTTTATGTTTAAAAACTCTGTCCACTAAGGAAGGTTTATTTTAACCCTAAATATCAAACTTTAAAAAAAAAATCCGAATAATATATTTTTTCTAACACATTTCTTAACTTTAATTTAAATTAATATTACATACGTGAGGTGTTTTTTTTAACTTTTTATATGTGTTTGGGTGATGGGGCTGTTTTCATTCGTAATACTGAGAATCCCTACTTCCGGAGATGCTATTATTACGAATGATAATACTGTACATTCATTGGCTGTCCAGAGCCAGGTGAATTCAGCTTCTCCCTCCACAGCTCCAAGACGTGAAGGCACTGCGAAGCGCGGGAAGAGAAGGCCTCAGATGCGGAGTATGCAGAAGCAAAAGGTAGGTGTGGAACGTTATCATTATTTGCAGCCGAGCGCCTGGGGGAAGCCGAGCACAATGACTTCAGGCCCAATATAGTCAACAAAGATAACATTTACCTTCTTATGTTGTTATCCGCAGGACTATGGAGAAGGGGACTAATTTGTTCGCTCTCTCAGTGACACAGCACAGCCACGTTGGGCCGAATAGCTTTCTTCACGACCGTCAGAATAATCCGTTTTAATATAAAATGGGTTACGCACTTTACTGTCGGCTGCTCATTGGTCTCCGGCCTTGAATCTCTCTTTGTGATTTTCACAGTGGAAATGCGAGAGGTCATGGATCATTTTGTGTCTGTCTAAACCGATATGCTGTCAGTCCAGGATCAATCTGTGTCTGTTTTCAAAGGGATTTGTTCTCAGTCCCGGGTCATTCTGGGCCAGTTTAAAATTAAAGAATTCTCAGTCCAATAACATTCTATATCTGCTTCACAGGGAATTGCTTTCAGTCCCGCAAATTTCTGTGTCTGTTTAAAAGGGATATGCTATCAGTCCCGGATCATTATGTGTCTGTTTAAAAGGGATGTGCTGTCTATTCCGGATTTCAAATTTCAAATTTCAACAACTGCCTTTGGATGGTGTAGGAATTTAAGCTTGTTTGTGAGTTTGTGTAAGAGAGAGAGGGAGAGAGTGCAAAAGTGTTGTGCGATGGTGCTTGGCATTTCGTATCATGTATGAAAAAAGGCATCACATGGAATTTGAAGCCATGCCGATTTTTTTGAACACTCCTTCGCGGAATATCTTACAGGAGAAGAATCTGCTGTGGGATCTTGCCATTCCACATCTGAAAAAATGCAAAAAAACACAAGTTAGAAACATACGGATTCCAGCGAGGGCTTGCGTGTGTGCTTTGTGACATGATGTCCTTAACCACCTTATTTTCAAATTCAAATCAAATCAAAACAGGACAAGACAAGACTTGACTGACTGACAGACTTTGTTAATATATTTATATTTATATATATATTTATAAGTATATAAGCGTGTGTGTGTGAGTGAATACTTATATACTGTGTATAACTCCCCGATTTTTAACTTTCACAATAAATGTGCTTTTTCTGATCTGCCTGCACTGGACTCTATTGCTTTTGTCCACTTTCGCAGCACAAGCAGCTGCTGTCGGATCCTGACATTGCACATCTGAAAAACAGCAGAGAGACACACGTCACTTTAAAAGATGGTCGTTGCCTCCCACATCTTCCCTCGTGGCTTGTCTTCCACCATGGGCTGACGGTGCCTGTTGGTATTTACTGGGTGCACACCCTTATCTCCAATGGTAAACATCTAGACACACAAAGCCTTCGTTCGATCTAAAAATAATTACATTATTAATTGATTATATATTTATTGAAATCAAATCAATTTCAAATTTTGTCAACTAAACTTAATATCTATACATTTCTTTAAAAATTAAGTAGATAAATGTTCTTAAATTGTTTTTTTTCTGGAGGGTTTTACTTCCCTCCGGCCTTCCTGCCTGTCTATCACCTTGGGCTTCAATCACCTTCCCAGCCCCACGTGTTTCGGAGCCCCACGCTCACTCACGCACAGCACAATTGCGTTCAGGGATGATAGAAATCCCACTTTATTCTTTTAAAAGAGAACTGCTGTCAGTGAAGGGTCATTCTACACCTGTGTTAAAGGGATGTGCTTGCAGTCCCTGATCATTCTGTGTCTGTTTAAACGGGATGGTTGTAAGTTTCGGTTCACAATCTTTCTCTTTAAGACAGATTTTCGCATAGTACCGGATCACTATGTATATTTTGAAAAGGAGTCTGATTTCAGCTGTGATGACCGAATTGTTAAGCTGTTGTGTTCCAAGTTAGAAGCCCAGCTAAAGTGCGCACCCAGATCGCAGCGCTTCTGTTCATTTACTTGAAATATGCTCATCTTTTCCAAAACCCACTACTTTGTACAGTTATTGCCCCGAATTTGCTCCTAATATAAAAAACAATATTTTTTTTCCTCGTGGCAGGAGCCGCGTGGCGTAATGGATAAGGCATCTGACTTCAATTGTAACCGCGACGTTATTGGAAATTTGCAGATTTGAGTCGAGCCGCGGTAAATTAAATCGCTGCGCGAAATGTTATATTCTTTGTTGTCATTCTGCTGCAAAACCAGCCATCTCGTACAGTCACTGACCTGAAGGAAAGGAAGGCTGTTTGCTTTAAGAAGGTAATGGCACATTTTCAATATCGATCCTGTTGCACGGACAGAACAAGCGGTGATGTAGACTTTCTTTAACATTATTTCTGTTTGAATGCAAAAAAGCAGCAAATTCAATTGCTGATGTAGCTGTTAATAGGAGACGAGGTGGCTGCCAACGACAGGCGATGGACGTCTAATCCAGTGTGCTGTGCAGGTTAAACAATTGATTCCTTCGGTTACTTTTTCAATCATATTTAATGTCATGGCCAAATTCAACATTTCATGACAAGGATGCTGCACTTCGGTCATGTAATGTTTCAAATTAATAATATATTGATCAAAGGGAAAACATTAGTAGGGCTATGGTCATTTGGGACTAATTAGATAGGTCTCTGAGAGACAGCACATGCAGGATGGGCCGAATAGTGAGCTACCGTCAGAGTCTGAGACCTACGCTTCTCGCTGTCGGCGGCTTGTTGGTCTTGGGGTAGGATTGTTTTGGGATTTTCAAATTGAAATGCGAGAGATCCCGGGTTCAAAGCACGAACGAGCTCCGCCAGCTTTTAGTCAAAGATCCGCTTCTCACAGCCGGTCGACATGTGAGAAAAATTATGAATGAAAACGTGTGATTTCGCGGAGTTGTTCCCACTGCGTTAAAATCGCAGAGTTTCACAGGAACAAGGTGAAAGTTAATAACTGAGTAAAATTAAACTCTCTCGGATATACTCGGCTCGGTGTCTCATTGGACAACCTAAACCAGTATTTAATTTCGGTCAATACTTGATCAGGAAATCTTCCTTTCTGCACGCATGAGCTCATCTCAATTGGGATAAGCATACATTCAGCGTCAATATTAACTTCAACGTGATACACTCTCTGCCCTGAATATGAGTGCGTCCTGTTTATCTAGCGCTGAAATGTTGTGAGAAGATGGCTTTTGAATTAATCCCTTGGCTGCCGAATTCAAACGTACAAGAAATCAATCCGGAGTGATGAAGCTGCCTGGTCTGATTAAAAGGCGTTGACAACCAATATTTTAGGAATTTTATAGACTTCTGGCCTCAACATTAGCTTCAAAGTATCGGATCATAAGCACCGCTCCCATTGTCTGGTAATGGTTCTGCTGTTCCCACTAACACATCCTCTGGACCATCCTTTGTTACGTTATTGCCCGATTACCACTCACTTTGGCGTTTCCCATTGTGCCATTTATTAATTAATCACTGCTGCGTTTCACTGTACACAGGCGCTCGCTTTTGTCCTTTCTCGCTGCCTATATTTACCAGGCTCTTTTTTTGTTGAAAAAAATCAGTAATCTTTAACTTTTCCCTGAAATATCGGCGTGATTATCCGACTGAACGTGAAAACGTGTAAATTGGATTTGTCGGGTTGGTTTTAATTCCCTCCCTCCTTCCTGCCTTCTATCACCTGGGGCATCAACAACCGTCCCAGCCCCACGTGGTCCTGAGCCCCACGCTCATTCACGCACAACCCAATTGTCTTCAGGAATTATAGAAGTCTCACTTTATTCTTTTCCGGTTCATAATTTGCACATGGAAGTCCGATTTTCTCATAATGCCGGATCATCCTGTATAGTTTTAAAAGAAGTGTGAGTTCAGCTGCGATGATCGAATTGTTAAACTATTGTGTTTCAAGCTATATTGACGTTGCCTGTGCCCGGGCGCATCCATATCGCAGCGCATCGATTCATTACTCGAAATATGTTCATGTTTTCCGAAATGCACTCCTTGATCGAAACCTTGTCCCAAATTTGCTCTCAATATAAACAGCAACAAATTTTGCGCGCACGGTAGCTGCTGCGTGGCGTAATGGACAAGACGTCTGACTTCGATTGTTGAACGCAATGTTATCAGAAGATTGAAAGTTCCAGTCCTGTTTGCGGTCAACCATCTCTCCGCATGAAATTTTATATTCTTTGTTTTGATTCTGCCTCAAAACCAACCATCTCGTTCAGTCACTAACCTGAAGTAAAGGAAAGCTTTAAGAAGCTAATGGCACATTTACATCACTGACGATCTGGTTGCACGGGCAGAACAGGCGGTGAAGTAGACTTTCGTGCACATTATTTCTGTTTGGATGCAAAAAGTAAGGGATGGATGTCTGACGTTGCTGTAAATGAGAGACGAGGTGGCCGAGAGGTTCAGGCAATGGATTGCTAATCCAGTGTGCTCCCACCCTCGTCGTTATTGTATTAAACATTTAACCCGTCGAGTTTATTTGTCAATCACATTTGACCTCAAAATTCAACTTTTACTGACAAGGATGCTGCACTTTGTTTAAGTTGTGTCTCAAATTAATAATACATTCATCAAAGGGAAACCATTAGCAGGACTATGGAGAGGGGGTCTCATTAGATAGGTCTCTGAGAGTCAACACAGGCACGGTGGGCCGAATAGTAAACTACCGTCAGAATCTGTGAGCTACGCTCCTCACTGTCGGCGTCTCGCTTTTCTCGAAGTATGATGCTCATTTAGCGATATTCATAATTAAAATGCGAGAGGACACGGGTTCAAATCCAGGACGACCCCTGCCAACTTTTAATCAAAGCACCGCTTCTCAGCCAATCGACATGTGAGAAAACGAACATATTTCAAATTAAAACTTGTGATTTCGCTCCGTTGTTCCCACAGCATCCAAATCATCGAGTTTCAGAGGAGCAAAGTGAACCTCATCGAACTGAGTAAAGTTAAAGTATCTCAGATGTACTCGACTCTGTGTTTCATTGGACAACCTAAACTCGTGTTTGGTTCCGGCCAATACTTGATCAGTATAACTTCCTTTAGCACGCATAAGCGCACCTCCATTGAGATAAACATACATTCCGCGTCTATCTCCACTTCAACGTGAAATATACTCTGCTTTGAATATGAGTGCGTCCTGTTTCTCTAGCGCTGAAAAGATGTGAGAAGCTGGCTTTTGAATCAGTCCCTTGGCTGCCGAACTCAAACCGTACAGGAAATCATTCTTGGATGGCCAAGCTGCCTGGTCTGATTAAAAGGCGTTCACATCCTTTAATTCAAGCATGTTATAGTCTTCTTGCCTCAACATTAGGTTCAACGTATCGGATCACGAGCACCGCTCCCATTGTCTGGTAATGGTTCTGATGTTGCCACTAACACCTCCTCTGGACCATTCTTTGTTACTTTATTCCCCGATTACTACCCACTTTGCCTTTTCGCATTGTGCCATTTATTATTTAATCACTCCTACGCTCCACTGTATCACAGACATCCCCTTTTGTCATTCCTCGCTGCCTATTTCTTCCAGGTGCTACTTATGTTGAAAAAAATCAGCAATCTTTAAATTTTTCCTAAAATATCGGAATGATCATCCGACTGAACGTGGACCCGGGTTCTTCATCCACAGAACCTGCACGACCTGCTGAGTTTTACAGAATTCTCTGTTTTTGTTCATTCTGATTCCGTATCCCTTTTAAGGTGATGTGCTGTCTATCCGGGGTCATTTTCTGCGTCTCTAAAATGCTGTGCTATCAGTCCCGGATCAATCTGTCTCTGTTTGAAGGGACGTGCTGTCTGTCCCGGATTTAAAATTTCAAAAACTGCCTTTGGAATTTTAGTTTATTTGTGTGTTTGTGCAAGCGAGAGAGTGCGTGCAAACGTGCTATCCAATCTTACTGTGCATTTCATTCATGTGAGAAAAAAGGCATTACGTGCAACTTGAAGCTACAGTGATTTGATTGAACGCGCATTCGAGGACTGCCTGACAGGAGAAAAATCTGCTGTTTCATAAATCCATGCTGACTTGGAACGATCCTGTCACTGCTATACAAATGTGCTCCTATTTCATCCTTAATAATAGATTCCAACATTTTCCCCACGACTGATGTCAGGCTAACCGGTCTATAATTATCCGTTTTCTCTCTCCCTCCCTTTTTAAAAAGTGGTGTTACATTAGCTACCCTCCAGTCCATCGAAACTGATCCAGAGTCGATAGACTGTTGGAAAATGATCACCAATGCATCCATTATTTCCGGACCACTCCCTTAAGTACTCTGGGATGCAGACTATCAGGCCCCGGGGATTTATCGGCCTTTAATCCCATCAATTTCCCTAACACAATTTCCCGCCTAATAAGGATATCCTTCAGTTCCTCCTTCTCACCAGATCCTCGTCCCCGAGTACTTCCGGAAGGTTATTTGTGTCTTCCTTCATGAAGACTGAACCAAAGCTTTCGTTCAATTGGTCTGCGATTTCTTTGTTCCCCATTACGAATTGACATGAATCCGACTGCAAGGGACCAACATTTGTCTTCACTAATCTTTTCCTCTTCACATATATATCGAAGTTTTGCAGTCAGTTTTTATGTTCCCGGCAAGGTTCCTCTCGTACTCTATTTTCCCACTCTTAATTAAGCCCTTTAGCCTCCTCTGCTAAATTCTAAATTTCTGCAAGTCCTCAGGTTTGCTGATTTTTCTGGCTAATTTATATGCCTCGTCCTTGGATTTAACACTATCCTTAATTTCCCGTGTTAGTCACGTTTGAGCCACATGCCTCATTTTATTTTTACTCCAGGTAGGGATGTACAATTGGTGAAGTTCATCCATGTGATGTTTATATGTTTGCCATTGCCTTTCCAACGTTAGCCCTTTAAGTGTCATTTGCCAGTCTATTCTAGCCAGTTCACGCCTCAAACCGTGGAAGTTACCTTTCCTTAATTTAGGACCCTAGTATCTGAATTAACTGTGTCACTCTCCATCTGAATGGTTCCCTGGCTGTGAGAATTCTGCATTGTGATTGGCTGCTAGACAGCTTTTTAACGTCACAACACCTCATGCGATGGAATTCCCACTAAACTCTACTGATTTTAACTTCACATCGAAAAGGTCAGACTTCTCGCTACTGAGATCATGAGATATTTACCTGCACCACTGACGTTGTTAGGACACTGTAATGGCAAATAAAACTGCCGCTTTCAAGTCAGAACTTCAGCCAGTGTGCTGTGCGGAACTGTTACAGTCAATGTGACCTGCGATGTAGGATCCTCATCACTCTATTTAAATACCCCGCAAATACTGCTTGCTGCACCCTGCGAATGTCTGGTTTTTCAGGCGTTTCCTGGGGAGGGCGTATAATGAGGCGTTCGGGCCTAATTTTCCATCCGGGATGCTGGCAGAGCACTGCATGACGATTGACATCATAATTTCAGTTAAACTAGAAGGCGGGCCGGTAAGCTTTTGCACCGCCGCAAATCATGAGCTGAATTTTCCAGCCTCGTGGTAAAAGCTGGATAAAACATAGCGATTTTAGCGAGAGCTTGCGTGTGACATGTTGAACTCCTTCCACCTTATTTTCAAATACAAATCAAATCAAGACAAGACAAGACATGACTGACTGACTGAATTTGTTTATGTATATACATATGTAAATATTTATATATAAGCAAATTTACATACATTCCCTACTTTTTAACTTTGACTACAAATGTGCTTTTTCTGTTCTGCCTGCACTGGGCTCTATTACATTTGACATCTTTCACAGCACACGCAGCTGCTGTCAGATCCAGCAGAAAGGCACTCGCGACTTTAAAAGATCGCCTTTGTTGCCCATATCTTCTCTCGTGGTTTGTCTCCCACCATGGGCTTACTGAGTTTGAGTATTTACTGACTGCACCCCCTGATTTCCAATTGAATTCAGCCAGTCACCCAGCCTTCGTCCAACCAAAAGTATACAGATTATGAAACAATTATTTATTTATTTAAATCAAATCAAATTCAATTTTTTGCAATAAAATTGTAATTTTTTTTTTATTATGATAAATATATAATATTTAAATTGGCTTTTTGTCTTGTTTGGTTTTACTTCACTCCCTCCTTCCTGCCTATCTATCACCTGTGGCTTCAACAACCGTCCCAGCCCCGACTGGTCCTGAGCCCCACACTCACTCACTCACAGCCTTCAGGAATGATAGAAATCCCGTTTTATTCTTTGAAAAGGGAACTGCTGTCCGTTAAGGGTCATTCTGCATCTGTGTAAGAGGGATGTGCTTGCAGTCTCGGATCATTTGATGTCTATTTAAATGCGAAGGTTGACAGTTCCCATTCATAATTTGCCCCTTTAAGACGTATTTCCTCATAATCCGGTTCATCCTGTATAGATTTAAAAGGAGTTGATTTCAGCTGCGATGACCGAATTGTTAAACTGTTATGTGTCAAGCTACATTGACGTTGCCTGTGCCCGTGCGCATCCATATCGCAGCGCATCTATTCATTACTCGAAATATGCTCATGTTTTCCGAAATCCACAACTTGATTTCACCTTTGTCCCAAATTTGCTCTCTATATAACCATCAACAAATTTTCTGTAGCCAGCAGCGGCCGCGTGGCCTAATGGATAAGCGTCTGATTTCAATTGTAACCGCGATGTTATCAAAAGGTTGCAGGCTCGAGTCCTGCCGCGGTCAACTAACTCGCCTTGTCGACTTTTATATTCTTTGTTTTATTCTGCCTCAAAACCAACCATCTCGGACTGACATTCACCTGAAGTTCAGGAAGGCTGTATGCTTTCAGAAGCTAATGGCACATTTTCATCACTGTCGATCTGGTTGCACGGGCAGAACAAGCGGTGAAGTAGATTTTCATGCACATTATTTCTGTTTGGATGCAAAAAGTAAGGGATGGATATCTGACGTCGTTGTAAATAGGAAACGAGGTGACCGAGAGGTTCAGGCGATGGACTGCTGATCCAGTGTGCTCCTACCCTCGTCGTTATTGTGTTAAGTATTTGACCCCTCTGTTTTTTTTATCAATCAATCTCATGGCAAAATTCAACATTTACTGACAAGGATACTGCAGTTTGTTTATGCAATGTAATAATACATTCATCAAAGGGAAAACCTAAGCAGGACTATGAAGAGGGGGACCTCCTCTGGCCAATTCTTTGTTATTTTATTGCCCGCTTACCACCCACTTTGCCTTTTCGCATTGTGACATTTATTATTCAATCACTCCTATGCTCCACTGTATCACTTGTGCTTCCTCGCTGATTATTTTATCAGGCGTTATTTTTGTTGAAAAATCTGTAAACTTTACATGTTTTCCTAAAATATCGGAATGATCATCTGACTGAATGTGAACTAGGATCTTCATCCACAGAATCTGCACGACCTGCTGAGTTTTACAGAATTTTCTGATTTTGTTCATACTGTTTCAGTATCCCTTTTCAGGTGATGTGCTGATGGTCGGGGTCATTCTCTGTCTCTCGAAAATGGTGTGCGATCAGTCCCGGTTCGTTCTGTGTCTGTTTAAAAGGGATGTGCTGTCTGTCCCGGATTTCAATTTCAAATTTCAAAAACTGCCTTTGGAGGGTGTAGGAATTTTAATTTGTTTGTGTATTTGTGTAAGCGAGAGAGTGCGTGCAAACGTGCTGCGCGATCTTACTGTGCATTTCATGTCATGTGAGTAAAAAGGCATTATTTGCAACTTGAAGCCACACTGATTTGATTGAACACGCATTGGAGGACTGTCTGACAGAAGAAGAATCTGCTGTGGGATAGCTGAAAGAAGGCAAATTTCATAAGTTAGAACCATAGCGATTTTAGCGAGAGCTTGTGTGTGGGCTGTGTTACCTGATGAAATCCTTCCCCTACATTTTCATACACAAAACAAATCAAGACAAGACAAGACATGACTGACTGACTAACTTTGTTTTTATATATATATATGCATATAAATATTTGTATATACGTATATTTACATACATTGCCGACTTTTTAACTTTCACAATAATTGTACTTTTTTTCTGTTCTGCCTGCACTGGGCTCTATTACATTTGACCTCTTTCACAGCACACGCAGCTGCTGTCAGATCCAACAGAAAGGCAGTCGTGACTTTAAAAGATCGCATTTATTCCCCAATCTTCCATCGTGCCTTGTCTTCCACCATGGTCTGACTGTGTTTGCGTATTGACTGACTGCACCACCTGATTCCCAGTGGAATTCACCCAGTCACACAGCCTTCGTTCAATCAAAAATATATAGATTATGAAACATTACTTATTTATTGAAATCAAATCAAATTCAATTTTAGACAAAAAATATTGTAAAATTATTTATTTTCTTATTATGATAATATATAGATATTTTAAATTGTCTTTTTTTCTGGGTTGGTTTTTTTCCCTCCCTCCTTCCTGCCTGTCTATTACCTGTGGCTTCAATAACCGTCCCAGCCCCGACTTGTCCTGAGCCCCACGCTCACTCACGCACAGCACAATTGCCTTCAAGAATGATAGAAATCCCACATTATTCCATTAAAAGCGAACTACTGTCAGTCAAGGGACATTCTACATCTTTGTAATAAGGATCTGCTTGCTGTTCAGGATCATTCGGTGTCTGCTTAAACGATATGGTTGTCAGTTCCGGTTCATAATTTGCCCCTTTATGACGTTTTTTCTCATAATCTGGATCATCCTGTATAGTTTTAAAAGGAGTGTGATTTCAGCTGCGATGACCGAATTGTTAAATTGTTGTGTTTCAAGCTACATTGACATTGCCTGTGCCGGTGCGCATCCATATCGCAGCGCATATATTCATTACTCGAAATATGCTCAAGTTGTCCAACATTAATTCCTTGAAATAACCCTTGTCCCAAATTTGCTCTAAATATAAAAAACAACACATTTTGTACCAATGGCAGCGGCCGCGTGGCCTAATGGATCAGGCGTCTGAATTCGATTGTCACAGCGATATTATCAGAAAATTGCAGGTTCGAGTCATACCATGGTCAACTAACTCGCCGCTGGAATTTTATATTCTTTGTTATGATTCTGCCTCAAAATCAACCATTTCGGACAGTCACTCACATGAAGTCAAGGAAGGCTGTTTGCTTTAAGAAGCTAATGGCTCATTTTCATCACTGTCGATCTGGTTGCACGGGCAGAACAGGCGGTGAAGGTGATTTCCTTGCACATTATTTCTGTTTGGATGTAAAAAGTAGGGGATGGATGTCTGACGTTGCTGTAAATAGGAGACGAGGTGGCCGAGAGGTTGAGGCGATGGACTGATGATCCAGTGTGCTCGCACCTTCGTCGTTATTGTGTTAAAAAATTGAGCCATCTCTTTTTTTTGTCAATCAAATTTAACCTCATTGCCAAATTCATCTTTTACTGACAAGGATGCAGCTCTTTGGTAATGTAATGTCTCAAATTAATAATATATTCATCAAAGGTTAAACATTAGCAAGACTTTGGATCGGGGGACTCATGAGATAGGACTCTGCGAGTCAGCACAGGCACGATGGGCCGAATAGTAAACTACCGTCAGAATCTGAGAGCTGCGCTCCTCGTTGTCGGTGGCTCGTTGGTCTACGTGTATCATTTTCGTTTTGGGATTTTCAAAATTGAAATGCGAGAGGTTTCAGGTTCAAATCCCAGACGAGCCCTGCCAACTTTTAGTCAAAGAATGGCTTCTGAGCCGGTAAACATTTGAGAAAACGGACATATTTCAAATTAAAACGTGTGATTTCGCTTCGTTGATCCCACAGCGTCCAAATCCTGGAGTTTCCCAGGAGCAAAGTGAAACTCACCTAACTGAGTAAAGTTAAAGTATCTCAGATGTACTCGGCTTTGTGTCTCATTGGACAACCTAATGCCATGCTTGGGACCGGCCAATATTGATCAGTATATCTTCATTTCTGCATGCATGAGCTCACCTCCATTGGGATAAGCATACATTCGGCGTCAATCTTCAATTCAAAGTGAAAGATACTCTGCCCTTAATATGATTGTGTCCTGTTTCTCTAGCACCGAAAAGATTTGAGAAGCTGGCTTTTGAATTAGACCCTTGGCTGCCGAATTCAAACCGTACAGGAAATCAATCCGGGGTGGCCAAGCAGCCTGGTCTGATTAAAAGGCGTCCACACGCTATATTTCTGGATGTTATAGTCTTCTGGCCTCAACATTTGGTTCAGTGTATCGGATCATAAGCGCCGATCCCATTGTCTGGTAATGGTTCTGCTGTTCCCACTTACACCTCGTCTGGACCATTCTTTGTTACTTTATTGCAAGCTTACCACCCACTTTGCCCTTTCGCATGGTGCTATTTATTATTCAATCACTCCTCCGTATCACAGAGATCCCCATTTGTCCTTCCTCGCTGCCTATTTTTTTCCAGGCGCTATTTTAGTTGAAAAAATCTGTAAACTTTACATTTTTCCTAAAATATCGGAATGATCATCTGACTGAACGTAAACCCGGGATCTTCATCCACAGAATCTGCACGACCTGCTGAGTTTTACAGAATTCTCTGTTTTTGTTCATTCTGTTTCCGTATCCCTTTTAAGGTGATGTGCTGATGGTCGGGGTCATTCCCTGTCTCTCGAAAATGGTGTGCGATCAGTCCCGGTTCGTTCTATGTCTGTTTAAAAGGGATGTGCTGTCTGTCCCGGATTTCAAATTTCAAATTTCAAAAACTGCCTTTGGAGGGTGCTGGAATTTTAGTTTGTTTGTGTGTTTGTGTAAGTGAGAGATTGCGTGCAAACGTGATTCGTGATCTTACTGTGCATTTCATGCCGCCTGAGAAAAAAGGCATTACATGCAACTTGAAGTCATACTGATTTGATTGAACACGCATTCGAGGACTGCCTGACTGGAGAAAAATCTGCGGTGGGATTTTGTTATTCCATATCTGAAAGATGGCAAATGACATAAGTTAGAAACATAGCAATTTTAGCGAGAGGCTGCATATGGGCTTTGTGACATGATGAACTCCTTCCCCCTTTTTTTCAAATACAAATCAAATCAAGACAAGGCAAGACAAGACATGACTGACTGACTAACTTTGTTTATATATATATATAGATATATAAGTATTTATATATACGTATAATTACATACATTCCCTACATTTTAACTTTCACAATAAATGTACTTTTTCTGTTCTGCCTGCACTGGGCTCTATTACATTTGAGCTATTTACTAGCACACGCAGCTGCTGTCAGATCCAGCAGAAAGGCACTCGCGACTTTAAAAGATCGCCTTTGTTGCCCACGATGGCTTGTCTTCCACCATGGGCTTACTGTGTTTCGAAAAAGGTGGTGTCTGCTGTGGGTTGTTCAGGGCAGTCTGTGAACCGCAGCCTCATTTGGTCCAGGTGCTTTCTGCAAATTTGTCCATTGTCTAATTTGTCGACAAACAACCTACTCCCTTCTTTAGCTATCACCGTGTCCGCGATCCACTTGGGACAATGTCCATAGTTCAGCACATACACGTTCATTCAGATAAATTTTCCGTGACACAGTAGCGCGACCATCATTTACATTTTGTTGCTGACGCCTGCTCTCTACCTGATCATGAAGTTTGGGGTGGACCAGCGAGAGTCTGCTTTTAAGTGTCCTTTTCATGAGTCGCTCAGCCGGGGGCACCCCTGTGAGCGAGTGGGGTCTCGTGCTATAGCTGAGCAGTATTCGGGACAGGCGGGTTTGGAGTGAGCCTTCTGTGACTCGTTTAAGGCTCTGTTTGATGGATTGTACTGCCCACTCTGCCTGCCCTTTGGAGGCTGGTTTAACTGGGGTCGAGGTGACATGTTTGATCCCATTGCGGGTCATGAATTCTTTAAATTTGGCACTGGTGAAACATGACCCGTTGTCACTGACCAGTATGTCAGGCAGGCCGTGGGTGGTAAATATGTTCCTCAGGCTTTCAATGGTAGTGGTAGCGGTGCTTCCCGACATTATTTCACATTCAATCCATTTTGAAAAAGCATCCACCACCACCAGGAATATTTTACCTAGAAATGGGCCGCATAGTTGACATGGATCCTCGACCATGGTCTGGAGGGCCAGGACCACAAACTTAGCGGTCCCTCTCTTTGCGCGTTGGTCAACTGAGCACATACGCTGCATTGCCATACACAGGAATCTAAGTCAGAGTCGATACCGGGCCACCACACGTGGGATCTGGCTGTCGCTTTCATCATTACGATACTCGGGTGTTTGCTGTGGAGATCCGAGATGAACGTCTCCCTGCCCTTTTTTGTTAGCACGATGCGGTTGCCCAACAACAGGCAGTCTGCCTGACTGGACAGCTCGTCCTTTCGCCGCTCGAACGGCTTGATTGGCTCATGCATTTCAACGGGGATGCTGGCCCAGCTCCCATGCAGTACATAGTTTTTTACTAGAGACAGCAGAGTATCTTGGCTGGTCCAAGTCCTAATCTGGTGGGCCGTGACAGGTGATTTATCATTTTCAAACGCTTCCCTAACCATCAACAAGTCAGCGGACTGCGCCACCATCAACAAGTTTGCAGGCTGCGCCATTTCCATCCCCGTGGTGGGCAATGGTAGCCGACTGAGAGCATCCGCACAGTTCTCAGTGCCTGGCCTGTGGCGGATGGTATAGTTATACGCTGAGAACTTGAGTGCCCACCTTTGCATGCGGGCTGAGGCATTAGTATTTAACCCCTTGTTTTCAGCGAACAGGGATGTGAGGGTAGTATTTAACCCCTTGTTTTCAGCGAACAGGGATGTGAGGGGTATGTGATCGGTTTCCAGCTCAAATTTGAGGCCAAACAGGTACTGATGCATTTTCTTTACCCCGAACACACATGCTAGTGCCTCTTTCTCAATCATGCTGTAGGCCCTCTCGGCCTCAGACAGCTCCTGGAAGCATAGGCGACAGTTTGCAACTTGCCCGCAATGTCGGCTTGTTGTAATACACACCCGACACCGTACTACGACGCATCACATGCTAGCACAAGTCTTTTACATGGGTTATACAATACAAGCAGCTTGTTGGAGCATAAAAGCTTTCTGGCTTTCTCAAAAGCAATTACTTGTTTTTTTTTCCCCTTAAACAGTTCTCACCTTTGTGCAATAACACATGTATGGGCTCTAAAAGGTGCTTAACCCCGGTAGGAAGTTACCAAAATAGTTGAGGAGTCCCAGGAACGACCGCAGATCCGTGACGTTCTGTGGCCTGGGCGCATTCCTGATAGCCTCTGTCTTGGCGTCTGTAGGCCGAATGCCGTCCGCCGTGATCTTTCTCCCCAAAAACTCCACTTCTGTTGCCATGAAGATGCATTTCGACCTCGTCAGCCGCAGCCCTCCACGATCCCGTCGCTGTAGGACCTCCTCCAAGTTTTGACTGTGTTCCGTGGTGTCCCGACCCATAACCAATATGTCGTCCTAAAGGACCACCGTGTGTGGTACTGACTTGAGTAGGATCTCCATGTTTCTCTGGAAGATCGCTGCAGCCGACCGAATTCCAAACGGGCATCTGTTGTAGATGAATAGTCCCTTGTGCGTGTTGATGCAGGTGAGGCCCTTCGAAGATTCCTCCAGCTCCTGCGTCATGTAGGCCAAAGTCAGGTCAAGCTTGGTGAACGCCTTGCCTCCTGACAGCGCGCCAAATAGGTCGTCTGTCTTAGGTCGCGGGTATTGGTCCTGTAGCGAGAAACGATTTATAGTTACTTTATAATCGCCGCAAACCCTGACCGTGCCATCACTTTTGTGTACTGGAACAATCGGGCTGGCCACTCGCTGAATTCCACGAGGGAGATGATGCCCTCGTGTTGCAGCCTGTCCAGCTCGATTTCCACTCTCTCCTCATCATGTGTGGTACCGCTCGCGCCTTTTGGTGAATGGGTCGTGCCTCTGGGACCAAGTGGATCCGCACATTCGCCCCGGAAAAGCTTCCAATGCCTGGCTCAGAAATGGAAGGAAATTTGTTCATAACCTGGGTACATAAGGCCTCATCGTCATGTGATAGCGCTCGGATGGTATCCCAGTTCTAGCCGATTTTGCCCAGCCAGCTCCTTCCAAGCACTGTGGGGCCATCGCCCGGGACAATCCAGAGTGGCAGTTTGTGCACCGTGCCCTCGTAGGTGACCTTGACCATGGCGCTGCCCAGGACAGTGATAAGCTCTTTGCTGTACATTCTCAGTTTCGTGTGGATGGGGCTTCGGGCTGGTCTGAATGCCTTGTTGCACCACAGTCTCTCAAACATATTTTTAATCACGATGGATTGGCTAGCGCCAGTGTTTAGTTCCATGGTTATGGGTAAGCCATTTAATTTTACATTTAGCATTATAGGTGGACATTTCGTCGAAAAAGTATGCACCCCGTGTACTTCAGCATTTGCCTCCTCTCTCTGAGGCTCTAAATTGCTTTGATCCACCATGGACCGATCTTCCTCTGCCACATGGTGGTTAGCAGGTATTGCAGAGCTTGCAGCTCATTCGCAAGGCCGTTGGAGATGCCCCATTCTTCCACAGCTATTGCAAACATACCCTTTGAAGCGGCATGAATAGGTTGAATGGAAGCCTCCACAACGCCAACAAGGTGTGAATTGCCTTGCATTCATCCTTTGTTGGGGACTCTGAGGCCTGCTTCCAGTTGCAGACTCGTGGTTTCTGCCCTGTACATGTCTGCTCACAAAAACAGTTCCACTTAATTTATGAAGATTGCTAGCACTTGTGTGCTGAGAGGTTTGTTTGGTGTTATCACTGGTGGACATAAATACCTGTGTTATCGCAATGACCTTACTGAGGGCCGGTGTCTCTACAGCCAAAAGCTTTCGTAGGATGGTCTCGTGGCCAATGCCCAGTAGAAGAAAGACTCTGAGCATTTGCTCCAGGTAGCCATCAAAGTCACATTATCCTGCAAGTCGCCTTAGCTCGGCGACGTAGCTCGCCACTTCCTGATCTTCAGATCGCTGGCACGTGTAAAACCGATACCTCACCAAAGCACGCTCTCCCTCGGGTTATGATGCTCCCGAACCAGTGTACACAGCTCCTCATACGACTTATCTGTGGGTTTCACTGGAGCCAGAAGATTCTTCATGAGGCTGTAGGTCGGTGCCCCACAGAATGTGAGGAGGACCGCTCTCCTTTTTGCAGCACTTCATTCTCCGTCCAGCTCATTGGCTACAATGTACTGGTCTAGCCATTTGACATAGGATTCCCAGTCCTCACCCTCCGAGAACTTCTTCAGGATGCCAACAGTTTGCTGCAAGTTTGTGTTGGATTCGTATTCTCGTCGCCAGTTATTGTGGTCCTAACACAGATGATGCTGCACACAGGGAGATTAAAGTAAGAGTGACCTCAGTCTTTCATAAGACACTCCAGAGTGAGAAGCTCGCCTTAGGGGCCGGCTTACATACAGTGCTCCCAAGTAGTGCTGGAATCCCTTGGGACTTCAGGGGATGAGCTCCCTGGTGGCAGAACATGGGAATGCATGCTTTACAGATACACAACACATACATTGCCTCAACTTTGAATTCTGGCAACATCACTTGTGTTTAACCTTCGCCGCACCTCCGCCACGATCTCTTACCGTTCCTCCACCACGACCTCTCACCGTTCCACCACCACGACCTCTCGTCACTCCTCCACCACGACTTCTCACCGCTCCTCCACCACGACCTCTCACCGTTCCAACACCACGATCTCTCACCGCTCCTCCACCACGACCTCTCACCACTCCTCCACCACGACCTCTCACCGCTCCTCCACCACGACCTATCATCACTCCTCCACCACGATCTCTCACCGTTCCTCCACCACGATCTCTCACCATTCCTCCACCAAGATATCTCAGCGTTCCTCCACCACGATCTCTCACCGTTCTTCCACCACGATCTCTCACCGTTCCTCCACACTTACCTTCGAGTTGCTCCGCTGTACCTGGATCCCGCCGATGTTCCTGCCCATGCACCAAACGGCGACATGGGTTTTTATGACGTGCAGCAGAGCAGGTCTCCAGCCGTCCTCGTTAACCCTTGCCACTGGACCAAGACCTCGCTCTATCAAGCCCGTGTAGTGGCTGGTGTGCAATGGTCACACCACATTAAAACCATCCACCCACAGGCATCTTCCACCCTTTGATTGGAGTTCAGGACTGCAACATCGGGTCCTTCATTGAAACACCTGTTAACCCATGTGGAAGTAAGCCTTCCTCGTTCAAGGATCCACCTATGATGATGATGATGATGATGTGTGGGACCTTTCCAAATGCCTGCTGGAAACCATCAGATTAAATCAAGTGAGACCCGTCCCTTGATTCAGTTTTCACTGACCTTGCCTTAGGAAGGCTACATTGGCTTTGGAGGGAGCACTCTGTCGGTTTCCCATAATGATACCTGGAATCCAAGGTTTAAATTAAGATATGAGATTACACCCACTGGAAATTACAGGGTCGAGCAGTGATTTGATCAAAAGTTTCAAGATAATAAGGGAGCAGATAGATTAGGTGGAGAGAAATGATTCCCGCTGGTTGGGGAGTACCAGACTAGGGGCCATAGTCTAAACATTGGAGCCAGACGTTTCAGGAGTGAAATTCGGAAACATTCCTACACACACATGGTGGGAGAGGAATGGAACTTCCTTCTGAAAAGGGCAGTTGGTGCGGGGTCAGTTGTTCATTTTACATCGCATTTTGACCAAAATTATTAAGGAATATGGGCCAAAGGTGGGTATATGGAGTTTCGTCACAGATCAGCCATGATCACATTGAATGGCGGAACCGGCTCGAGGGGCTGAATGGCCTCCTCCTTTTCCTGTGTCACAGGCTCTAGGGGCTGAATGGCCTCCTCCTGTTCCTGTGTAACAGGCTCGAGGGCCTGAATGGCCTCCTCCTGTTCCTGTGTAACAGGCTCGAGAGGCTGAATGGGCCTCATCCTGTTCCTGTGTAACAGGCTCGAGGGGCTGAATGGGCCTCCTCCTGTTCCTGTGTAACAGACTCGAGGAGCTGAATGGGCCTCCTCCTGCTCCTGTGTAACAGGCTCGAGGGGCTGAATGGGCATCCTCCTGTTCCTGTGTAACAGGCTGAAGGGGCTTAATGGGCCTCCTCCTGTTCCTGTGTAACAGGCTCGTGGGGCTGAATGGACTCCTCATGTTCCTGTGTAACAGGCTCGAGGTGCTGAATGGGCCTCCTCCTGTTCCTGTGCAGCAGGGTCGAGGGGCTGAATGGGCCTACTCCTGTTCCTGTGTAACAGGTTCAAGGGGCTGAATGGACCTCCTCCTGTTCCTGTGTAACAGGCTCAAGGGGCTTAATGGGCCTCCTCCTGTACCTGTGTGTAAGGTCTGGGAAACAAAGGGAGGTGATATGAGAAAACATAATCTAAATGGTATTATGTTAAAAGGGAAGTTGAAAGATTGAGTGATTTACACACGTAAATATTTGAAGCTGGGTAGATAAGTTGCTAAGTTGTTTAAAAAGAACACAGGGCCCTTGGCTTTATATGTCGTGAAATGGAGGACACCAGCGAGGAACTTATACCATACCTTTTCAATCCCGGTTTAGGTCTCAGTTGGAGAACTGTTTACAGTTCTGAGCACCACAATTTAGGAAGGATATCAAGGCATTGGAGAGAACGTAAGAAATATATAAGAAACATTTTCTGTTGTTGTTGAAGACACAAACACAGGCATTAATCGAGAATCAACCTGCAGGTGACCACACATAACTAAAGAGAGCCAGAGAGACTGACAGAATCGGGAAACACCGGCAAATAGACAAGAGATATTGACAAGGACTGAAAGCACTTTGTGATCAGAAAATTGACGGCCCAGCTGTGGTTAATGACACAGCTTTTCATGATTGATCTCCTTACAAGCCTTGAAATTCAGGAGAACCGGTTTCGTGGTATGAAGCTCGAGCTAAACCCACGGGGCGATGCCAACAGGCGCCTGGCAGCAATCAGCGACCGGAAGATGCAACTTTAGCACGCCCGGCTCATTCAGTCGGCAGAGTATTAGACTTTTAATCTCCGGGTCGTGGGATCGAGCCCCATGTTGGGTGAATTATTTTCCTTAAACTTTTATGGTGCTTTCACATGAAAACATCATTAATGAACCCACAATCTTCTTTTGCACAATGAAAGAAATGCGAACTGAGGGAGAGTTGTTCATTTGTTCTGTATAAGAACACAAGAACCAGGCACAGGAGTCGGCCATTTGTCCCTTCGAGCCTGCCTTCTTTTGCACTGAAACAAATTATAACCGTGTTGTTAAATTAGCAGTGCGAGATATTTAGAGGGCACATTTCAATGTTTCACAAAACCATCCCTTTCGCTACAGCCACCCAGGATCGATTCCCGGTTTGAGAAGTAACTTTGATATCGTTGTTTGTCATTGAAGTGGGGTCAGTTTATGAAGTTCGATGGATGTCCCAAAGCACTTCAAAGTGGTGTCCAAACAAATGAGTTTGTAATTAAAAACACTAAATGTCAGGAGTGGGATATGAACACACACCACCAGAGGAGACTGTGAACTGAACGCAGCATCTTCGACCGCTTGGCCATCCTGACAGTTGGAAGCTCCAGTTGCAAGTTATTACTCTGGAATGTTTCAGACCGGACACTTGTTCAGTGTTACTGGAAGGACCAATGACCGGGATATTCTCTCCCCCGGGATTTTCCGGAGCATGTGCTCGGTGTGTGGGGCTTTGGTCCGGGTCCGAGGTAGCTTGCAACATGTGACAATGCACACCGGACTGCTCTTGTTCCATTCAATCGCACATTAGTTTTTGGTTCAAAAAATATATCAGAAAGGTGACATGAACCCACATCTTCAGAGGAGACAGTGACCCGAACACAGAACCTTAGACCGCTAGACCATCCTGACTATTCAGTGCTGTGTGTGGCCACTTGCAGGTTGATTTTGAACTTTGGTGTCGTGTCACATGAAATAAATGAGGGCAGCAGGCTTGTCTCTGCCTGACAGCGGGGAAACAGCGAGACAGACATTGCATTGTGTTCAGGTTTAATCACAGCAATATCCGCAGTCAGGAGCTGAAAAGGACGAAGAGCTGAAAAAACACAAGAAGAAAGCTAAGAAATGTCAGCAATTGTGGTAAACTCTTTAATGTGTTTCCTGCTCGTTTCGTGATGCGGTGCTCACAGAGGGAGCCCGGATGCAGAAAGTAAATCTTTCATTCAAAATCTTTAAAATAATGACATGCAACAAATTAAACTGTGTGTCGGGGGATGGGGATGGGTGAAGATTATTTGTTTTATTCCCCATTAATTAACCGACAGCGTTGTTTTGTAGAATTGCTACTGAGGGACAGTGGAAACTTCAATAACTGAACTTTAACTATTTAAGGATTTTGAATCATTGATGAAGTTTTCTCCCCTTACTGACTTTACTCACTCTGTATGTTGGAGACTGGTTTAAAATGTTCAGTGCTAATGCGAAAAGGAACCGGGGGCGACTTTTGTTCAATTTATTTCACAGCAAAAATAGTCTCCAAAATAATGTTTCCACCCGTGCTCGAACGGGGTACCTTTCGCGTGTGAGGCAAAACTGACAACCGCTACACTGCAGGTAAAGTAATCTTAGGAATTTAACCAGAGCTTTAACCGACACAGCTGGCCGAAACGTCAGGAGCTGGTTTTACGAGAATAGAATGAAGGTGCTGTATTTAAGAAGGCTGTGAGTGTGGCAGGAATTGATCTCGTGTTTCCCAGACTTCACCCATAGGAACAGGAGATGGCCATTTATCACCGAGTGGTAAGGATCTGGGATGCACGTCTTGAAAGGGCGGTGGAGGCAAATTCAATCTTATCTTTCAGACGGGAGTTGGATACGTTTCTGAAGGAAAAACAATTGCAGGGCTACGGGAAAGGGTGGTGGAGTGGAACTCGCTGAGAGTCGGCACGGATTCGTTGGGCCGAATGGCCTTCCGTGCTGTAACCATTCCATGATTCGATAAGTTATTGGCACATTTCATAGTATGGGTGGGAGCACAACATTGCAAAGGGACATGGATTTTGTCAGCAAAACTAGAGGCATCTGATTCAGGAGATTCGCGGGGCGTGGAAATTTCGGAGTTTAATGATTTTGAAAGGAACATTTTTGTTTTGTGCCGTTTCGGTCAGAGGTTTTGCATGAAAGCAACATGAAATGAAAAGAAATCGCCCAACGTGGGGCTCGAACCTACGACGCTGAGATTAAGAGTATCATGCTCTTCCGACTGAGCTAGCCAGGCTTCTAACCAACACACGTTTTTATCACTCATTGCAGCCAGGCGCCTGTTGGCTCTGCCCCAGATGTTAAAACTTGCTGTTGAAGAACTGACAGGGTCTTCTTCAATGGTGGACCAGGCTCGAGGGGCCGAATGGCAAACTCCGGCCCCTAATCCGTATGTGTTTATGATTACGTCTTTATGCGGAGCTCCTTCAGGGTGAACGAGCCAAAGGAGGACAGCGGAAAAGTTACAAGGACACCCTCAAAGCCTCCCTGGTAAAGTGCAACATCACCACTGACACCTGGGAGACACTGGCCGCAGACAGCCCGAGCTGGAGAAAGTCCATCCGGGAGGGCGTTGAGCTCTTTGAGGCTCGATGCAACGATAATGAAGAGAGGAAGAGCAGGCAGCGGAAGGAGCACGCGGCAAACCAGTCCCAACGACCCCTTCCCTCGACGTATGTCTGTCCCACCTGTAACAGGATCTGTGGCTCTCATATCGGACTGTTGAGCCATCAAAGGACTCACTTTGGGAGTGGAAGCAAGTCCTCCTCGATCCCGAAGGACTGCCTCTGATGGTGCCGATGATTTTCGTGTCAAGCGAACGTGTTAACCGCTACACTGCGGAAACCTTTCCACTTTCAGCACCAGATTACCAGAATAAAACCCAATGTTATCGGGAGAAAATTTCCTCATATGCTCAGACCAAAATATATCATATGACAATAGAATTTTATGAATTAATAAATGATGTTTAAATCAATGCTTCTATTTCTTTTACACAGTAGATGCATAAAGATGTGTAAAATAGATGAACTATTTTTTTTATAAGGTTTTGAATTAAAAGTACAATTTCCCTGACCGGGAATCGAACCCGGGTCGCAGCCGTGAGAAAGCAGCTCCGTAACACAGAACTCTGTGCTCTACGGGCTGTTCTCTGAGACACACACCGAGACAGACATCACCTGCTGCTGGAGGGCCATCAACTCAGTCAAAGATGCTCTTTGGTCTTGCCGAAACTTGCTGGTCTTCCAGAGCAAGGAGATGTCCACCTCTGCGTGTTGCAGACTGGCGCAATCCAACATGCAGGATTACGTGCTGAGGGACGCACTTAAAAGTGGTGCAGTTGCCGCAAAGGCAGGGTGGGGAAGGTCCACAGTTTAAAGCCCTTCTGACACAGTAAACCCCGGGGCAGGAATCAATATAAAACTCCCCTCGGGCCGTACTTGTAACTTCTTTATTGTGTACAAGGAGCACCATGATCTGTAAACACATCTGTAGTGCCATGTACAATGTAAGGTCTGTTTCGTGATGCACGTTGAAAAAAAGTGTAAATGTACCGTTACCCATTCCATGTACTGTACAGTGACACGTGTGATGTAATTTGTTGAATGCACTACAAGGTATCCCGTATTGTACCGAATTGTACTGGAACTGAAAAGCAAGGGAATATATCTACAGAAACTGCAGTCAGAACCCAAATGTAGTGTATGGGATTACTGACGGCAGCTAAATGTACTGAACTGCTTTTGAATGTACTGCAGAAATTTTTATATGAATAAAGTATTTTTTTAAATAAAAAAATATTCTCTGCCTGACACCGGGGAAACAGTGAGACAGACCTTGAAGCAAGGGTCTGGTTATTGCCAAACAGCAAAAGAAATATTAATTCTGGAAGAACAATATCCAAACGAACAGTGACCCCCACGTGATTTAACCACGTAACCTTCGGATCTTAAGTCAGAGACACTACCGTTGCACCATGAGACCTACATAGCGTGCTGGAGATGTTCCTATATATCAAGGTTCTGTAATACAAGGGTCTTTAAAATCTCCATCCATTCCCACCAGGTATCACAAGTAGTGCTCACCTGACAGGCACCGTATGGTTTCTTCTTAAAGTTTTCTCTTGCTTTCAGGGGAAACCATCATTAATTAACCCCTCACCTTCTTTTGCACAATCAAACAAATGCTAACTCAGGAACAGTCCGTACTTCAATCATTTGTCCTGTGCTTTGCATCTTAACTCGAAAACGATATCTCATTTTACTCACTGTGTTATAGCTTTCCGGTTCAAAATCTTGATTGCCGATGACACCACGAATCTGGCGCAACTTTTTTCAAATTTAACAGCACTGGTTATTCCTACCATGCACACAAAATACAATCAGTAGTGAAAATAAAATCCCAACATGCGTATTTTCAGATTCAACGCAGTAGCATTTCAAATAAAGTTAAAGAATTTTACACTGAAAAGATTTGCAAGTGTTGCTTGTATTTGTGTCATTAATTCAACTTTGTGGCGTCTGACTCCCGTTCATGCCACTGCTGAATAAGAAAGGAGGTTTTGACATTGACCAGACTGCACTGCCCCTTATATTTGTGAGCTCATCCTTTATATTCAGTGATTTCTCGCCCTTTGATGGGCTGCAGTGTAGCGGATATCACGTTGGCCTCACATTGAGTAATGTTGAGAGGGAAGACTCATCAGGGGAGGGCAGCAGCAGCCAAGTTCATGGCACCGTGGCTGGCTTTACTACACAGGAGGGCAGCAAAAAGAGTGGGACAGCGATAGTGATAGGGGATTCGATTGTAAGGGGAATAGATAGGAGTTTCTGAGGTCGCAACCGAGACTCCAGCTGGTATGTTGCCTCCCTGGTGCAAGGGTCAAGGATGTCTCGGAACGGTTGCAGGACATTCTGAAAATGGAGGGTGAACAGCCAGTTGTAGTGGTGCACATTGGTACCAAAGATTTAGGTAAAAAAAGGGATGAGGTCCTACGAGATGAATTTAAGGAGCTAGGAGCTAAATTAAAAAGTAGGACCTCAAAAGTAGTAATCTCGGGATTGCTACCAGAGCCACGTGTTAGTCAGAGTAGGAATCACAGGATAGCTCAGATGAATACGTGGCTTGAGCAGTGGTGCAGCAGGGAGGGATTCAAATTCCTGGGCCATTGGAACCGGTTCTGGGGGAGGTGGGACGAGTGCAAACCAGACGGGCTGCACCTGGTCAGATCCGGAACCAATGTCCTGGGGGGAGTGTTTGCTAGTGCTGTTGGGGAGGAGTTAAACTAATATGGCATGGGGATGGGAAGCAATGCAGGGAGACAGAGGAAAACAAATTGGAGACAGAAACAAAAGACAGAAAGGAGATGAGTATAAGTGGAGGGCAGAGAAACCCAAGGCAAAAAATAAAAAGGGCCACTGTACAGCAAAATTCTAAAGGGTCAAAGTGTAATAAAAAGGCAAGCCTGAAAGCTCGGTGCCTCAATGCGAGGAGTGTTCAGAACGCAGGAGAGGGCTCTGAGCTAGTTAGAGTGGGTGAGAGCACAGATAAACAGGACCTCAAGAAAGAATGCAAAACGCAGGAGGCAACAGAGCAGAGTAGCACTGGGGTAAGTGTAAACCACAAGGTGATAGGAAGGGACAATATGTATGAATATAAAGGGGCTGCAGGAGGGGTCAATACAAAAAAATCATGGTTTAAAAACTAGTATTAAACACTCTACCTAAACGCACGCAGCATTCAAAATAAAGTAAATGAGTTGACGGCACAAATCATGACAAATTGGTATGATTTGGTGGCCATTACAGAAACGTGGTTGCAGGGTGGTGAAGACTGGCAATTAAACATACAGGGGTAGCTGACAATTCGGAAAGATAGACAAGAAGGGAAAGGAGGTGGGGTAGCTCTGTTAATAAAGGATGATATTAGGGCAGTTGTGAGAGATGATATTGGCTCTAATGAATAAAATGTTGAAACATTGTGGGTTTAGATTACAGATAATAAAGGGAAAAAGTCACTGATGGGCGTAGTTTATAGGCCCCCAATTAATAACTTGACGGTGGGGTGGGCAATAATCAAGGGAATAATGGAGGCATGTGAAAAAGGAACGGCAGTAATCATGGGGGATTTTAACCTACATATTAATTGGTCAAATCAAATCGCACGGGGTAGCCTGGAGGAATAATTCATAGAATGCATACGGGATTGTTTCTTAGAACAATATGTTACAGAACCGACAAGGGAGCAAGCTATCTTAGATCTGGTCCTGTGCAATGAGACAGGAATAATAAACGATCTCCTAGTAAAAGATCCTCTCGGAATGAGTGATCACAGTATGGTTGAATTTGTAATATAGATTGAGGGTGAGGAAGTAGTGTCACAAATGAGCGTACTATGCTTAAACGAAGGGGGCTACAGTGGGATGAGGGCAGAGTTGGCTAAAGTAGTTGGGAACACAGACTAAACGGTGCCACAATTGAGGAACAGCAGACGACTTTTAAGGAGCTCTTTCACAATGCACAACAAAAATATATTTCAGTGAAAAAGAAGGGCAGTAAGAGAAGGGATAACCTGCCGTGGATAACCAAGGAAATAAAGGAGAGTATCAAATTAAAAACCAATGCGTATAAGGTGGCCAAGGTTAGTGGGAATCTAGAAGATTGGGAAATTTTAAACGACAGCAAACAATGGCTAAGAAAGCAATAAAGAAAGGAAAGATAGATTACGAAATTAAACTTGTGCAAAACATAAAAACAGATAGTAAAAGCGTTTACCGATATATAAAACGGCAAAGATTGACTAAATTAAATGTTGGTCCCTCAGAAGATGAGAAGGGGGATTTAAAAATGGGAAATGTGGAAATGGCTGAGATCTTAAACAATTATTTTGCTTTGGTCTTCACAGTGGAAGACACAAAAACCATGCCAGAAATTGCTGGTCACAGGAATGTGGGAAGGGAGGTCCTTGAGACAATCACTATCACGAGGCGGGTAGTGCTGGACAGGCAAAGGAGACTCAAGATAGACAAGTTCCCTGGTCCGGATGAAATGCATCCCAGGTTATTAAAAGAGATGGCGGAAGTTATAGCAGATGCATTGGCTATAATCTTCCAAAATTCTCTGGTCTCTGGGGAGGTACCAGCGGATCGGAAAGCAGCTAATGTAACGCCTCTGTTTAAAAAAGGGGGCAGACAAAAGGCAGGTAACTATAGGCCGGTTAGTTTAACATCTCTCGTGAGGAAAATGTTTGAAACTATCATTATGGAAGAAATAGCGGGACATCTAGATAGGCTTAGTGCAATCGAGCAGTCACAGCATGGATTCATGAAGGGGAAATCATGTTGAACTAATTTACTGGAATTCTTTGAGGATTTAACGAGCATGGTGGATAGAGGTGTACCGATGGATGTGGTGTATTTAGATTTCCAAAAGATATTCGATAAGGTATTGCACAAAAGGTTACTTCCGAAGATAGAGGTTCGCGGAGTCAGAGGATATGTATTAGCATGGATCGAGAATTGGCTGGCGAACAGAAAGCAGAGTGTCGGGATAAATGGGTGCTTTTCAGGTTGGAAATCGGTGGTTAGTGGTGTGCCACAGGGATCGGTGCTGGGACCACAACTGTTTGCAATATACATAGATGACCTGGAAGAGGGGACAGAGTGTAGTGTAACAAAATTTGCAGATGACACAAAGATTTGTGGGAAAGCTGCTTGTGCAGAGGACACAGAGAGGCTGCAAAGAGATTTGGATAGGTTAAGCGAATGGGCTAATATTTTGCAGCTGGAATACAATGTCGGAAAGTGTGAGGTCATCCACCCTGGGAAAAAATACAGTAAAAGGGAATATAATTTGAATTGGGAGAAATTACAACATGCTGCGGTGCAGAGGGACATGGGGATTTGTGCATGAATCCCAAAACGTTCGTTTGCAGGTGCAGCAGGTAATCAGGAAGGTGAATGGAATGTTCGCTTTCATTGCGAGAGGGATGGAGTACAAAAGCAGGGAGGTCCTGCTGCAAATGTACAGTGTATTGGTGAGGCCGCACCTGGAGTACAGCGTGCAGTTTTGGTTACCTTACTTAAGGAAGGATATACTGGCTTTGGGAAGATACAGAAATGATTCACTCGGCTGATTCCGCAGATGAGGGGGTAACCTTATGATGATAGATTGAGGAGACTGGGTCTTTACTCGGTGGAGTTCAGAAGGATGAGGGGTGATCTCATAGAAACATTTAAAATAATGAAAGGGATAGACAAGATAGAGGCAGAGAGGTTGTTTCCACTGGTAGGGGAGACTAGAACTAGGAGGCACAGCATCAAAATACGGGGGAGTCAATTTAAAACCGAGTTGAGAAGGAATTTCTTCTCCCAGAGGGTTGTGAATCTCTGGAATTATCTGCCCAGGAAGCAGTTGAGGCGAGTTCATTGAATGTATTCAAGTCACAGATAGATAGATTTTTAACCACTAAGGGAATTAAGCGTTTCGGGGAGCGGGCGGGTAAGTGGAGCAGAGTCCACGGCCAGATCAGCCATGATCTTGTTGAATGGCGGAGCAGGCTCGAGGGGCTAGATGGCCTACTCCTGTTCCTAATTCTTATGTTTCTTATGTTTCTTATGGAGTAGGCGTCGACTAAAACCAAAAACATTTTTGAAAGGACCTGCGTAGTCCTCATGGATGCGTGCCCAAGGCTTGGTGCGCCAGGACCAGGGGCTAAGGGGGGCTTCCCTGGGCGCATTACCCAATTGGGAAAACGTGTTGCACCTGCGAACACAAAGTTCCAGATCTGCGTCTATGCCTGGACACCAAATGTGTGACTTGGCAATTGCCTTCCTCATGACAATGCCCGGGTGCTCATTGTGGAGTTCTCTGATGAACACCTCTCTGCCCATGTGGTTGTTACGCGGTTTCCCCACAGTAGGCAATCGGCCTGAATCGAGAGTTCATCCCTGCGCCTGTGGAATAGTTTAACTTCCTCAGGGCATGCCCTGTACGTGGCTGCCCAGTCCCCATTCAGGACACATTTATTGACTAGAGACAATAGCGGGTCTCTATTTGTCCAGACTTTAATCTGACGGGCTGTCACGGGTGAGCCTTCGCTTTCGAAAGCTTCAACAGCCATGACCATCTCAGAACCATGCTCGGTAGCCCCCTTAGTGGTGGCTAGTGGGAGCCTGCTGATTGCATCGGCGCAGTTTTCGGTGCCCGGTCTGTGCCGAATTGTGTAGTCATAGGCGGCTAACGTGAGTGCCCACCTCTGTATGCGGACCGATGCGTTTGCATTTATGGCCTTGTTGTCGGCCAAAAGGGACGTTAGGGGTTTGTGATCTATCTCCAGCTCAAATTTCCTGCCAAACAGGTAATGGTGCATTTTCTTTACCGCATATGCACATGCGAGCGCCTCCTTTTCTACCATCCCTATTCCCTTTCTGCCTGGGACAGACTTCTGGAGGCCGAAGCTACCGGCTCTAACTGACCCTTGGCATTGACATGCTGCAACACACACCCGACACCATAGGACGACGCATCGTTACACAATCTTCTTACATGGGTCATATAGCGTTAACAGAGTGTTGGAACATAACAAATTGCGTGCTCTATTAAAAGCCCTTTCCTGGCTGTCCCCTCAGACACAATCACGACCTTTGCGTAGGAACATGTGTAGCGGCTCTCGCAGCGTGCTCAATTTGGAAGAAAGTTAACAAAATAGTTCAGGAGCCCCAGGAACGAACGCAGCTCCGTCGTGTTACGGGGTCTGGGTGCTCTCTGGATCACTTCCGTTTTGGAGGCAGTGTGGCTGATCCCGTCTGCTGCTACCCTCCTCCCCAGCAATTCTACCTCTGGAGCTAGGAAGACGCACTTCGCATTTTCCAGTAGCAGCCCTATCCGGTCCAGTCTGCGTAGCACCTCCTACAGATTGTGGAGGTTTTCTTCAGTATCGTAATCCGTGATGAGGATGTCGTCCTGAAAAACCACCATCCCTGGAATCGACTTGAGGAGGCTTTCCATATTTCATTGGAAGATCGTGGAAACCGAGCGAATCCCGAACGGACATCTGTTGTACTCAAACAACCCCTTGTGTGTCGTGACGGTGGTCAGCTTCTTCGACTCACTCGCCAGCTCCTGGGTCATGTAAGCTGAGGCCAGGTCTAATTTTGAAAAAGGTTTGCCACCGGATAGCGTCGCAAAGAGGTCCTCCGCTATCAGTAGCGGGTACTGGTCTTGGAGTGACACCCAATTGATGGTGGCCTTGTAATCACCACATATCCTGACCGACCCATCCGCCTTGAGCACCGGCACAATCGGGCTCGCTCAGTCACTGAATTCGACTGGAGATATGATGCCTTCCCTTAGCAGGCAGTCCAATTCGCCTTCTATCTTTTCAAGCATCACGTACGGCTCCGCCCTGGTCTTGTGGTGTACTGTCCTGGCGTCCGTGTTTATGTGAATCACTACCTTGGCCCCCATGAACGTGCCAATGCCGGGTTGAAATAATGAGTCAAATTTGTCCAGGATCTGTGAGCATGATACTCGCTCCACAGAGGAAATTGCATTGACATCGTCCCATTTCCAGTTCATGACAGCAAGCCAACTTTGTGGATCACGACTACCATGGCGCTGCCTAGCACCGGAATGATGTCCTTTGTGTATGTTCGCAGCTGCGCGTCAATCGCCCAGTGTCCATTTCTGCAATTTCTACAGGTATTTTGCTCATCTCTGCAAACTCCGGCTGAGTGTGTGCATGCACGCCTCCAACATGAGCTGCTGTTGGAAACAAAATGTCTCTTGCCAGTCGATCGTCACTGAATGCCCCGTGATTGTCCTTGAGTGCACCATTAACAGGTGTTGATGGCCCCATTACTGGCCGCATTGTCCCTTGCAATGACGTGAATCGCCGTTCAGCATGCCATTGTCTCTGTCGAACTCCCCGTCTGGGTTCGGCTACATTTTGGGGCATGCCTGACTGCCCTTGGCTGCCTGGAGAAGTGTGTGATGCTTTAACAATGTTGAATCTCTGTCCCAACCATTGCTTAACACAGTACATCTCGTCCGTTCTGCTCGTGGCCATGCTCGCGTGGTTTAATTCCCAGTCTCTCGTCGCCATTGATACGTCCTTACTATACAGTGTAAATGCACACGAGGCCCATGCTTCAGAGAAGGTCAGTCTGTGACCTGTCCTTTATTCCTTAGCACTCAAGTGATGGAAGTGGGTGGAGCTTCCCCTTTTACACCTAAAGATCCAGGTTAGGATTGTCTCCCACAAGTTCACAACCTAGTGGTCAATGTTCTCGCAGTGTACAACTTAGGTCAGATTATACATGGGTTACAATGCTGGTTGAATACATGACATTCCCGGCCTCACTCCCTCTGGAGCTGGGGACGAGCGATTAGTCGATGGGATGTTTTCGGCTTCAATCTGCTGTTGTTCAGCGAGGCGGAGATGCAGGATCCTTTAATAATCTCTCACAACTCAACTGAAAGCAGCCGGAACGTGCAGCTTTGAGAGGGGCTTTCTGCACCGTCAGGGCTGGAAACGGGAGGGAGTGAGAGACACTGTGTCGAGGTTGAGTGTGTACAGAACTGTACAGAGAAACCAGCCAGTGTAACAGGGCTGTGAGACACTGCATTTTTGTTCATAGTATAGTATTAGGCTGTCGCTGGTCCCTCGCCTCTCCTGGGCCCCGATCACCACGCTCCTGGGCCCGGATCTCTCACCGCTCCTGCGCTCCGATCAAAAAAGGAGCAGTCAGAAACAGGACATCAATTAGCCTCTCTTATCTTGGAGACATCAAATCTCAACACTGTTATTTGAAATATCAAAATATTAAACTCCAGCCTAGTTGAAGGGTTATTAACATCAGCAAGAAGCAAACACCAACTTTGTTAATATTGAACCATTAATGTCAATTATTCCATTTTTTCTAATATTTAATTGAAGAATGTTCAAAATGTTTCCACCCGGTTTCAAACCAGGGACTTTTCGCCTGTTAGGCGAACGTGATAAGCACTACACTACAGAAACACTGCGATTGACATGGTGCTGGGAACATAACGAGAGCTTTAACCTACAGAGCTGGCCGATACTTCAGGAGCTGGTTTTACGAGAATAGAATAATGGTGCTCTATTTAGGAAGGCTGTGAGTGTAGCAGGAATTGATCTCGCGTTTCCCAGACTTTACACATAGGAACAGGAGCGAGTGGTTAGGATCTGGGATGCACGGCTTGAAAGGGCGGTGGAGACAGACTGAATCTTTTCTCTTAGATGGGAGTTGGATAAGTGTCTGAAGGAAAAACAATTGCAGGGCTCCGGGGAAAGGGCGGGGGAGTGGGACTCGCTGAGGGTCGGTACGGTCTCGACGGGCCGAATGGCATTTCGTGCTGTAACCATACCATGATTCGATAAGTTAGTGGCACATTTCATAGTGTGAGTGAGAGCACCACATTGCAAAGGGACATGGATTGAGTCGGCAAAAGTAGAGGCATCTGATTCAGGAGATTCGCGGGGCATGGAAATTCGGGAGTTTAATGAATTTGAAAGGAACATTTTTGTTTTGTGCCGTTTCTGTCAGAGAAATGTTTGGGAAAGGAATTTTTTGCAGAAAGGGATGCAGCATTTAACCTTCTGCCTTAACACTTCTTTCTGGTTGTCAGGTCACATTTCGTTTCAATGTTATTCTTCCAGAATTGCTATAAGAACATAAGAATTAGGAACAGTAGTGGGCCATCTAGCCCTTCGAGCCTGCTCCAACTTCCCCAACATCGGGAACAATCTACCCGCATCTAACCAGTCCTGTGCCATCAGAATCGTGTATGTTTCGATGAGATCCCCTCTCATCCTTCCAAACTCCAATGTATAAAATCCCAGTTGATCCAGTCTCTCCTCATATGTCAGTCCAGTCATCCCGGGAATCAGTCTGGTGAACCTTCGCAGCACTCCCTCAATAGCAAGAACGTCCTTCCTCAGATTAGGAGATCAAAATTGAAAACAATAATCCAGGTGATGCCTCACCAAGTCCCTGTACAACGCTAGTAAGACCTCCCTGCTCCTATAATCAAATTCCCTAGCTATGAAGGCCAAAATACCATTTAACTTTTTCCTGCCTGCTGTACCTGTATGCCAACTTTCAGTGACTGATGAACCATGACACCCAGGTCTCGTTGCACCTCCCCTTTTCCTAATCTGCCACCGTGCATAAAATATTCTGTCTTCACGTTTTTGCCCTCAAAGTGGATAACCTCACATTTATCCACATTATACTGCATCTGCCATGAATTTGCCCACTTGCCTAACAAGTCTAAGTGACCCTGCAGTCTCTTAGCGTACCCCTCACAGCTCACACCGTCACCCAGTTTAATGTCATCTGCAAACATGCAGATATTACACTCAATTCCTTCATCCAAATCATTGATGTACATTGTAAACAGCTGGGGTCCCAGCACTGAGCCCTGCGGCACTCCACTAGTCACTGCCTGACATTTTAAAAAGGACCCTTTATTCCCGACTCTCTGCTTCCTGTCTGCCAACCAGTTCTCGATCCACATCAGCATATTACGCCCAATACCATGTGCTTTGATTTTGCACACCAATCTCTTGTGTGGACCCTTGTCAAAAGCCTTTTGAAAAAGTCCAAATACACCACATCCACTGGTTCTCCCTTGTCCACTCTACTAGTTACATCCTCAAACATTCCAGAAGATTTGTCAAGCATAAATCAATCCCTTTCATAAATCCATGCTGACTTGGACCGATCCTGTCACTGCTTTCCAAATGCGCTGCTGTTTCATCCTTAATAATTGTTTCCAACATTTCCCCATGACTGATGTCAGGCTAACCGGTCTATAATTACTCGCTTTCTCTCTCCCTCCCTTCTTAAAAAGTGGTTTTACATTAGCTAACCTCCAGTCCATAGGAACTGATCCCGAGTCAATCGACTGTTGGAAAATGGGCACCAATGCATCCACCATTTCTAGGCCGACTTCCTTAAGTACTCTTGGATGTAGACTATCAGGCCCCCAGGGATGTATCATCCTTCAATCCCATCAATGTCCCACCTCATAAGGATATCCTTCAGTTCCTCCTTCTCACTAGACCCTCGGTCCCCTCGTACTTTTGGAAGGTTATTCGTGTCTTCATGCGTGAAGACGGAACTGAAGTATTTGTTCAATTTTTCTTCGATTGCTTTGTTCCCCATTATAAATTCACCTGAATCCGACTGCAAGGGACCTACAGTTGTCTTCACTAATCTTTTACTCTTCATATTTACAGAAGTTTTTGCAGTCAGTTTGTATGTTCCAAGCAAGCTTCTTCTCATAATCCATTTTCCCCCTCCTAATGAAATCCTTCGTCCTCCTCCATTGAATTCTAAATTTCTCCCAGTCCTCAGGTTTGTTCCTTTTTCTGGCCAATTTATCTGTCTCTTCCTTGGTTTTAACACTATCCTAATTTCCCTTGTTAGCCACGGTTGAGCAACGTTCTCCGTTCTATTTTTACTCCAGACAGGGATGTGCAATTGCTGAAGTCACCCGTGTGATCTTTAAATATTTGCCATTGCCTATCCACCGTCAACCCTTTAAGTATCCTTGGCCAGTCTATTCTAGCCAATTCACACCTCACACCGTCAAAATTACCTTTCCTTAAGTTCAGGACCCAAGTTTCTGAATTAACTGTGACACTCTCCATCTTAATGAAGAATTCTACCATATCATGTTACTCTTCCCCAAGGGGTCTCGCAGAACAAGATTGCTAATTAGTCCCTTCTCATTGCACATCACCCAGTCAAGGATGGCCAGCTCCCTTCTTGGTTGAGAAAACCATCCATAACACACTCCATGAAATCCTCCTCCACCACATCACTGCCATGTGGTAAGCCCAATCACTGTGTAGATTAAAGTCACCCATGAAAACTGCTGTACCACCACTGCACACATCCCTTCTTTCTTGTTTGATGCTGTCACCAACCTTACCACCACAAACCAGTGAGACAGACATTGCAGCAAGTGTCTGGTTATTGTGAAACAGCAATTTCTAAAAGAACAGTGACCCCGACATGATTTGAACACGCAACCCTTTAACCCAAAGTCAGGCACACTACCGTTGCACCACAAGGTCTACACAGTAGTTAAGGGATGTTCGTCTATATGACGTTTCTGCAATACAAGGGGCTTTAAAATCCTCGCCCATTCCCACCAGGTATCACAAGCAGCGCTCACCTGACTGTCACCGGATGGTTTGTTCGAAAACTTTTCTCTTGCTTTCACAGGAAAGCATCATTAATTAACACCTCACCTTCTTTTACACATTCAAACAAATGCTAACTCAGGGACACTCCATACTTCAATCATTTGTGCTGTGCTTTGCATCTTAACTCGAAAACCATATCCCATTTTACTCACTGTATTTTGGTTTCTGGTTCAAACTCTTCATTGCCGATGACACCACGAATCTGGGGCAAATTTTATCAAATTTAACAGCACCGGTTATTCCTACCGTGCACACAAAATACAATCAGTAGTGAAGATAAAATCCCACTATGCGTATTTTCAGATTCAACGCAGCAGGATTTCAAATAAAGTGAAAGAATTTTACACTGAAAAGATTTGGATGTGTTCCTTGTATTTGTGTCTTTAATTAAACTTTGTGACGTCTGACTCCCGTTCATGCCACTGCTGAATAAGAAAGGAGGGTTTGACATTGACCAGACTGCACTGCCCCTGACATTTGTGAGCTCATCCTTTATATTCAGTGGTTTCTCGCCCTTTGATGGGCTGCATTGCACCGGATATCACGTTGGCCTCACACGCGAAAGGTCCTCGGTGGATCCGTTTTCTGTCACTCAAAGTTATCTATTTATTAAAGTGAAATAAAAAGCAATTAAGGAATAAGGGAGCCCTTTTGCCAGGAGAATAAATAGCAAATAAAAACAGCAAATGCTGGAAATCTCAGCAGGTCAGGCAGCATTTGCAGGGAGACTAAACTCGCCTCCGATTGTTCATCCACAGCAAGTTTAAACATAATATTTCCACCCAGGATCGAACCAGGGACCTTTTGCGTGTAAAGCAAACGTGATAACCACTGCTCTACAGAAACCTCTGGTAGAGCCGCCCCAACACAGGCGAGCTGACCAGTGAGCTCCCTCTGTGCTGATCGGGAATGTGTTGGCTCACCTTCAACAACTTCTGTCCCACACTGAAAGTTCTCAATCCTTCTCCTCCGCTGCCTTTTACAGAAATGTCACGGATCACCCAGCCTCCGTGTTCACTTCCACATCCTCCCAGCGGGGCCGCAGAGGATCCTACCGTCTCCCCGTGATCAGCTAACTCAACCACTTTACAAAATTAAACCCCGAACACGTGCCCGGCAAAGGGCAGGGGAAGCCAGATAGTCTGTAAGCTCAGTCTATCACAGAAAGTATAGGTATTCATGGTGATTACAGCAATTATTAATCGTCTCACAGACCTCAATTATTTTTATGCGATGAATTGAACGAGGATGGAAACCACGTTAGTGCGCCAGGTCTTAACCCCTTGACCACCAGAGAACAGATACGATACATGTCATTATATTTATATATATTTATATATGAACCTGAATGTCAATGGCTAGCTACCTAGACCTCGTGGTGCCCACGGTAGTGTGTCTAAACTTGAGTGAGAGAAATTGTTCCACAGTGACACCTGTCATGTGTTCTACATGGTTACTGCTTGTACTATTACAAGGTGTGCACCAGAGGGCACTGCAGTGGGAGACTTTTAGCTTACCTGTGCAGGTGTTCCTGGTCTCGTGCAAAAGGCAGGCCACCAGGTGTGATCCTCACTCTGGTTATCAATAAAGGACACATTGTCTCGTAGAGTCATCATCAGAGCATCTGAAGGTATAACAATTGGCGACGAGATTCCAGATCTTCTCACGAAAATGGCTAACCTTGGTACGTTGCAGCATTTTGCTGATGGTGATGTATGGGAAGCCTTTGTGGAGAGGCTTGTCCATTTCTTCACAGCAAACGACCCGGCCACACTGGCTGATAAGTACAGAGCTATCCTGCGAACCAGTTGTGGGTCCACGGTCTGTGGCCTCGTCAGGGACTTGCTGGCACCAATGAAGACAACGACCAAGGCGTACGAGGAGCTTGTAATACTGATCCAAGAACAACTGAAGCCCAAAGAGAGCATCCTCACAGCCAGACAGCGGTTTTATACACACCGACGGCCCGAAGGCGAGGAGATCACGAAATATGCTGCAGACCTCAGGAGGCATTCGACACCGTGGGATTTTGGTGCCCACCTCACTGAAGCACTGCGGGATATCTTTGTCATCGGAATCGGCAACGAGGGCCTTCTTCATAAGCTACTGTCAGCAGATACCACAGTCACACTGCAGAAGGCCATCTCCATGAGCCAAGCATTCATTACCTCGACCTGTGTCTCTAGGCAGATGACTCATCCTCAGGACTCAAACCCGGCAAGTACTGTGCACAGAGTGGAGCCTTTTAGAGGCTGGACTCTAGAACGTGAACCTTCTCAGGGGAGAGTGAACATGCTCCCGAGTCCCTTAACTCAATGTCCATGGTCAGATCAGCCATGACCTTATTGAATGTCAGAGCAGGATCGAGGGGCCGAATGGCCGACTCCTGTTCCTATTTCTTATGTTCTTTTGTTAATCATTTAAGGAGCTTGAATCATTGATGAAGTTTTCTCCCCTATCTGACATTACACACTCTGTATTTCGGAGACTGGTTTAAAATGTTCAGTGCTCATGCGACAAGGAAGCTGGGGCGAATTTTGTTCAATTTATTTCACAGCAAAAGTAGTCTCCAAAATAAAGTTTCTACACGGGTTCAAACCGGGGACATTTCACGTGTGGTTCTCCAAAGTGGTGGAGGTTTTGCTCGAGTTTAAAATGGTGCATTCGATCCACTTTGAAAATGCATCTACTACTACGAGGAACATTTTGCCCATGAATGGGCCCGCATAATCTATGTGCACCCGCGACCACGGTTTGGTAGGCCAGGGCATGGGGTTCAGTGGAGCCTCCCTGGGGGCATTGCTGAGCTGGGCACAAATAGTGCACCTTCGGACGCAGAGCTCCAAGTCCGCGTCAATACCACGCCACCAGACATGGGATCTGGCTCTGGCCTTCATGAGAACGATCCCCGGGTGCTCGCGGTGGAGCTTCCGGACAAATGCCTCTCTGCCTCGCAGAGGCATGACTACTCGGCTGCCCCACATCAGGCAGTCTGCTTGTAGTGATAGCTCATGCATGCTCCTGTGAAAGGGTTTTAATTGCTCGGGGCAGGCATCACGAGCCTCTGCCCAGTCACCGGTTAGGACACATCTTTTTTATAAGGATAACGTGGGGTTGCTGGCCGTCCAGGCTCTGATTTGTTGAGCTGTTAGGAGTGAACCTGTGGACTCAAAGGCATTGATTGCATAGACTATCTCACAGTCCTGTTCGTCAGACCCTTCCGTGGTCGCCAGGGGTAGCATGCTGAGCGCGTCTGCACATTTGTCTGTGCCTGGTCTGTGCCTTATGATATAGTCGTAGGACGACAGCATGATTGCCCACCGTTGAATTCGCGCCGAGGCGTTGCCGTTTATTGCCTTACAGAAACTTCTGGTACAACAGCCCCAACAGAGGGGAGCTGACCAGTGAGCTCCCTCTGTGCTGATCGGGAATGTGTTGGCACACCTTAAACAACTTCTGTCCCACACTGAGGGCCCAAGTTTCGGGTGGAGTTGCTCCTAGTTTTTTGGAGCAAATCGTTTACTTTGGAGAATGTTAGAAATTGCAATTCTCGGATATTAGTTTGCTCCAATTCTACTGAGTTAGTTGAGGTTGGCTTCAGGTAAGGTATTTGTTTTCAAAAAGGGGCGTGTCATGCTACTCAGGCCTGTTTTGCAAGTTTTGGCAGTGAAAACTTAATACAAACTAACGTCGGCTGGAGTAAGTGCCCACTTTTGTAAGTTCAGAACAACCTTACCTAGAGGTAAGCTCAGTGCACGCACAGCCAGATAGGGGGTGGGAATTAAACACAAAAAGGACTAAAGCATTAAACACATCACTTAAAATGTCCAAAAACCTCTTTTGATGATATCTTGCCTTATATCTTCTGAATGAGGATAGTTGCTTCTCTTTTTATAAATAAACAAGTGTAACCTCACGGTTGAGGCAGGCACATTCCGGCTGCTTTCAGATGAGCTGTGAGGGATTATTTAAGGGTACGACGGCCCTGTAGCCCCCCACACCAGGATATCCTCTCCCCCGGGGTTTTCCTCAGCTTGTGCTCGGTGTACGGGGAGCTTTGGCCCGGGTCCGAGGTAACTTGCATCCCAGGGATGGGCAATAACCCTCTGAGCTCTGGAACTGGGAAGAGCGAATAACTAATGAGTTTGTTGTGGGTTTGAAATGCGGCTTAGATCTGCTGGTATTAACCGAGGCAGGGGCTGTGAGACATTGCATTGTGTTCAGGTTTAATCACAGCAATATCCGCAGTCAGGAGCTGAAAAGGACGAAGAGCTGAAAAAACACAAGACAAAAGCTTAAGAAATGTCAGCAATTGTGGTAAACTCTTTAATGTGTTTCCTGCTGTTTCAGTGGTGCGGCGCTCACAGAGGGAGCCCGGATTCAGAAAGTAACTATTTCATTCAAAATCTTTAAAATAATGACATGCAACGAATTAAACTGTGTGTCGGGGGATGGTGATGGGTGAAGATTATTTGTTTTATTCCCCATTCATTAACCGACAGCGTTGTTTTGTAGAATTGTTACTGAGGGTCAGTGGAAACTTCAATAACTGAACTTTAATCATTCAAGGATATTGAATCATTGATGAAGTTTACTCCCTTTTCTGACTTTACATACTCTGCATTTAGGAGACTGGTTTAAAATGTTCACTGCTCATGCGACAAGGAACCTGGGGCGACTTTTATTCAATTTATTTCACAGCAAAAATAGTCTCCAAAATAACGTTTCTGCCCGGGCTCGAACCGGGGACCTTTCGCGTGTGAGGCGAACGTGATAACTGCTACACTACAGAAACGCTGCGGTTCAGGTAATCTCAGGAATATAACCAGAGCTTTAACCTACACAGCTGGCCGATATTTCAGGAGTTTGTTTTACGAGAATAGAATGACGGTGCTATATTTTGGAAGGCTGTGAGTGTGGCAGGAATTGATCTCGTGTTTCCCAGACTTTACACATAGGAATAGGAGATGGCCATTTAGCAGCGCGTGGTTAGGATCTGGAATGCACGGCTTGAAAGGGCGATGGAGGAAGACTCAACCTTATCTTTCAGACGGGAGTTGTATAAGTGTCTGAAGGAAAAACAATTGCAGGGCTACGGGGGAAGGGCGGGGGAGTGGGACTCTCTGAGAGTCGGCACGGGCTCGATTGGCCGAATGGCCTTCCTTGCTGTAACCATTCCATGATTCGATAAGTTAGTGACACATTTCATAGTGTGGGTGGGAGCACAACATTGCAAAGGGACATGGATTGAGTCGGCAAAACTAGAGGCATCTGATTCAGGAGATTCGCGGGGTGCGGAAATTCAGGTGTTTATTGACATTGAAAGGAACATTTTTGCTTTGTGCCGTTTCGGACATTGAAATATTTGTGAAAGGAATTTTTTGCAGAAAGGGATGCAGCATTTAACCTTCTGCCTTAACACTTCTTTCAGGATGTCAGCTCACATTTCGTTTCGATGTTATTCTTCCAGAATTGCTATTTTCTTTGGTGTTTCACAATTACCGGACCCTTGCTCTAAAGTCAGTCTCACTGTTTCCCCAGTCTCCTGTTGATGTTATCAGCAATGAACATTTTGACCCAGACCCCGAAAGCACAGTGTGTAAAATGGTTTATGGTTTCAGAGTTCACTTGCAGAGCACAGAAGAAATGTTTCAATTATGGAGTTCCTTCAGTTAGCATTTCTTTAATTGTGCAAAAGAAGATTGTGGGTTAATTAATGATGATTTTCCATGAAAGCAACATAAAATTAAAAGAAATGCAATCGCCCAACATGGGGCTCAAACCCAGGACCTTGTAATTAAGAGTCTCATGTTCTACCGACTGAGCACGCCGGGCTTCTGGCTCATGCACGATTTTATCGCTCATTCCGGCCAGGCGCCTGTTGGCCACCCGCAGCCTGGATACAGTAGCGTCCCAACAGCTCATTGACTGTCGGAGTGGGACTGTGCGGTGCTTCAGAAGACAGGTCGAAAAAGCAAATTCACTGATTCTGTCCCATGTGCTGCTCCGATCAAGAATAGCAACACACTAAACATGCTTCAATAATGGTTACACCTGAGCTCCACAGTTGTGCAGTAGTTGGCTCGTTGGTCTAGGGGTATGATTTTCGCTTTGGGGTTATTACTTGAAATTTGCTGAGAGGTCCCGGGTTCAAATCCTGGACGAGCCCTCAATTTACCCACGAATTTTGAACTTGCATCGAATTTTTGCAAAGAAGGACTTGCATTTCGACAGCACCTTTCAGGAACTCATGACGCCCCAAAGCGCTTTACAGCCGTTGAGTTGTGTTTGAAGTGTTGGAGTGTGGGGAAAGATGTGCCCGAATCAACCCACACGAACTGCAACTCTTTGCGAAGGAGTTCGGTGCAAAGAATCAGGTATCTCAGCGAATTGGTCTTTCTATGAATGAGTTCTGCTTGGACCTTCATTCAAGCTTGAAACAGCAACTGGGCTTCATCTCACGGGAGCAGCGTGTAGCGGATAGTGAGTAGGTGACCAGGTTGATGTGCGCCGCTTTCAATCTTTGAAATTTCACCAAACAAAGATACGGCGAATCCAACTGTCCCTGTCAAGCGACAGATTGAAGGGATCGGTGCTCCAAACAGAGCTGGAACACGCGCAGTGCAGTCATATGGTCCGCAACATTAAATGTCAGAGTTATTAAACAGACAATAATAAAACAAACACTTCACAACAGTACTTACACCCAAACCTTGCGAATGTTCGCCGAAGAACTCAAACCCGTTACAGTTCCCAGCTCGGTGTACAAATTGATCAAAAATTAATCGGATTCTAAACTATCTGTTCCAAATGCCACATTTTATATCTTTTCCTTACCCCTGCTACGTAACAATTTAAACTTTTAATAGTATTACCTAACACAAGTGCCCAACTTCTGATGGAATGTCATTAACCTGAAACGTTAACTCTGTTTCTCTCTACACAGATGCTGCCTGACCTGCTCACTGTTACCAGCATTTACTCTTTGTATTCTCCTAACTTATAATCAGAAAATCACTTCCCTTGTCATCTAACTACACTCCTTCCTGATATGTAGCCTTGTCCTACAAACCAGGCTCCTTTCGGATGATTCAGGCATTCATTGGAATTATAACTTCTGAACGATAACAATTATGTGAATTATGTAACTATGTAATACTTGCCACCAGAGTGCGCGACTGTTGGAGTCCTAATGGTCACCTGCCCACACGTGCAGGGCCAGAATAAAAGGTCGGCTGCCAAGTTGGTCAGGCACTATGGAGTTGTAATAAAGCAAATTAAGGTCACACTAAGTTTAGCTCACAGTACTCAGCCTCGGGGAATTCTTCTCTACACAACAATTGGCGACGAGTAACAGAATACGAACCTTCACACAACCATGGCTGCCGTTGGAATATTGGAGAGATCCGTAGAGGGTGATGATTGGGAAGCCTTCGTCGAGCAGCTCGACCAGTACTTTGTGGCCAACGAGCTGGAAGGAGACACTAACGTGGCCAAGCAAAGGGTGGTTCTCCTCACCGTCTGTGGGCCTAAAAAATACAGCCTCATCAAGATTCTGCTCACACCGACAAAACCAACGGAGAAGGAATATTCAGAGTTGTGCACACTGGTTTGGGACGACCTCAAGCCGAAGGAGAGTATCCTCATGGCCAGATATCGTTTTTACACGCACCATCGCTCCGGGGACCAGGATCTGGCGGATTATGTCACCGACCTGAGACACCTCGCGGGACCTTGCTGCGTTGGGGCAAATGCTGTGGGAGTTTTACGTGCTGGGCATCAGCCACGAGGTCATTCTTTGAAAGCTGTTGGCTGCTGAAAACCGAGACCTGAGCAGGGCCATCGCGATCGCCCAGGCATGCATGGCCACGGACGATATTTGAAATCCTATTGCGTTGAATCTGCAAATATGCACGGTGGGATATTATCTTCACTACTGATTGTATTTTGTGTGCACGATAGGAATAACCGGTGCTGTTAAATTTGATAATAAATTTGCCCCAGATCCCTGAAGACTTTGAACCAGAAAGCTAAAATACAGTGAGTAAAATGGGATATGGTTATCGAGTTAAGATGCAAAGCACAGGACAAATGATTGAAGTATGGACTGTTCCTCCGTTAGCATTTGTTTGATTGTGCAACAGAAGGTGAGGGGTTAATTATTGATTGTTTCCCGTGAAAGCAAGAGAAAAGTTTAAGAAGAAATCAGACGGTGCCTGTCAGGTGAGCGCAGCCTGTGATACCTGGTGGGATTGTGAAGGGATTTTAAAGCCCCTTGTATGCAGAACCTTCATATAGTAAAACATCTCCAGCTCACTGTGTAGGTCTCATGGTGCAACGGTAGTGTGTCTGAATCCAGATCCGAAGGTTGTGTGTTCACATCACTTCGGGGTCACTGTCCTCTTGGATATTTTTCTTCCAGAATTATTATTTCCTTGGCTGTTTGGCAATAACCAGACCCTTGCTCCAAGGTCTGTCTAACTGTTTCCCCGGTGTCAGGCAGAGATACGATTTCTGCCCTCATTTATTTAATGTGACAGGACACAAAAGTTCAAAATCAACCTGCAGATGGCCATAGGCAGCACTAATATTCAGGATGGCCGAGCGGTGTAAGGTGCTGTGTTCAGGTCACTGTTTCCTCTGGAAATGTCGGTTTATGTCCCACTTCTGACATTTCTTATATTTAATCATTAAGCGGAATCCATTTGTTTTGTCACCACCAACTTCTTTAAAGTACGATTCAGCGGTCCACCTGCTCGCTTAACATTTCCGTCTGACCTGGTACTATAGTTTGTTCATTCTTTTGTAGACCGGCAATCATATATTTTGCCTTGAGCATGTGAGGAACTTTTATCCCGATCTCATTGGGTTTAATTTTGGTAATCTGGTGCTAAAAGTGGAGGTGTTTCTGCAGTGTAATGGTTAACACGTTCGCCTCACAAACGAAAGCACCTCGTGGGGAAATATTTTCTGGAGCTTTCTCATGCATGTTCAGAGGAGAGTTTGTTCTTCTGTGAAAGGTCAAGAGATCATACGAACGTAAGCGTTAGGAACAGGAGTCAGCCAATCGTCTCATTTTCAAGTTTTCAAGATCTTTCTGCCCGGATTCGCACCGGGGACCTTTCGTGTGTGAGGCGAATGTGATATCTACTTCACTACGGAAACACTGTGATAGAATCTATCTGAGGATAAAACCACAGCTCTAACCTACACAGCTAGCCGAGAATTCAGGAACTTGTTTTCAGAGAATAGAATGAGGGTGCTATATTTAAGAAGGCTGTAAGTGTGGCCTTCGACAGCGTGGCAATTTTCCACGCCGCGGGAACCCACTATCAGCAATGGCAGACATCGATGACGAGGTCCAACACCTCCTGCAGTGTGACAGCACAGCCGTCGATCACCTGAGGAGGAGAGTGTTTGAAGACCAGGACGTCAAATCTGGCACCAGGCTTATGGTGTGCAGGACGGTGGTGATACCTTCCCCGCAGTATGGCTCCGAGACATGGATTATATACAGCAAACATCTCAAATCACTGGAGAAATACCACCAGGGCTTTCTCCGCAAGATCCTGCAAATCCCCTGGGAGGACAGACGCACCAACATCAGTGTTCTCGCTCAGGCCAACATCCCCAGCACTGAAGCACTGACCACACTCGACCAGCTCCACTGGGCGCGCCACATTGTCCACATGCCCGACACGAGACTCCCTAAGCAAGCGCTCTACTCAAATTTCCGACACGGGAAGCGAGCCCCAGGTGAGCAGTGTAATTTATTTCACACGACTGTATATAACTGTACCTTACCATGCTATACATGACTGTAACTAGATATGAACTGTAACCGCAAGCATACTTTACCACCAGGGATGCACTTGCAGGAGACACTGCATACCTGTGCCACACAGGTATATAAAGGCAGGTCTCTGGCAAGTGTGGCACTCAAGAGCTGTGAAATAAAGGTGCAGGTCAAGAGTGACCTTGACTTTAGCATGTGCCTTGTGTAAGTCTGTACTGCAGGGTCAGGACTTTAAAGTGGCGATGTGTTACGGGATCACAGAATCCACAGAATGGCTACCAACGGCTCAGATGAGAAATATAATGCTGGAGACAATTGGGAGGACTTTATAGAAAGGCTCCAGCAAAGCTTTGTAACCAAAGACTGGTTAGGCGACGATAAGGCAGACAAGAGAAGAGCCCATCTCTTGACCAGCTGTGGCTCGAAAACATACGCCTTAATGAAGGACCTGCTGGCACCCGAGAAACCAGCAAGCAAGTCGTTTGAGGAGTTGAGCACACTGGTGAGAGACCACCTGAAGCAAGCGAGCAGCCTACATATGGCCAGGCACAGGTTCTACAACTACAGACGCTGTGTTGGCCAGAGCATACCCGACTTTGTGGCGGAACTTCGGACGTTGGCTCGTTTATGTGTGTTCTCCAATGAACTAAGGAGAGAAGTACTGAGAGACTTTTTTATTGAAGGAATAGGCCACGCAGGCATATTCCGAAAGCTTATAGAGACCAAGAACTTGACCCTAGAGGCAGCAGCACTGATTGCACAGACATTCTTGGCAGGAGAAGAAGAAACAAGGTTGATCTACACTGCGGGTACGACAACTAACGAAACATCGCAACAAGGGGTTCACAGCTTGAAACAAGCCGCTACCCCCAGGCACAGATAAAGGCAGGAGAGCAGGGGTTCACAGCAGGCAGTGGCGCCAGAAGCCGATAAAGGGCCAAATGAACGGCCATTCACACCTCATCAACACACAATGCGAGCAATTAACTTCAGAATGAGAGAAGCTCAAGAGAGATCAGCCAGACGCAGCTCATCCTTCGCAAACAAAGGAAGCGGTCTGTGCTAGAGATGTGGGGGAAGGCACTCAACAAGGGGGTGTCGATTTCAGCATGCTGTTTGCAGAAACTGCAACTTTCCAGGACATCTGGCTCACGTGCAAAAAAAGAGCAGCTCGGCTGGTATACGAATCAGAAGGGTCGGAAAGCGGACCAGAAGAAGGTGGGGACACTGCCCGGGACACCGAGGTACAGCGGGTCAACACGATAAATGTCCACTGTTCTTACAACAAGACGCCTCCAATAATGATGAGGGTCCGATTCAACGGGATACCCGTCAACATGGAACTGGACACGGGAGCTAGTAAATCTCTCATGAGCGTTCAACAATTTGAACATCTGTGGCCGCACAAAAGCAACAGACCAAAACTCACAAGGATCGACACCAAACTAAGGACCTATACCAAAGAAATCATCCCAGTCCTTGGCAGCGCCATGCTCTCTGTCACACACAAAGGGACAGTGAACCGATTTTCATGTGTATTGTCCCCCGAGATCTCCCAACATTGTTGGGAAGAAGCTGTCAGGCAAATCTAAATTGGAAATGGGATGATGTTCACACCGTGTCGTCAGAGGAACGGACCTCCTGCTCAACAGTTCCAAGTCGTTTTGAACATCTCTTTCAGCCTTCAAAGGGGCGAAAGTTAAAATCTACGTCACACAGGATGCCAGACCGGTCCATCACAAGGCTAGAGCTGTGCCTTATGTGATGAGGGAAAAGATTGAACACGAACTGGACAGCCTTCTGCAGGAAGGCTTTATCTCACTCGTGGAATGAAGCGACTGGGCAAGTCCCATCGTCCCCGTCATGAAGCCTGATGGATCCGTAAAAATCTGTGGGGATTATAAGTCTACCATAAACAGAGTCTCCCTACAGGACAAGTACCCGCTGACCAGAGCGGAGGATCTATTTGCCACATTGGCTGGAGGAAAACTTTTCTCGAAACTAGATCTCACATCTGCATATATGACGCAAGAGCTGACCAAAGAGACTAAGCTACTCACCACCATCAACACACATCGAGGCCTTTTCATGTACAATCGATGCCCATTCGGCATCAAGTCGGCATCTGCTATATTCGAGCACAAAATGGAGAGTCTGCTCAAGTCCATCCCGGGGACGGTTATATTTCAAGACAACATACTTATCACGGGCAGGGACACCGACTCCCATCTCTGCAATTTGGAGGAAGTACTAAGTCGATGGGATCGGGTAGGCCTAAGAGTTAAGAAATCCAAGTGTCTGTTTCTCGCGCCCGAGGTTGAATTTTTGGGCAGAAGGATTGCCGCTGATGGAATCTGCCCAACAGAATCCAAAACAGAAGCAATTCGCCTGGCACCCAGGCCCCGGAATGTCTCAGAACTGCGCGCCTTTCTCGGGCTACTGAATTACTTTGGGAACTTTATGCAGACATTAAGCACGCTGCTGGAGCCTCTCCATGTGCTACTCAGGAAGGGGTGCGATTGGTTTTGGGGGGAGACCCAGGAACGCGCCTTCAATAAGGCATGCAACCTTCTACGTTCGAACAGTGTTTTGGTTTTCTTTGATCGAGGTAAAAAGCTAGTTCTCACATGTGAAGCGTCAGCGTATGGGGTCGGGTGCATTTTACAACATGTCATTGATGCGGGTAAATTACAACCCATAGCTTCCGCCTCCAGGTCACTTTCGCGGTTTGAGAAGGTGGCGCTCGTGTGCGTGTACGGTGTCAAAAAGATTCACCAATACCTTTTTGGGGCCAAGTTCGCGTGAGAAACTGACCACAAACCCCTCACGTCCCTGCTATCCGAGTGCAAGGCAATAAACGCCAACGCTTCGGCGCGCATTCAGCAGTTGGCACTCATGCTAGCGTCTTACGACTGTACAATAAGGCACAGACTTGGCACAGACACCTGTGCCGACGCGCTTAGCAGGCTATCCCTGGCGACCACGGAAGGTTCCGACGAACAGGACTGTGAGATGGTCATGGCAATCAATGCATTTGAATCCACAGGTTCACCCATGACGGCTCGCCAAATCAGAGCTTGGACGACCAGCGACCCCACGTTATACTTCGTCAAAAGATGTGTTTTAACTCGTGACTGGGCAGAGACTCGTGATGCCTGCTCCGAGGAGATCAAACCTTTCCATAGGCGCATGCATGAACTATCACTACAGGCAGACTGCCTGACGTGGGGCAGCCGAGTAGTTATGCCCTTGCGAGGTAGACAGCGTTTGTCCCGGAGCTCCACTGCGAGCAGCCAGGGATCATCCTGATGAAGGCCATAGCCAGATCCCACGTCTGCTGGCCTGGCATTGACGCGGACTTGGAGCTCTGCGTCCGTCGATGCACCATTTGTGCCCAACGCAGTAATACCCCCAGTGAGGCCCCCCTAAGCCCCTGGCCCTCGCACACCAAACCGTGGTCGCTGGTGCATGTAGACTATGCGGGCGCATTCATGGGCAAAATGTTCCTCGTAGTCGTTGATGCATTTTCAAAGTGGATCGAATGCACCATTTTAAACTCGAGCACCATCTCCACCATTGTGGAGAGCCTTAGAACCATGTTTGCTACGTCCGGAATCCCTGACCTATTGCTCAGTGATAATGGTCCGTGCTTCAACAGCGCAGAATTTCAACATTTCATAGTTGACCACGGCATAAATCACGTTCAGACGGCACCATTCAAGCCGGCCTCCAATGGCCAGGTGGAGTGAGCAGTGCAAATCGTGAAACAAGAATGCTAAAAATCCAAGGTCCCACGCAGCAGAGCCGCGACTGCTGCTGACATACAGACCTCGTCCGCATTCGTTGATAGGGGTTCCCCCCGCGCAACTATTGATGAAACGAACCTTAAAGACGAGACTCCCTTTAATCCTCACAGATATGCATGAAATTGTTGAGGCAAAGCGCCGGAAGCTAACTGAGTACGATGACCGAAATTCGAGGGGGAGGTGGAATGTGATAGAGGACAAAGTGTTTGTGCGCAACTATGGCCGGGGTCCCAAATGGTTTGCAGGGACAGTAACAGATAAGAAGTAAACAGGCTACTGTGGTACAAATGGACAACGGCCAAACCTGCCGGGTGCATGTAGGCCAAGTAAAAAGTAGATTCACTGATAACACTGCAGAACCAGAGGCAGACTACAAATTGGATCTCACACCACACCTGGAGGACAGACAGAGGGAACAACCTGAGAAAAGGGCAGTCTCAAAAGACAGCCCAGGTGAGATACCAGCAATCACACCGAAAGAAAAACAGGCACCAAGGCAAACAACTGAACCACAACTAAGACGCTCCACGCGAGAGCGGAGACCACCTGAGAGACTGAACCTATAAAGACAATAATACCTTGGGGGAGGGTTATGTCATGTATCTCACACTACTATATATAACTGTACCTTACCATGCTATACATGACTGTAACTAGATATGACCTCTAACCAAAGCGTACTTTACCACCAGGGTGCACTTGCAGGAGACACTGCATATCGGTTCCACACAGGTATATAAAGGCAAGTCTCAGGCAAGACTGGCACTTGAGATCTGTGAAATAAAGGTGCAGGTCCAGGGTGACCTTGACTTCAGCATGTGCCTCGTGCATGTCTGTACTGCAAGGGTCAGAATTTTACAGGCAGAGGAAACGTTTCCGGCACACACTCAAAGCCTCCCTGATAAAATGCAACATCCCCAGCGGCACCTGGGAGTCCTTGTTCCTCGGGTTGAGTTGCCTGTGCTGCGTGATCCATGCCGGATCGATCATCCTCTGCCACGTGGTTTGTCACAGCACGTTTGCACATTCACTGGAGGTGCCGCATCATTGTGCAGCCTTTGCACACGCAGTGCTTGCATCGACATTGATGGGCACGATGAATACCCCCGCAGCACCAACACGGTGCTCATAGATTCACATTCACCCCCGATGGCGCACTCTGAGTCATCACAGGTCTTGCAGCCACAGACGTATAGGCCCTGCCATATGCAGTTCGGCCTGCTAGCGACATCATTTTATGCACAGTACTTGCCGGTGAGCTTCGACGTTGAGAAGGTATCTGTTTCGTGTTATCGTCCGTGGCCATGTAAGCCTGGGCGATCGCGATGGCCCTGCTCAGGTCTCGGGTTTCAGCAGCCAGCAGCTTTCGAAGAATGACCTCGTGGCTGATGCCCAGCACGGAAAAATCCCACAGCATTTGCCCCAACGCAGCTGCAAAATCGCAAGTTCCCATGAGGTGTCTCAGGTCGGAGACATAATCCGCCAGGCCCTGGTCCCTGGAGCGATGGTGCGTGTAAAAACGATATCTGACCATGAGGATACTCTCCTTCGGCTTGAATTAGTCGCAAACCAGTGTGCACAAATTTGAATATTCCTTCTCCGTTGGTTTTGTCGATGTGAGCAAATTCTTGATGAGGCTGTATATTTTAGGCCCACAGACGGTGAGGAGAACGGCCCTGTGCTTCGCCATGTTAGTGTCTCCTTCCAGCTCGTTGACCACAAAGTACTGGTCGAGCTGCTCGACGAAGGCTTCCCAATCATCCCCCTCTAGGAATATCTCTAATATTCCAACAACAGCCATGGTTGCGTGAAGGTTCGTATTCTGTTAATCGTCGCCAATTGTTGTGTATAGAAGAACTCCCCGAGGCTGAGTCCTGTGACCTAAACTTCGTGTGACCTTAGTCTTCTTTATTACAACTCTAGAGTGTCTGAACAACATGGCAGCCTACCTTTTATATTGGCCCTGTGTGTGCAGATGACCATTAGGACTCCAAAAGTCGCGCCCTCTGGTGGCAAGTATTACAGGGTTACATACATCACATAATTGTTATCGGTAAGAAGTTATAATTCCAATGAATGCCAATATCGTGCGAAAGGAGCCTGTTTGTAGGACAAGGCTACATATCAGGAAGGAGTGTAGTTAGATGACAAGGGAAGTGATACTCTGATTATAAGTTTGATGAATTAAAGAGTAAATGCTGGAATCATTGAGCACGCCAGGCAGCATCTGTGGAGAGAGAAACAGAGTTAACGTTTCAGGTTAATGACCTTCCATCAGAAGTTGGGCAGTTGTATTCGGTAATACTTTTGAAAGTTTCAATTGTCATGCAGCAGGGGTAAGGAAAAGATATAAAATGTGGCATTTGGAACAGATAGTTTAGAATCCGATTAATGTTTGATCAATTTGTACACCGACCTGGGAAATGTAACGTGTTTGAGTTCTTCGGCTAACATTCGCAAGGTTTGGGTGTAAGTACTGTTGTTAAGTGTTTGTTTAATTATTGTCTGCTTAATAACTCTGACATTTAATGTTGCGGGCCCTATTACTGCACTGCGCATGTTCCAGCTCTGTTTGGAGCACCGACCACTCCAATCCGTTGCTTACAGTGACAGTTGGATTAACCGTTTCTTTGTTTGGTGAAATTTCAAAGATTGAAAGCGGCGCACCTCAATCTGGTCACCGACTCACTAACCGCTACACGCTGCTCCCGTGAGATGGAAGCCCAGTTACTGATTCCAGCTTGAACACAGGTACAAGCAGAACTCATTCATAGAAAGTCCAAGTCCCTGAGGCACCTGATTATTTGCACCGAACTCTTTCGCAAAGAGTTGCAGTTCGTGTGGGGTGATTTGGGCACATCTTTCCCCACACGACAACACTTCAAACATAACTCAACGTCTGTAAAGCGCTTTGGGGCGTCATGAGTTCCTGAAAGGTGTTGTAGAAATGCAAGTCCTTCTTTGCAAAAGTTCGATGCAATTTCAAATTTTGGCGAAACTGAGGGCTCGTCCAGGATTTGAACCCGGGACCTCTCGCAAAATTTAAGTAACAACCCCAAAGCCAGAATCATATCTCTAGACCAATGAGCCAACTGTTTAACGAATGTGTAGATAAGGTGTAACCATTATTGAAGCATTTTTCGTGTGTTGCTGTTCTTGATCGGAGGAGCACATGAAACGGAATCAGTGACTTTGCTTTTTCGACCTGTCTTCTGAAGCACCGCACGGTCCAACTCCGACAGTCAATGAGCTGTTGGGACATCAGTGTATCCAGGCTGCAAGTGGTCACCCCGAGCGCAGCAGAGGGGTTTCTGCATTAGTTCTGGGTGGGGACAGTATATTTCCCCTTCTCACTTCCTCTTGTCAATATCCCTGTGCTTTGGTTTCATATTTATTCCCCTGTCTCAGTTTCTCGTGTTTAAAAGGGAACAAAAGATGAAATGGTTGTCATTGTGGAACAATTTCTCTCACTCAAAGTTAGACACACTACCGTTGCACCATGAGGTCTAGGTAGGTAGCCGTTGATAATCAGGTTCATATATAAATATATATAAATATATCGACGTGTATCGTAACTGTTCCCTGGTGGTCGAGGGGTTAAGATCTGGCGCACTAACCTGGTTTCAATCCTCGATCAATTCATCGCATTAAAATAATTGAGGTCTGTGAGACGATTAATAATTGCTGTAATCACCATAAATACCAATACTGTCATGTATCTCACACTACTGTACATAACTGTACCTTACCATGCCATACATGACTGTAACCAGAGATGACCTGTAACCACAAGCTTACCTTACCACCAGGGGTGCATTTGCAGGAGACACTGGATACCGTTCCCAGACAGGTATATAAGGACAGGGCTTAGGCAAGTGTGGCATTCGAGAGCTGTGTAATAAAGGTGCAGGTCCTGAGTGACCTTGACTTCAGTATGTGCCTCGTGTGAGTCTGTACTACAGGGTCAGGACTTTTCAGTGGCGACGAGTTACGGGATTGCAGAATCCACAGAATGGCGACCAACGGCTCAGATGTAAAATACAATGCTGGAGATAATTGGGAGGACTTTATAGAAAGGCTCCAGCAAAGCTTTGTAACCAAAGACTGGTTCGCAACAATAAGGCAGACAATAGAAGAGCCCATCTCTTGACCAGCTTTGGCTCGAAAACATGCGCTTCAATGAAGGATCTGCTGGCACCCGAGAAACCAGCAAGCAAGTCGTTTGAAGAATTGAGCACACTAGTAAGAGACCACCTGATGCCAGCAAGCAGCCTACACATGTAAGCTACCTCGGACCCGTGCCAATAGACCCCGTACACCGAGCACAGGCTCAGGAAAAACCCTGGGGAGAGGATATCCCGTTCACTGGGCCTGCCAGGAACACTGAACAAGTGCCCGGTCTGAAACTTTCCTGTGTAATAACTTGCAGCTGCAACATCCAACAGTCAGGTTGGCCGAGCGGTCTAAGGCGTTGGTTCAGGTCACTGTCTGCTCTGGAGGCGTGTGTTCAAATCCCACTCCTGACATTCAGTGTTTCTAATTACAAACTCATTTGTTTGGACACCACTCTCAAGTGCTTTGGGACATCCATCGCACTTAATAAAATGACCCCACTTCAATTGCAAGCAGTGATATCAAAGTTACTTCCCAAACCGGGTGGCTGTAACGAAAGGAATGGTTTTGTGAAGCATTGAAAGGTGCCCTCGAAATGTCTCGGACTGCTCATTTCAAAACACGGTTCCAGTTTGTTTCAGTGCAAAAGAAGGCAGGCTCAAATGGCCGACTCCTGCTCCTGGTTCTTGTGTTCTTTTGTACAGCACAGAACAAATGATTAAATGATCAACTCTCCCTCAGTCGCATTTCTTTCATTGTGCAAAATAATTTATGGGTTAATTTATGATGTTTTCCTGTGAAAGCAACATATATATTTAAGGAAAATAAATCGGCCAACGTGGGGCTTGAACTCACAACCCTGAGATTAAGAGTCTCATACAGGACGAACTGAGCTAACCCGGACTGCTTATGTTGCGTCTTCCTGTCGCTGTTGGCTGCCAGGGGCCTGTTGGCTCCGCACCATGGGTTTATCTCGAACTTCAAACCTCGAAACTGGTTCTCCTGATTTCCAAGCCACTTGCATTGCGGAACCTTCATTTCGACGAACATCGCCAGCTTAATGTGTAGGCCTCGTGGCGGAACGGTAGTGTGTCTTACTTTAGATCCGAAAGTTGTGTGTTCAAATCAGGTCGGGGTCACTGTTCTGTCAGACATTTTTTTTCCAGAATTAATATTTTTTTTGCTGTTTGGCAATAACCAGACCCTTGCTCCAAGGTCTCTCTCACTATTTCCCCGGTGTCAGGCAGAGATACGCCTGCTGTCCTCATTTATTTCATGTGACAGGAGACAAAAGTTCAAAATCAACCTGCAGGTGGCCACACACAGCACTGAATAGTCAAGGTGGCCTGACTATTATCCCTACCACAGTGGATAACCTCATATTTCATACTTTATACTCCATCTGACAAATTACTGCCCAGCCACTGAGCCTATCGATATCACTTTGCAGATTGTTTGTGTCCTCCTCACAACTTGCTTTCCGACCGATCTTTGGATCACCTTGGCTACATTACCAACATGCAGAGCACAGAACCAATTATTGACCAACTGACTTTCCGTCAGTTAGCATTTCTTTCATTGTGCAAAAGCAGTTTATCGATTCATTAACGATGTTATCCCATGAAAGCAAAATAAAAGTTAAACGAAAATAATTTGCACACTTGAAAGAAATATTTTTGGTTGGTGCAGTTCCGGTCAGAGAAATGTTGTGAAAGGAACTTTTTCCAGAGAGAGGGATTGAGTATTTCAGCTTATTGCTGAACACTTCTCTCTGGGCATAGAACTAGACACCAGTTTCTTCCAGTGTAGCAGTTATCACCTTCGCCTCACACGCGAAAGTTCCCCGGTTCAAGCCTGGGCGGAAACATTATTTCTGAAACAAAAACTGGTAATAAATGTTCATTGTTCATTTGACAATGGCATCCTTCCGTGCTGCAAACTTCTCTGATTCCATGATGAGCAAGGAACATTTAAAATCAGTCGCCTAAAATACAGAGTGTGTAAATTGAGAAAGGGAATAAAACTTCTCAATGATTCAAGTTTCACAAATTATTAAAATTAAGTTGTTGAAGTTTCGACTGTCCCTCAGTGATCATGTTAGCATTTCTTGCAATCTGCTAAACAATCCTTTTGGTTAATATTAGCAGATACAAGCCGCATTTCAAACCCGGAATCAACTTATTCATTATTCACCCTTCCCAGTTCAACTGCACAGATGGTTATTTATACTCCATCCCAGAAATTTCAATCCACCTTCTGACATTCCTTATTTCGAATTACCAACTCATTTGTTTTGACACCACTCTGAAGTGCTTTGGGTCATCTGTGTAATTTAATTAAATTACTTCACTTTAATTAAAAACGGTGGTAGCAAAATTACTTCTCCAACTGTGAATCGAACCCAGGTAGCTGTCGTGATCAGAATGTTTTTGTGAAGCATTTAAATATGCTCTCTAAAAATCTCGCATTCCTAATTTACAAATAGGGTTACCATTTGTTTCAGTGTGAAAGAAGGAGATTGAAAATGACAACAAAAACACCAGGCAGAGACTACATTAAGAAAAATTCTAACTTTTCACAAAGTTGGTTTTACGAAGTAACGGCTGAGCTAAAGTTGGCACTTACCAGTCCCATCAGAATTTTAAATGTTTCTATGAGATCCCCGCTCATTCTTCTAAATTCCAATGTATAAAGGCCCAGTTGATCCAGTCTCTCCTCATATGTCAGTCCGGCCTGCCACTTATCCTTAGACTGTGTCCCCTGGTTCTGGACTTCCACAACATCGGGAACATTCTTCCTGCATCTCACCTGTCCCGTCCCGTCCAAATTTTAAATGTTTCTATGAGATCCCCTCTCATCCTTCTAAACTCCAGTGAATACAGGCCCAGTTGATCCAGTCTCTCCTCATATGTCAGTCCTGCCCCATCCCGGGAATCAGTCTGATGAACCTTCGTTGCACTCCCTCAATAGCAAGAAGGTCCTTCCACAGATTAGGAGACCAAAACTGAACACAATTATCCAGGTGGTGCCTCACCAAGGCCCTGTGCAACTGCAGTAAAACCTCCCTGCTCCAAGACTCAAATCCCCTCGCTATGAAGGCCAACATACCATTTGCCTTCTACATCGCCTGCTGTACCTGCATGCCAACTTTCAATGACTGATGAACCATGACACCCAGGTCTCGTTGCAACGCCCCTTTTCCAAATCTGCCGCCATTCAGATAATATTCTGCCCTAGTGTTTTTGCCCCCAAACTGGATAACCTCACATTTATCCACAGTATACTGCATCTGCCATGCATTTGCCCACTCGCCTAACCTGTCCAAGTCAACCTGAAGCCTCCGAGCGTCCCCCTCACAGCTCACACCGCCACACAGTTCAGTGTCATCTGCAAACTTGGAGATATTACACTGTTACATGTTCATTACATGTTACAATGAACATTCTGAATTAGACACCTCAAGTAAAGTGCGTGCAATGGGCAATGATTCAACAATTAACATAAGTACACAAGTAGCAGGAGTCGGCCATTCGGCCCCTCGAGCCTGCTCCACCATCCAATAATATCGTGGCTTTTCTGATCCTGCACCCCTGCTCTTTTTATACTCCTCTCGTGTTTCTGCAGTGTCGAGTTCTCGCTATCTGTCCTAAGCTTCCCTTTTTCGTTTATCCTACCCTCTGTGTCCCTTGAGGAATTTTTATCCCCCATCTGACTTTACTCATTCTGTGTTTTCGGAGACTGGTTGAAAATGTTAATTGCTCATCATCGAATCAGAGAGATTTACAGCACGGAAGGAGGACATTCGGCCCATCGTGTCCGTGCCAGCCGACAAACAGCTCCCCAGCCCAGTCCCACTTTCCAGCTCTCGGTCCGTAGCCCTGTAGGGTACGGCACTTCAGGTGCACATCCAAGTACTTTTTAAATGTGCTGAGTGTTTCTGCCTCTATCACCCTTTCAGGCAGTGAGTTCCAGTGATTTCCCCTCGAATCCCCTCTAAACCGTCGACCAATTACTTTAAATCTGTGCCCCCTGGTTGTTGAACCCCTTTTCTAAGGGAAACAGGTCCTTCCTGTCCACTCTATCCAGGCCCTTCATAATGTTATACACCTCAATCAGGTCACCCCTCAGCATCCTCTGTTCCAAGGAAAACAAACCCAGCCGATCCAATCTCTGTTCAGAGCTAAAATTCTCCAGTCCGGCAACATCCTCATAAATTCCTCTGTATCCTATCCAGTGCAATCACGTCCTTGCTGTAATGTGGTGACCAGAACTGCATGCAGTACTCTAGCTGTGGCCTAACAGTTCAAGAATAACCTCCCTGCTCTTGCATTCCAAGCCTCTGTATAATCGATCTGGACAGCAGCCTGTACTGTCGAGAGTAGATCATGGGAGGCTGAGCCTTAGTGGAATCGGAGAGAAGGAAGCTCTCTGCTGATCAACATGCAGTCACCCACAATTCCTGTTCTTTAGGCGGGACTGTGTTACTGTAAGTTGGGGTGGATTCGTGAAAGAGTCCATGTCATTACTGGCTTGCAACAAAAGCTATTTACCCAACGTGGGGCTCAAACCCCCAATACTGAGATTAAGAGTTTTATCTTTGACCAATTGAGCTAGCTGGGCTTGGCAAAGCTATGGATCCTTGTTGTCTTTCAAATGTTGTGGGTGGATTAATGATTAAAATAATGATTGAGTATCTCACAGACTTGAATTATTTTTGCCAACTTGTCATCGGGAACATTCTTCCTGCATCCTCGTGAACCTTGTCTGAACTGCCTACAATGTAAGTATATCCCTACTTAAATATGGAGACCAAAACTGTTAGCATTTCTTTCATTGTGCAAAAGAAGATTAATTCTCGTGAGAGCAACATAAAAGTTTAAGGAAAATAATTCAACCGACGTGGGGCTCGAACCCATGACCCTGAGAATAAGAAGCTCATGTTCTACCGACTGTGCTAGCCGGGCTTCTCAACATCACTCCAGTCAATCCCCTTCAGTTAGTGGTCAATGGTGATCCCTGGCTGTTGATGGCGGGGGATTCGGCGATGGTAATGCCGTTGACAGCCGGGCCTGCTGAAGTTGCATCTTCCTGTCGCTGATTGCTGCCAGGCGCCTGTTGGCTCCGCCCCGTGGGTTTACCTCGAACTTCAAACCACGAAACAGCTTCTCCTGAATTCCAAGGTGTGTACAGAGATCAACCATCAAAAGCTCTGTCATTAACCACAGGGGGTCCGCCAATTTTCTGATCGCAATGCGCTTTCAGTCCTTGTCCTTAAAATTGCGGACGTGTAAATTGGGGAGTTTAATGACTTTGAAAGGAACATTTTTGTTTGGTGCAGTTCCGGTCAGAGAAATGTTTGTGAAAGGAACGTTTTGCAGAGAGAGGGATTGAGCGCCTGTTGGCGGAAACATTTTTGAAATGAAAACTTGTGGACGATAAAATGGAAAAAGAGCAGTCCGGGGTACATTGTCACATGATGCAAGCTATCTCGGACCCGGACCAAAGCTCCCCGTACACCGAGCACAGGCTCAGGAAAACCCCGGGTAGAGGATATCCCGGTCACTGTGCCTTCCAGCAACACTGAACAAGTGCCCGGTCTAAAAATTTCCAGAGTAATAACTTGTAACTAGAGCATCCAACAGTCTCTTGGGATCCCTTGGAACTTCTGATGATGCGCTCCCTGGTGGTGGAACATGGGAGTGCATGCTTTACAGAGACAGAACATCACTCCCCCGCCAAAGTCAAAGTAAAAAGTTTTTACATGTTGAGGCGGTCGGGAGCTTTTCTTTCCCTGCTGGACCACCTGGGTACAAAAGTCTGTTCTGGTGTGTTGGCTGTGCCCTCGCTCGGCTGGTGTGTTGTTGGCCCTGCAGGGCTGCTGGGTGTGTCTGGCCTTGCTGGGCTGTTGGGTGTGATGGGTTCGATTTCCTGGTCCGTGGTGGTGTCGTTGATCCTTTGGGTGTGTGTTGCGGGTTCGAAAAAGGTGGTGTCTGCTGTGGGTTATTCAGGGCAGCCTGTGAATCATAGTCTCGTTTGGTCCAGCTGCTTTCTGCAAATTTATCCATTGTCTTGTTTGACGACAAACATCCTACTCCCTTCTTCAGCGATCACCGTACCCGCGATCCACTTGGGACCATGTCCATAGTTTAGCACATACACAGGGTCATTCAGATCAATTTCCCGTGACACAGTGGCGCGACCATCATTTACATTTTGTTGCTGGCGCCTGCAGTCTATCTGATCATGCAAGTTGGGGTGGACCAGCGAGAGTCTGCTTTTAACTGTCCTTTTCATGAGTAGCTCAGCCGGGGGCACCCCTGTGAGCGAGTGGGGTCTCGTGCTATAGCTGAGCAGTACTCGGGACAGGCGGGTTAGGAGTGAGCCTTCTGTGACTCGTTTGAGGCTCTGTTTGATTGTTTGTACTGCCTGCCCATTGGAGGCTGGTTTAAACGGGGTCGAGGTGATATGTTTGATCCCATTGCGGGTCAGGAAATCTTTAAATTTGGCGCTGGTGAAACAAGGCCCGTTGTCACTGACCAGTATGTCAGGCAGGCCGTGGGTGGCAAACATGGCCCTCAGGCATTCAATGGTGGCGGTGGCGGTGCTTCCCGACATTATTTCTCATTCAATCAATTTTGAAAAAGCATCCACCACCACCAGGAACATTTTACCAAGAAATGGGCCTGCATAGTTGACATGGATCCTCGACCATGGTCTGGAGGGCCAGGACCACAAACTTAGTGGTGCCTCTCTGGACGCGTTGCTCAACTGAGCACATACACTGCATTGCCTTACACAGGACTCTAAGTCAGAATCGATACTGGTCCAGTACATGTGGTATCTCGCTAACGCTTTCATCATTACTATACCCGGGTGTGTGCTGTGGAGATCCGAGATGAACGTCTCTCTGCCCTTTTTTCGTAGCACTACGCGGTTACCCCACAACAGGCAGTCTGGAACGGCTTGATTGGCTCTTGTATTTCAACGGGGATGCTAGCCCAGCTTCCATGCAATACAGAGTTTGTTATTAGGGACAGCAAAGGATCTTGGCTGGTCCATGTCCTAATCTGGCGGGCCGTGACATGTGATTTATCATTTTCAAATGCTTCCATGACCATCAACAAGTCAGAGGGCTGCGCCACCATCAAGAAGTTTGCAGGTTGCGCCATTTCCACCCCCGTGGTGGGCAATGGTAGCCGAAAGAGCATCCGCACAGTTCTCAGTGCCTAGCCTGTGGCGGATGGTCTAGTTATACGCTGAGAACGTGAGTGCCCACCTTTGTGTGCGGACTGAGGCATTAGTATTTATCCCCTTGTTTTCAGCGAACAGGCATGTGAGGGGCATGTGATCGGTTTCCAGCTCAAATTTGAGGCCAAACCGGAACTGATGCATTTTCCTTACCCCGAACACACACGCTAATGCCGCTTTCTCAATCATGCTGCAGGCCCTCTCGGCCTTAGACAAGCTCCTGGAAGCATAGGCTACAGGTTGCAACTTCCCTACAATGTTAGCTTGTTGTAATACACACCCGACACCGTACGACGACGCGTCACATGCTAGCACAAGTCTTTTACCCGGGTTATACAATACAAGCAGCTTGTTGGAGCATAAAACGTTGCTGGCTTTGTCAAAAGCAATTACTTGTTTTTTTCCCCATACCCAATTCTCACCTTTGTGAAACAACACATGTAGGGGCTCTAAAAGGTGCTTAACTCCGGTAGGAAGTTACCAAAATAGTTGAGGAGTCCCAGGAATGACCGCAGCTCCGTGACGTTCTGTGGCCTGGGCGCGTACATGATAGCCTCTGTCTTGGCGTCTGTGGCCGAATGCCGTCCGCCGTGATCTTTCTCCCGAAAATCTCCACTTCTGTTGCCATGAAGACGCATTTCGACCTCTTCAGACACAGCCCTACGCGATCCAGTCGCTGGAGGACCTCCTCCAGGTTTTGTATGTGTTCGACGGTGTCCAGACCCATAACCAATATGTCATCCTGAAAGACCATCGTGTGTGGTACCGACTTGAGTAGGCTCTCCATGTTTCTCTGGAAGATCGCTGCAGACGACCGAATTCCAAACGGGCATCTGTTGTCGCTGAACAGTCACTTTCGCACGTTGATGCAGGTGAGGCCCTTCAAAGACTCCTCCAGCTCCCGCGTCATGTAGGCCGAAGTGACCTCAAGCTTGGTGAACGCCTTGCCTCCTGCCAGCGCGCCAAATATGTCGTCTGTCTTAGGTCGCGGGTATTGGTCCTGTAGCGAGAAACGATTAATAGTTACTTTATAATCGCCGCAAACCCTGACCGTGTCATCACTTTTGAGTACTGGAACATTTGGGCTGGCCCACTCGCTGAATTCCACTGGGGAGATGATGTACTCGCGTTTCAGCCTGTCTAGCTCGATTTCCACTCTCTCCTCATCATATGAGGTACCGCTCGCGCCTTGTGGTGAATGGGTCGTGCCTCTGGGACCAAGTGGATCCGCACCTTCGCACCGGAAAAGTTTCCAATGCCTGGCTCAGAAAGGGAAGGAAATTTGTTCAGAATCTGGGTACATAATGCCTCATCGACATGTGATAGCGTTCGGATGGTATCCCAGTTCCAGCGGATTTTGCCCAGCCAGCTCCTTCCAAGCAGTGTTGTGCCATCGCCCGGGACAATCCAGAGTGGCAGTTCGTGCACCATGCCCTCGTAGGTGACCTTGACCATGGCGCTGCCCAGGACAGTGATAAGCCCTTTGGTGTACACTCTCAGTTTCGTGTGGATGGGGCTTCGGGCTGGTCTGAATGCGTTGTTGCACGACAGTCTCTCAAACATCTTTTTACTCACGATGGACTGGCTAGCGCTAGTGTCCAGTTCCATGGTTACGGGAAAGCCATTCAATTTTACATTTAGCGTTATAGGTGGACATTTCTTCGAAAATGTGTGCACCCCGTGTACTTCAGCATCTGCCTCCTCTCTCTGAGGCTCGAAATTGCTTTGATCCACCATGGACCGATCTTCCTCTGCCACATGGTGGTTAGCAGGTTTTGCAGAGCTTTCAGCTCATTCGCAAGCTCGTTGGAGATGCCCCATTGTTCCACAGCTCTTGCAAACATACCCTTTGAAGCGGCATGAATAGGCTGAATGGAAGCCTGCACAACACCAACAAGGTGTGAATTGCCTTGCACTCATCCTTTGTTGGGGACTCTGAGTCATCTGGGTCACTTGAGGCCTGCTGGCAGTTGCAGATTCGTGGGTTCTGCCCTGTACATTTCTGCTCACAAACACAGTTCCAGTTAATTTGTGAACATTGCTAGCACTTGTGTGCTGAGATATTTGCTTGGTGTTATCACTAGTGGACATAAATACCTCTGTTATCGCAATGGCCTTACTGACGATCGGTGTCTCTACAGCCAAAAGTTTTCGTAGGATGGTCTCGTGGCCAATGCCCAGTACAAAAAAGTCTCTGAGCATTTGCTCCAGGTAGCCATCAAACTCACATTATCCTGCAAGTCGCCTTAGCTCGGCGATGTAGCTCGCCACTTCCTGATCTTCAGTTCGATGGCACGTATAGAACCGATACCTCGCCATAGCACGCTCTCTCTCGGGTAAAGATGGTCACGAACCAGTGTACTCACCTCCTGATACGACTTATCTGTGGGTTTCACCAGAGCCAGAAGATTCTTCATGAGGCTGTAGGTCTGAGCCCCACAGACTGTGAGGAGGACCACTCTCCTTTTTTGCAGCAATTCCTTCTCCGTCCAGCTCGTTGGCTACAAAGTACTGGTCTAGCCGTTCGACATAAACTTCCCAGTCCTCACCATCCGATAACTTCTCCAGGATGCCCACAGTTTGCTGCATCTTTGTGTTGGATTCGTATTCTCGACGCCAGTTATTGTATTCCTAACACAGATGAGGCGGCACACAGGGACGTTAAAGAAACAGTGACCTCAGTCTTTAATAAGACACTCCAGAGTGAGAAACTGGCCTGAGGGGCCGGCTTAAATACAGTGCTCCCAAGGGGTGTTGGGATCCCTTGGGACTTCAGGGGATGAGCTCCCTTATGGTGGAACATGGGAGTGCATGCATTACAGATACACAACACATTCGTTGCCTCAACTTTGATTTCTGCCAACTTCCCTTGTATTTAACCTTCGCCGCACCTCCGCCACAATCTCTCACCGCTCCTCCAGCACGATCTCTCACAGTTCGTCCACCACGATCTCTCGTCACTTCTCCGCCACAATCTCTCACCGTTCCTCCACCACGATCTCTCGCCGTTCCTCCACCACGACCTCTCACCGTTCCTCCACCACGATCTCTCACCGCTCCTCCACCACGACCTCTCACCGTTCCTCCACACTGACCTTCCCGCTCCTCCGCTGTACCTAGGTCCCGCCGATGTTCCTGCCTGCCCACGCACAAAACAGCGACCTGTGTTTTGATGACGTGCAGCAGAGCAGGACTCCAGCTGTCCTGGTTCACCCTTGCCACTGGACCAAGACCGCGCTCTGTCAAGCCCGTGTGGTGGCTGGTGTCCAACGGTCACACCACGTTAAAACAATCCACCCACAGGCATCTTCCACCCTTTGATTGGAGTTCAGAACTGGAACATCGGGTCCTTCATTGAAACACTTGTGAACCCATGTGGAAGTAAGCCTTCCTCGTTCGAGGACCCGCCTATGATGATGATGATGATGATGTGTGGGACCTTACCAAATGCCTGCTGGAAACCATCAGATTAAATCTAGTAAGACCCGTCCCTTGATTCAGTTTTCACTGACCTTGCCTTAGGAAGGCTATATTGGCGTTGGAGGGAGCACTGTGTCGGTTTCCCAGAATGATACCTGGATTATAAGGTTTAAATTAAGATATGAGATTACACCCACTGGAAATTAGAGGGTCGAGCATTGATTTGATCAAAATTTTCAAAGATAGTAAGGGAAGAGATAGACTAGATAGAGAGAAATGATTCCCGCTGGTTGGGGAGTCCCAGACTAGGGGCCATAGTCTAAACATTAGAGACAGACGTTTCAGGAGTGAAATTCGGAAACATTCCAACACACACATGGTGGGAGAGGTTTGGACCTCCCTTCTGCAAAGGGCAGTTCGTGCTAGGTCAGTTGTTCACTTTACATCGCATTTTGATCAAAGGTATTAAGGAAGATTGTCCAAAGGCGGGTATATGGAGTTTGCTCACAGATCAGCCATGATCTCATTGAATGGCGGAACCGGCTCGAGGGGCTGAATGGCCTCCTCCTGTTCCTGTGTAATAGGCTTGAGCGGCTGAATGGCCTTCTCCTGTTCCTGTGTAACAGGCTCGAGGGCCTGAATGAACCTCCTCCTGTTCCTGTGCAACAGACTCGAGAGGCTGTGTGGGCCTCGTCCTGTTCCTGTGTAACAGGCACGAGCGGCTGAATAGCCTCCTCCTGTTCCTGTGTTCCAGGCTCGAGGGTCTTTATGGGCCTCCTCCTGTTCCTTTGTATCAGGCTCGAGGGGCTGAATGGGCCTCCTCCTGTTCCTGTGCAACAGGCTCGAGGGCCTGAATGGGCCTCCTCCTGTACCTGTGTGTAAGGTCTGGAAAACAAAGGGAGGTGATATGGGAAAACATAAACTAAATGGTATTGTGTTAAAAGAGAAGCAGAAGGATTGAGTGATTTACACACAGAAATCTTTGAAGCTGGGTAGATAAGTTACTAAGTTGTTTAAAAAGAATACAGGGCCCTTGGCTTTATATGAAGTGAAATAGAGGACACCAGCGAGGAAGTTGTACCATACCTTTGCAATCCCGGTTTAGGCCCCAGTTGGAGAACGGTTTACAGTTCTGAGCACCACAATTTAGGAAGGATATCAAGGCATTGGAGAGAACGTAAGAAATATATAAGAAACATTTTCTATTGTTATAGAAGACACAAACACAGGCATTCATCGAGAATCAACATGCAGGTGACCACACACAGATTAAAGAGCCAGAGAGACCGACAGAATCGGGTAACACCGGCAAATAGACAAGAGATATTGACAAGGACTGAAAACACTTTGCGATCAGAAAATTGATGGCCCAGCTGTGGTTAATGACACGGCTTTTGATGATTGATCTCCGTACAAGCCTTGAAATTCAGGAGAACCGGTATCCTGGTTTGAAGCTCGAGATAAAGCTCGAGATAAAGCCACGGGGCGATACCAACAGGCGCCTGGCAGCAATCAGCGACAGGAAGGTGCACCTTAAGCAGGCCCGGCTAGTTCAGTCGGTAGAGTATTAGACTTTTAATCTCCGGGTCGTGGGTTTGAGCCCCATGTTGGGTTAATTATTGTCCTTAAACTTTTATGGTGCTTTCACAGGAAAACATCATTAATGAACCCATAATCTTCTTTTGCACAATGAACAAAATGCGAACTGAGGGAGAGTTGATCATTTGATCATTTGTTCTGTGCTCTGTATAAGAACACAAGAACCAGGAGCAGGAGTCGGCCATTTGGCCCTTCGAGCCTGCCTTCTTTTGCAATGAAACAAATTATAACCGTGTTTTTAAATGAGCAGTGCGAGATATTCATAGGGCACATTTCAATGCTTCACAAAACCATTCCTTTCCTTACAGCCACACAGGATCGAATCCCGGTTTGAGAAGAAACTTTGATATCATTGTTTGCAATTGAAGTGGGGTCATTTTATGAAGTTCGATGGATGTCCCAAAGCACTTGAGAGTGGTGTCCAAACAAATGAGTTTGTAATTAAAACCACTGAATGTCAGGAGTGGGATTTGACCCCACACCACGAGAGGAGATTGTGACCTGAACACAGCACCTTAGACCGCTTGGCCATCCGGACTGTTAGAATCTCTAGTTACAAGTTATTACTCTGGAAAGTTTCAGACCGGGCACTTGTTCAGTGTTATTGGAAGGCCCAGTGGCCGGGATATCCTCTCCCCCGTTGTTTTCCTGAGACTGTGCACGGTGTCCGGGGAGCTTTGGTCCGGGTCCGAGGTCGCTTAAATCATGTGACAATGCACCCCGGACTGCTCTTGTTCCATTTTATCGCACATTAGTTTTTGGTGCAAAAATAATATCTCCAGAGGAGACAGTTATCTAAACACAGCACCGCATGCTGCTCGGCCATCCTGACTATTCACTGCTGTGTGTGGCCACATGCAGGTTGATTTTGAACTTTTGTGTCCTGTCACATGCAATAAATGAGGGCAGCAGGCGTATCTCTGCCTGACACCGGGGAAACAGTGAGACAGACATTGCATTGTGTTCAGGTTTAAAAACATCAATATCCGCAGTCAGGAGCTGAAAAGGACGAAGAGCTGAAAAAACACAAGAAAAAAGCAAAGAAATGTCAGCAATTGTTGTAAACTCTTTAATGTGTTTCCTGCTCGTTTCGTGATGCGGCGCTCACAGAGGGAGCACGGATTCAGAAAATAATTCTTCCATTCAAAATCTTTAAAATAATGACATGCAACTAATTAAACTGTGTGCCTGGGGATGGGGATGGGTGAAGATTGTTTGTTTTATTCCCCATTCATTAACCGACAGCGTTGTTTTGTAGAATTGTTACTGAGGGACAGTGGAAACTTCAATAACTGAACTTTAATTATTTAAGGATTTTGAATCATTGATGAAGTTTTCTCCCCTATCTGACTTTACTCACTCTGTATGTTGGAGACTGGTTTAAAATGTTCAGTGCTCATGCGACAAGGAACCTGGGGCGACTTTTGTTCAATTTATTGCACAGCAAAAGTATTCTCCAAACTACAATTTCCACCGGGGCTCGAAACGGGGACCTTTCACGTGTGAAGTGAATATGATAACCACTACACTACAGAAACACTGTGTCTAAAGCAACCTTCGGAATATAAACAGAGCTTTAACCTACACAGCTGGCCGATACTTCAGGAGCTGGTTTTACGAGAAGAGAATGACGGTGCTATATTTCGGAAGGCTGTGAGTGTGGCAGGAATTGATCTCGTGTTTCCCAGACTTCATACATAGGAACAGGAGATGGCCATTTAGCAGCGAGTGGTGAGGATCTGGAATGCACGGCTTGAAAGGGCGGTGGAGGCAAACTCAATCTTATATTTCAGACGGGAGTTGGATAAGTGTCTGAAGGAAAAACAATTGCAGGGCTACGGGGAAAGGGCGGGGAGTGGGACTCGCTGAGGGTCGGCACGGGCTCGATGGGCCGAATGGTCTTCCGTGCTGTAACCATTCCATGATTCGATAAGTTAGTGGCACATTTCATAGTGTGGCTGGGAGCACAACATTGCAAAGTGACATGGATTGAGTCGCCAAAACTAGAGGCATCTGATTTAGGAGATTCGCGGGGCGTGGAAATTTCGGAGTTCAATGACTTTGAAAGCAAAATTTTTGTTTTGTGCCGTTTCGGTCAGAGGTTTTCCATTAAAGCAACATTAAATGAAAAGAAATCGCCCAACGTGGGTCTCGAACCCACGACCCTGAGATTCAGAGTCTCATACTCTACCGACTGAGCTAGCCTGGCTTCCATTCAAAGCAGGTTTTTATCACTCATTGCAGCCAGGTGCCTGTTGGCTCCGCCCCAGATGTTTCAATTTGCTGTTGAAGAACTGCCAGGATCTTCTTGAATGGTGGACCAGGCTCGAGGGGCCGAATGGCCAACTCCGGCCTCATCCTTACGTGTTTATGTTTACGTCTTTATGCGGAGCTCCTTTCAGGGTAAACGAGCCAAAGGAGGACAGGGGAAACGTTATAAGGACACCCTCAAAGCCTCCATGGCAAAGTGCGACATCACCACTGACACCTGGGAGACCCTGGCCGCAGACCGCCCGATGTGGAGAAAGTCCTTCTGGGAGGGCGTTGAGCTCTTTGACTCTAGACGCAAGGAGCATGAAGAGACCAATCGCAGGCAGCGGAAGGAGCACGCGGCAAACCAGTCCCACCGACCCCTTCCCTCGATGTATGTCTGTCCCACCTGCAACAGGGTCTGTGGCTCTCGTATCGGAATGTTCAGCCATCAAAGGACTCACTTTGGGATGGAAGCAAGTCCTCCTCGATCCCGAGAGACTGCCTCTGGTGGTGTCTATGATTTGCGGTACACTGCGGAAACATCTCCACTTTCAGCACCAGATTACCAGAATTAAACCCAATGGGATCGGGAGAAAAGTTCCTCATATGCTCAGAGCAAAATATATCTTATGACAATAGAATTTTATGTATTAATTAATGATGTTTAAATCAATGCTTCTTTTTTTTTTACACAGGAGAGGCATAAAGATGTGCAAAATAGATGAACAATTTTTTGTAAGGTCTTGAATTAAAAGTACCATTTCCCTGACCGGGAATTGAACCCGTGCCGTGGCGGTGAAAGCACTAAATCCTAACCACTAGACCATCAGGTAACCTGGTTTGGAGAAAGTATTTTTTTAAATAAAAAAAAAATCTCTGCCTGACACCTTGGAAACAATGAGACAGTCCTTGGAGCAAGGGTCTGGTTATTGCCAAACAACAAAGGAAATATTAATTCTGGAAGAACAATGTCCGAAAGAACAGTGACCACTACGTGATTTGAACATGCAACCTTCGGATCTGTAGTCAGACACGCTACCATTGCACCATGAGACCTACACAGTGAGCTAGTTTTGCACAATCAAACAAATGCTAACTCAGGAACAGTCCATACTTCAATCATTTGTCCTGTGCTTTGCATCTTAACTCGAAAACCATATCCCATTTTACTCACTGTATTATAGCTTTCTGGTTCAAAATCCTCATTGCCGATGACACCACGAATCTGGGGCAAATTTTATCAAATTTAACAGCACCGGTTATTCCTATCGTGCACACAACATACAATCAGTAGTGAAGATAAAATCCCAACATGCGTATTTTCAGATTCAACGCTGTAGCATTTCAAATAAAGTGAAAGAATTTTACACTGAAAAGATTTGCAAGTGTTGCTTCTATTTTTGACTTTAATCAACTTTTGTGGAGTCTGACTCCCATTCATGCCACTGCTGAATAAGAAAGGAGGATTTGACATTGAACAGTCTGCACTGGCCCTGATATTTGTGAGCTCATCCTTTATATTCAGTGGTTTCTCGCCCTTTGATGGGCTGCAGTGTCGCGGATATCACGGTGGCCTCACATTGAGTATGGTGAGGGGGATGACTCATCAGGGGAGTGCAGCAGCAGCCAAGTTCATGGCACCGTGGCTGGCTCTGCTGCACAGAAGGGCAGGAAAAAGAGTGGGACAGCGACAGTGATAGGGGATTCGATTTAAAGGGGAATAGATTGGCGTTTCTTCGGCCGCAACCGAGACTCCAGGTTGGTATGTTGCCTCCCTGGTGCAAGGGTCAAGGATGTCTCGGAGCGGGTGCAGGACATTCTGAAAAGGGAGGGAGATCAGCCAGTTGTCGTGGTGCACATTGGTACGAAAGATTTAGGTAAAAAAAGGGATGAGGTCCTACGAGATGAATTTAAGGAGCTAGATGCTGAATTAAAAAGTAGGACCTCAAAAGTAGTAATCTCGGGATTGCTACCAATGCCACGTGCTAGTCAGAGTCGGAATCGCCGGACAGCTCAGATGAATCCGTGGCTTGAGCAGTGGTGCAGCAGAGAGGGATTCAAATTCCTGGGGCCTTGGAACCGGTTCTGGGGGAGGTCGGACCAGTACAATCCAGACGGTCTGTAACTAGGCAGGTCCTGAACCAAAGTCCTTAGGGGGGAGTGTTTGCGAGTGCTGTTGGGGAGGAGTTAAACTAATATGGCAGGGGGATGGGAACCAATGCAGGGAGACAGAGGGAAACAAAATGGAGACAGATACAAAAGACAGAAAGGAGATGAGTAAAAGTGGAGGGCAGAGAAACCCAAGGCAAAAACCAAAAATGGCCTCTGTACATCAATATTCTAAAGGGTCAAAGTGTAATAAAAAGGCAAGCCTGAAAGCTCGGTGCCTGAATGCGAGGAGTATTCAGAACGCCGGAGAGGGCTCTGAGCTAGTTAGAGTGGGTGAGAGCGCAGATAAAAAGGACCCCAAGAAAGAATGCAAAAGGCAGGAGGCAACAGAGCAGAGTAGCACTGGGGTAAGTGTAAACCACAAGGTAATAGGAAGGGACAATATGTATGAATATAAAGGGGCTGCAAGAGGGGTCAAAACTAAAAATCATAGATTAAAAACTCGTATTAAATACTTTACCTAAACGCACGCAGCATTCAAAATAAAGTAAATGAGTTGACGGCACAAATCATGACAAATGGGTATGATATGGTGGCCATTACAGAAACGTGGTTGCAGGGTGGCGAAGACTGGGAATTAAACATACAGGGGTAGCTGACAATTCGGAAAGATAGACAAGAAGGGAAAGGAGGTGGCGTAGCTCTGTTAATAAAGGATGACATCAGGGCAGTTGTGAGAGATGATATTGGCTCTAATGAACAAAATGTTGAATCATTGTGGGTGGAGATTAGAGATAGTAAGGGGAAAAAGTCACTGGTGGGCGTAGTTTATAGGTGCCCAAATAATAACTTGACGGTGGGGTGGGCAATAATCAAGGGATTAATGGAGGCATGTGAAAAAGGAACGGCAGTAATCATGGTGGATTTTAACCTACATATTGATTGGTCAAATCAAATCGCACGGGGTAGCCTGGAGGAGGAATTCATAGAATGCACACAGGATTGTTTCTGAGAACAATATGTTACAGAACCTACAAGGGAGCAAGCTATCTTAGATCTGGTCCTGTGCAATGAGATAGGAATAATGAACGATCTCCTAGTAAAAGATCCTCTCAGAAGGAGTGATCACAATATGGTTGAATTTGTAATATAGATTGAGGGTGATGAAGTAGTGTCTCAAACGAGCATACAATGCTTAAACAAAGGGGATTACAGTGGGATGAGGGCAGAGTTGGTAAAAGTAGACTGGGAACACAGAATAAACGGTGGCACAATTGAGGTACAGCAGAGGACTTTTAAGGAGCTCTTTCATAGTGCACAACAAAAATATATTCCAGTGAAAAAGAAGGGCAGTAAGAGAAGGGATAACTTGCTGTGGATAACCAAGGAAATAAAGTAGAGTATCAAATTAAAAACCAATGCGTATAAGGTGGCCAAGGTTAGTGGGAAACTAGAAGATTGGGAAAATTTTAAACGACAGCAAACAATGCCTAAGAAAGCAATAAGGAAAGGAAAGATAGATTACGAAATTAAAATTGCGCAAAACATAAAAACAGAACGTAAAAGCTTGTACCGATATATAAAACGGCAAAGAGTGACTAAAGTAAATGTTGGTCCCTCAGAAGATGAGAAGGGGGATTTAATAATGGGAAATGTGGAAATGGCTGAGATCTTAAACAATTATTTTGCTTCTGTCTTCACAGTGGAAGACACAAAAACTATGCCAGAAATTGCTGGTCACAGGAATGTGGGAAGGGAGGACCTTGGGACAATCACTATCACTAGGCGGGTAGAGCTGGACAGGCTAATGGGACTCAAGGTAGACAAGTTCCCTGGTCCTGAGGAAATGCATCCCAGGGTATTAAAAGAGGTGGTGGAAGTTATAGCAGATGCATTCGTTATAATCTTCCAAAATTCTCTGGACTCTGGGGAGGTACCAGCGGATTGGAAAGCAGCTAATGTAACGCCTCTGTTTACAAAAGCGGGCAGACAAAATGCAGGATACAATAGGCCGGTTAGTTTAACATCTGTAGGTGGGAAAATGTTTGAAACTATCATTAAGGAAGAAATAGCGGGACATCGAGATAGGCTTCGTGCAATCAAGCATACACAGCATGGATTCATGAAGGGGAAATCATGTTTAACTAATATAGTGGAGTTCTTTGAGGATATAACGAGAATGGTGGATAGAGGTGGATGTGGTGTATTTAGATTTCCAAAAGGCATTCGATAAGGTACCACACAAAAGGTTACTTCCGAAGATAGAGGTACGCGGAGTCAGAGGATATGTATTAGCATGGATAGAGATTTGGCTGGCGAACAGAAAGCAGAGTGTCGGGATAAATGGGTGCTTTTCAGTTTGGAAATCCGTGGTTAGTGGTGTGCCACAGGGATCGGTGCTGGGACCACATCTGTTTGCAATATATATAGATGACCTGGAAGATGGGACAGAGTGTAGTGTAAAAGAATTTGCAGATGACACAAAGATTAGTGGGAAAGCGGGTTGTGTAGAGGACACAGAGAGGCTGCAAATAGATTTGTATAGGTTCAGCGAATGGGCTAAGGTTTGGCAGATGAAATACAATGTCGGAAAGTGTGAGGTCATCCACCTTGGGAAAAAAAACAGTAAAAGGGAATATTATTTGAATAGAGAGAAATTACAACATGCTGCGGTGCAGAGGGACCTGGCGGTCCTTGTGCATGAATCCCCAAAAGTTAGTTTGCAGGTGCAGCAGGTAATCAGGAAGGTGAATGGAATGTTCGCCTTCATTGCGAGAGGGATGGAGTACAAAAGCAGGGAGGTCCTGCTGCAACTGTATAGGGTATTGGTGAGGTCGCACCTGGAGTACTGCGTGCAATTTTGGTCACCTTACTTACGAAAGGATATACTGGCTTTGGAGGGGATACAGAGACGATTCACTCGGCTGATTCCGCAGATGAGGGGGTTACCTTATGATGATAGATTGAGGAGACTGGGTCTTTACTCGGTGGAGTTCAGAAGGATGAGGGGTGATCTCATAGAAACATTTAAAATAATGAAAGGGATAGACAAGATATAGGCAGGGATGTTGTTTCCACTGGTAGGGGAGACTAGAACTAGGGGGCACAGCCTCAAAATACGGGGGAGACAATTTAAAACCGAGTTGAGAAGCAATTTCTTCTCCCAGAGGTTTGTGAATCTGTGGGATTATCTGCCCAAGGAAGCAGTTGAGGCGAGATCATTGAATGTATTCAAGTCACAGATAGATAGATGTTAAAGCACTGAGGAAAATAAGGGTTACGGGGTGCGGGTGGGTAAGTGGAGCTGAGTCCACGGCCAGATCAGCCATGATCTTGTTGAATGGCGGAGCAGGCTCGAGGGGGTAGATGGTCTACTCCTGTTCCTAATTCTTATGTTTCTTATGTTTCTTATGGAGCAGGCGTCTACTACAACCAAAAAAACATTTTTTAAAGGACCTGCGTAGTCCTCATGGATGCGTGCCCAAGGCTTGGTGGGCCAGGACCATGGGCTAGTGGGGGCTTCCCTGGGCGCAGTACCCAGCTGGGCAAACGTGTTGCATCTGCGAACGCAAAGTTCCAGATCAGCGTCTTTCCCTGTACACCAAATGTGTGACTTGGCAATTGCCTTCCTCATGACAATGCCCGGATGCTCATTGTGGACTTCTCTGATGAACACCTCTCTGCCCATCTGGTTTCTACGCGGTTTTCCCACAGTAGGCAATCGGCCTGAATCGAGAGTTCATCCCTGCGCCTGTGAAATAGTTTAACTTCCTCACGACATGCCCTGTACGTGGCTGCCCAGTCCCCATTCAGTACACATTTCTTGACTGGAGAGAATAGCGGGTCTCTATTTGTCCAGACGTTAATCTGACGGGCTGTCACGGGTGAGCCTTCACTTCCGAAAGCTTCAACAGCCATGACCATCTCAGCACCATGCTCGGTAGCCCCCTCAGTGGTGGCGAGTGGGAGCCTGCTGAGTGCATCGGCGCAGTTTTCGGTGCCCGGTCTGTGCCGAATTGCGTGGTCATAGGCGGGTAAAGTGAGTGCCCACCTCTGCCTGCGGGCCGATGCATTTGCATTTATGGCCTTGTTGTCTGCCAAAAGGGACGTTAGGGGTTTGTGATCTGTCTCCAGCTCAAATTTCCTGCCAGCAGGTATTGGTGCTTTTTCTTTACTGCATATACACATGCGAGCGCCTCCTTTTCTACCATCCCGTAGCCCCTTTCTGCCTGGGACAGACTTCTGGAGGTCTAAGCTACCGGCTGTAACTGACACTTGGCTTTGACATGCTGCAACACACACCCGACACAATCGGACGACGCATCGCACGTTAACACAAGTTTCTTACATGGGTCATATAGCGTTAACAGAGTGTTGGAACATAACAAATTGCGAGCTCTATTAAAAGTCCTTTTCTGGCTGTCCCCCCAGACACATTCGTGACCTTTGCGTAGGAGCACATGTAGCGGCTTTAGCAGCTTGCTCAATTTGGGAAGAAAGTTACCAAAATAGTTCAGGAGCCCCAGGAACGAATGCAGCTCCGTCGTGTTACGGGGTCTGGGTGCTCTGCGGATCGCTTCCGTTTTGGAGGCAGTAGGGCTGATCCCGTCTGCTGCTACCCTCTTCCCCAGGAATTCTACCTCTGGAGCTATGAAGACGCACTTCGCCTTTTTCAGTCGCAGCCCTTTCCGTTCCAGTCTGCGTAGCATCTCCTCCAGGTTGTGGAGGAAGTTCTTCAGTATCGTAACCCGTGATGAGGATGTCGTCTTGAAAAACCACCGTCCCTCGAATCGACTTGAGGAGGCTTTCCATATTTCATTGTAAGATCGCGGCAACCGGAGAATCCCGAACGGACATCTGTTGTACTCAAACAACCCCTTGTGTGTCGTGATGGTGGTCAGCTTCTTCGACTCACTCGCCAGCTCCTGGGTCATGTAAGCTGAGTTCAGGTCTAATTTTGAAAAAAGTTTGCCACCGGATAGCATCGCAAAGAGGTCCTCCGCTCTCAGTAGCGGGTACTGGTCTTGGAATAACACCCGATTGATGGTGGCCTTGTAATCACCACATATCCTGACCAACCTATCCGCCTTGAGCACCGGCACAATCGGGCTCGCCCAGTCACTGAATTCGTCTGGCGAGATGATGCCTTCCCTTAGCAGGCGGTCCAATTCGCCTTCTATCGTTTCCCGCATCACGCACGGCTCTGCCCTGACCTTGTGGTGTACTGGCATGGCGTCCGGGTTCATGTGAATCACTACCTTGGCCCCCATGAAAGTGCTAATGCCGGGTTGAAATAATGAGTCAAATTTGTTCAGGATCTGTGAGCATGATACTCGCTCCACAGAGGAAATTGCATTGACATCGCCCCATTTCCAGTTCATGACAGCAAGCGAACTTGTGGGTCACGACTACTGTGGCGCTGCCTAGCACCAGAATGATCTCCTTTGTGTACGTTCGTAGCTGTGCGTCAATCGGCAATAATTTTGGCCTCCTGGCCTTGGACGCCCACAACTTTTCGAACTATTTGATACCCATCAGGGACTGGCTGGCCCACGTGTCTCGCTCCACTGATACTGGGATGCCATTGAGGAGCACTTTCATCATTATCGGTGGCGTCCTGGTGTATGAACTTTATACGTGCTCCACATGAACTCGCTGAACTTCAGCTTCCTGCGATTTTCCCCAGTGTTCATTTCTGCAATTTCTGCATGTATTTTGCTCATCTCTGCAAACTCTGGCTGAGTGTGTGCCTCCATGCCTCCAACATGAGCTGCTGTTGGAAACAAAAGGTCTCTTGCCAGTCGATCGTCACTGACTGCCCCGTGATTGTCCTTGAGTGCACCATTAACAGGTGTTGATGGCCCCATTACTGGCCGCATTGTCCCTTGCAATGACGTGAATCGCTATTCAGCTTGCCATTGTCTCTGTCCAACTCCCCCTCTGGGTTTGGCTACATATTGGGGCATGCCTGACTGCCCTTGGCTGCCTGGAGAACTGTGTGATGCTTTAACAATGTTGAATCTCTGTCCCAACCATTGCTTAACACAGAACCTCTTGTCGTTCTGCTCGTGGCCATGCTCGTGTGGTTTAAATCCCAGTTTCTCGTCACCATTGATACGTCCTTACTATTCGGTGTAAATGCCCACGAGGCCCATGCTTCAGAGAAGGTCAGTCTGTGACCTGTATTTTATTTCTTAGCACTTAAGTGATAAAAGTGGGTGGAGCTTCCCCTTTTATACCTGAAGGTCCAGGTTAGGAATGTCTCGAACAAGTTCACCACCAAGTGGTCATTGTTCTCACAGTGTACAACTTAGGTAAGATTATACATGGGTTACAATGCTGGTTGCATACATGACAGTCCCGGCCTCACTCACTGTGGAGCTGTGGACGAGCGATTAGTAGATGGGTTGTTTGTGGCTTCGATCTGCTGTTGTGAAGCGCGGCGGAGATGCAGGATCCTTTAATAATCTCTCACAACTCAACTGAAAGCAGCCGGAACGTGCAGTTTTGAGAGGGTCTTTCTGCACCGTCAGGGCTGGAAACGGGACGGAGTGAGAGATACTGTGTAGAGTTTGAGTGTGTACAGAACTGTACAGAGAAACCAGCCAATGTAACAGGGCTGTGAGACACTGCATTTTGTTAATAGTATAGTATTAGGCAGGCCCTCGGATCGAGGATGATTTGTTTCCACACTAAAAAGGGATGAGTTCACAGGTGTTTCGATGAGGGACCTGACAATCTAGGTCCCGAACTACATCCTGAAAGGTGGAAGATGCCTGTGGGTGGATTGTTTTAACGTGGAGTGACCGTTGCACACCTGCCACCACACGGTCTTGACAGAGCTAGGTCTTGGTCCAGAGGTAGGGGTTACCCAAGGCGACCACAGACCAAGCTCTGCTGCATGGACCTAGTGTGTACACATGTGCCGACTATCCATAGATCGCAGTGTGGGCTGGCCCGTGCTGTCCCTGGCACCTCGCCTCTCCTGAGCCCCGATCTCACACCGCTCCTCCGCCCCGATCAAATATGGAGCAGTCAGAAACAGGACATCAATTAGTCCCTCTAATCTTGGAGACATCAAATATCACCACTGTTATTTTAAATATCAAAATATTAAACTCCAGCCTAGTTGAAGGGTTATTAACATCAGCAGAAACAAACACCAACTTTGTTAATAGTGAACCATTCATGTCAATTATTCCATTTTTTCTAATATTTAATTGAACAATGTCGAAAATGTTTCCACCCGGTTTCGAACCGGGGACCTTTCGCGTGTTCGGCGAACGTGATAACCACTACACTACAGAAACAGTGCTATTGACATGGTGCTAGGAACATAACCAGAGCCTTAACCTACACAGCTGGCCGATACTTCAGGAGCTGGTTTTACGAGAGTAGAATGATTGTGCGATCTTTAGGAAGGCTGTGAGTGTGGCAGGAATTGATCTCGTGTTTCCCAGACTTTACTCATAGGAACAGAAGCGAGTGGTTAGGATCTGGGATGCACGGCTTGAAAGGGCGGTGGAGACAGACTCAATCTTACTTTGGAAAAGAGTCTGATGGAAAAACAATTGCAGTGCGATGGGGGAAGGGCGGGGGAGTGGGACTCGCTGAGAGTAGGCACGGGCTCGATGGGCCGAATGGCCTTCCGTGCTGTAACCATTCCATGATTCGATAAGTTAGTGGCACATTTCATAGTGTGGGTGGAAGCAGAACATTGCAAAGGGACATGGATTGAGTCGGCAAAACTAGAGGCATCTGATTCAGGAGATTCGCGGGGCACGGAAATTCGGGAGTTCAATGACTTTGAAAGGAACATTTTTGCTTTGTGCCGTTTCGGTCAGAGAAATGTTTGTGAAAGGAATTTTTTGCAGAAAGGGATGCAACATTTAACCTTCTACCTTAACACTTCTTTCTGGGTGTCAGGTCATATTTAGTTTCAATGTTATTCTTCCAGAATTGCTATAAGAACATAAGAATAAAATAATTAGGAAAAGTAGTGGGCCATCTAGACCCTCGAGCATGCTCCAACTTCCCCAACATCGGGAACAATCTCCCCGCATCTAACCTGACCAGTCCCATCAGACTATTGTATGTTTCGACGAGATCCCCTCTCATCCTTCTAAACTCCAATGTATAAAGGAGCAGTTGATCCAGTCTCTCCTCATATGTCAGTCCAGCCATCCCGGGAATCAGTCTGGTGAACCTTTGCTGCACTCCCTCAAAAGCAAGAACGTCCTTCATCAGATTAGGAGAACAACATTGAAAACAATATTCCTGTTGAGGCCTCACCAAGGCCCTGCACAACTGCAATTAGAACTCCCTGCTCCTATACTCAAATCACCAAGCTATGAAGGCCAACATACGATTTACCTTTTTCCTGTCTACTGTAACTGTATGCCAACTTTCAGTGACTGATGAACCATGACACCCAGGTCTCGTTGCACCTCCCCTTTTCCTAATCTGCCACCATTCAGATAATATTCTGTCTTCACGTTCTGCCCTCAAAGTGGATAACCTCACATTTATCCACATTTTACTGCATCTGCCATGAATTTGTCCACTCACCTAACCTGTTTAAGTCACCCTGCCGTCCCTTAGCGTCCCCCTCACAGCTCACACCGCCACCCAGTTGATGTCATCTGCAAACATGGAGATATTACACTCAATTCCTTCATCCAAAACATTGATGTATATTGTAAAGAGCTGGGGTCCTAGCACGGAGCCCTGAGGCACTCCACTAGTCACTGCCTGCCATTCTGAAAAGGACCCTTTTATCCCAACTCTCTGCTTCATGTCTGCGTACCAGTTCTCTTTCCACGTCAGCATATTACCCCCAATACCATGTGCTTTGATTTTGCACAGCAATCTCTTGTGTGGATCCTTGTCAACAACCTTTTGCAAGTCCAAATATACCACATCCACTGGTTCTCCCTTGTCCACTCTACAAGTTACATCCTCAAAAATTCCAGAAGATTTGTCAAGCATGATTTACCTTTCATAAATCCATGCTGACTTGGACCGATCCTGTCACTGCTTTCCAAATGCGGTGCTATTTCATCCTTAATAATTGATTCCAACATTCAGGCTAACGAGTGTATAATTACGCGCTTTCTCTCTCCCTCCCTTCTTAAAAAGTGGTTTTACATTAACTACCCTCTAGTCGATAGGAACTGATCCCGAGTCAATAGCCTGTTGGAAAATGATCACCAATGCATCCACTATTTCTAGGGCTACTTCCTTAAGTACTCTTAGATGCAGCCTATCAGGCCCCGGGGATTTATCATCCTTCAATCCCATCAATACCCACCTCATAAGGATATCCTTCAGTTCCTCCTTCTCACTCGACCCTCGGTCCCCTAGTACTTTTGGAAGGTTATTCGTGCCTTCCTTCGTGAAGACGGAACTGATGTATTTGTTCAATTGGTCTGCCATTACTTTGTTCCCCATTATAAATTCACCTCAATCCGACTGCAAGGGACCGACAGTTGTCTTCACTAATCTTTTTCTCTTCACATATTTAAAGTAGCTTTTACAGTCAGTTTTTATGTTCCAAGCAAGCTTCCTCTCAAAATCCATTTTCCCACTCCTAATGAAACCCTTAGTCCTCCTCTGTTGAATTCTAAATTTCTCCCAGTCCTCAGGTTTGTTGCTTTTTCAGGCCAATTTATCTGCCTCTTCCTTGGTTTTAGCAATATCTTTAATTTCCCTTGTGAGCCACGGTTGAGCAACGTTCTCCGTTCTATTTTTACTCCAGACAGGGATGTGCAATTGCTGAAGTCACCCATGTGATCTTTAAATGTTTGCCATTGCCTATCCACCGTCAACCCTTTAAGTATCCTTGGCCAGTCTATTCTAGCCAATTCACACCTCATACCGTCAAAGTTACCTTTCCTGAAGTTCAGGACCCAAGTTTCTGAATGAACTGTGACACTCTCCATCTTAATGAAGAATTCTACCATATTATGTTACTCGTCCCCAAGGGGCCTCGCACAACAAGATTGCTAATTAGTCCATTCTCATTACACATCACCCAATCAAGGATGGACAGCTCTCTTCTGGGTTGAGAAAACCATCCATAATACACTCCATTAAATCCTCCTCCACCACATCACTACCATGTGGTTAGCCCAATCACGATGTAGATTAAAGTCACCCATGATAACTGCTGTCCCACCACTGCACACATCGCTTCTTTCTTGTTTGATGCTCTCCCCAACCTTACCATTATGAACCAGTGAGACAGACATTGCAGCAAGGGTCTGTTATTGTGAAACAGCAATTGCTAAAAGAACATTGACCTCGACATGATTTGAATACGCAACGCTTTGATCTAAAGTCAGACGCACTACCGTTGCACCACAAGGTATACACAGTAGTTAAGGGATGTTCGTCTATATGAAGGTTCTGCAATACAAGGCGCTTTAAAATCCCCGCCCATTCCCACCAGTTTTCACAAACAGCGCTCACCTGACAGTCACCGGATGGTTTGTTCGAAAACTTTTCTCTAGCTTTCACAGGAAAGCATCATTAATTAATCCCTCACCTTCTTTTGCACATTCAAACAAATGCTAACTCAGGGACACTCCATACTTCAATCACTTGGCCTGTGCTTTGGGGAGCGGGCAGGGAAGTGGACCTGAGTCCATGATCAGATCAGCAATGATCGTATTAAATGGAGGAGCAGGATCGAGAGGCCGTATGGCCCATTCCTGCTCCTATTTCTTATGTTCTTATGTTCGTATGCATGATAACCCATTTTACTCACTGTATTTTAGCTTTCTGATTCAAAGTGTTCATTGCTGATGACAGCAGGAATCTGGGGCAACTTTTATCAAATTTATCAGCACCGATTATTCCTACCGTGCACACAAAATACAATCATTAGTGAGGATAAAATCCCACAATATGTATTTTCAGATTCAACGCAGTAGCATTTCAAATAAAGTGAAATAATTTTACACTGAAAAGATTTGCAAGTGTTACTTGTATTTGTGTCTTTAATTAAATCTTATGGCGTCTGACTCCCGTTCATGCCACTGCTGAATCAGAAAGGAGGGTTTGACATTGACCAGTCTGCACTGCACCTGATATTTGTGAGCTCATCCTTTATATTCAGTGGTTTCTCGCCCTTTGATGGGCTGCAGTGTAGCGGATATCACGTTGGCCTCAGACGCAAAAGGTCCCCGGTGGATCCGTTTTCTCTCACTCAAAGTTATCTCTTTATTGATGACATAAAGAGCAATTAATGAATAAGGGAGCCCTTTTGCCAGGAATTAAATAGCAAATAAAAACAGCAAATGGTGGAAATCTCAGCAGGTCAGGCAGCATTTGCAAGAAGATTGATCTCGCCTCCGATTGTTCATCCACAGCAACTTTAAAGATAATGTTTCTGCCTGGGATTGAACCAGGGACCTTTCACGTGTAAAGCAAACGTGATAACCACTACACTGCAGAAACCTCTTCTACAACAGCCCCCACAGCGAGGAGCTGACCAGTGAGCTCGCTCTGTGCTGATCGGGAATGTGTTGGCTCACCTTAAACAACTTCTGTCCCACACTGAAAGTTCTCAATCCTTCTCCTCCGCTGCCCTTTACAGAAATGTCACGGATCACCCAGCCACCGTGTTCACTTCCACATCCTCACAGTGGGGCCACAGAGGCTCCTACCTTCTCCCCGCGATCAGCGAACTCACCAAGTTTACAAAATTAAACCACAAACACGTGCCCGGCAAAGTGCAGGAGAAGCCAGATAGTGTGTAAGTTCGGTCTATCACAGAAATATTGGCATTCATGGTGATTACAGCAATTATTAATCGTCTCACAGACCTCAATTATTTTTATGCGATGAATTGATCGAGGATTGAAAGCAGGTTAGTGCGCCGGGTCTTATCCCCTCGACCACCAGGGAACAGCTACGATACATGTCAAAACAGGTTAGTGCACCGGGTCTTAACCCCTCGACCACCAGGGAACAGTTACGATACATGTTAATATATTTATATATATTTATATATGAACCTGAATGTCAATGGCTACCTACCGAGACCTCGTGGCGCCCACGGTAGTGCGTCTAACTTTGAGTGAGAGAAACGGTTCCACAGTGACACCTGTCATGTGTCCTTCATGGTTATTGCTTGTACTATTACAAGGTGTGCACCAGAGGGCACTGCGGGGGGTTGAGACTTGTTGCTCACCTGCACAGGTGTGCCTGGCCTAGTATAAAAGTCAGGCCACCAATAAAGGTTATCACTAAAGGACTCAGGTCACTACAGTTAAAGAACGACACATTGTCTCGTGGAGTCATTATCAGAGCATTTGAAGGTATAATAAGGGAGCCCAAAGCCTGAGAAACTGGAAATTCTACCAGAGCGTCGAAGTCATGCTGTAGGTGCCTGGGACAACACATTGCTCAAAGTTGTCCACACGGGAAGGCAGAGTGTTTCTTCGACAGAAAGACTGGGCATCTTGCGAAGGCATGCCGATGGAAGGGAAAAACCTGTTGTTAAAGCTATGAGTCCAGCGTTCAAAGCTATGAGTAGAAATCCCAAGAGACGACATAGTATGGATGACCAACAACAGGACGATGAGATGTTAGAGTTACACCTCATCAGGAGCACGATTTTAACGGACAGTGATTCGGAAAGAATCAAAATCCACATCGATGTTGCTGGATTCAAGATCCCAATGGAAATTGACACGGCTGCATCCGTGAGTGTAATACCGGAGTCACTGTACCGCGACAAGTTGCGTGATTTCTAACTGGAGAATCCCAAGTTAGAGCTGCGAGGCTACTCGGGAGAGTAAATTCCTGTGGTTGGTCATATCACTGTACCGATCGGTGAAATATAAAAATCAATTTCAGAACTTGCCTCTAATAGTAGTGAAAAGAGACAAGTCTGCCTTACAAGGCTGAAATTGATTAAGATCACTGAAGCTAGATTGTACTCAGATTTTCTGTGTGGAAGCGAGATTTTCATCAACGGATGAGATTATCAAGAAGTATCCAAAGGTGTTCTGCGAAACGGACAGTCCGATCCAAGGTTTCAAGGCGAGTGTCAGGGTACAGAAGGACGCTAGATTGGTTTACTACAAGCCCCGTTCCGTACCATATGCACTGAAGGAGAAAGATGAGCATGAACTCAAAAAACTAGAAGGTGTTAACCGTTACACTGCGGAAACATCTCCACTTTCAGTACCAGATTAACAAAATTCAACCCAATGAGATCGCGAGAAAAGTTCCTCACATGCTCAGGGCAAAATAAATAATTGTCGTTCTACAAAAGAATGAACAAATTTCAGCACCAGGTCAGACGGAAATGTTAAGCGAGCAGGTAGACTGCTGAATCGCACTTTTAAGGTGTTGGTGGTGACAAAGCAAATGGGTTCTGCCCAATGATTCAATATAAAAAATGTCTGAAATAGGATTCGAACAATATCTATAGTGACCAACGCAACTCATCTTAGACCACATGGCCATCATTACTATTCAGTGCTGTGTGTGGCCACCTGCAGGTTGATTTTGAACTTTTGTGTCCTTTCACATGAAATAAATCAGGGCAGCAGGCAGATCTCTGCCTGATACCGGGGAAAGAGTGAGAAAGACCTTGGAGCAAGGGTCTGGTTATTGTCAAACAGCAAATGAAATATTAATTCTGGAAGAATAACATTGAAACGAAATGTAATCCTGATACCCAGACTCAAGTGTTCGGGCAGAAGGTTAAATGCTGCATCCCTTTCTGCAAAAAATTCCTTTCACAAAAATTTCTCTGAACAAAAAGTCACAAAACAAAAATGTTCCTTTCAAAGTCATTAAACTCCTGAATTTCCACGCCCCGCGACTCTACTGAATCAGATGCCTCTAGTTTTGCCGACTCCATCCATATCCCTTTGCTCCAAGGTCTGTCTCCCTGTTTCCCCGGTGTCAGGCAGAGATCCGCCTGCTGCCCTCATTTATTTCACTCTCTGTGAATCTCTCAAATATTCCAACAGCAGCCATGGTTGTGTGAAGCTTTGTACTCGGTTAATCGTCGCCAATTGTTGTGAAAAGTAGAACAGGAGGAAGCTGAGTCCTGTGAGCTAAACTTAGTGTGATCTTATTCTTCTTTATTCCAACTCCAGAGTGCCTGAACAACATGGCATCCAACCTTTTATACTGGCCCTGCACGTGTGGGCAGGTGACCATTAGGACTCCAACAGTCACGCACTCTGATGGCAAGTATTACATAGTTACATACTTCACATAATTGTTATCGTTCAGAAGTTATAATTCCAATGAATGCCTGAATCATCCGAAAGGAGCCTGGTTTGTAGGACAAGGCTACATATCAGGAAGGAGCGTAGTTAGATGACAAGGGAAGTGATACTCTGATTATAAGTTTGGAGAATAAAAAGAGTAAATGCTGGAAATACTGAGCAGGCCAGGCAGTATCTGTGGAGAGAGAAACAGAGTTAACGTTTCAGGTTAATGACCTTCCATCAGAAGTTGGGCAGTTGTGTTCGGTAATACTATTAAAAGTTTCAATTGTCACGAAGCAGTGGTAAGGAAAAGATATAAAATGCGGCATTTGGCACAGATAGTTTAGAATCCAATTAATGTTTGATCAATTTGTACACCGAGCTGGGAACTGTAACGTGTTTGAGTTCTTCGGCTAACATTCGCAAGGTTTGGGTGTAAGTACTGTTAAGTGTATGTTTAATTATTGTCTGCTTAATAACTCTGACATTTAATGTTGCGGACACTATTCCTGCGCTGCGTGTGTTCCAGCTCTGTTTGGAGCACCGATCCCTTCAATCCGTCGCTTAAAGGGACAGTTGGATTCACCGGATCTTTGTTTGGTGAAATTTCAAAGATTGAAAGCGGCGCACATCAACCTGGTCACCGACTAACTAACCGCTACACGTTGCTCCCGTGAGATGGAAGCCCAGTTACTGTTACAATCTTGAACGCAGGTACAAGCAGAACTCATTCATAGAAAGTCCAAGTCCCTGAGGCACCTGATTTTTTGCACCAAACTCCTTCGCATAGAGTTTCGGTTCGTGTGGGGTGATTTGGGCACATCTTTCCCCACACTACAACACTTCAAACATAACTCAACGGCTGTAAAGCGCTTTAGGGCGTCATGAGTTCCTGAAAGGTGTTGCAGAAATGCAAGTCATTCTTTGCAAAAGTATGATGCAATTTCAAAATTCTTGAGTAAACTGAGGGCTCGTCCAGAATTTGAACCCGGGACCTCTCGCAAATTTCAAGCAACAACCCCCCAGCAAGAATCCTACACCTAGTCCAACGAGGCAACTGCTTGATAAATGTGGAGATAAGGTGTAACCATTAATGAAACATTTTTAGTTGCTATTATTGATCGGAGGAGCACATGAGATGGAATCAGTGACTTTGCTTTTTCGAACTGTCTTCTGAAGCACCGCACGGTCCCATTCCGACAGTCAATGAGCTGTTGGGACGTTAGTGTATGCAGGCTGTCGATGGTCACCCCGAGCACAGCAGAGGGGTTTCTGCATTAGTTCAGGAAGGGGACAGTATCTTTCCCCTTCTCTCTTCCTCTTGTCTATAACCCTGTGCTATGGTTTCTCTATTTATTCCCCTGAATCAGTTTCTAGTGATTAAAAGGGAACAAACGATGAAATGGGTGTCACTGTGGAACAATTTCTCTCACTCAAAGTTAAACGCACTACCGTGGACAGCACGAGGTCTAGGTTGGTAGCCGTTGATATTCAGGTTCCTATATAAATATATAGAAACATATCGACATGTATCGTAACTGTTCCCCGGTGGTCGAGGGGTTAAGATCTGGCGCAATAACCTGATTTCAATCCTCGATCAATTCATCGCATAAAAATAATTGAGGTCTGTGAGACGATTAATAATGGCTGTTATCACCATGAATACCAATACTGTCATGTATCTCACACTACTGTACATAACTGTACCTTACCTTGCAATACATGACTGTAACCAGAGAAGACTTGTAACCACAAACTTACCTTACCACCAGGGGTGCATTTGCAGGAGACACTGGATACCTTTCCCAGACAGGTATATAATAACAGGTCTCAGGCAAGTGTGGCATTCGAGAGCTGTATAATAAAGGTGCAGCTCCAGAGTGACCTTGACTTCAGTATGTGCCTCGTGTGAGTCTGTACTGCAGGGTCAGAACTTTACAGTGGCGACGAGTTACGGGATTACAGAATCCGAAGAATGGTGACCAACGGCTCAGACGAAAAATACAATGCTGGAGATAATTGCGAGGAATTTATAGAAAGGCTCCAGCAAAGCTTTGTAACCAAAGACTGGTTAGGCGACAAGAATGCAGACAAGAGAAGAGCCCATCTCTTGACCAGCTGAAGCTCGAAAACATACGCTTTAATGAAGGACCGGCTGGCACACGAGAAACCAGCAAGCAAGTCGTTTGAAGAATTGATCACACTGGTAAGAGACCACCTGAAGCCAGCAAGCAGCCTACACATGTAAGCTACTTCGGACCCGTGTCAAAGCTCGCCGTACACCGAACACAGGCTCAGGAATACATCGGGGGAGAGGATATCCCGGTCACTGGGCCTACCAGCAACACTGAACAAGTGCCCGTTCTGAAACTTTCCAGTGTAATAATTTGCAACTGGTATATCCAACAGTCAGAATGGACGAGCGGTCGAAGGCGCTGCGTTCAATTCACTGCCACCTCTGGACTCGTGGGTTCAAATCTCAATCCTGACATTCAGTGTTTTTAATTACAAACTCATTTGTTTGGACACCACTCTGAAGTGCTTTGGGACATTCATCAAACTGAATAAAATGACCCCAATTCAATTACAAACAATGATATCAAAGTTACTTCTCAAACCGGGAATCGATCCTGGGTGGCTGTCGCGAATGGAATGGTTTTGTGAAGCATTGAAATGTGCCCTCGAAATATCTTGCACTGCTCATTTAAAAACACGGTTATAATTTGTTTCAGTGCAAAAGAAGGCAGGCTCGAAGGGCTAAATGGCCGACTCCTGCTCCTGGTTCTTGTGTTCTTATACAGAGCACAGAATAAATGATTAAATGACCAACTCTCCCTCAGTTCGCATTTCTTTAATTGTGCAAAAGAAGATTATGGGTTCATTAATGATGTTTTCCTGTGAAAGCAACATAAAAGTTTAAGGAAAATAATTCATTCAACATGGGTGTCGAACCCACGACCCGGAAATTAATAGTCTTATTCTCTACCGACTGAGCTAGCCAGGTACGCTGGAGTTGTAATAAAAAAGATTAAGGTCACACTAAGTTTAGCTCACAGTACTCAACCTCAGGGAGTTCTTCTTTGCAGAACAATTGGCTACGAGTTACAGAATACGAACCTTCACACAACCATGGCTGCTGTTCGAATATTAGAGAGATCCGTAGAGGGTAATGATTGGGAAGCCTGAGTCGAGCAGCTCGATCAGTACTTTGTGGCCAACGAGCTGGAAGGAGACACTAACGTGGCCAAGCACAGGGCGGTTCTCATCACGATCTGTGGGCCTAAAATATACAGACTCATCAAGTATGTGCTCATACCGACAAAGCCAACGGAGAGGGAATATTTTGAGTTGTGCACACTGTTTGGGACTACCTCAAGCCGAAGGAGAGTATCCTCATGGCCAGATATCGTTTTTACACGCACCATCGCTCCGGGGACCAGGACCTGGCGGATTATGTCACCGACCTGAGACACCTCGTGGGACCTTGCGATTTTGGAGCTGCGTTGGGGCAAATGCTGTGGGACTTTTACGTGCGGCGCATCAGCCACGAGGTCATTCTTCGAAAGCTGCTGGCTGCTGAAACCCTAGACCTGAGCAGAGCCATCGCGATCGCCCAGGCATGCATGGCCACGGACGAGAACACCAAATAGATACCTTCTCAACATCGAAGCTCACTGGCAAGTACTGTGCATAAAATGATGTCGCTAGCAGGCCGAACTGCTTATGGCAGGGCCTATACGTCTGTGGCTGCAATACCTGTGATGACTCAGAGTGCGCCATCGGGGATGAATGTGAATCTATCAGCACCGTGTTAGTGCTGCGGGGGTGATCATCGTGCCCATCAATGTCGATTCAAGCACTACGTCTGCAAAGGCTGCACAACGATGAGGTACCTCCAGTGAATGTGCAAACGTGCTGTGACATACCACGTGGCAGAGGATGATCGATCCGGCATGGATCATGCAGCACAGGCAACTCAACCCGAGGAACAAGGACTCCCAGGTGCCGGTGGGGATGTTGCATTTTATCAGGGAGGCTTTGAGGGTGTGCCCGAAACGTTTCCTCTGCCTGTGAAATCCTGACCCTTGCAGTACAGACTTACACGAGGCTCATGCTGAAGTCAAGGTCACTCTGGACCTGCACCTTTATTTCACAGCTCTCAAGTGCCACACTTGCCTGAGACCTGCCTTTATATACCTGTGTGGAACAGGTATGCAGTGTCTCCTGCAAGTGTACCCCTGGTGGTAAAGTACGCTTGTGGTTACAGGTCATATCTAGTTACAGTCATGTACAGCATGGTAAGGTACAGTTATATACAATTGTGTGAGAGACATGACATAGCCCTCCCCCAAGGTCTTATTTTCTTTATAGGTTCAGTCTCTCAGGTGGTCTACGCTGTCGCGTGGAGCGTCTTAGTTGTGGTTCAGTTGTTTGCCTTGGTGCCTGTTTTTCTTTCGGTGTGATTGCTGGTATCTCGCCTGGGCTGTCTGTTGAGACTGCCCTTTTCTCAGGTTGTTCCCTCTGTCTGTCCACCAGGTGTGGTGTGAGTTCCACATTGTAGTCTGCCTCTGGTTCTGCAGTGTCATCAGAGAATCTACATTTTACTTGGCCTACATGCTTCCGGCAGGCTTGGCCATTGTCCATTTGTACCACAGTGGCTTGTTCCTTCCTTATCTATAACTGTCCCTGCAAACCATTTGGGAACCCGGCCATTGTTTAGCACAAACACTTTGTCCCCTATCTCATTCCACCTCCCCCTCGAATTTCGGTCATGGTACTCAGTTAGCTTTCGGCGCTTTGCCTCAACAATTTCATGCATGTCTGGGAGGATTAAAGGGAGTCTTGTCTTTTAGGTTCGTTTCATCAATAGTTGCGCGGGGGAACCCCAGTCAACGAATGCGGACGAGGTCTGTATGTCAGCAGCAGTCGCGACAGGCGGCTCTGCAGCATGGGACCTTGGATTTTTAGCATCCCTTGTTTCACGATTTGCACTGCTCGCTCCGCCTGTCTATTGGAGGCCGGCTTGAACGATGCCGGACAAACGCCTCTCTACCTCGCAAGGGCATAACTACTCGGCTGCCCCACATCAGGCAGTCTGCCTGTAGTGATACTTCATGCATGCGCCTATGGAAAGGTTTGATCTCCTCAGAGCAGGCATCACGAGCCTCTGCCCAGTCACCAGTTAAAACACATCTTTTGACTAAGGATAACGTGGGGTCGCTGCTCGTCCAAGCTCTGATTTGGTGAGCCATCATAGGTGAACCTGTGGATTCAAAGGCATTGATTGCCATGACCATTTCACAGTCCTGTTCGTCGGACCCTTCCGTGGTCGCCAGGGATAGCCTGCTAAGCGTGTTGGCAAAGTTGTCTGTGCCTGGTCTGTGACTTATTGTATAGTCGTAAGACGCTAGCATGAGTGCCCACCGCTGAATGCACGCCGAGGCATTGGCGTTTATTGCCTTGCACTCGGATAGCAGGGATGTGAGGGGTTTGTGGTCAGTTTCTCACGCGAAACTGGCCCCGAAAAGGTATTGGTGCATCTTTTTGACACCGTACACGCACACGAGCGCCTCCTTCTCAACCATACAGTACCCGCGCTCCGCAAGCGAAAGTGAACTGGAGGCATAAGCTATGGGTTGTAATTTACGCGCATCAGTGACATGTTATAAAACGCACCCGACCCCATACACTGACATCACATGTGAGAACTAGCTTTTTACCTGGATCAAGGAAAACCAAAACAGTATTCGAACATTGAAGGTTGCATGCCTTATTCAAGGCGCGTTCCTGGGTGTCCCCCCAAAACCAATCGCACCCCTTCCTGAGTAGCACATGGAGAGGCTCCAGCAGCGTGGTTAAGTTCTGCATAAAGTTCCCAAAGTAATTGAGTAGCCCGAGAAAGGCGCACAGTTCTGAGAATTCCGGGGCCTGGGTGCCAGGCGAATTGCTTCCGTTTTGGATTCTGTTGGGCGGATTCCATCAGCGGCAATCCTTCTGCCCAAAAATTCAACCTCGGACGCGAGAAACAGACACTTGGATTTCTTAACTCCTAGGCCTATCCGAACCAATCGACTTAGTACTTCCTCCAAATTGCAGAGATGGGAGTCGGTGTCCCTGCCCGTGATCAGTCTGTCGTCTTGAAATAGAACCGTCCCCGGGATGGACTTGAGCAGACTCTCCATGTTGCGCTGGAATATAGCAGCTACCGACCTGATGCCGAATGGGCATCGTTTGTACCTGAAAAGGCTTCGATGTGTGTTGATGGTGGTGAGCAGCTTAGTCTCTTTGGTCAGTTCTTGCGTCATATACGCCGATGTGAGAACTAGTTTCAAGAAAAGTTTTCCTCCAGCCAATGTGGCAAATAGATCCTCCGCTCTGGGCAGCGGGTACTGGTCCTGTCGGGAGACTCTGTTTATGGTAGACTTATAATCACCACAGATTCGTACGGATCCGTCAGGCATCATGACGGGGATGATGGGACTTGCCCAGTCGCTAAATTCCACGGGTGAGATAATGCCTTCCCGAAGAAGCCGGTCCAGTTCGTGTTCAATCTTTTCCCTCATCACATAAGGCACAGCTCTAGCCTTGTGATGGACCGGTCTGGCATCCTGTGTGACGCAGATTTTAACTTTCGCACCTTTGAAGGCTGAAAGAGATGTTCAAAACGATTTGGAACTGTTGAGCAGGAGGTCCGTTCCTCTGACGGCATGCTGTGCACATCATCCCATTTCCATTTTAGTTTTGCCAGACTGCTTCTTCCCAACAATACTGGGAGATCTCCGGCGACATTCCACACGGAAATCGGTTCACTGTCCCTTTGTGTGTGATAGAGAGCATGGCGCTGCCAAGGACTGGGACGATTTCTTTGGTATAGGTCTTTAGTTTGGTGTCGTCCCTTTTGAGTTTTGGTCTGTCGCTTTTGTGCGGCCACAGCTGTTCAAATTGTTGGATGCTCATGAGGGATTGACTTGCTCCTGTGTCCAGTTCCATGTTGACGGGTATCCCGCTGACCAGCACCCTCATCATTATTGGAGGCGTCATGTTGTAAGAACAGTGGACATTGATCGTGTTGACCCGCTGTACCTCGGTGTCCCGGGCACTGTCCCCACCTTCTTCTGGTCCGCTTTCCGACCCTTCTGATTCGTATACAAGCCGAGCTGCTGTTTTTTTGCACGTGAGCCATATGTCCTGTATAGTTGCAGTTTCTGCAAACAGCATGCTGAAATCGACACCCCCTTGTTGAGTGCCTTCCCCCATATCTCTAACACAGACCGCTTCCATTGTTTCCGAAGGATGAGCTGCGTCTGGCTGATCTCTATTGAGCTCCTCTCAGTCTGTAGTTGATTGCTCGCATTGTGGGTTGATGAGGTGTGAAAGGACGTCCATGTGGCCCTTGATGGCTTCTGGCGCCACTGCCTGCTGTTGAAGGCCTGCTCTCCTGCCTTTGTCTGTGTGTGGGGGTAGCGGCTTGTTTCACGCTGTCAACCCCTTGTTCCAATGTTTCGTTAGTTGTCGTATCTGCAGTGTAGATCAACCTTATTTCTTCTTCTCCTTCCAATAATATCTGTGCGATCAGTGCTGCTGCCTTTAGGGTAAAGTTCTTGGTCTCTATAAGCTTTTGGAATAGGCCTGCGTGGCCTATTCCTTCAATAAAAAGTCTCGCAGTAGTTCTCTCCTTAGTTCATTGGAGAACTCACATAATCATCGCCAACGTCCGAAGTTCCGCCACGAAGTCGGGTATGCTCTGGCCCACACAGCGTCTGTAGTTGTAGAACCTGTGTCTGGCCATGTGTCGGCTGCTCGCTGGCTTCAGGTGGTCTCTCACCAGTGTGCTCAACTCCTCAAACGACTTGCTTGCTGGTTTCTCGGGTGCCAGCAGGTCCTTCGTAAGGCGTATGTTTTCGAGACACAGCTGGTCAAGAGATGGGCTCTTCTCTTGTCTGCCTTATTGTCGCCCAACCAGTCTTTGGTTACAAAGCTTTGCTGGAGCCTTTCTATAAAGTCCTCCCAATTGTCTCCGGCATTATATTTCTCATCTGAGCCGTTGGTAGCTATTCTATGGATTCCGTGATCCCGTAACTCGTCGCCACTGTAAAGTCCTCACCCTGCAGTACAGACTTACGCGAGGCACATGCTGAAGTCAACGTCACTCTGGACCTGCATCTTTATTTCACAGCTCTTGAGTGCCACACTTGCCTGAGACAAGCCTTTATATACCTGTGTGGAACAGGTATGCAGTGTCTTCTGCAAGTGCACCCCTGGTGGTAAAGTATGCTTGTGGTTACAGGTCATATCTATTTACAGTCATGTATAGCATGGTAAGGTACAGTTATATACAGTAGTGTGAAATAAATGACACTGCTCACCTGGGGCTCGCTTACCATGTCGGTGTTCTGTGTCGAGTGCTTGCTTCGTGAGTCTCGTGTCGGGCATGTGGACAATGTGGCCCGCCCAGCGGAGCTGGTCGAGTGTGGTCAGTGCTTCAATGCTGGGGATGTTGTCCTGAGCGAGAACACTGATGTTGGCGCGTCTGTCCACCCAGGGGATTTGCAGGATCTTGCGGAGACAGCCCTGGTGGTATTTCTCCACTGATTTGAGATGTCTGCTGTATATAGTCCATGTCTCGGAGCCATACTGCGGAGCAGGTATCACCACCGCCCTGCAGACCATAAGCCTGGTGCCAGATTTGAGGTCCTGGTCATCAAACACTCTCCTCCTCAGGTGATCGAATGATGTACTGGCACACTGAAGGCGGTGTTGGACCTCGTCATCGATGTCTGCCCTTGCTGATAGTAGGTTCCCGAGGCGTGGAAATTGATCCACGCTGTCGAAGGCCACACTTACAGCCTTCATAAATGTAGCACCCCCATTATATTCTCTGAAAACAAGTTCCTGAATTCTCGGCTATCTGTGAAGTTTTAGAGCTGTTGTTTTATCCTAAGATAGATTCTATCACAGTGTTTCCGTAGGGTAGTCGTTATCACATTCGCCTCACACACGAAAGGTCCCCGGTCTGAAACCGGGCGGAAAGATCTTGAAAACTTGAAAATGGGACGAATGGCTGACTCCTGTTCCTAACTCTTACGTTCTTCTGATCTCTTGACCTTTCACAGGAGAACAATCTCTCCTCTGAACATGCATGAGAAAGCTCCAGAAAATATTTCCCCCCGAGGTGCTTTCGCGTGTGAGGCGAACGTGTTAACCGTTACACTGCGGAAACATCTCCACTTTCAGCACCAGATTACCAAAATTAAACCCAATGAGATCGGGATAAAAGTTCCTCACATGCTCAGCGCAAAATATCTGATTGCCGGTCTACAAAAGAATGAACAAACTTCAGCACCATGTCAGACGGAAATGTTAAGCGAGCAGGTGGACTGCTGAATCGTACTTTTAAGGAGTTGGTGGTGACAAAACAAATGGGTTCCGCTTAATGATTAAACATAAGAAATGTCATAAGTGGGACCTAAACCGACATTTCCAGAGGAGACAGTGACCTGAACACAGCACCTGAGACCGCACGGCCATCCTGACTATTCAGTGCTGCATGTGACCATCTGCAGGTTGATTTTGAACTTTTGTGTCCTGTCACATGAAATAAATGAGGGGTGCATGCGTATGTCTGCCTGACACCGGGGAAACAGTGAGACAGAGCTAGGAGCAAGGGTCTGGTTGTTGCTAAACAGCAAAGGAAATATTAATTCTGGAAGAAAAATATCCAAGAGAACAGTGACCCCGAAGTGATTTGAATACACAAGCCTTTGAACTGGAGTCAGACACACTACCGTTGCACCATGAGACCTACACAGTGACTTGGAGATGTTCGTCTATATGAAGATTCTGCAATACAAGGGTCTTTAAAATCCCCGCCCATTCCCACCAGGTGTCACAAGCAGCGCTCACCTGACAGGCACCGTATGATTTCATCTTAAACTTTTCTCTTGCTTTCACGGGAAACCATCATTAATTAACCCCTCACCTTCTGTTGCACAATCAAACAAATGCTAACTCAGGAACAGTCCATACTTCAATCATTTTTCCTGTGCTTTGCATCTTACCTCGAAAACCATATCCCATTTTACACACTGTATTTTAGCTTTCTGGTTCAAAGTCTTCAGGGATCTGGGGCAATATTTATAAAATTTAACAGCACCGGTTATTCCTATCGTGCACACAAAATGTAATCAGTTGTGAAGATACAATCCAACTGTGCATATTTGCAGATTCAACCCAATAGGATTTCAAATAAAGTGAAAGAATTTTACACTGAAAAGATTTGCAAGTGTTACTTGTATTTGTGTCTTCAATTAAAATTTGTGGCGTCTGACCGCCGTTCATGCCACTGCTGAATAAGAAAGGAGGGTTTGACGTTGACCAGACTCCACTGCCCCTGATATCTGTCAACTCATCCTTTGTTTTCAGTGGTTTCTCATCCTTTGATGGGCTGCAGTGTAACGGATATTACGTTGGCCTCACACGCAAACGGTCCCCGGTGGATCCGTTTTCTCTCAGTCAAAGTTATCCATTTATTGAAGTGAAATAAAGAGCAATGAATAAATAAGGGAGCCCTTTTGCCAGGAGAATAAATAGCAAATAAAAACAGCAAATGCTGGAAATCTCAGCAGGTCAGGCAGCATTTGCCGGGAGACTAAACTCGCCTCCGATTGTTCATCCACAGAAAGGTTAAGCATAATGTTTCTGCCCGGGATTGAACCAGGCACATTTTGCGTGCAAAGCAAACGTGATAAACACAGCACAAATTTCAACAGCAAGTTTCAACATCTGGGGCGGAGCCAACAGGCGCCTGGCTGCAGTGAGAGATAAAAACCTGCGTTGGGCAGAATCCCGTCGAGCTCATTCGGGAGAGTATGAGACTTTTGATCTCAGGTTCGTGGGTCCGATCCCCACTTTGGGTGATTACATTTCTTTTAATTTAATGCATCTTTCATGGAAACACATCATTAATTAACCCACAATCTTCTCTTGCACAATGAAAGAAATGCTAACTGAAGGAACTCCAAAATTCAAGTCTGTGAGATACTCAAATATGATTTCAATCATCACTAATCCACCCACAACATTTGATATACGTCAAGGATTCCACATTTGCCAAACCCGGCTAGCTCAGTCGATAGAGCATGAGACTCTTAATCTCAGAGTCGTGAATAAATTTTGTTAAATTTTTATGTTGCTTTCACGGGAAAACATAATTAATTAACTGATCAATTGGAGAGGCTGGGTCCGTTTCCTTTGGAACAGAGTATTTGTCCTCCAGGATCGATAGTTTCCTTGCTGAATCACAATAGCAACACCCGATATCTCCCTCTGGATGTTCGGGGGTCTCTCGTACACTCCCAGTCGTGTGATCGCCCCTTTTCTGTTCTCCAATTGAATCCATATGGCCTCGTTCAAAAATATGTCTATCTCCACCTTAAATATATTCAATGACCCAGCCTCCACAGCTCTCTGGGGCAGAGAGCTCCAAAGATTCACCACCCTCTGAGAGAAGAAATTCCACCTCATCTCCGTTTTAAATGGGCGACCCTTAAACGGTCAGGGAATAAGGGGTTATGGGGATCAGCCATGATCGTATTGAATGGTGGAGCAGGCTCGAGGGACCATGTTGCCGACTCCTGCTCCGACTTCTTATGTTCTTATGATCCCTTCTTCTGAAACTGTGCCCCCAAGTTCTAGATTCCCCCACAAGGGGAAACATAGAAACATAGAAAATAGGTGCAGTAGTAGGCCCTTCGGCCCTTCGAGCCTCCACTGCCATTCACTATGATCATAGCTGATCATTCCCTCAGTACCCATTTCCTGCTTTCTCTCCATACCCCTTGATCCTTTTAGCCATAAGGGACATATCTGACTCCTTTTTGAATGTGTGGGTTAATTCCCGTGAAAGTAACATAAAAGTTTAAGGAAAATAATTCATGCAAGGTGGGGCTCGAACGCATGACCTTAAAATTAAAAATCTCATGCTCCACAGACTGAACTAGCCAGGCTTGCCCACATCTACTTCATCAATGATAACCCCCAGGATGTTGATGTGTATTAGTCAAAGGAACATAAGAAATAGGAGCAGGAGTCGGCCATACAGCCCCTCGAGCCTGCTCCACAATTTAATACGATCATGGCTGATTTGTCATGGAATCAGCTGCACTTCCCCGCCCGCTGCCCATAACCCCTTAACCCCCTATTGTTTAAGAAACTGTCTATTTCTGTCCTAAATATATTCAATTTCCCAGCATCCACAGCTCTCTGGGACAGTGAATTCCACAGATTTACAACCCTCTGAGAGAAGAAATTCCTCCTCATCTCAGTTTTAAATGGTCGACCCCTTATTCTACGATCATGCCACTAGTTCTAGTCTCCCCCATCGGTCGAAACATCCTCTCTGCATCCACTGTTAGTGAAAATAAATGCACATAGACTCTGGTAAGGTAAGAGAGACAACTTTATTGCTAACAGAGCTCTGGGAGAAGAGTTGAGATCCAGCGATCTCCCTGAGTGCCTTGTGCCGCGGGGTTATTAGCAGTTGAGAAGGGGGCGGAATACAATCATTTAAATTAATTTACATACAGCCAATCGATCCATATGGCAACGCAATTCATTTGCATTCAACTTTTTAGTGTTCGTGAAACCTGATAGCATGGTGCGAGTTTGGAACTCTTCCTCTTTATCTTATTTTGTGTTTCGTTATTCTGTTGCAAAGCTTTCGATGAAACAGTGGCCTGCACCTGGCCAGGAGTCACTTGTTGCTGCAGAGTTCATATCAGGGACAGCAGATAGGCTTCCTGGTACAAAGTTCATTTCGTGGTGGCTTACCCCATCATGCTTTGCTATGTCTGAAAATCCACTCCAACACCGTCGTTCTATTCTCGTAAAACCAGCTCCTTAAGTGTCGGCCAGCTGTGTAGGTTAAATCTCTGGATATATTACTAAGATTACTTTAACCGCAACGTTTCTGTAGTGTAGCGGTTATCACATTCATCTCACATGCGAAAAGTTCCTGGTTCAAGCCCAGGTGGAAACATTATTTTGGAGGCTATTTTTGCTGCAAATATATTGAACAAAAGTCACCCAAGGTTTCTTGTCGCATGAGCAGTGAATATTTTAAACCAGTCTCCTAAACACAGAGTGTATAAAGTCAGATAGGGAAGAAAACTTCATCAATGATTCAAGCTCCTTAAATGATTAACATAAGAACATACGAAATAGGAACAGTAGTCGGCCATTCGGCCACTCGATCTTCCATTCAATAAGATCATGGCTGATCTGACCATGGACTCTGAGTTAAGGGACTCGGGGGCCTGTTCTCTCTCCCCTGAGAAGGTTCACGTTCTACAGTCCAGCCTCCAAAAGGCGCCACTCTATGTACAGTACTTGCCGTGTTTGAGACCTGAGGAGGAGTCATTCACCGAGAGCCACAGGTCGAGGTCACGAATGTTTGGCTCACGGAGATGGCCTTCTGCAGTGTGACTGTGGTATCCGCTGACAGTAGCTTAAGAAGGAGGCCCTCGTGCCGATTCCGATGACAAAGATATCCCGCAGTGATTCGGTGAGGTGGTCACAAAAATCCCACGGTGCTTCCAGCCTCCTGAGGTCTGCAGCATATTTCGTGATCTTCTGGCCTTCGCGCAGTCGGTGTGTATAAAACCGGTGTCTGGCTGTGAGGATGCTCTCTTTGGGCTTGAGTTGCTCTTGGATCAGTGTTACAAGCTCCTCGTACGTCTTGGTCATTATCATCGCTGGTGCCAGCAAGTCCCTGACGAGGCCATAGACGGTGGGCCCACAACTGGTTAGCAGGATAGCTCTGCAATTATCAGCCAGTGTGGCCGGGTTGTCACCTGCCAGATCGTTTGCTGTGAATTAATGGTCGAACCTCTCCACACAGGCTTCCCAATCATCACCATCGGCGAACTGCTGCAACGTACCAAGGTTAGCCATTTTCGTGTGAAGGTCCGTAATCTCATCGCCAATTGTTATACCTTCAGAAGCTCTGATGATGACTCCACGAGACAATGTGTCATGCTTGAACTGTAGTGACCTTAGTCCTTTATTGATAACCACAGAGTAAGGATCACACCTGGTGGTCTGCCTTTTGTACTAGGCCAGGCACACGTGGACAGGTAAGCTACAAGTCTCCCACTGAAGTGCCCTCTGGTGCACAACTTCTAATATTACAAGCAATAACCATGTAGGACACATGACAGGTGTCACCGTGGAACTGTTTCTCTCACTCAAATTTAGACACACGACCGTGGGCACCACGAGGTCTATGTAGGTAGCCATTGACATTCAGGTTCATATATAAATATATATAAATATATCGACATGTATCGTAACTGTTCCCTGGTGGTCAAGGAGTTAAGATCCAGCGCACTAACCTGATTTCAATCCTCCATTAGTTCATCGCATAAAAATAATTGAGGTCTGTGAGGCGATTAATAATTGCTGTAATCACCATGAATACCAATACTTTCTATGATAGACCGAGCTTACAGACTATCTTGCTTTTCCTGCCCTTTGCCAGGCACGTGTTCGGGGTTTAATTTTGTAAACTGAGTGAGTTCGCTGATCGCGGGGAGATGGTCGGAGCCTCTGTGGCCCCACTGTGAGGAATTGAACACGGTGGCTGGGTGATTGGTGACATTTCTGTAAAGGGCAGCGGAGGAGAAGGATTGAGAACTTTCAGTGTGGGACAGAAGTTGTTTAAGGTGAGCCAACACATTCCCGATCAGCACAGAGGGAGCTCACTGGTCATTGTTCTTTTGGATATTGTTCTTCCAGAATTAATATTTCCTTTGTTGTGTCGAAATAACCAAATCCTTGCTCCAAGGCCTGTCTCACTGTTTCCCCGGTGTCAGGCAGAGATACGCCTGCTGCCCTCATTTATTTCATGTGACAGGACATAAAAGTTCAAAATCAACCTGCAGGTGGCCACACATAGCACTGAATAGTCAGGATGGCCGAGCGGTCTAAAGTGCTGTGTTCAAGTCACTGTCTTCTCTAGAGATGTGGGTTTATGTCCCATTTCTTACATTTAATCATTAACGAAACCCATTTGTTTTGTCACCACCAACTCCTTAAAAGTGCGATTCAGCAGTCCACCTGCTCGCTGAACATTTCCGTCTGACCTGGTGCTGAAGATTGTTCCGTCTTTTGTAGACCATCAATCATATATTTTGCTCTGAGCATGTGAGGAACTTTTATCCCGATCTCATTGGGTTTAATTTTAGTAATCTGCTGCTGAAAGTGGAGATGTTTCCGCAGTGTAACGGTTAACACGTTCGCCTCACACGCGAATGCACCTCGGGGGAAAATATTTTCTCGAGCTTTCTCATGCATGTTCAGAGGAGAGTTTGTTCTTCTGTGAAAGGTCAAGAGGTCATAAGAATGTAAGAATTCGGAACAGGAGTCAGGTATTCGGACCATTTTCAAGTTTTCAAGATCTTTCCGCCCGGTTTCGGACCGGGGACCTTTCGTGTGTGAAGCGAATGTGATAACTACTACACTACGGAAACACTGTGGTCGAATCTATCTGAGGATAAAACCACAGGTCGAAAGTACACAGCTCGCCGAGAATTCAGGAACTTGTTTTAAGAGAACGGAATAAGGGTGCTATATTTAGGAAGGTTGTAAGTGCCTTTTCCACGCCTCGGGAACCTTTTCCACGCCTCGCGAACCTACTATCAGCAAGGGCAGACATCGATGACGAGGTCCAACACCGCCTCCAGTGTGCCAGCACAGCCTTCGATCCCGTGAGGAGGAGAGTGTTTGAAGACCAGGACCTCAAATCTGGCACCATGCTTATGGTCTGCAGGGCGGTGGTGATACCTGCCCCGCGGTATGGCTCCGAGACATGGGCTATATACAGCAGACATCTCAAATCACTGGAGAAATACCACCAGGGCTGTCACCGCAAGATCCTGCAAATCCCCTGGGAGGACAGTCGCACCAACATCTGTGTTCTCGCTCAGGCTAACATCCCCAGCATTGAAGCACTGATCAAACTTGTCAAGCTCCGCTGGGCGGGCCACATTGTCCACATGCCCAACATGAGACTCCCGAAGCAAGCGCTCTACTCAGAACTCCGACAGGTAAGCGAGCCACAGGTGGGCAGAGGAAACCTTTCGGGCACACCCTCAAAGCCTCCCTGATAAAATGCAACAGCCCCACCTGCACCTGGGAGTCCTTGTTCCTTGGGTTGAGTTGACTGTGCTGCATGATCCGTGCCGAATCGATCATCCTCAGCCACGTGGTATGTCACAGCACGTTTGCACATTCACTGGAGGTACCCCATCGTTGTGCAGCCTTTGCACTCGTAGTGCTTGAAACGACATTGATGGGCCCGAGGATTACCCCCGCAGCACCAACACGGTGCTAATAGATTCACATTCACCCCCGATGGCGCACTCTGAGTCATCACAGGTGTTGCAGCCACAGACGTATCGACCCTGCCATATGAAGTTCGGCCTGCTAGCGACATCATTTTATGCACAGTACTTGCCGGTGAGCTTCGATGTTGAGAAGATATCTGTTTGGTGTTATCGTCCGTGACCATGCATGCCTGGGCGATCGCGATGACCTTGCTCAGGTCTAGGGTTTCAGCAGCCAGCAGCTTTCGAAGAATGATCTCGTGGCTGATGCCCAGCACCTAACAGTCTCACAGCATTTGGCCCAACGCAGCTCCAAAATAGCAAGGTCCCGCGAGGTGTCTCAGGTCGGTGACATAATCCGCCAGGTCCTGGTCCCGGAGCAATAGTGCATGTAAAAACGATATCTGGCCATGAGGATACTCTCTTTCGGCTTGAGGTAGTCCCAAACCAGTGTTCACAACTCTGAATATTCCTTCCCCGTTGGTTTTGTCGGTGTGAGCAGATTCTTAATGAGGCTGTATATTTTAGGCCCACAGACAGTGAGGAGAACCGCCCTGTGCTTGGTCACGTTAGTGTCTCCTTCCAGCTCGTTGGCCACAAAGTACTTGTCGAGCTGCTCAACAAAGGCTTCCCAATCATCACCCTCTATGGATCTCTCTAATATTTCAACAGCAGCCATGGTTGTGTGAAGGTTCGTATTCTGTTACTCGTCGCCAATTGTTGTGTATCGAAGCACTAGCCGAGGCTGAGTACTGTGAGCTAAACTTAGTGTGACTTTAGTCTTCTTTATTACAACTCCAGAGTGCCTGAACAACATGGTAGCCAACCTTTCATACTGGCTCTGCACGTGTGGGCAGGTGACCATTAGGACTCCAAAAGTCGCGCCCTCTACTGGCAAGTATTACAGAGTTACATACTTCACATAATTGTTATCGTTAAGAAGTTATAATTCCAATGAATGCCTGAATTATCCGAAAAGAGCCTGGTTTGTAGGACAAGGCTACATATCAGGAAGGAGTGTAGTTAGATGACAAGGGAAGTGGTTTTCTGATTATAAGTTTGGAGAATAAAAAGATTAAAGCTGGAAACACTGAGCAGGTCAGGCAGCATCTGTGGAGAGAGAAACAGAGTTAACATTTCAGGTTAATGACCTTCCATCAGAAGTTGGGCACTTGAGTTAGGCCATACTATTAAAAGTTTCAATTGTCACATAGCAGGTATAAGGAAAATATATAAAATGTGGCATTTGGAACAGATATTTTAGAATCCGATTAATGTTTGATCAATTTGTGCACTGAGCTGGGAACTGGAACGTGTTTGTGTTCTTCGGCGAACATTCGCAAGGTTTGGGTGTAAGTAGTAGTGATGTTGGGGAGGGCATTAAACATGAAAATAGGGGTGCGTGCAATAAAGGTGCAGCAGTTATAATGGGTGACTTTAATATGCACATAGTTTGGGTTAACCAAACTGGAAGCAATACGGTAGAGGAGGATTTCCTGGAGTGCATAAGGGATGGTTTTTTAGACCAATTTGTCGAGGAACCAACTGGGGGGGAGGCCATCTTAGACTGGGTGTTGTTTAATGAGAGAGGATTAATTAGCTATCTCGTTGTGCGAGGCCCCTTGGGGAAGAGTGACCATATATGGTGGAATTCTGCATTAGGATGGAGAATGAAACAGTTAATTCAGAGACCATGGTCCAGAACTTAAAGAAGGGTAACTTTGAAGGTATGAGGCGTGAATTGGCTAGGATAGATTGGCGAATGATACTGAAGGGTTTGACTGTGGATGGGCAATGGCAGACATTCAGAGACCGCATGGATGAACTACAACAATTGTACATTCCTGTCTGTCGTAAAAATAAAAAAGGGAAGGTGGCTCAACCGTGGCTATCAAGGGAAATCAGGGATAGCATTAAAGCCAAGGAAGTGGCATACAAATTGGCCAGAAATAGCAGAGAACCCGGGGACTGGGAGAAATTTAGAACTCAGCAGAGGAGGGCAAAGGGTTTGATTAGGGCAGGGAAAATGGAGTACGAGAAGAAGCTTGCAGGGAACATTAAGTCGGATTGCAAAAGTTTCTATAGATATGTAAAGAGAAAAAGGTTAGTAAAGACAAACGTAGGTCCCATGCAGTCAGAATCAGGGGAAGTCATAACGGGGAACAAAGAAATGGCGGACCAATTGATCAAGTACTTTGGTTCGGTATTCACTGAGGAGGACACAAACAACCTTCTGGATATAAAAGGGGTCGGAGGGTCTAGTAAGGAGGAGGAACTGAGGGAAATCCTTATTAGTCGGGAAATTGTGTTGGGGAAATTGATGGGATTGAAGGCCGATAAATCCCCAAGGCCTGATGGACTGCATCCCAGAGTACTTAAGGGGGTGGCCTTCGAAATAGTGGATGCATTGACAGTCATTTTCCAACATTCCATTGACTCTGGATCAGTTCCTATGGAGTGGAGGGTAGCCAATGTAACCCCACTTTTTAAAAAAGGAGGGAGAGAGAAAACAGGGAATTACAGACCGGTCAGCCTGACATCGGTAGTGGGTAAAATGATGGAATCAATTATTAAGGATGTGATCGCAGTGCATTTGGAAAGAGGTAATATGATAGGTCCAAGTCAGCATGGATTTGTGAAAGGGAAATCATGCTTGACAAATCTTCTGGAATTTTTTGAGGATGTTTCCAGTAGAGTGGACAAGGGAGAACAAGTCGATGTGGTATATTTGGACTTTCAGAAGGCTTTCGACAAGGTACCACACAAGAGATTAATGTGCAAAGTTAAAGCACATGGGATTGGGGGTAGTGTGCTGACATGGATTGAGAACTGGTTGTCAGACAGGAAGCAAATAGTAGGAGTAAATGGGGACTTTTCAGAATGGCAGGCAGTGACTAGTGGGGTACCGCAAGGTTCTGTGCTGGGGCCCCAGCTGTTTACACTGTACATTAATGATTTAGACGAGGGGATTAAATGTAGTATCTCCAAATTTGCGGATGACACTAAGTTGGGTGGCAGTGTGAGCTGCAAGGAGGATTCTATGAGGCTGCAGAGCGACTTGGATAGGTTAGGTGAGTGGGCAAATGCATGGCAGATGAAGTATAATGTGGATAAATGTGAGGTTATCAACCTTGGTGGTAAAAACAGAGAGACAGACTATTATCTGAATGGTGACAGATGAGGAAAAGGAGAGGTGCAACGAGACCTGGGTGTCATGGTACATCGGTCATTTGAGGTTGTAATGCAGGTACAGCAGGCGGTTAAGAAAGCAAATGGCATGTTGGCCTTCATAACGAGGGGATTTGAGTACAAGGGCAGGGAGGTGTTGCTACAATTGTACAGGGCCTTGGTGAGACCACACCTGGAGTATTGTGTAAAGTTTTGGTCTCCTAACCTGAGGAAGGACATTCTTGCTATTGAGGGAGTGCAGCGAAGGTTCACCAGACTGATTCCCGGGATGGCGGGACTGACCTATCAAGAAAGACTGGATCAACTGGGCTTGTATTCACTTGAGTTCAGAAGAATGAGAGGGGACCTCATAGAAACGTTTAAAATTCTGACGGGGTTAGACAGGTTAGATGCAGGAAGAATGTTCCCAATGTTGGGGAAGTCCAGAACCAGGGGACACAGTCTAAGGATAAGGGGGAAGCAATTTAGGACTGAGATGAGGAGGAATTTCTTCACCCAGAGAGTGGTGAACCTGTGGAATTCTCTACCACAGAAAGTTGTTGAGGCCAATTCACTAAATATATTCAAAAAGGAGTTAGATGAAGTCCTTACTACTAGGGGAATCAAGGGGTATGGTGAGAAAGCAGGAATGGGGTACTGAAGTTGCATGTTCAGCCATGAACTCATTGAATGGCGGTGCAGGCTAGATGGGCCGAATGGCCTACTCCTGCACCTATTTTCTATGTTTCTATGTTTCTATGTTTCTAAGTACTGTTGTTAAGTGTATGTTTAATTGTTGTCTGCTTAATAACTCTGACATTTAATGTTGCGGACCCTATTATTGTACTGTGCGTTTTGCTGCTCTGTTTGAAGCACCGATCCCTTCAATCTGTCGCTTATAGGGACAGTTGGATTCACCGTTTCTTTGTTTGGTGAAATTTCAAAGATTGAAAGCGGCGCACATCAACCTGGTCACCTACTCACTAACTGCTACACGCTGCTACCGTGAGATGGAAGCCCAGTTGCTGTTTCAAGTTTGATTGCAGGTCCAAGCAGAACTCATTCATAGAAAATCCAAGTCCCTGATATATCTGATTCTTTGCACCGAACTCCTTCGCAAAGTGTTGCGGTTCGTGTGGGGTGATTTGTGCACATATTTCCCCACACGACAACACTTCAAACATAACTCAACGGCTGGAAAGCGCTTTGGGGCGTCATGAGTTCCTGAAAGATGTTGAAGAAATGCAAGTCCTTCTTTGCAAAAGTTCGATGCAATTTCAAAATTCGTGGGTAAACTGAGGGCTTGTCTGGGATTTCAACCCGGGACCTCTCGCAAATTTCAAGTAACAACCCCAAAGCGAAAATCATACCCCTAGACCAACGAGCCAGCTAGTTGACAAATGTAGAGCTCAGGTGTAAATATTATTGAAGCATTTTTCGTGTGTTGCTATTCTTGATCGGAGGATAACATGGGACGGAATCAGTGACTTTGCTTTTTCGACCTGTCTTCTGAAGCACCGCACGGTCCCACTCCGACAGTCAATGAGCTGTTGGGACGTTAGTGTATCCAGGCTGCGGGTGGTCAACAGGCGCCTGGCTGCAATGAGCGATAAAATCCAGCGTTATCCAGAAGCCTGGCGTGCTCAATCGGTAGAACATGAGACTATTAATTACAGGTTCGTGGGATTGAGCCCCATGTTGGGCGATTGCATTTATTTTAATTTAATGTTGCTTTCATGGAAAATCATCATTAATTAACCCGCAATCTTCTTTTCCACAATTGAAGAAATGCTAACTGAAGGAACTCCATAATTGAATCATTTATTCTGTGCTCTGCAATTGAACTCTGAAACCATAAACCATTTTACACACTGTGCTTTCGGGGTCTGGGTCAAAATGATCATTGCTGGTAACAACAATCGGAGACTGTGGAAACATTGAGACTGACTTTAGAGAAAGGTTCTGGTTATTGTGAAACACCAAAGAAAATAGCAATTCTGGAAGAATAACATCGAAACGAAATGTGAGCTGACACCCAGAAAGAAGTGTTAAGGCAGAAGGTTAAATGCTGCATCCCTTTCTACAAAACATTCCTTTCAGAAAGATTTCAATGACCGAAACGGCACAAAACAAAAATGTTCCTTTCAAAGTCATTAAACTGCCGAATTTCCATGCCCCGCGAATCTCCTGAATCATATGCCTCTAGTTTTGCCGACTCAATCCATGTCCCTTTGCAATGTTGTGCTCCCACCCACACTATGAAATGTGCCACTAACTTATCGAATCATGGAATGGTTACTGCATGGAAGGCAATTCGGCCCATCGAGCCCGTGCCGACTCTCAGCGAGTCCCACAACCCCCGCTCTACCCCCCCAGCCCTGCAATTGTTTTTCCTTCAGACACTTATCCAACTCCCGTCTGAAAGATAAGATTGAGTCTTCCTCCACCGCCCTTTCAAGCCGTGCATTCCAGATCCTTACCACTCGCTGCTAAATGGCCATCTCCTATTCCTATGTGTAAAGTCTGGGAAACACGAGATCAATTCCTGCCACACTCACAGCCTTCGTAAATATAGCACCGTCATTCTATTCCCTTAAAACAAACTCCTGAAGTATCGGCCAGCTGTGTAGGTTAAAGCTCTGGTTATATTCCTGAGATTACTTGAATGGCAGCGTTTCTGTAGTGTAGCAGTTATCACGTTCGCCTCACACGCGAAAGGTCTATCACGTTCGCCTCACACGCGAAAGGTCCCCGGTTCGAGCCCGCGCAGAAACATTATTTTGGAGACTATTTTTGCTGTGAAATAAATTGAACAAAAGTCGCCCCAGGTTCCTTGTCGCATGAGCACTGAACATTTTAAATCATTCTCCTAAATGCAGTGTGTGTAAAGTCAGATAGGGGAGAAAACTTCATCAATGATTCAAAATCCTTGAATGATTAAATTTCAGTTATTGAAGTTTCCACTGACCCTCAGTAACAATTCTACAAAACAACGCTGGCGGGTAATGAATGGGGAATAAAACAAATAATCTTCACCCATCCATGTCTCACAGCCCCTGCCTCGGTTAATACCAGCAGATCTAAGCCGCATTTCAAACCCACAAACAACTCATTAGTTATTCGCTCTTCCCAGTTCCAGAGCTCAGAGGGTTGTTGTCCATCCCTGGGATGCAAGCTACCTCGGACCCGGGCCAAAGCTCCCCGTACACCGAGCACAAGCTGAGGAAAACCACGGGGGATTGGATATCCTGGTGTGTGGGGCTACAGGACACTCGGACCCTTTAATAATCTCTCACAGCTCATCTGAAAGCATCCGTAATGTGCCTGCCTCAACCGTGTGGCTACACTTGTTTATTTATAAAAAGAGAAGCAACTATCCTCATTCAGCAGATATAAGGCAAGATATCATCAAAAGAGGTTTTTGGACATTTTAAGTGATGTGTTTAATGCTTCAGTCCTTTTTGTGTTTAATTCCCACCTCCTCTCTGGCTGTGCCTGCACTGAGCTTACCTCTAGGTAAGGTTGTTCTGAACTTACAAAAGTGGGCACTTACTTCAGCCTAAGTTAGTTTGTAGTAAGGTTTCACTGCCGAAACTTGCAAAACAGGCCTGAGTGGCTGGACACACCCCCTTTTGAAAAAAAATACCTTACCTGAAGCCAACCTCAAATAACTCAGTTGAACTGAAGCAAACTAATATCCGAGAATTGCAATTTCTAACATTCTCCAAACTAAACTAGTTGCTCCAAAAAACTAGGAGCAACTCCACCCGAAACTTTGGCCCTCAGTGTGGGACAGAAGTTGTTGAAGGTGAGCCAACACATTCCCGATCAGCACAGAGGGAGCTCAGTGGTCAGCTCCCCTCTGTTGGTGCTGTTGTACCAGATGTTTTTGTAAGGCAATAAACGGCAACGCCTCAGCGCGAATTCAACGGTGGGCACTCATTCTGGCATCCTACGACTATACCATAAGGCACAGACCAGGCACAGACAACTTTGCCGACGTGTTCAGCAGGCTACCCCTGGCGACCACGGAAGGCTCTGAAGAACAGGACTGTGAGATAGTCAAGGCAATCAAAGCCTTTGAGTCCACAGGTTCGCCCATAACAGCACACCAAATCAGAGCGTGGACGGCCAGCGACCCCACATTATCCTTAGTAAAAAGATGTGTCCTAACCGGTGACTGGGCAGAGGCTCGTGATGCCTGCCCCGAGGAATTAAAACCCTTTCACAGGAGCATGCCTGAACTATCACTACAAGCAGACTGCCTGATGTGGGGCAGCCGAGTAGTCATGCCTCTGCGAGGCAGAGAGGCATTTGTCCGGGAACTGCACCGCGAGCACTCGGGGATTGTTCTTATGAAGGCCATAGCCAGATCCCACGTCTGGTGGCCTGGTATCGACGCGGACTTGGAGCTCTACCTCCGAAGGTGCACTATTTGTGCCCAACTCAGCAATACCCCCAGGGAGGCTCCACTGAGCACCTGGCCCTGGCCTGCCAAACCGTGGTCGCGGGTGCACGTAGACTATGCGGGCCCATTTATGGGCAAAATGGTCCTTGTAGTTGTAGATGCATTTTCAAAGTGGAAACAATGCACCATTTCAAACTCGAGCACAACCTCCACCACTGTGGAGAACCACACGTGAAAGGTCCCCGGTTTGTACCCGTATAGAAACATTATTTTGGAGATTACTTTTGCTGTGAAATAAATTGAACAAAATTCTCCCCTGGTTCCTTGTCGCATGAGCAGTGAACATTTTAAACCAGTCTCTGAAATACAGACTGTGTAAAGTCAGATAGGGGAGAAAACTTCATCAATGATTCAAGCTCCTTAAATGATTAACATAAGAAAATAAGAAATAGGAACAGGAGTCGGCCATTCGGCCCCTCGATCCTGCTCTGCCATTCAATAAGATCATGGCTGATCTGACCATGGACTTTGAGTTAAGGGACTCGGGGGCCTGTTCTCTCTCCCCTGAGAAGGTTCACGTTCGACAGTCCAGCCTCTAAAAGGCGCCACTCTGTGCACATTACTTGCCGCGTTTGAGTCCTGAGGATGAGTCATCTGCCTGGAGCCACAGGTCGAGGTCATGAATGCTTGGCTCACGGAGATGGCCGTCTGCAGTATGAATGTTGTATCCGCTGACAGTAGCTTATGAAGAAGGCCCTCTTGGCCGATTCCGATGACAAAGATATCCCGCAGTGCTTCGGTGAGCTGGTCACCAAAATCCCACGGTGCCGCCAGCCTCCTGAGGTCTGCAGCATATTTCGTGATCTCCTGGCCTTCGGGCCGTCGGTGTGTATAAAACCGCTGTCTGGCTGTGAGGATGCTCTCTTTGGGATTGTGTTGTTCTTGGATAAGTGTTACAAGCTCCTCGTATTTCTTGGTCGTTGTCTTCGCTGGTGCCAGCAAGTCCCTGACGAGTCCATAGACGGTGGGCCCACAACTGGTTAGCAGGATAGCTCTGCACTTATCAGCCAGTGTGGCCGGGTTGTCACCTGCCAGGTCGTTTGCTGTGAAGAAATGGTCGAGCCTCTCCACAAAGGCTTCACAATCATCACCATCAGCGAACTGCTGCAACGTACCAAGGTTAGCCATTTTCGTGTGAAGGTCCGTAATCTCGTCGCCAATTGTTATACCTTCAGATGCTCTGATGATGACTCCACGAGACAATGTGTCATGCTAGAACTGTAGTGACCTAAGTTCTTTATTGATAACCACAGAGTGAGGATCACACCTGGTGGCCTGCCTTTTGCACTCGGCCAGGCACACCTGTACAGGTAAGCTGTAAGTCTCCCACTGCAGTGCCCTCTGGTGCACACCTTGTAACCATTTCGAACACATGAAAGGTGTCACTGTGGAACAATTTCTCTCACTCAATGTTAGACACACGACCGTGGGCACCACGAGGTCTAGGTAGCTAGCCATTGACATTCATATATAAATATATATAAATATATCGACATGTATCGTAACTGTTCCCTGCTGGTCAAGGGATTAAGATCTGGCGCACTAACCTGGTTTCAATCCTCGATCAATGCATCGCATAAAATAATTGAGGTCTGTGAGACGATTAATAATTGCTGTAATCACCATGAATACCAATACTTTCTGTGATAGACCGAGCTTACAGACTATCTGACTTCTCCTGCCCTTTGCCAAGCACGTGTTCGGGGTTTAATTTTGTAAACTGGGTGAGTTCGCTGATCGCGGGGAGACGGTAGGAGCCTCTGTGGCCCCACTGTGAGGATGTGGAAGTGAACACGGTGGCTGGGTGATTGGTGACATTTCTGTAAAGGGCAGCGGAGGAGAAGGATTGAGAACTTTCAGTGTGGGACAGAAGTTGTTTAAGGTGAGACAACACATTCCCGATCAGCACAGAGGGAGCTCACAGGTCAGCTCCCCTCTGTTGGGGGCGTTGTACCAGAGGTTTCTGTAGTGTAGTGGTTATCACGTTTGCTTTATATGTAAAATGGCCATGGTTCGATCCTGGGTAGAAACATTATGTGTAAACTTTCTGAGGATGAACAATTGGATGCGAGTTTCGTCTCGCTGCAAATGCTGCCTGACCTGCTGAGATTTCCAGCGTTTGCTGTTTTTATTTGTTATTTATTCTTCCGACAAAAGGGCTCCCTTATTCCTCAATTGCTTTTTATTTCACTTCAATAAATAGAAAACTTTGAGTGAGAGAAAACGGATCCACCGAGGACCTTTCGCGTGTGAGACCAACGTGATATACGCTACACTGCAGCCAATCAAAGGACGAGAAACCACTGAATATAAAGGATGAGCTGACAAATATCAGGGGCAGTGCAGTCTGGTCAATGTCAAAACCTCCTTTTTATTCAGCAGTGGCATGAATGGGAGTCAGACGTCACAAAGTTTAATTAAAGACAAAAATACAAGTAACACTTGCAAATCTTTTCAGTGTAAAATTATTTCACTTTATTTGAAATCCTACTGCGTTGAATCTGAAAATACGCACAGTGGGATTTTATCTTCACTACTGCTTGTATTTTGTGTGCACGGTAGGAATAACCGGTGCTGTTAAATTTGATAAAAGTTGCCCCAGATTCGTGGTGTCATCGGCAATGAAGACTTTGAACCAGAAAGCTAAAATACAGTTAGTAAAATGGGATATGGTTTAACAGTTAACATGCAAAGCACAGGACAAATGATTGAAGTATGGAGTGTCCCTGAGTTAGTATTTGTTTGATTGTGCAAAAGAAGGTGAGGGGTTAATTAATGATGCTTTCCTGTAAAAGCAAGAGAAAGTTTTTCGAACAAACCATCCGGTGACTGTCAGGTGAGCGCTGCTTGTGATACCTGGTGGGAATGGGCGGGATTTTAAAGCCCCTTGTATTGCAGAACCTTCATATAGACGAACATCTCTGAACTATTGTGGTGCAATGGCAGTGCGTCTGACTCGAGATCCAAGGGTTGCTTGTTCAAATCATGTCGGTATCACTGTTCTTTTAGCAATTCCTGTTTCACAATAACCAGACCATTGCTGCAATGTCTGTCTCACTGGTTAGCAGTGGTAGGGTTGGGGACAGCATCAACCAAGAAAGAAGGGCTGTGTGCAGTGGTGGGACAGCAGTGATCATGGGTGACTTTAATCGACATAGTGATTGAGCTAACCACATGGTAGCAATTTGGCGGAGGAGGATTTCATGGCATGTATTATGGATGGTTTTCTCAACCAAGAAGAGAGCTGGCCATCCTTGACTGGGTGATTTGTAATGAGAAGGGACTAATTAGCAATCGATTTGTGCGAGGCCCCTTGGGGAAGAGTAATATAATATGGTAGAATTCTTCATTAAGATGGAGAGTGTCACAGTTAATTCAGAAACTTGGGTCCTGAACTTAAGGAAAGGTAACTTTGACGGTATGAGGTGTGAATTGGCTAGAATAGACTGGCCAAGGATACTTAAAGGGTTGACGGTGGATAGGAAATTGCAAACATTTAAAGATCACACGGGTGACTTCAGCAATTGCACATCCCTGTCTGGAGTAAAAAAATAGGACGGAGAACGTTGCTCAAGCGTGGCTAACAAGGGGAATTAAGGACAGTGTTAAAACCAAGGAAAAGGCAGATAAATTGCCCAAAAAAGGAACAAACCTGAGGACTGGAAGAAATTTAGAATTCAACAGAGGAGGACTAAGGGTTTCATTAGGAGGGTGAAAATGGATTGTGAGAGGAAGCTTGCTTGGAACATAAAAACTGACTGCAAAAGCTTCTGTAGATATGTGAAGAGAAAAAGATTAGTGAAGACAACTGTAGGTCCCTTGCAGTCGGATTCAGGTGAATTTATAATGGGGAACAAAGAAATGGCAGACCAATTGAACAAATACTTCAGTTTTGTCTTCACGAAGGAAGACGCGAATAACCTTCCAAAAGTACTTGGGGACCGAGGGTCTAGTGAGAATGAGAAACTGAAGGATATCGTTATGAGGTGGGAAATTGATGGGATTGAAGGATGATAAATCCCTGTGGCCTGATAGTCTACATCCAAGAGTATTTAAGGAAGTCGCCCTAGAAATGGTGGATGTATTGGTGCTCATTTTCCAACAGTCTATTGACTCGGGATCAGTTCCTATGGACTGGAGGTTAGCTAATGTAAAACCACTTTTTAAGAGGGAGGAGAGAGAAAGCGAGTAATTATAGACCGGTTAGCCTGACATCAGTCATGGGGAAAATGTTGGAATCAATTATTAAGGATGAAACAGCAGCGCATTTGGAAAGCAGTGACAGGATCGGTCCAAGCCAGCATGGATTTCTGAAAGGGATGGATTTATGCTTGAAAAATCTTCTGGAATTTTTGAGGATGTAACTAGGAGAGTGGACAAGGGAGAACCAGTGGATGTGGTGTATTTGGACTTTCAAAAGGCTTTGACAAGAGTCCACACAAGAGATTGGTGTGCAAAATCAAAGCACATGGTATTGGGGGTAATATACTGACGTGGATAGAGAACTGGTTGGCAGACAGGAAGCAGAGAGTCGGGATAAAAGGATCCTTTTCAAAATGGCAGGCAGTGACTAGTGGAGTGCCGCAGGGCTCAGTGCTGGGACCCCAGCTCTTTACAATGTACATCAATGATTTGGATGAAGGAATTGAGTGTAATATCTCCATGTTTGCAGATGACACTAAACTGGGTGGCGGTGTGAGCTGTGAGGGGGACGCTAAGAGACTGCAGGGTGACTTGAACAGGTTAGCTGAGAGGGCAAATTCATGGCAGATGCAGTATAATGTGGATAATTGTGAGGTTATCCACTTTGGGGGCAAAAACGTGCAGACAGAATATTATCTGAATGGTGGCAGATTAGGAAAAGGGGAGGTGCAATGAGACCTGGGTGTCATGGTTCATCAGTCACTGAAAGTTGGCATACAGGTAAAGCAGGCAGGAAAAAGGTAAATGGTGTGGTAGCCTTCATAGCTAGGTGATTTGAGTATAGGAGCAGGGAAGTCTTACTGCAGTTGTACAGGGCCTTGGTGAGGCCTCACCTGGAATATTGTTTTCAATTTTGGTCTCCTAATCTGAGGAAGGACGTTCTTGCTATTGAGGGAGTTCAGCGAAAGTTCAGCAGACTGATTCCCGGGATGGCTGGACTGACATCTGAGGAGAGATTGGATCAATTGGGCCTTTATACATAGGAGTTTCGAAGGATGAGAGGGGATCTCATCGAAACATACAAGATTCTGATGGGACAGGACTGGGTAGATGTGGGTAGATTGTACCCGATGTTGGAGAAGTTGGAGCAGGCTCGAGGTAAAGATGAGCCACTCCTGTTCCTAATTCTTATATTCTTATGTTCTTATCGCAATTCTGGAAGAATAACATTGAAACCAAATGTGACCTGACACCCAGGAAGAAGTCTTAAGGCAGAAGGTTAAATGCTGCATCCCTTTCTGCAAAAAAATCCTTTCACAAACATTTCTCTGACCGAAAAGGCACAAAACAAAAATGTTCCTTTCAAAGTCATTAAACTCCCGAATTTCCGTGCCCTGCGAATCTCCTGAATCAGATGCCTCTAGTTTTGCCGACTCAATCCATGTCCATTTGCAATGTTCTGCTTCCACCCACACGATGAAATGTGCCACTAACTTATCGAATCATGGAATGGTTACAGCACGGAAGGCTATTCGGCCCGTCGAGACCGTACCGACTCTCAGCGAGTCCCGCACCCCGCCCTTTCCCCATAGCCCTGCAATTGTTTTTCCTTCAGACACTTATCCAACTTCCATCTGAAAGATAAGATTCAGTCTGTCTCCACCGCCCTTTCAAGCCGTGCATTCCAGATCCTAACCACACGCTGCTAAATGGCCAGCTCCTGTTCCTATGTGTAAAACCTGGGAAACACGAGATCAATTCCTGCCACACTCACAGCCTTCCGAAATATAGCACCTTAATTCTATTCTCTGAAAACCAGCTCCTGAAGTATCGGCCAGCTGTGTAGGATAAAGCTCTGGTTATGTTCCTAGCATTATGTCATTCGCAGTGTTTTTGTAGTGTAGTGGTTATCACGTTCGCCGAACACGCGAAAAGTCACCCGTTCGAAACCGGGTGGGAACATTTTGAACATTGTTCAATTAAATATGAGAAAAAATGGAATAATTGACATTAATGGTTCAATATTCACAAAGTTGGTGTTTGTTCCTGCTGATGTTAATAACCCTTCAACTAGCCTGGAGTTTAATATTTTGATATTTCAAATAACAGTGTTGATATTTAATGTCTCCATGATAAGAGAGACTGTTTGATTTTCTGTTTCTGACTGCTCCATTTTTGATCGGGGCGGAGGACCGGTGAGAGATCGGGGCCCAGGAGCGTCGTGGTCGGGGCTCAGGAGAGGCGAGGGCCCAGGAACAGCACGGGCCAGCCCACACTGCGATCTTTGGATAGTCGGTGCATGTGTACACACTACGTCCATGCAGCAGAGCTTGGTCTATGGTCGTCTTGTGTAATCGTTGCCACTGGACCAAGACCTAGCTCTGTCAAGCTCGTGTGGTGGTTGGTGTGCAACGGTCACCCCACGTTAAAACAATCCACCCACAGGCATCTTCCACCCTTCAGCATGTCGTTCTGGACCTAGATTGTCAGGTCTCTCATCGAAACACCTGTAAACTTATCCCTTTTTATTCTGGAAACAATCATCCTCGATACGAGGGACTGCCTAATACTATACTATTAACAAAATGCAGTGTCTCACAGCCCTGTTAAATTGGCTGGTTTCTCTGTACGGTTCTGTACACACTCAAACTCTACACAGTGTCTCTCACTCCCTCCCGTTTACAGCCCTAACGGTGCAGAAAGCCCCTCTCAAAGCTGCACGTTCCGGCTGCATTCAGTTGAGTTGGGAAAGATTATTAAAGGATCCTGCATCTCCGCCTCGCTTCACAACAGCAGATCGAAGCCGCAAACAACCCATCGACTCATCGCTCGTCCCCAGTTCCAGAGTGAGTGAGGCCGGGAATGTCATGTATTCAACCAGCATTGTAACCCATGTATAATCTGACCGATGCTGTACACTGTGAGAACAATGACCACTAGGTGGTGAACTTGTGGGAGACACTCCTAACCTGGACCTTCAGGTATAAAAGGGGAAGCTCCACCCACTTCCATCACTTGAGTGCTAAGGAATAAAGGACAGGTCATAGACTGACCTTCTCTGAAGCATGGGCCTCGTGTGCATTTACACTGTATAGTAAGGACATATTAATGGCCACGAGAAACTGGGATTTAAACCACGCGAGCTTGGCCACTAGCAGAACAGACGAGAGGTACTGTGTTAAGCAATGGTTGGGACAGAGATTCAACATTGTTAAAGCATCACACAGTTCTCCAGGCAGCCAAGGGCAGTCAGGCATGCCCCAATATGTAGCCGAACCCAGAGGGGGAGTTCGACAGTGAAAATGGCAAACTGAACGGCAATTCACGTCATTGCAAGGGACAATGCGGCCAATAATGGGGCCATCAACACCTGTTAATGGTGCACTCAAGGACAATCACGGGGCCGTCAGTGACGATCGACTGGCAAGAGACCTTTTGTTTCCAACAGCAGCTCATGTTGGAGGCGTGGAGGCACACACTCAGCCGGAGTTTGCAGAGATGAGCAAAATACCTGCAGAAATTGCAGAAATGGACACTGGGGGAAATCGCTGGAAGGTGAAGTTCAGTGAGTTCATGTGGAGTACGTATACAATTCATACACCAGGACGCCACCGATAATGATGAAAGTGCTACTCAATGGCATCCCAGTATCAGTGGAGCTAGACACGTGGGCCAGCCAGTCCCTGATGGGTATCAAATAGTTCGAAAAGTTGTGGGCGTCCAAGGCCAGGAGGCCAAAATTATTGCCGATTGACGCACAGCTACGAATGTACACAAAGGAGATCATTCAGGTGCTAGGCAGCGCCACGGTAGTCGTGACCCACAAAGTTGGCTTGCTGTCATGAACTGGAAATGGGGCGATCTCAATGCAATTTCCTCTGTGGAACGAGTATCATGCTCACAGATCCTCGACAAATTTGACTCATTATTTCAACCCGGCATTGGCACTTTCATGCGGGCCAAGGTAGTGATTCACATAAACCCGGACGCCAGGCCAGTACACCACAAGGCCAGGGCGGAGCCGTATGTGATGCGGAAAAAGATAGAAGGCGAATTGGACCGCCTGCTAAGGGAAGGCATCATCTCGCCAGTTGAATTCAGTGACTGAGCGAGCCCGATTGTGCCGCTGCTCAAGGCGGATGGGTCGGTCAGGATATGTGGTGATTACAAGGCAACCATCAATCGGGTGTCACTCCAAGACCAGTACCCGCTACTGAGAGCGGAGGATCTCTTTGCGACGCTATCCGGTGGCAAACTTTTTTCAAAATTAGACCTGACCTCAGCTTACATGACCCAGGAGCTGGCGAGTGAGTCGAAGAAGCTGACCACCATCACGACACACAAGGGGTTGTTTGAGTACAACAGATGTCCGTTCGGGATTCGCTCGGTTGCCGCGATCTTCCAATGAAATATGAAAAGCCTCCTCAAGTCGATTCCAGGGACGGTGGTTTTTCAGGACGACATCCTCATTACGGGTTACGATACTGAAGAACACCTCCACAACCTGGAGGAGGTGCTACGCAGACTGGACCGGATCGGGCTCCGACTGATAAAGGCAGAGTGAGTCTTCATAGCTCCAGAGGTAGAATTCCTGGGAAGGAGGGTAGCAGCAGACGGGATCAGCCCTACTGCCTCCAAAACGGAAGCGATCCGGAGAGCACCCAGACCCCGTAACACGACGGAGCTGCATTCGTTCATGGGGCTCCTGAACTATTTTGGTAACTTTCTTCCCAAATTGAGCAAGCTGCTAGAGCCGCTACACCCGCTCCTACGCAAAGGTCGCGAATGTGTCTGGGGGGACAGCGAGGAAAGGACTTTTAATAGAGCTCGCAATTTGTTATGTTCCAACACTCTGTTAACGCTGTATGACCCATGTAAGAAACTTGTGTAACGATGCGTCGTCCTATGGAGTCGGGTGTGTGTAGCAGCATGTCAATGCCAAGTGTCAGTTACAGCCGGTAGCTTAGGCCTCCAGAAGTCTGTCCCAGGCAGAAAGGGGTTACGGGATGGTAGAACAGGAGGCGCTCGCATGTGGAAATGCAGTAAAGAAAATGCACCAATACCTGTTTGGCAGGAAATTTGAGCTGGAGCCAGATCACAAACCCCTAACGTCCCTTTTGGCCGACAACAAGGCCATAAATGCAAATGCATCGGCCCGCATACAGAGGTGGGCACTCACGTTAGCCGCCGATGACTACACAATTCGGCACAGACCGGGCACCGAAAACTGCGCCGATGCACTCAGCAGGCTCCCACTAGCCACCACTGAGGGGGCTACCGAGCATGGTGCTGAGATGGTCATGGCTGTTGAAGCTTTCGGAAGTGAAGGCTCACCCGTAACAGCCCGTCAGATTAAAGTCTGGAGAAATAGAGACCCGCTATTGTCTCCAGTCAAGAAATGTGTCCTGAATGGGGACTGGGCTGCCACGTACAGGGCATGTCGTGAGGAAGTTAAACTATTTCACAGGCGCAGGGATGAACTCTCGATTCAGGCCGATTGCCTACTGTGGGGAAACCGCGTAGAAACCAGATGGGCAGAGAGGTGTTCATCAGAGAACTCCACAATGAGCACCCGGGCATTGTCATGAGGAAGGAAATTGCCAAGTCACACATTTGGTGTCCAGGGAAAGACGCAGATCTGGAACTTTGTGTTCGCAGGTGCAACACGGTTGCCCAGCTGGGTAATGCGCCCAGGGAAGCCCCACTTAGCCCCTAGTCCTGGCCCACCAAGCCTTGGGCACGCATCCATGAGGACTACGCAGGTTCTTTCAAAAATGTTTTTGGATAGTAGACGCCTACTCCATAAGCAACATAAGAAACTTAAGAATTAGGAACAATAGTAGACCATCTACCCCCTCGAGCCTGCTCTGCCATTCAACAAGATCATGGATGATCTGGCCGTGGACTCAGCTCCACTTACCCACCCGCTCCCCGTACCCATTAATTCCCTTAGTTGTTTAACATCTATCTATCTGTGACTTGAATACATTCAATGATCTCGCCTCAACTGCTTCCTTGGGCAGATAATTCCACAGATTCACAAATCTCTGGGAGAAGAAATTGCTTCTCAACTCGGTTCTAAATTGGCTCCCCCGTATTTTGAGTCTGTGCCCCCTAGTTCTAGTCTCCCCTACCAGTGGAAACAACATCTCTGTCTCTATCTTGTCTATCCCTTTCATTATTTTAAATGTTTCTATGAGATCACACCTCATCCTTCTGAACTCCACCGAGTAAAGACCCAGTCTCCTCAATCTATCATCATAAGGTAACCCCCTCATCTGCGGAATCAGCCGAGTGAATCGTCTCTGTATCCCCTCCAAAGCCAGTATATCCTTCCTTAAGTAAGGTGACCAAAACTGCACGCAGTACTCCAGGTGCGGCCTCACCAATACCCTATACAGTTGCAGCAGGACATCTCTGCTTTTGTACTCCATCCCTCTCGCAATGAAGGCGAACATTCCATTCACCTTCCTGATCACCTGCTGCACCTACAAACTAACTTTTGGGGATTCATGCACAAGGACCCCCAGGTCCCTCTGCACTGCAGCATGTTATAATTTCTCCCTATTCAAATAATATTCCCTGTTACTGTTTTTTTTCCCAAGGTGGATGACCTCACACTTTCCGATATTGTATTTCATCTGCCAAACCTTCGCCCATTCGCTTAACCTATCCAAATGTCTTTGCAGCCTCTCTGTGTCCTCTACACAACTCGCTTTCCCACTAATCTTTGTGTCATCTGCAAATTATTTTACACTACACTCTATGTATATTGCAAACAGTTGTGGTCCCAGCACCAATCCCTGTGGCACACCATTAACCACCGATTTCCAACCTGAAAAGCACCCATTTATCCCGACTCTCTGCTTTCTGTTCGCCAGCCAAATCTCGATCCATGCTAATACATATCCTCTGACTCCGCGTACCTCTATCTTCGGAAGTAACCTTTTGTATGGTACCTTATCGAATGCCTTTTGGAAATCTAAATACACCACATCCATCGGTACACCTCTGTCCGCCATGCTCGATATATCCTCAAAGAATTCCTGTAAATTAGTTAAACATGATTTCCCCTTCATGAATCCATGCTGTGTCTGCTTGATTGCACGAAGCCTATCTAGATGTCCCGCTATTTCTTCCTAATGATAGTTTCAAACATTTTCCCCACTACAGATGTTAAACTAACCGGCCTATTGTTACCTGCCTTTTGTCTGCCCCCTTTTTTAAACAGAGGCGTTACATTAGCTGCTTTCCAATCCGCTGGTACCTCCGCAGAGTCCAGAGAAGTTTGGAAGATTATAACGAATGCATCTGCAAAAACTTCCGCCATCTCTTTTAATACCCTGGAATGCATTTCATCAGGACCAGGGAAATTGTCTACCTTGAGTCCCATTAGCCTCTCCAGCACTACCCGCCTAGTGATAGTGATTGTCTCCAGTCCTCCCTTCCCACATTCCTGTGACCAGCAATTTCTGGCATGGTTTTTGTGTCTCCCATTGTGAAGACCGAAGCAAAATAATTGTTTAAGATCTCAGCCATTTCCACATTTCCCATTATTAAATCCCCCTTCTCATCTTCTGAGGGACCAACATTTACTTTAGTCACTCTTTGCCGTTTTATATATCGGTAAAAGCTTTTACTATCTGTTTTTATGCTTTGCACAATTATAATTTCGTAATCTATCATTCCTTTCTTTATTGCTTTCAAGTCATTGTTTGCTGCCGTTTAAAATTTTCCCAATCTTCTAGTTTCACACTAACATTGGCCACCTTATTCGCATTGGTTTTTAATTTGATACTCTCCTTTATTTCCTTCGTTATCCACGGCAAGTTATCCCTTCTCTTACTGCCCTTCTTTTTCACTGGAATATATTTTTGTTGTGTACTATGAAAGAGCTCCTTAAAAGTCCTCTGCTGTACCTCAATTGTGCCACCGTTTAGTCTGTGTTCCCAGTCTACATTAGCAAACTCTGCCCTCATCCCACTATCGTCCCCTTTGTTTAAGCATTGTATGCTCGTTTGCGACACTACTTCCTCACTCTCAATCTATATTACAAATTCAACCATTCTATGATCACTCATTCCGAGAGATATTTTACGAGGAGATCGTTTATTATCCCTGTCTCATTGCACAGGACCAGATCTGAGATAGCTTGCTCCCTTGTAGGTTCTGTAACATATTGTTCTCAGAAACAATCCTGTATGCATTCTATGAATTCCTCCTCCAGGCTACCCCGTGCGATTTGATTTGACCAATATAGGTTAAAATCCACCATGATTACTGCCGTTCCTTTTTCACATGCATCCATTATTCCCTTGATTATTGCCCACCCCACCGTCAAGTTATTATTTGGGCGCGTATAAACTACACGCACCAGTGACGTTTTCCCCTTACTATCTGTAATCTCCACCCACAATGATTCAACATTTTGTTCATTAGAGCCAATATCATTTCGCACAACTGCCCTGATATCATCCTTTATTAACAGAGCTACGCCACCTCCTTTCCCTTCTTGTCTATCTTTCCGAATTGTCAGCTACCCCTGTATGTTTAATTCCCAGTCTTCACCACCCTGCAACCACGTTTCTGTAATGGCCACCAAATCATACCCATTTGTCATGATTTGTGCCGTCAACTCATTTACTTTATTTTGATTTCGGCTTGCGTTTAGGTAAAGTATTTAATAATAGTTTTAATCCATGATTTTTAGTTTTGACCCCTCCTGCAGCCTCTTTATATTCATACATATTGTCCCTTCCTATTACCTTGTGGTTTACACTTACCCCAGTGCTACTTTGCTCTGTTGCCTCCTGCCTTTTGCATTCTTTCTTGGGGTCCTGTTTATCTGCGCTCTCACCCACTCTAACTAGCTCAGAGCCCTCTCCTGCGTTCTGAGTACTCCTCGCATTGAGGCACCGAGCTTTCAGTCTTGCCTTTTTATTACACTTTGACCCTTTAGAATTTTGATGTACAGTGGCTATTTTTGGTTTTTGCCTTGGGTTTCTCTGCCCTCCACTTTTACTCATCTCCTTTCTGTATTTTGTATCTGTCTCCATTTTGTTTCCCTCTTTCTCCCTGCATTGGTTCCCATCCCCCTGCCATATTAGTTTAACTCCTCCCCAACAGCACTAGCAAACACTCCCCCCGAAGGACTTTGGTTCCGGACCTGCACAGGTACAGACCGTCTGGTTTGTACTGGTCCCACCTCCCCCAGAACCGGTGCCAGTGCCCCAGGAATTTGAATCCCTCCCTGCTGCACCACTGCTCAAGCGACGTATTCATCTGAGCTATCCTCGGATTCCGAATCTGACTAGCACGTGGCATTGGTAGCAATCCCGATATTACTATTTTTGAGGTCCTACTTTTTAATTCAGCATCTAGCTCCTTAAATTCATCTCGTAGGACCTCATCCCTTTTTTTACCTGAATCTTTGTTAACAATGTGCACCACGACAACTGGCTGTTCTCCCTCCATTTTCAGAATGTCCTGCACCCGCTCCGAGACATCCTTGACCCTTGCACCACGGAGGCAACATACCATCCTGGAGTCTCGGTTGCGGCCGCAGAAACGCCTATCTATTCCCCTGACAATCGAATTCCCTATTACTATCGCTGTCCCATTCTTTTTCCTGCCCTTCTGTGCAGCAGAGCCAGCCACGGTGCCATGAATTTGGCTGCTGCTGCACTCCACTGATGAGTCATCCCCCTCAACAGTACTCAATGTGAGGTCAACGTGATATCCGCTACACTGCAGCCCATCAAAGGGCGAGAAACCACTGAATATAAAGGATGAGCTCACAAATATCAGGGGCAGTGCAGTCTGGTCAATGTCAAACCCTCCTTTCTTATTCAGCAGTGGCATGAATGGGAGTCAGACGCCACAAAGATTAATTAAAGACACAAATACAAGCAACACTTGCAATACTTTTCAGTGTAAAATACTTTCACTTTATTTGAAATGCTACTGCGTTGAATCTGAAAATACGCACGGTGGGATTTTATTTTCACGACTGATTGTATTTTGTGTGCTCGGTACGAATAACCGGTGCTGTTAAATTTGATAAAAGTTGCCCCAGATTCGTGGTGTCATCGGCAATGTAGATTTTGAACCAGAAAGCTGTAACACAGTGAGTAAAATGGGATATGGTTTTCGAGTTAAGATGCAAATCACAGGACAAATGATTGAAGTATGAACTGTTCCTGAGTTAGCATTTGTTTGATTGTGCAAAAGAAGGTGAGCGGTTAATTAATGATGGTTTCCCGTGAAAGCAAAAGAAAAGTTTAAGAAGAAACCATACGGTGCCTGTCAGGTGAGCGCTGCTTGTGATACCTGGTGGGAATGGGCGGAGATTTTAAAGCCCATTGTATTACAGAACCTTCATATAGACGAACATCTCCTGCTCACTGTGTAGGTCTCATGGTGCAACGGTAGTGTGTCTGACTCCAGATCCGAAGATTGCGTGTTCAAATCACGACGTGGTCACTGTTATTTTGGAAATTGTTCTTCCAGAGTTAATATTTCCTTTGCTGTTTGGCAATAACCAGACCCTTGCTTCAAGGTCTGTCTTACTGTTTCCAAGGTGTCAGGCAGAGATTTTTTTTTTATTTAAAAAAAATACTTTATTCTGATAAAAATTTGTACAGTACATTCAAAAGCAGTTCAGTACATTTAGCTGCGGTCATTAATCCCATGCACTACATTTGGGTGCTGACGGCAGTTCTGGTCGATGTATTCCCTTGCTTTTCAGTTCCAGTACAATTGGGTACAATACGGGATACCTTGTAGTATATTCAACAAATTACATCACTCGTGTCACTATACAGTACATGGAATGGGTGACGGAACATTAAACATTTTTTCAACGTGCATCACGAAACAGACCTTACATTGTACATGGCACTACATAGGTGTTTACAGATCATGGTGCTCCATGTACACAATAGAGAAGTTACAAGTACGGCCCGAGCGGAGTTTTATTCTGATTCCTGCCCCGTGGTTTCCCGTGTCAGAACAGCTTTAAACTGTGGCCCTTCCCCACCCTGCCTTTGCGGCAACTACACCAATTTTAAGTTGTCCCTCAGCACGTAATCCTGGATCTTGGATTGCGCCAGTCTGCAACACGCAGACGTGGACATCTCCTTGCTCTGGAAGACCAGCAAGTTTAGGCAAGACCAAAGAGCATCTTTGACTGAGTTGATGGCACTCCAGCAGCAGGTGATGTCTGTTTCGGTGTGTGTCGCTGGGAACAGCCCGGAGAGCACAGAGTCCTGTGTTACGGATCTGCTCGGTGTGAACCTCGACACAACCACTGCATCTCTATCCAAACCAAGTTCCCTGATGGTCTAGTGGTTAGGATTTAGTGCTTTCAATGCCACGGCACGGGTTCGATTCCCAGTCAGGGAAATTGTACTTTTAATTCAGAACCTTATAAAAAATAGTTCATCTATTTTACACATCTTCATGCATCTCCTGTGTAAAAAAAAAAGAAGCATTGATTTAAACATCATTAATCAATGCATAAAATTCTATTGTCATATGATATATTTTGCTCTGTGCATATGAGGAACTTTTCTCCCGATCCCATTGGGTTTAATTCTGGTAATCTGGTGTTGAAAGTGGAGATGTTTCCGCAATGTACCGCAAATCATAGACACCATCAGAGGCAGTCTCTCGGGATCGAGGAGGAATTGCTTCCATCCCAAAGTGAGTCCTTTGATGGCTGAACATTCCGATACGAGAGCCACAGACCCTGTTACAGGTGGGACAGACATATATCGAGGGAAGGGGTCGGTGGGACTGGTTTGCCGCGTGCTCCTTCCGCTGCCTGCGCTTGGTCTCTTCATGCTCCTTGCGTCTAGAGTCAAAGAGCTCAACGCTCTCTCAGAAGGACTTTCTCCACATCGGGCGGTCTGCGGCCAGGGTCTCCCAGGTGTCAGTGGTGATGTCGCACTTTACCAGGGAGGCTTTGAGGTTGTCCTTATAACGTTTCCGCTGTCCTCCTTTGGCTCGTTTACCCTGAAGGAGCTCCGCATAAAGACGTAAACATAAACACGTTAGGATTAGAGGCCGGAGTTGGCCATTCGGCCCCTCGAGCCTGGTCCACCATTCAAGAAGATCCTGACAGTTCTTTAACAGCATGTTGAAACATCTGGGGCGGAGCCATCAGGCGCCTGGCTGCAATGAGTGATAAAAACCTGCTTTGAATGGAAGCCTGGCTAGCTCAGTCGGTAGAGCATGAGACTCTTAATCTCAGGGTCGTGGGTTCGAGACCCACGTTGGGCAATTTCTTTCCATTTAATGTTGCTTTAATGGAAAACCTCTGACCGAAACCGCACAAAACAAAAATGTTGCTTTCAAAGTCATTGAACTCCGAAATTCCCATGCTCCTGAATCAGATGACTCTATTTTTGGCGACTCAATCCATGTCCCTTTGCAATGTTGTGCTCCCAGCCACACTATGAAATGTGCCACTAACTTATCGAATCATGGAATGGTTAAAGCACGGAAGACCATTCGGCCCATCGAGCCCGTGCCGACCCTCAGCGAGTCCCACTCCCCGCCCTTTCCCCGTAGCCCTGCAATTGTTTTTCCTTCAGACACTTATCCAACTCCCGTCTGAAAGATAAGATTGAGTCTGCCTCCACCGCCCTTTCAAGCCGTGCATTCCAGATCCTAGCCACTCGCTGCTAAATGGTCATCTCCTGTTCCTATGTATGAAGTCTGGGAAACACGAGATCAAATCCTGGCACACTCACAGCCTTCCGAAATATAGAACCTCATTCTCTTCTCGTAAAACCAGCTCCTGAAGTATCGGCCAGCTGTGTAGGTTGAAGCTCTGGTTTTTTTCCTAAGATTGCTTTGGACACAGTCTTTCTGTAGTGTAATTGTTATCATATTCACCTCACACGTGAAAGTATCCGGTTCGAGCCCGGGTGGAAATTGTATTTTGGAGAATACTTTTGCTGTGAAATAAATTGAACAAAAGTCGCCCCAGGTTCCTTGTCGCATGAGCACTGAACATTTTAAACCACTCTCCAACATACAGAGTGAGTAAAGTCAGATAGGGGAGAAAACTTCATCAATGATTCAAAATCCTTAAATAATTAAAGTTCAGTTATTGAAGTTTCCACTGTCCCTCAGTCACAATTGTACAAAACAACGCTGTCGGTTAATGAATGGGGAATAAAACAAATAATCTTCACCCATCCCCAACCCCCGGCACACAGTTTAATTAGTTGCATGTCATTATTTTAAAGATTTTGAATGGAAGAATTATTTTCTGAATCCGTGCTCCCTCTGTGAGCGCCGCATCACGAAACGAGCAGGAAACACATTAAAGAGTTTACCACAATTGCTGACATTTCTTTGCTTTTTTCTTGTGTTTTTTCAGCTCTTCGTCCTTTTCAGCTCCTGACTGCGGATATTGCTGTGATTAAACCTGAACACAATGCAATGTCTGTCTCACTGTTTCCCCGGTGTCAGGCAGAGATACGCAGCTGCCGTCATTTATTGCATGTGACAGGATACAAAAGTTCAAATACAACCTGCAGGTGGCCACACACAGCAGTGAATAGTCAGGATGGCCGAGCGGTATGCGGTGCTGTGTTTAGATCACTGTCTCCTCTGGAGATATTATTTTTGCACCAAAAACTAACGTGCGATAAAATGGAAAAAAGTAGTCCGGGGTGCATTGTCACATGATGCAAGCTGCCTCGAACCAGGACCAAAGCTCCCCAGACACCGTGCACAGGCTCACGAAAAGAACAGGGGAGAGGATATCCCGGCCACTGGGCCTTCCAGTAACACTGAACAAGTGCCCGGTCTGAAACTTTCCAGAGTAATAACTTGTAACGGGAGCTTCTAACAGTCCGGGTGGCCAAGCGGTCTTAGGTGCTGTGTCCAGGTCGCAGTCTCCTCTGGAGGGATGGGTTCAAATCACACTCCTGACATTCAGTGTTTTTAATTACAAACTCATTTGTTTGAACACCACACTCAAGTGCTTTGGGACATCCATCGAACTTCATAAAATGACCCCACTTCAGTTGCAAACAATGATATCAAAGTTACTTCTCAAACTGGGAATCGATCCTGGGTGGCTGCAACGAAAGGAATGGTTTTGTGAAGCATTGAAATGTGCCCGATAAATATCTCGCACTGCTCATTTAAAAACACGGTTATAATTTGTTTCAGTGCAAAAGAAGGCAGGCTCGAAGGGCCAAATGGCCGACTCCTGCTCCTGGTTCTTGTGTTCTTATACAGAGCACAGAACATATGATCAAATGATCAACTCTCCCTCAGTTCGCATTTCGTTCATTGTGCAAAAGAAGATTATGGGTTCATTAATGATGTTTTCCTGTGAAAGCACCATAAAAGTTTAAGGACAATAATTCACCCAACATTGGGCTCAAACCCACGACCCGGAGACTAAAAGTCTAATACTCTACCGACTGAACCAGCCGGGCCTGCTTTAGGTGCATCTTCCTGTAGCTGATTGCTGCCAGGCGCCTGTTGGTATCGCCCCGTGGCTTTATCTCGAGCTTTATCTCGAGCTTCAAACCACGAAACAGGTTCTCCTGAATTTCAAGGCTTGTACGGTGATCAATCATCAAAAGCCGTGTCATTAACCACAGCTGGGCCGTCAATTTTCTGATCGCAAAGTGTTTTCAGTCCTTCTCAATATCTCTTGTCTCTGTGCCGGTGTTTCCCGATTCTGTCGGTCTATCTAGCTCTTTAATCTGTGTGTGGTCACCTGCAGGTTGATTCTCGATGAATGCCTGTGTTTGTGTCTTCTACAACAATAGAAAATGTTTCTTATATATTTCTTACGTTCTCTCCAATGCCTTGATATCCTTCCTAAATTGTGGTGCTCAGAACTGTAAACAGTTCTCCAACTGAGGCCTAAACCGGGTTTGAAAAGGTATGGTACAACTTCCTCGCTGGTGTCCTCTATTTCACTTCATATAAAGCCAAGGGCCCTGTATTCTTTTTAAACAACTGAGTTAGTTATCTACCCAGCTTCAAAGATTTATGTGTGTAAATCACTCAATCCTTCTGCGTCTCTTTAACACAATACCATTTAGTTTATGTTTTCTCATATCGCCTCCCTTTGTTTCCCAGACCTTACACACATGTACAGGAGGAGGGCCATTCAGCCCCTCGAGCCTGTTGCACAGGAACAGGAGGAGGCCCATTCAGCCCCTCGAGCCTGATACAGAGGAACAGGAGGAGGCCCATTGAGCCCCTCGAGTCTGTTACACAGGAACAGGAGGAGGCTATTCAGCCACTCGTGCCTGTTACACAGGAACAGGTGGAGTCCCAGACAGCCTCTCGAGCCTGTTACACAGGAACAGGAGGAGGTCCATTCAGGCCCTTGAGACTGTTACACAGGAACAGGAGGAGGCCATTCAGCCGCTCAAGCCTGTTACACAGGAACAGGATGAGGCCATTCAGCACCTCGAGCCGGTTCCGCCATTCAATGAGATCATGGCTGATCTGTGAGCAAACTCCATGTACCCGCCTTTGGACAATCTTCCTTAATACCTTTGATCAAAATGCGATGTAAAATGAACAACTGACCTCGCACGAACTGCCCTTTGCAGAAGGGAGTTCCAAACCTCTCCCACCATGTGTGTGTTGGAATGTTTCCGAATTTCACTCCTGAAACGTCTGTCTCCAATGTTTAGACTATGGCCCCTAGTCTGGGACTCTCCAACCAGCGGGAATCATTTCTCTCTATCTACTCTATCTCTTCCCTTATTATCTTTGAAAATTTTGATCAAATCAATGCTCGACCCTCTAATTTCCAGTGGGTGTAATCTCATATCTTAATGTAAACCTTGGAATCCAGGTATCATTCTGGGAAACCGACACAGTGCTCCCTCCAACGCCAATATAGCCTTCCTAAGGCAAGGTCAGTGAAAACTGAATCAAGGGACGGGTCTTACTAGATTTAATCTGATGGTTTCCAGCAGGCATTTGGTAAGGTCCCACATATCATCATCATCATCATCATTGGCGGGTCTTCGAACGAGGAAGGCTTACTTCCACATGTGTTGTCAGGTGTTTCAATGAAGGACCCGATGTTCCAGTTCTGAACTCCAATCAAAGGGTGGAAGATGCCTGTGGGTGGATTGTTTTAACGTGGTGTGAACGTTGGACACCAGCCACCGCACGGGCTTGACGGAGCGAGGTCTTGGTCAAGTGGCAAGGGTTAACCAGGACAGCTGGAGTCCTGCTGTGCTGCACGTCATCAAAACACAGGTCGCTGTTTTGTGCGTGGGCAGGCAGGAACATCGGCGGGACCAGGTACAGCGGAGGAGAGGGAAGATCAGTGTGGAGGAACGGTGAGAGGTCGTGGTGGAGGGGCGGTGAGAGATCGTGGTGGAAGAACGGTGAGAGGTCGTGGTGGAGGAACGGTGAGAGATCGTGGTGGTGGAACGGTGAGAGATCGTGGCGGAGGAGTGACGAGAGATCGTGGTGGACGAACTGCGAAAGATCGTGGTGGAGGAGCGGTGAGAGATTGTGGCGGAGTTGCGGCGAAGGTTAAACACAAGGGATGTTGGCAGAAATCAAAGTTGAGGCAACGAATATGTTTGTGTATCTGCAAAGCATGCACTCCCATGTTCCACCATCAGGGAGCTCATGCCCTGAAGTCCCAAGCGTTCCCAACACCCCTTGGGAGCACTGCATTTAAGCCGGCCCCTAAGGCCAGTTTCTCACTCTAGAGTGTCTTATAAAAGCCTGAGGTCACTGTTACTTTAACGTCCCTGTGTGCAGCCTCATCTGTGTTAGGAACAAATAACTGGCGTCGAGGATACGAATCCAACACAAAGATGCAGCAAACTGTGGGCATCCTGGAGAAGTTCTCGGACGGTGAGGACTGGGAATTCTATGTCGAACGGCTAGACCAGTACTTTGTAGCCAACGAGCTGGACGGAGAAGGAAGTGCTGCAAAAAAGGAGAGTGGTCCTCCTCACAGTCTGTGGGGCTCAGACCTACAGCCTCATGAAGAATCTTCTTGCTCTGGTGAAACCCACAGATAAGTCGTATGAGGAGCTGTGTACACTGGTTCGGGACCATCTTAACCCGAGGGAGAGCGTGCTATGGCGAGGTATCGGTTTTATACGTGCCAGCGAACTGAAGATCAGGAAGTGGCGAGCTACATCGCCGAGCTAAGGCGACTTGCAGGATAATGTGAGTTTGATGGCTACCTGGAGCAAATGCTCAGAGGCTTTTTTGTACTGGGCATTGGCCACGAGACCATCCTACGAAAACCTTTGGCTGTAGAGACACCGACCGTCAGTAAGGCCATTGCGATAACAGAGGTATTTATGTCCACTAGTGATAACACCACACAAATCTCTCAGCACACAAGTGCTAGCAATGTTCATACATTAACTGGAACTGTGTTTGTGAGCAGAAATGTACAGGGCAGAACCCACGAATCTGCAACTGCCAGCAGGCCTCAGGTGACCCAGATGACTCAGAATCTCCAACAAAGGATGAGTGCAAGGCAATTCACACCTTGTTGGTGATGTGCATGCTTCCATTCAGCCTATTCATGCCGCTTCAAAGGTTATGTTTGCAAGAGCTGTGGAACAATGGGGCATCACCAACGAGCTTGCGAATGAGCTGAAAGCTCTGCAAAACCTGCTAACCACCATGTGGCAGAGGAAGATCGGTCCATGGTGGATCAAAGCAATTTCGAGCCTTAGAGAGAGGAGGCAGATACTGAAGTACACGGGGTGCACACATTTTCGACGAAATGTCCACCTATAATGCTAAATGTAAAATTGAATGGCTTACCCGTAACCATGGAACTGGACACTGGCGCTAGCCAATCCATCGTGAGTAATAAGATGTTTGAGAGACTGTGGTGCAACAACGCATTCCGACCAGCCCGAAGCCACATCCACACAAAACTGAGAGTGTACACCAAAGAGCTTATCACTGTCCTGGGCAGCGCCATGGTCAAGGTCACCTACGAGGGCACGGTGCACGAACTGCCACTCTGGATTGTCCCGGGCGATGGCCCAACACAGCTTGGAAGGAGCTGGCTGGGCAAAATCCGCTGGAACTGGGATACCATCCGAACGCTATCACATGTCGATGAGGCCTTATGTACCCAGGTTCTGAACAAATTTCCTTCCCTTTCTGAGCCAGGCATTGGAAACTTTTCCGGTGCGAAGGTGCGGATCCACTTGGTCCCAGAGGCACGACCCATTCACCACAATGCGCGAGCCGTACCTCATATGATGAGGAGAGAGGGGAAATCGAGCTGGACAGGCTGCAACACGAGGGCATCATCTCCCTAGTGGAATTCACCGAGTGGGCCAACCAGATTTTTCCAGTACTCAATAGCGATGGCACGGTCAGGGTTTGCGGCGATTATAAAGTAACTATTAATCGTTTCTCGCTACAGGACCAATACCCGCTACCTAAGACAGACGACCAATTTGGCGCGCTGGCAGGAGGCAAGTCGTTCACCAAGCTTGAGCTGACTTCGGCCTACATGACGCAGGAGCTGGAGGAGTCTTTGAAGGGCCTCACCTGCATCAACATGCAAAAGGGACTGTTCAGCGACAACAGATGCCGGTTTGGAATTCGGTCGTCTGCAGCGATCTTCCAGAGAAACATGGAGAACCTACTCAAGTCGGTACCACACACGGTGGTCTTTCAGGAGGACATATTGGTTATGGGTCTGGACACCGTCGAAGACATACAAAACCTGGAGGAGATCCTCCAGCGACTAGATCGCGTAGGGCTGCGGCTGAAGATGTCGAAATGCGTCTTCATGGCAACAGAAGTGGAGATTTTCGGGAGAAAGATCACGGCGGACGGCATTCGGTCCACAGACGCCAAGACAGAGGCTATCATGAACGCGCCCAGGCCACAGAACGTCACGGAGCTGCGGTCATTCCTAGGATTCCCCAACTATTTGGTAACTTCCTACAGGAGTTAAGCACCTTTTAGAGCCCCTACATGTGTTATTGCACAAAGGTGAGAACTGGGTATGGGGAAAAAAAACAAGTAATTGCTTTTGACAAAGCCAGCAACCTTTTATGCTCCAACAATCTGCTTGTATTGTATAACCCGTGTAAAAGATTTGTGCTAGCATGTGACGCGTCGTCGTATGGAGTCGGGTGTGTATTACAACAATCTAACATTGTAGGGAAGTTGCAACCTGTAGCCTATGCTTCCAGCAGCTTGTCTAAGGCCGAGAGGGCCTACAGCATGATTGAGACAGAGGCATGAGCGTGTGTGTTCGGGGTAAAGAAACTGCATCAGTTCTGTTTGGCCTCAAATTTGAGCTGGAAACCGATCACATGCCCCTCACATGCTTGTTCGCTGAAAACAAGGGGATAAATACTAATGCCTCAGCCCGCATACAAAGGTGGGCACTCATGTTCTCACCGTATTACTAGACAATCCACCACAGGCCAGGCACTGAGAACTGTGCGGATGCTCTGTCGGCTACCATTGCCCACCACGGGGGTGGAAATGGCGCAACCTGCAAACTTGTTGATGATGGCGCAGCCCGCTGACTTGTTGATGGTCATGGAAGCGTTTGAAAATGATAAATCACCTGTCACGGCCCGCCAGATTAGGACTTGGACCAGTCAAGTTCCTCTGCTGTCCCTAATAACAAACTGTGTATTGCATGGGAGCTGGGCCAGCATTCCCGTTGAAATACAAGAGCCAATCAAGCCGTTCCAGCGGCGAAAGGACGAGCTATCCACTCAGGCAGACTGTCTGTTGTGGGGTAACCGCGTAGTGCGACGAAAAAAGGGCAGGGAGACGTTCATCTCGGATCTCCACAGCACACACCCGGGTATAGTAATGATGAAAGCGATAGCGAGATACCACATGTGCTAGCCCAGTATCGATTCTGACTTAGAGTCCTGTGTAAGGCAATGCAGCGTATGTGCTCAGTTGAGCAACGCGTCCAGAGAGGCACCACTAAGTTTGTGGTCCTGGCCCTCCAGACCAGGGTCGAGGATCCATGTCAACTATGCAGGCCCATTTCTTGGTAAAATGTTCCTGGTGGTGGTGGATGCATTTTCAAAATTGATTGAATGTGAAATAATGTCGGGAAGCACCGCCACCGCCACCATTGAAAGCCTGAGGGCCATGTTTGCCACCCACGGCCTGCCTGACATACTGGTCAGTGACAACGGGCCTTGTTTCACCAGTGCCAAATTTAAAGAATTCATGACCCGCAATGGGATCAAACATATCACCTCGACCCCGTTTAAACCAGCCTCCAATGGGCAGGCAGAGCGGGCAGTACAAACAATCAAACAGAGCCTCAAACGAGTCACAGAAGGCTCACTCCTAACCCGCCTGTCCCGAGTACTGCTCAGCTTTTGCACGAGACCCCACTCGCTCAGAGGGGTGCCCCCGGCTGAGCTACTCATGAAAAGGACAGTTAAAAGTAGACTCTTGCTGGTACACCACAACCTGCATGATCAGGTGGAGAGCAGGCGTCAGCAACAAAATGTAAATGATGGTCGCGCCACTGTGTCACGGGAAATTGATCTGAATAACCCTGTATATGTGCTAAACTATGGACATGGTCCCAAGTGGATCGCGGACACGGTGATCGCGAAAGAAGGGAGTCGGGTGTTTGTCTTCAAACTAGACAATGGACAAATTTGCAGAAAGCACCAGGACCAAACGAGGCTGCGGTTCACAGACTGCCCTGGACAACCCACAGCAGACACCACCTTTTTCGAACCCGCAACACACACCCAAAGGATCAACGACACCACCACGGATCGGAAATCGAACCCATCACACACAACAGCCCAGCAAGGCCAGACTCAACCAGCAGCCCTGCAGGGCCAACAACACGCCTGCTCAGCGAGGGCACAGCCAAAACACCAGAACAGACATTTGTACCGAGGCGGTCCACCAGGGAAAGAAATGCTCCCGACCGCCTCACCTTGTAAATAGTTTTCACTTTGACTTTGGCGGGGGAGTGATGTTGTCTCTCTGTAAAGCATGCACTCCCATGTTCCACCACCAGGGAGCGCATCCCCTGAAGTTCCAAGGTATCCCAAGAGACTGTTGGATGCTCTCGTTCCAAGTTATTGCTCTGGAAAGTTTCAGACCGGGCACTTGTTCAGTGTTGCTGGAAGGCCCAGTGACCGGGATATCATCTACCCGGGGTTTTCCCGAGCCTCTTCTCGGTGTACGGGGAGCTTTGGTCCGGGTCCGAGATAGCTTGCATCATGTGACAATGTACCCCGGACTGCTCTTGTTCCATTTTATCGTCCACAAGATTTCATTTCAAAAATGTTTCCGCCAACAGGCGCTCAATCCCTCTCTCTGCAAAACGTTCCTTTCACAAACATTTCTCTGATTGGAACTGCACCAAACAACAATGTTCCTTTCAAAGTCATTAAACTCCCCAATTTACACATCCACAATTTTAAGGACAAGGACTGAAAGCGCATTGCGATCAGAAAATTGCCGGACCCCCTGTGGTTAATGACAGAGCTTTTGATGGTTGATCTCCGTGCACACCTTGGAATTCAGTAGAACCAGTTTCGTGGTTTGAAGTTCGAGCTAAACCCACTGGGCGGAGCCAACAGGCGCCTGGCAGCAATCAGCGACAGGAAGATGCAACTGAAGCAGGCCCGGCTATCACCGGCATTACCATCGCCGAATCCCCCGCCATCAACAGCCTGGGATCACCATTGACCAGTAACTGAAGGGGATTGACAGGAGCGATGTAGAGAAGCCCGGCTAGCTCAGTCGGTAGGACAGGAGGCACTTAATCTCCGGGTCATGGGTTTGAGCCCCACGTCGGGTGAATTATTTTCCTTAAACTTTTATGTTGCTTTCACGGGATTTAATCTTCTTTTGCACAATGAAAGAAATGCTAACTGTTTTGGTCTCCTTATTTAAGGAGCGATATACTTACACTGTAGGCAGTTCAGACAAGGTTCACGAGGATGCAGGAAGAATGTTCCCGATGACAAGTTGGCAAAAATAATTAAAGTCTGTGAGATACTCAACCATTATTTCAATAATTAATCCACCCACAAGATTTGAGATACAACAAGGATCCATAGCTTTGCCAAGACCAGCCAGCTCACTTGGTCAAATATAAAACTCTTAATCTCAGGGTTGGGGGTTTGAGCCCCACGTTGGGTAAATAGCTTTTGTTGCAAGCCAGTAATGACATGGACTCTCTTACTAATCCACCCCAACTTACAGTAACACAGTCCCGCCTAAAGAATGAGGAATTGTGGGTGACTGCATGTTGATCAGCAGAGAACTTCCTCCTCTCCGATTCCACTAAGGCTCAGCCTCCCACGATCACCTCTCGACAGGACAGGCTGCTGTCCAGATCGATTATACGGAGGTTTGGAATACAAGAGCAGGGAGGTTATTCTTGAACTGTTAGGCCACAGCTAGAGTACTGCATGCAGTTCTGGTCACCACATTACAGCAAGGACGTGATTGCACTGGAGAGGGTACAGAGTAGGTTTATGAGGATGTTGCCGGGACTGGAGAATTTTAGCTCTGAGCAGAGATTGGAGAGGCTGGGTTTGTTTTCCTTGGAACAGAAGATGCTGAGGGGAGAGGATTGAGGTGTATAAAATTATGAAGGGCCTGGATAGAGTGGACAGGAAGGACCTGTTTCCCTTAGAAGAGGGTTCAACAACCAGGGGGCACAGATTTAAAGTAATTGGTCGAAGGTTTAGAGGGGATTTGAGGGGAAATCACTGGAACTCACTGCCTGAAAGGGTGATCGATGCAGAAACACTCTGCACATTTAAAAAAGTACTTGGATGTGCACCTGAAGTGCCGTAACCTGCAGGGCTACGGACCGAGAGCTGGAAAGTGGGACTGGGATGGGGAGCTGTTTGTCGGCTGGCACGGACACGATGGGCCGAATGGTCTCCTTCCGTGCTGTAAATTTTTCTGATTCCATGATGAGCAATTAACATTTGAAACCAGTCTTCTAAAACACAGAGTGAGTAAAGTCAGATGGGGGATAAAAATTCCTCAAGGGACACACAGGGTAAGATAAAGGAAAAAGGGAAGCTTAGGACAGATAGCGAAAAATCGACACTGCAGAAACTCGAGAGGAGTATAAAAAGAGCAGGGGTGCATGATCAGAACAGCCACGATATTATTGGATGGTGGAGCAGGCTCGAGGGGCCGAATGGCCGACTCCTGCTCCTTACATACTTATGTTAATTGTTGAATCATTGCCCATTGCACACACTTTACTTGAGGTGTCTGATTCAGAATGTTCATTGTAACATGTAATGAACATGTAACAGTGTAATATCTCCAAGTTGGCAGATGGCACTAAACTGGGTGGCGGTGTGAGCTGTGAGGGGGACGCTAACAGGCTGCAGGGTGACTTGGACAGGTTAGGCGAGTGGGCAAATGAATGGCAGATGCAGTATAATGTGGATAAATGTGAGGTTATCCAGTTTGGGGGCAAAAACACTAGGGCAGAATATTATCTGAATGGCGGCAGATTAGGAAAAGGGGCGGTGCAACGAGACCTGGTTGTCATGGTTCATCAGTCACTGAAAGTTGGCATGCAGGTACAGCAGGCGATGAAGAGGGGATTTGAGTATAGGAGCAGGGAGGTCTGACTGCAGTTGTGCAGGGCCTTGGTGAGGCCCCACCTAGAATATTGTGTTCAGTTTTGGTCTCCTAATCTGAGGAAGGACGTTCTTGCTATTGAGGGAGTGCAACGAAGGTTCACCAGACTCATTCCCGGGATGGCAGGACTGACATATGAGGAGAGACTGGATCAACTAGGCCTGTATTCACTGGAGTTTAGAAGGATGAAAGGGGATCTCATGGAAACATTTAAAATTTGGATGGGACGGGACAGGTTCGATGCAGGAAGAATGTTCCCGAAGTTGGGGAAGTCCAGAACCAGGGAACACAGTATAAGGATAAGGGGCAAGCCGGACTGACATATGAGGAGAGACTGGATCAACTGGGTCTTTGTACATTGAAATTTAGAAGGATGAAGGCGATCTCATAGAAACATTTAAAATTCTGATGGGACTGGTGAGTGCCAACTTTAGCTCAGCCGTTACTTCGTAAACCAACTTTGTGAAAAGTTTGAATTTGTCTTAATGTAGTCGCTGCCTGGTGTTTTTGTTGTCATTTTCAATCTCCTTCTTTCACACTGAAACAAATGGTAACCCTATTTGTAAATTAGGAATGCGAGATTTTTAGAGAGCATATTTGAATGCTTCACAAAAACATTTTCATCACGACAGCTACAGGGTTCGATTCCCAGTTAGAGAAGTAATTTTGCTACAACCGTTTTTAATTAAAGTGAAGTAATTTAATTAAATTACACAGATGACCCAAAGCACTTCAGAGTGGTGTCAAAACAAATGAGTTGGTAATTAGAAAAAAAGGAATGTCAGAAGTTGGATTTGAGTTTCTGGGATGGAGGATGAACAACCCTCTGTGCACTGGAACTGGGAAGGGTGAATAATGAATGAGTTGTTTCCGGGTTTGAAATGCGGCTTGTATTTGCTGGTATTAACCGATAGCATTATTTAGCAGAATGAAATAAATGCTAACATGATCACTGAGCGACAGTCGAAATATCAACAACTTAATTTTAATAATTTTTGAAACTTGAATCATTGAGGAAGTTTTATTCCTTTTCTGATTTTACACACTCTGTAATTTAGGAGACTGGTTTTAAATGTTCATTGCTCACCATGGAATCAGAGAAGTTTACAGCACGGAAGGAGGCCATTGTCACATGAACAATGAACATTTAAAACCAATTTTTGTTTCAGAAATAATGTTTCCACCCGGGCTTGAACCGGGAACTTTTCGTGTGTGAGGCGAATGTGATGTTCGCTACACTACAGAAACTAGCACCGAATGCGATGCCCAGAGAGAAATGTACAGCAACAATCTGCAATACTCAATCCCTCTCTCTGCAAAAAGTTCCTTTCACAACATCTCTCTGACCGGAACTGCACCAAAATAAAATATTCCTTTCAAGTGTGCAAATTATTTTCGTTTAACTTTTATTTTGCTTTCATGGTATAACATCGTTAAGGAATCGATAATCTGCTTTTGCACAATGAAAGAAATCCTAACAGAGGGAAAGTCAGTCGGTCAATAATTGGTTCTGTGCTCTGCATGTTGGTAATGTAGCCAAGGTGATCCAAAGATCTGTGGGAAAGCAAGTTGTGAGGAGGACACAAACAATCTGCAAAGCGATATCGATAGGCTCAGTGGCTGGGCTGTAATTTGTAAGATGGAGTATAATGTTGGAAATTTGAGGTTATCCACTGTGGTAGGGATAATAGTCAGGCCATCCTGACTATTCAGTGCTGTGTGTGGCCACCTGCAGGTTGATGTTGAACTTTTGTGTCCTGTCACATGAAATAAATGAGGGCAGCAGGCGTATCTCTGCCTGACACCGGGAAATAGTGAGAGAGACCTTGGAGCAAGGGTCTGGTTATTGCCAAACAGCAAAGGAAATATTAATTCTGGAAAACAAATATCTGAAAGAACAGTGACCCCGACCAGATTGGAACACAAAATCTTCGGATTTACCGTCAGACACACTACCGTTGCGCCACGAGGCCTACACAGTGCGGTGGAGATGTTCGTCGAAATGAAGGTTCTGCAATACAAGTGGCTTGGAAATCAGGAGAACCAGTTTCGAGGTTTGAATTTCGAGATAAACCCATGGTGCGGAGCCAACAGATCTCTGGCAGCGATCAGTGACAGGAAGGTGCAACTTAACCAGTCCTGACTAGCTCAGTCGGTAGAGTATGGGACTGTTAATCTCAGGGTTGTAAGTTCAAACCCCACGTTGGACGAATTATTTTCCTTAAACTTTTTGGTGCTTTCACAGGAAAACATCATTAATAGAACCCATAATCTTCTTTTGCACAATGAAAGAAATGCGAACTGAGGGAGAGTTGATCATTTAATCATTTATTCTGTGCTCTGTATAAGAACACATAAACCAGGAGCAGGAGTCGGCCATTTGGCCCTTCGAGCCTGCCTTCTTATGCACTGAAACAAATTTTAACCGTGTTTTTAAATGAGCAGTGCGAGATATTTAGGGGGCACATTTCAATGCTTCACAAAGCCATTCCTTTCGCTGCAGCCACCCAGGATCGATTCCCGGTTTGAGAAGTAACTTTGATATCACTGTTTGTAATTGAAATGGCGTCATTTTATTAAGTTCGATGGATGTCCCAAAGCACTTCAGAGTGGTGTCCAAACAAATGAGTTTGTAATTAAAAACGCTGAATGTCAGAATTGGGATTTGAACCCACGCCTCCAGAGGAGACAGTGACCTGAACCAACGCCTTAGACCGCTCGGCCATCCTGACTGTTGGATGCTCCAGTTGCAAGTTATTACACTGGAAAGTTTCAAAACGGGCACTTGTTCAGTGCAGCTGGAAGGCCCAGTGACCGGGATATCCTCGCCCCCGGGGTTTTCCTGAGCCTGTGCTCGATGTACGGGGAGCTTTGGCACGGGTCCGAGGTAGCTTGCATGTGTAGGCTGCTTGCTGGGTTCAGGTGGTCTCTTACCAGTGTGATCAATTCTTCAAACGTCTTGCTTGCTGGTTTCTCGTGCCAGCAGCTCCTTCATTAAAGCGTATGTTTTCGAGCCGCAGCTGGTCAAGAGATGGGCTCTTCTCTTGTCTGCCTTATTGTCGCCTAACCAGTCTTTGGTTACAAAGCTTTGCTGGAGCCTTTCTATAACGTCCTCCCAATTATCTCCAGCATTGTATTTTTCATCTGAGTCGTTGGTCGCCATTCTGTGGATTCTGTAATCCCGTAACTCGTCGCCACTGAAAAGTCCTGACGCTGTAATACAGACTCACATGAGGCACATACTGAAGTCAAGTTCACTCTGGATCTGCACCTTCATTACACAGCTCTCGAATGCCACACTTGCCTGAGACCTGTCCTTATATACCTGACTGGGAAAGGTATCCAGTGTCTCCTGCAAATGCACCCCTGGTGGTAAGGTAAGTTTGTGGTTACAGGTCATCTCTGGTTACAGTCATGTATGGCATGGTAAGGTACAGTTATGTACAGTAGCGTGAGATACATGACAGTATTGATATTTATGGTGATTACAGGAATTATTAATCGTCTCACAGACCTCAATTATTTTTATGCGATGAATTGATCGAGGATTGAAACCAGGTTAGTGCGCCAGATCTTAACGCCTCGACCACCAGGGAACAGTTATGATACATGTCGATATACATATATATATTTATATATGACCCTGAATATCAACGGCTACCTACCTAGACCTCGTGGTGCAACGGTAGTGTGTCTAACTTTGAGTGAGAGAAATTGTTCCACAGTGACACCCATCTCATCTTTTGTTCACTTTTAAACACTAGAAACTGAGACAGGTGAATAAATTGAGAAACCAAAGCACAGGGTTATAGACAAGAGGAAGAGAGAAGGGAAAAAATACTGTCCCCACCCAGAACGAATGCAGAAACCCCTCTGCTGCGCTCGGGGTGACCACCCACAGCCTGGATACACTAACGTCCCAACAGCTCATTGACTGTCGGAGTTGGACTGTGCGGTGCTTCAGAGGACAGCTCGAAAAAGCAAAGTCACTGATTCCGTCTCATGTGCTCCTCCAATCAAGAAGAGCAACACACTAAAAATGCTCCAATAATGGTTACACCTTATCTTCACATTTGTTGCATAGTTGGTTCGTTGGACTCGGGGTGTGATTTTTTTTGGGGGTTTGATACTTGAAATTTGCGAGAGGTCCCGGGTTGAAATCCTGGACGAGCCCCCAATTTACCCAAGAATTTTGAAATTGCATCGAACTTTTGCAAAGAAGGTCTTGCATTTCTTCAACACTTTTCAGGAACTCATGACGCCACAAAGCGCTTTATAGCCGTTGAGTTATGTTTGAAGTGTTGAAGTGTTGTATTGTGGGGAAAGATGTGCCCAAATCACCCCACACGAACTGGAACTCTTTGCGAAGGAGTTCGGTGCAAATAATCAGGTGCCTCAGGGACTTGGACTTTCTGTGAATGAGTTTTGCTTGTAGCTGCGTTCAAGCTTGAAACAGTAACTGGGCTTCCATCTCACGGGAGCAGTGTGTAGCGGTTAGTGAGTAGGTGACGAGGTTGATGTGCGCCGCTTTCAATCTTTGAAATTTCACCAAACAAAGAAACGGTGAATCCAACTGTCCCTGTAAGCGACGGATTGAAGGGATCGCTGCTCCAAACAGAGCTGGAACACGCACAGTGCAGGAATAGGGTCCGCAACATTAAATGTCAAAGTTATTAAGCAGACAATAATTAAACATACACTTAACAGTACTTACAGCCAAACGATGCGAATGTTAGCCGAAGAACTCAAACACGTTACAGTTCCCAGCTCGGTGTACAAATTGATCAAACATTAATCGGATTCTAAACTATCTGTTCCAAATGCCACATTTTATATCTTTTCCTTACCCCTGCTACGTGACAATTTAAACTTTTAATAGTATTACCGAACACAAGTGCCCAACTTCTGATGGAAGGTCATTAACCTGAAACGTTAACTCTGTTTCTCTCTCCACAGATGCTGCCTGACCTGCTCAGTGTTTCCAGCATTTACTCTTTTTATTCTCCAAACTTATAATCAGAATATCACTTCCCTTGTCATCTATCTACACTCCTTCCTGATATGTAGCCTTGTCCTACAAACCAGGCTCCTTTCGGATGATTCAGGCATTCATTGGAATTATAACTTCTTAATGATAACAATTATGTGAAGTATGTAACGATGTAATACTTGCCAGCAGAGCGCGCGACTGTTGGAGTCCTAATGGTCACCTGCCCACACGAACAGGGCCAGTATAAAAGGTTGGCTGCCATGTAGTTCAGGCACACTGCAGTTGTAATAAAGAAGACAAAGATCAAACTAAATTTAGCTCACAGAACTCAGCCTCGGGGAGTCCTTCTATGCACAACAATTGGCGACGAGTAACAGAATTCGAATTTTCACGCAACCATGGCTGCTGTTGGAATATTAGAGAGATCCAAAGAGGATGATGATTGGGAAGCCTTCGTCGAGCAGCTCGACCTGTACTTTGTGGCCAACGAGCTGGAAGGAGACACTAACGTGGCCGAGCACAGGGCGGTTCTCCTCACCATCTGTGGGCCGAAAATATACAGCCTCATCAAGAATCTGCTCACACCGACAAAACCAAAGGAGAAGGAATATTCAGCGTTGTGCACACTGGTTTGGGACTACCTAAAGCCGAAGGAGAGTATCCTCATGGCCAGATATCGTTTTTACACGCACCATCGCTCCGGGGACCAGGACCTGGCGGATTATGTCACCGACCTGAGACAGCTCGCGGGACTTTGCTATTTTGGAGCTGCGTTGGGGCAAATGCTGTGGGACTTTTACGTGCTGGGCATCAGCCACGAGGTCATTCTTCGAAAGCTGCTGGCTGCTGAAACCCGAGACCAGAGCAGGGCCATCGCAATCGCCCAGGCATGCATGGCCACGGACGATAACACCAAACAGATATCTTCTCAACATCGAAGCTCATCGGCAAGTACTGTGCATAAAATGATGTCGCTAGCAGGCCGAACTGCATATGGCAGGGTCTATACGCCTGTGGCTGCAAGACCTGTGATGACTCAGAGTCCGCCATCGGGGATCGATGTGAATCTATTAGCACCGTGTTGGTGCTGCGGGGATAATCCTCGGGCCCATCAATATCGATTCAAGCACTACGTGTGCAAAGGCTGCACAACGATGGGGTACCTCCAGTGAATGTGCAAACATGCTGTGACATACCACGTGGAAGAGGATGATCGATCCGGCACGGATCATGCAGCACAGGCAACTCAACCCGAGGAACAAGGACTCCCAGGTGCCGGTGGGGATGTTGCATTTTATCAGGGAGGCTTTGAGGGTGTGCCCGAAACGTTTCCTCTGCCCACCTGGGGCTCGCTTACCGTATCGGAGTTCTGAGTAGAGCGTTTGCTTAGACAGTCTCGTGTTGGGCATGTGGACAATGTGGCAAGCCCAACGGAGCTGGTCGAGTGTGGTCATGCTTCAATGCTGGGGATGTTGGCCTGATCGAGAACACTGATGTTGGTGCGTCTGTCCTCCCAGGGGATTTGCAGGATCTTGCGGAGACAGCCCTGGTGGTATTTCTCCAGTGATTTGAGATGTCTGTTGTATATAGTCCATGTCTCGGATCCATACCGCGGGGCAGTTATCACCACCGCCCTGCACACCATAAGCTTGGTGCCAGATTTGAGGTCCTGGTCTTCAAACACTCTCCTCCTCAGGTGATCGAAGGCTGTGCTGGCACACTGGAGGTGGTGTTGGACCTCGTCTTCGATGTCTGCCCTTGCTGATAGTAGGTTCCCGAGGCGTGGAAAATGGTCCACGCTGTCGAAGGCCACACTTACAGCCTTCTTAAATATAGCACCATCATTCTATTCTCTTGAAACAAGTTCCTGAATTGTCGGCTAGCTGTGTAGGTTAGAGCTGTGGTTTTATCCTGTGATAGATTCTATCATAGTGTTTCCGAAGTGTAGTAGTTATCACATTCGCCTCACACACGAAAGGTCCCCGGTCCGAAACCGGGCGGAAAGATCTTGAAAACTTGAAAATGTGCCGAATGGCTGACTCCTGTTCCTAACTCTTACGTTCTTATGATCTCTTGACCTTTCACAGGAGAACAAACTCTCCTCTGAACATGCATGAGAAAGCTCCAGAAAATATTTCCGTCCGAGGTGCTTTCGCGTGTGAGGCGAACGTGTTAACCGTTACACTTCGGAAATATCTCCACTTTCAGCACCAGATTACCTAAATTAAACCCAATGTGATCGGGATAAAAGTTCCTCACATGCTCAGGGCAAAATATCTGATTGATGGTCCACAAAAGAATGAACAAACTTCAGCACGAGGTCAGACGGAAATGTTAAGCGAGCACGTGGACTGCTGAATTGCACTTTTAAGGAGTTGGTGATGACAAAACAAATGGGTTCCGCTTAAAGATCAGAAAAGTCACAAGTGGGATTCGAACCCTCACCTTCAGAGAAAACTGCAATTTGAACACAGCACCTTAGACCGCTCGGCCATCCAGACTATGCAGTACTTTGTGTGGCCACCTGCAGGTTGATTTTGAACTTTTGTGTCCTGTCACATGAAATAAATAAGGGCAGCAGCCGTATCTCTGCCTGACACCGGGGAAACAGTGAGACAGACATTACAGCAAGGTTCTGGTTATTGTCAAACAGCAAATGAAATATTAATTCTGGAATAAAAATATCCCAAAAACACTGACCCTAACGTGATTTGAAAACGCAACCTTCTCATTTGGAATCAGACACACTACCGTTGCACCATGAGACCTACACTGTGAGCTGGAGATGTTCGTCTATATGAAGGTTCTGCAATACAAGGGGCTTTAACATCCCCGCCCATTCCCACCAGGTATCACAAACAGCGCTCATCGGACATTCACCGAATGGTTTGCTCGAAAACCTTTCTCTTGCTTTCACGGGAATCCATCATTAATTAACCCCTCACCTTCTTTTGCACAATCAAACAAATGCTAACTCAGGGACATTCCATACATCAATCATTTGGCCTGTGCTTTACATCTTAACTCGAAAGCCATATCCCATTTTACTCACTGTATTTTAACTTTCGGGTTCAAAGTCTTCAGGGATCTGGGGCAACTTTTATCAAATTTAGCAGCACCGGTTTTTCCTATCATGCCCACAAAATAAAATCAGTCGTGAAGATAAAATCCCACCGTACGTATTTTCAGATTCAATGCTGTCGGATTTCAAATAAAGTGAAAGAATTTTACACTGAAAAGATTTGCAAGTGTTACTTGTATTTGTGTCTTTAATTAAACTTTGTGGCGTCTGACTCCCGTTCACGCCACTGCTGAATAAGAAAGGAGCGTTTGACGTTGACCAGCTCATCCTTTATATTCAGTGGTTTCTCACCCTTTGATGGGCTGCAGTACAGCGGATATCACGTTGGCCTAACACGCAAAAGGTCCCCGGTGGATCCGTTTTCTCTCAGTCAAAGTTATCTATTTATTGAAGTGAAATAAAGAGCAATTAAGGAATAAGGGAGCCCTTTTACCAGGAGAATAAATAGCAAATGCTGGAAATCTCAGCAGGTCAGGCAGCATTTGCCAGGAGACTAAACATGGGATTAAACCAGGGACTTTTCCCGTGTAAAGCAAACGTGATAACCACTACACTACAGAAACCTCTGGTGCAATAACGCCAACAGAGGGGAGGTGACCAGTGAGCTTCCTCTGTGCTGATCGGCATTGTGTGTCGGCTCACCTGAAACAACTTCTGTCCCACACTGAAAGTTCTCAATCCTTCTCCTCCGCTGCCCTTTACAGAAATGTCAGGGATCACCCAGCCACCGTGTTCACTTCTACATCCTCACAGTGGGGCCACAGAGGCTCCTACCTTTCTATCCGCGATCAGCGAACTCACCCAGTTTACAAAATTAAACCCGAATACGTGCCCGGCAAAGGGCAGGAGAAGCCAGATAGTCTGTAAACTCGGTCTATCACAGAAAGTATTTGTATTCATGGTGGTTACAGCAATTATTAATCGTCTCACAGACCTCAATTATTTTAATGTGATGAATTGATTGAGGATTGAAACCAGGTTAGTCCGCCGAGTCTTAACCGCTCAACCACCAGGGAACAGTTACGATACATGTCGATATATTTATATATATTTATATGTGAACCTGAATTTCAACGGCTACCTACCTCGACCTCGTGCTGCCCACGGTAGTGTATCTAACTTTGAGTGAGATAAATTGTTCCACAGTGACACCCATTTCATCTTTTGTTCCCTTTTAAACACTAGAAACTGAGACACGGGAATAAATAGAGAAACCAAAGCACAGGGTTACAGACAACAGGAAGAGAGAACGGGAAAGATATTGTCCCCACCCAGAACTAATGCAGAAACCCCTCTGCTGTGCTCGGGGTGACCAGCCACAGCCTGGATACACTAACGTCCCAACAGCTCATAGACTGTCGGAGTTGGACCGTGCGGTGCTTCAGAAGACAGGTCGAAAAATCAAAGTCACTGATTCCATCTCATGTGCTCCTCAGATCAAGAATAGCAACACACTAAAAATGTTTTAATAATGGTTACACCTTATCTCCACGTTTATCGAGCAGTTGGCTCGTTGGTCTAGGGGTATGATTCTCGCTTTGGCGTTATTGCTTGAAATTTGCGAGAGGTCCCGGGTTCAAATCCCAAACAAGCAATCAGTTTACCCAAGAATTTTGAAATTGCATTAATCTTTTGCAAAGAAGGACTTGCATTTCTGCAACACCTTTCAGGAACTCATGACGCCCCAAAGCGCTTTGCATCCGTTGATTTATGTTTGAAGTGTTGCAGTGTGGGGAAAGATGTGCCTAATCACCCCATACGAACCGCAACTCTTTGCGAAGGAGTTTGGTGCAAAATATCAGGTGCCTCAGGGACTTGGACTTTCTATGAATGAGTTCTGCTTTTGCCTGCGTTCAAGTTGTAACAGTAACTGTGCTTCCATCTCACGGGAGCAGCGTGTAGCGGTTAGTGAGTAGGTGACCAGGTTGATGTGCGCCGCTTTCAATCTTTTAAATTTCACCAAACAAAGAAACGGTGAATCCAACTGTCCCTGTAAGCGACGGATAGAAGGGATCGGTGCTCCAAACAGAGCTGGAACACACGCAGTGCAGGAATAGGGTCCGCAACATTAAATGTCAGATTTATTAAGCAGACAATAATTAAACATACACTTAATAGTACTTACACCCAAACCTTGCGAATGTTAGCCGAAGAACTCAAACACGTTACAGTTCCAAGCTCGGTGTACACATTGATCAAACATTAATCGGATTCTAAACTCTCTGTTCCAAATGCCACATTTTATATCTTTTCCTTACCCCTGCTGCGTGAAATTGAAACTTTTAATAGTATTATCTAACACAACTGCCCAACTTCTGATGGAAGGTCATTAACCTGAAACGCTAACTCTGTTTCTCTCTCCACAGATGCTGCCTGGCCTGCTCAGTGTTTCCAGTAATTACTCTTTTTATTCTCCAAACTTATCATCAGAGTATCACTTCCCTTGTCATCTAACTACGCTCCTTCCTGATATGTAGCCTTGTCCTACAAACCAGGGTCCTTTCTGATGATTCAGGCATTCATTGGAATTATACTTCTTACCGATAACAATTATGTGAAGTATGTAACTCTGTCATTCGTGCCACCAGAGGGCGTGACTGTTGGAGTCCTAATGGTCACCTGGCCACACCTGCAGGGCCAGTATAAAAGGTTGGCTGCCATGTGGTTCAGGCGCTCTGGAGTTGTAATACAGAAGACTAAGATCACACTAAGTTTAGCTCACAGTACTCAGCCTCCTGGTGTTCTACTTTTCACAACAATTGGCGACGATTAACAGAATACAAACCTTCACACAACCATGGCTGCTGTTGGAATATTAGAGAGATTCATAGAGAGTGAAATAAATGAGGGCAGCAGGCGGATCTCTGCCTGACACCGGGGAAACAGGGAGACAGACCTTGGAGAAAAGGGATATGGATGGAGTCGGCAAAACTTGAAGCATCTGATTCAGGAGAGTTACGGGCCGTGGAAATTCGGGAGTTTAATGACTTTGAAAGGAACATTTTTGTTTTTTCAGAGAAATGTTTGTGAAAGGAATTTTTTGCAGGAAGGGATGCAGCATTTAACCTTTTGCCTTAGCACTTGTTTCTGGGTGTCAGGATCACATTTCGTTTCAATGTTATTCTTCCAGAATTATTATTTCATTTGCTGTTTGACAATAACCAGACCGTTGCTCCAAGTTCTGTCTCACTCTTTCCCCGATGTCAGGCAGAGATCCGCCTGCTGCCCTGATTTATTTCATGTGACAGGACACAAAAGTTCAAAATCAACCTGCAGGTGGCGACACTGCACTGAATAGTAATGATGGCCGAGTGGTCTAAGGTGATGTGTTCAGGTCACTATAGATAGTGTTCGAATACTATTGCAGACATTTCTTATATTGAATCATTCGGCAGAACCCATTTGCTTTGTCACCACCAACTCCTTAAAAGTGCGATTCAGCAGTCCACCTGCTCGCTTCACATTTCCATCTGACCTGGTGCTGAAATTTGTTCATTCTTTTGTAGAACGACAATTATTTATTTTGCCCTGAGCATGTGAGGAACTTTTGTCCCGATCTCATTGGGTTTAATTTTGTTAATCTGGTGCTGAAAGTGGAGATGTTTCCGCAGTGTAACGGTTAACACCTTCTAGTTTTTTGAGTTCATGCTCAACATTCTCCTTCAGTGCATATGGTACGGAACGGGGCTTGTCTTAAACCAATCTAGCGTCCTTCTGTACCCTGACACTCGCCTTGAAGCCTTGGATCGGACTTTCCGTTTCGCAGAACACCTTTGGATACTTCTTGACAACCTCATCCGTTGATGAAAATCTCGCTTCCACACAGAAAATCTGACTGCAATCCAGCTTCAGTGAGCTTAATCAATTTCTTCCTTGTAAGGCAGACTTTCTCTTTTCACTACTATTCGAGGCAAGTTCTGAAATTAATCTTTATATTTCACCGATCGGTACAGTGATATGACCAACCACAGGAATTTACTCTCCCGAGTAACCTCGCTGCTCTATCATGGGTTTCTCCAGTTGGAAATCACGCAATTTGTCGCGGTACAGTGACTCCGGTATTACACTCACGGATGCACCCGTGTCAATTTCCATTGGTATCTTGAATCCAGCAACATCTATGTGGATTTTGATGCTTTCCGAATCACTGTCCGTTAAACTCGTGCTGCTGATGATGTGTAAATCTAACATCTCCTCGTCCTGTTGTTGGTCTTCCATGCTATGAAGTCTTTTGGGATTTCGACTCAGAGCTTTGAACGCTGGACTCATAGCTTTAACAACAGGTTTACCCTTCAGGCGGCATGCCTTCGTAAGATGCCCAGTCTTTCTGTCGAAGAAACACTCTGTCTTCACGTGTGGACAACTTTGAGCAGTGTGTTGTCCCAGGCACCTACAGCATGACTTCGACGCTCTGGTAGAATTTCCAAATTCTGAGGCTTTGGTCTCCCTTGTAATACCTTCAAATGCTCTGATAATGACTCCACGAGACAATGTGTCGTTCTTTAACTGTAGTGACCTGAGTCCTTTATTGATAACCTTTATTGGTGGCCTGCCTTTTATACGAGGCCAGGCACACCTGTGTTGGTAAGCTACAAGTCTCCCACTGCAGTGCCCTCTGGTGGCACACCTTGTAATAGTACAAGCAGTAACCATGTAGAACACATGACAGGTGTCACTGTGGAACCGTTTCTCTCACTCAAAGTTAGACGCACGACCGTGGGCGCCACGAGGTCGAGGTAGGTAGCCATTGACCTTCAGGTTCATATATAAATATATATAAATATATCGACATGCATCGTAACTATTCCCTGGTGGTCGAGGGGTGAAGACCCGTTGCAAAACCTGGTTTGACATGTATCGTAGCTGTTCCCTGGTGGTCGAGGAGTTAAGACCCGGCGCACTAACCTGGTTTCAATCCTCGATCAATTCATCGCATAAAAATAATTGAGGTCTGTGAGACGATTAATAATTGCTGCAATCACCATGAATACCAAAACTTTCTTTGATAGACCGAGCTTGCAGACTATCTGGCTTCTCCTGCACTTTGCCGGGCACGTGTTTGGGGTTTAATTGTGTAAACTCGGTGAGTTCGCTGATCGCGGGGAGAAGGTAGGAGCTTCTGTGGCCCCACTGTGAGAATGTGGAAGTGAACACGGTGGCTGGGTGATCCGTGACATTTCTGTAAAGGGCAGCGGAGGAGAAGGATTGCGAACATTCAGTTTGGGACAGAAGTTGTTTCAGGTGAGCCAACACATTCCCGATCAGCACAGAGGGAGCTAACTGGTCAGCTCCTCGCTGTGGGGGCTGTTGTACAAGAGGTTTCTGTAGTGTAGTGGTTATCACGTTTGCTTTACACGCGAAAAGTCCCTGGTTCAATCCCAGGCAGAAACATCATATTTAATCTTGCTGTGGATGAACAATCGGAGGCGAGTTTAGTCTTTCTGCAAATGCTGCCTGGCCTGCAGAGATTTGCAGCATTTGCTGTTTTTATTTGCTATTTATTCTCCTGGCAAAAGGGCTCCCTTATTCATTAATTGCTCTTTATTTCACCAATAAATAGATAACTTTGAGTGAGAGAAAATGTATCCACCGGGGACCTTTTGCGTGTGAGGCCAACGTGATATCCGCTACACTGCAGCCCATCAAAGGGCGAGAAACCACTGAATATAAAGGATGAGCTGACAAATAACCGGGGAAGTGCAGTCTCGTGAATGTCAAACCCTCCTTTCTTATTCAGCAGTGGCATGAACGGGAGTCAGACGCCACAAAGTTTAATTAATGACACAAATACAAGTAACACTTGCAAATCTTTTCAGTGTAAAATTCTTTCACTTTATTTGAAATGCTACTGCGTTGAATCTGAAAATACACACGGTGGGATTTTATCTTCACTACTGATTGTATTTTGTGTGCACGGTAGGAATAATCGGTGCTGATAAATTTGATAAAAGTTGCCGCAGATTCGTGGTGTCATCGGCAATGAACACTTTCAACCAGAAAGCTAAAATACATTGCGTAAAATGGGTTCACATGCATAAGAACATAAGATCATGAGAAATAGGAGCAGGAGTGGGCCATACGGCCCCTCGAGCCTGCTCCACCATTTAATACAATCATGGCTGATCTGATAATGGACTCAGGTCCATTTCCCTGCACGCTCCCCAAAGCACAGGCCAATTGATTGAAGTATGGAATGTCCCTGAGTTAGCATTTGTTTGATTGTGTAAAAAAGGTGAGGGGTTAATTAATGATGGTTTCCCGTGAAAGCAAGAGAAAAGTATTCAAACAAACCATCCGGTGACTGTCAGCTGAGCGCTGCTTTTGATACCTGGTGGGAATGGGCAGGGATTTTAAAGCCCCTTATATTGCAGAACCTTCATATAGATGAACATCTCCAGCTCACTGTGTAGGCCTCGTGGTGCAACGTTAGTGTGTCTGACTCCAGATCAACTGGTTGTGTGTTGAAATCATGTTGGGGTATTGCTCTTTTGGATATTGTTCTTCCAGAATTAATATTTCCTTTGCTGTTTGGCAATAACCAGACCCTTGCTCCAAGGTCTGTCTCACTGTTTCCGCGGTGTCAGGCAGATATACGCCTGCAGCCCTCATTTATTTCATGTGACAGGACACAAAAGTTCAAAATCAACCTGCAGGTGGCCACACACAGCGCTGAATAGTCAGGATGGCCGGGCGGTAGAAGGTGCTGTGTTCAGGTCACTGTATCCTCCACACGAGTGTTCAGCTTGAATTCCAATTCTAACAATAATTATCATTAAACGGAACACATTTGTTTGACACCACGGCCAATTCCTTCAAAGTGGGATTCAGCTGTTCAGCTGCTCGCTTAACATTTCCGTCTGACCTGGTGCTGGAGTTTGTTAAAGAGAGTCAGTGCAGAAGATTCAACCTTTCACCTTATTCCTGAGCACCACCTTCTTACCTCAGGCCAGAAAGTCTCAAGCCGTACATTCCTGATCCTAACCACTCGCTGCTAAATGGCCAGCTCCTGTTCCGATGTGTAAAGTCTGGGAAATACGAGATCAATTCCTACCACACTCACAGCCTTCCTAAATATCGCACCGTCATTCTATTCTCGTAAAACCAGCTCCTGAAGTATCGGCCAGTTGTGTAAGTTAAAGCGCTGGTTATGTTCCTCGCATTGCGTCAATTGCAGTGTTTCCGTAGTGTAGTGGTTGTCACATTCGCTGAACACGTGAAAAATCTCCGTATCGCAACCGGGCGTGATCATTGATCAATTAAAGATTAGAAAAAATGAAATAATTGACATTAATGGTTCAATATTAACAAAGTTGGTTTTTGTTTCTGCTTAATGATTAAAAATAATAAACACCAGAAGTGACATTTGGACCCTTGTCTTCAAGATAGATTTTGAATTGAACATAGCACCTTCGCCCGCTCGGCCATCCTGACGACTCACTGCTGTGTGTGGCCACCTGCAGATTGATTTGAAATTTTGTGTCCTGTGACATGAAATAATTGAGGGCAGCAGGTGTATCTCTGCCTGACCCCGGGGAAACAGTGAGACAGACCTTGGAGCAAGGGTCTGGTTTTTGTCAAACAGCAAATGAAATATTAATTCTGGAAGAAAAATATCCAAAAAAACACTGACCCGAACGTGATTTGAATACGCAACCTTCTGATCAAGAGTCAGACACACTACCGTTGCACCATGAGACCTACACAGTGAACTGGAGATTTTTGTCTATATGAAGGTTCTGCAATACAAGGGGCTTGAAAATCCCCGCCCATTCCCACCAGGTATCACAAACAGCGCTCACCGGACAGTCACCGTATGGTTTATTCGAAAACTTTTCTCTTGCTTTCACTGGAAACCATCATTAATTAACCCCTCACCTACTTTTGCACAATCAAACAAATGCTAACTCAGGGACATTCCATACTTCAATCATTTGGCCTGTGCTTTGCATCTCAACTCGAAAACCATATCCCATTTTACTCACTGTATTTTAGCTTTCTGGTTCAAAGTCTTCAGGGATCTGGGGCAACTTTTATCAAATTTAGCAGCACCGGTTTTTCCTATCGTGCACCCAAAATAAAATCAGTAGTGAAGATAAAATCCCACCGTGCGTATTTTCAGATTCACTGCTGTCGGATTTCAAATAAAGTGAAATAATTTTACAGTGAAAAGATTTGCAAGTGTTACTTGTATTTGTGTCTTTAATTAAATTTTGTGGCGTCTGACTCCCGTTCATGCCACTGCTGAATAAGAAAGGAGGGTTTGACTTTGACCAGCTCATCCTTTGTATTCAGTGGTTTCTCACTTATTGATGGGCTGCAGTGCAGCGGATATCACGTTGGCCTCACACGCAAAAGGTCCCCGGTGGATCCGTTTTCTCTCAGTCAAAGTTATCTATTTATTGAAGTGAAATAAAGAGCAATTAAGGAATAAGGGAGACCTTTTACCAGGAGAATAAATAGCAAATGCTGGAAATCTCAACAGGTCAGGCAGCATTTGCCAGGAGACTAAACTCGGGATTGAATCAGGGACCTTCCCCGTGTAAAGCAAACGTGATAACCACTACACTACAGAAACCTCTGGTACAATAACCCCAACAGAGGGGAGGTGACAAGTGAGCTCCGTCTGTGCTGATCGGCATTGTGTGTTGGCTCACTAAAACAACTTCTGTCCTGCATTGAATGCTCTCAAACCTTCTCCTCCGCTGCCCTTTACAGAAATGTCAGGGAACACCCAGCCACCGTGTTCACTTCCACATCCTCACAGTGGGGCCACAGAGGCTCCTACCTTTCTATCCGCGATCAACGAACTCACCCAGTTTACAAAATTAAACCCGGAATACATGCCCGGAAAAGTCAGATAGTCTGTAAGCTCGGTCTATCACAGAAACTATTGGTATTCATGGTGGTTACAGCAATTATTAATCGTCTCACAGACCTCAATTATTTTAATGCGATGAATTGATCGTGGATTGAAACCAGGTTAGTCCGCCGGGTCTTAACCGCTCGACCACCAGGGAACTGTTACGATACATGTCGATATATTTATATATATTTGTATATGACCCTGCATATCAACAGCTACCTACCGAGACCTCGTGCTGCCCACGGTAGTGTGTCTAACTTTGAGTGAGAGAAATTGTTCCACAGTGAGACCCATTTCATCTTTTGTTCCCTTTTAAACACTAGAAACTGAGACAGGGGAATAAATAGAGAAACCAAAGCACAGGGTTATAGACCCAGAACTAATACAGAAACCCCTCTGCTGCGCTCGGGGTGACCACCCACAGCCTGGATACACTAACGTCCCAACAGCTCATTGACTTTCCGAGTTGGACCGTGCGGTGCTTCAGAAGACAGGTCGAAAAAGCAAAGTCACTGATTCCATCTCATGTGCTCCTCCGATCAAGAATAGCAAGACACTAAAAATGTTTCAATAATGGTTACACCTTATCTCCACGTTTATTGAGCAGTTGGCTCGTTGGTCTAGGGGTATGATTCTCGCTTCGGGGTTATTGCTTGAAATTTGCGAGAGGTCCCGGGTTCAAATCCCGGACGAGCCCTCAATTTACCCAAGAATTTTGAAATTGCATCAAACTTTTGCAAAGAAGGACTTGCATTTCGGCAACACCTTTCAGGAACTCATGACGCCCCAAAGCGCTTTGCATCCGTTTTGTTGTGTTTGAAGTGTTGTCGTGTGGGGAAAGATGTGCCCAAATCACCCCACACGAACCGCAACTCGTTGCGAAGGAGTTTGGTGCAAAAAATCAGGTGCCTCAGGGACTTGGACTTTCTATGAATGAGTTCTGCTTGTACCTGCGTTCAAGCTTGTAACAGTAACTGTGCATCCATCTCACGGGACCAGCGTGTAGCGGTTAGTGAGTCGGTCACCAGGTTGATGTGCGCCGCTTTCAATCTTTTAAATTTCTCCAAACAAAGAAACGGTGAATCCAACTGTCCATGTAAGCGACGGATTGAAGGGATCGGTGCTCCAAACAGAGCTGGAACACACGCAGTGCAGGAATAGGGTCCGCAACATTAAATGTCAGAGTTATTAAGCAGACAATAATGAAACATACACTTAATAGTACTTACACCCAAACCTTGCGAATGTTAGCCAAAGAACACAAATACGTTGCAGTTTTCAGCTCGGTGTACCAATTGATCAAACATTAATCGGATTCTAAACTATCTGTTCCAAATGCCACATTTTATATCTTTTCCTTACCCCTGCTTCGTGACAATTGAAACTTTTAATAGTATTACCTAACACAACTGTCCAACTTCTGATGGAAGGTCATTAACCTGAAACGTTAACTCTGTTTCTCTCTCCACAGATGCTGCCTGGCCTGCTCAGTGTTTCCAGTATTTACTCTTTTTATTCTCCAAACTTATCATCAGAGTATCACTTCCCTTGTCATCTAACTACGCTCCTTCCTGATATGTAGCCTTGTCCTAAAAGACAGGCTCCTTTCTGATGATTCAGGCATTCATTGGAATTATAACTTCTTAACGATAACAATTACGTGAAGTATGTAACTATGTCATACTTGCCACCAGAGGGCGTGACTGTTGGAGTCCTAATGGTCACCTGACCACACCTGCAGTGCCAGTATAATAGGTTGGCTGCCATGTTGTTCAGGCACTCTGGAGTTGTAATAAAGAAGACTAAGATCACACTAAGTTTCGCTCACAGTACTCAGCCTCCTGGTGTTCTACTTTTCACAACAATTGGCGACGATTAACAGAATACAAACCTTCACACAAACAGAATACAAACCTTCCTGAGCACCACCTTCTTACCTGAGGCCAGAAAGTCTCAAACCGTGCATTCCTGATCCTAACCACTCGCTGCTAAATGGCCAGCTCCTGTTCCGATGTGCAAAGTCTGGGAAACACGAGATCAATTTCTACCACACTCACTGCCTTCCTAAATACAGCACCGTCATTCTATACTCGGAAAACCAGCTCCTGAAGTATCGGCCAGCTGTGTAGGTGAAAGCTCTGGTTATGTTCCTGGCATTGTGTCGATTGCAGTATTTCAGTAGTGTAGTGGTTATCACATTCGTTTAACACGTGAAAACTCCACGCATCGCAACCCCGCGTAAACATTTTGAACATTGATCAATTAAAGATTGGAGAAAATGAAATAATTAACATTAATGGTTCAATATTTACAAAGTTGGTGTTTGTTTCTGCTTAATGATTAAAAATAATAAACACCAGAAGTGGGATTTGGACCCTTGTCTTCAAGATAGATTTTGAACTGAACACAGCACCTTCGACCGCTCGGCCATCCTGACTACTCACTGCTGTGTGTGGCCACCTGCAGGTTGATTTTGAAGTTTTGTGTCCTGTCACATGAAATAATTGAGGGCAGCAGGCGTATCTCTGCCTGACACCGGGGAAACAGTGAGACAGACCTTGGAGCAAGGGTCTGTTTATTTTCAAACAGCAAATGAAATATTAATTCTGGAAGAACAATATCCTAAACAGTGACCACGACGTGATTTGAACACGCAACCTTCTGATCTGGAGTCAGACGCGCTAGCGTTGCGCCACGAGGCCTACACAGTGAGTGGGAGATGTTCGTCTATATGAAGGTTCTGCAATACAAGGGGCTTTAAAATTACCGCCCATTCCCACCAGGTATCGCAAGCAGCGCTCACCTGACAGTCACCGTATGGTTTTTTTCTTAACCTTTTGTCTTGCTTTCACGGGAAAGCATCATGAATTAACCCCTCACCTTCTTTTGCACAATCAAACAAATGCTAACTCAGGGACACTCCATATTCAATCATTTGTCCTGTGTTTTGTGCAATGTATAGAATGACTGGACAGACTTGTTAATGTGAACTCACTCTACTGTAAACCTGGTTCAACTTTACTTATTCCCAAAGTGCCCACGTGACATAGTACTCGCTCTTATATACCAGGGCCCGCGCACACGCGCGTACAGCCCGATGACCTCCGACAGTGGCGCCCCCTGGCGTCAAATGACCCCAAGCATCAATACATGACACTTTGCATGTGACTGTTAAACCATATCCCATTTTACTCACTGTATTTTAACGGGCGGGAAATTTAAAGTCCCTTGTATTGCAGAACCGTCATATAGACGAACATCCCTTAACTACTATGTAAACCTCGTGGTTCAACGGTAGTGCGTCTGATTCTAGATCAAAGGGCTGCTTGTTCAAATCATGTCGGGGTCACTGTTCTTCTAGAATTGTTGTTTCACAATAACCAGACCCTTGCTGCAATGTCTATCTCACTGTTTAGTAGTGGTAAGGTTGGGGACAGCATCAAACAAGAAATAAGGGATGTGTGCAGTGGTGGTACAGCAGTTATCAAGGTGTGACTTTAATCTACATATTGTTTGGGTTAACCACATGGTGGTAATGTGGTGGAGGAGGATTTCCTGGAGCGTATTTGGGATGGGTTTCTCGACCAATATGTTGAGGAACCAATAATAGAGCTGGCCATACTATACTGGGTGATGTGCAATGAGAAGCGACTAATTAGCAATCTTGTTGTGCGGGGCCCCTTCGGGAAATGTAACATAATATGGTAGAATTCTTCATTAAGATGGAGAGTGTCACAGTTAATTCAGAAGCTAGGGTCCTGAACTTAAGGAAAGGGAACTTTGACGGTGTGAGGTGTGAATTGGCAATTCTAGAATAGACTGGCCAAGGATACTAAAAGAGTTGACAGTGGATAGGCAATGGTAAACATTTAAAGATCACACGGGTGAACTTCAGCAATTGTACATCCCTGTCTGGAGTAAAAATAGAACGGAGAACGTTGCTCAACCGTGATTAACAAGGGCAATTAAGGATAGTGTTAAAACCAAGGAAGAGGCACAAAAATTGGCCAGAAAAAGCAGCAAACCTGAGGACTGAGAGTAATTTAGAATTCAACAGGGAAGGACTAAGGGTTTCATTACGAGGGGAAGCTTGCTTGGAACATAAAAGCTTCTGTAAATATGTGAAGAGAAAAAGATTAGTGAAGACAAACGTAGGTCCCTTGCAGTCGGATTCAGGTGAATTTATAATGGGTAACAAAGAAATGGCAGACCAATAGAACAAATAATTAGGTTCTGTCTTCACGAATGAAGACACGAATAATGTTCCGAATGTACTTGGGGACCGAGGGTCGAGTGAGAAGGAGGAACTGAAGGATATCCTTATTAGGTGGGAAATTGTGTTAGGCAAATTGATGGGATTGAAGGCTGATAAATCACCAGGGCCTGATAGTCTGCGTCCCAGAGTTCTTAAGGAAGTGGCCCGAGAAATAGTGGATGCATTGGTGGTCATTTTCCAATATTCTATTGACTCGGGATCAGTTCCTATGGACTGGAGGGTAGCTAATGTAACACCACTTTTTAAAAAAGGAGGGAGAGAGAAAACGGGTAATTATAGACCAGTTAACCTGACATCAGCAGTGGGGAAAATGTTGGAATCAATTATTAAAGATGAAACAGCAGGGCATTTGGAAAGCAGTGACAGGATCTGTCCAAGTCAGCATGGATTTATGAAAGGGAAATCATGCTTGACAAATCTTCTGGAATTTGTGAGGATGTAACTAGCAGAGTGGACTAGGGAGAACCAGTGGATGTGGTGTATTTGGACTTTCAGAAGGCTTTTGACAAGGTCCCACACAAGAGATTGGTGTGCAAAATCAAAGCACATGGTATTGGGGGTAATGTACTGACGTGAATAGAGAACTGGTTGGCAGACAGGAAGCAGAGAGTCGGGATAAACGGGTCCTTTTCAGAATGGCAGGCAGTGACTTGTGGAGTGCCGCAGCGCTCAGTGCTGGGACCCCAGCTCATTACAATATAAATCAATGATTTGGATGAAGGACTTGAGTGTAATATCTCCAAGTTTGCAGATGACACTAAACTGGGTGGCGGTGTGAGCTGTGAGGAGGACGCTAAGAGGCTGTAGGGTGACGTGGACAGGTTAGGTAAGTAGGCAAATGCATGGCAGATGCAGAATAATGTGGATAAATGTGAGGTTATCCATTGTGGGGGCAAAACCACTGGGGCAGAATATTAACTGAATGGCGGCAGATTAGGAAAAGGGGAGGTGCAACGAGACCTGCGTGTCATGGGTCATCAGTCATTGAAGGTTGGCATACAGGTGCAACAAGTCAATTGGTATGTTGGCCTTCATAGCTCGGGTCTTTGAGTATAGGAGCAGGGAGTTCTTACTGCAGTTGTACAGGGTCTTAGTGAGGCCTCACCTGGAATATTGTGTTCCGTTTTGGTCTTCTAATCTGAAGAAGGACGTTATTGCTGTTGAGGGAGTGCAGGGAAGGTTCACCAGACTGATTCCCGGGATGGCTGGACTGTCATATGAGGAGAAACTGGATCAACTGGGCCTTTATTCACTGGAGTTTAGAACGATGAGAGGGTATCTCATGGAAATGTATAAGATTCTGACGGGACTGGACAGGTTCGATGCGGGTAGATTGTTCCCGATGTTGGGGAAGTACAGAACCAGGGGACATAGTTTTAGGATAAGCGGTCGGCCAATTAAGAAGGAGATGCGGAGAAACCTCTTCACTCAGAGAGTTGTTAACTTGTGGAATTCCCTGCAGAGGTGTATGGGGAACTTTGGATGATATTTGGCCGGACCCCAGCACACAAATATCAGCATTTGATGTTTTGCTAAATGTCTTGGTTCCTGCAACAAGGTGGCCGCACATGCGCCATGAACCGTCCAAGATGGCGGCCAGTGACCCCGCTGACCCGGGCCTGTCGCCACGCGGCCATCCCAGGGCCTGTGGCCTGTGTTTGGGGCCTGGGACCTAAAGCAGGTGTTTATGAGGCTCACCAGCCCACTTACTGCTCCAATTCCTGCCACGCACCGACAACCGACCGTCTCCTGTCCAATATCATCTGGGCTCCACCAATGTAACAAACAGGGTGGATAAAGGGGAACCAGTGGATGTGGTGTATTTGGACTGCCAGCAGGCATTGACAAGGTGCCACATAAAAGGTTACCACACAAGATAAAAACAAACATGGGTTTGTGGGTAGTATATTAGCATGGATAGAGGATTGGCTAACTAACAGAAAACAGAGAGTCGGGATAAATGGTTCATTCTCGGGTTGGAAATCAGTAACTAGTCGGGTGCCACAGGGATCAGTGCTGGGACCCCAACTATTTACAATCTACATTAACGACTTGGAAGAAAGGACCGAGTGTAATGTAGCCAAATTGTTGGGGTGGAAACTATGTTAAAGAATATGACTCAGACACCCATCTGCTCAAGTGGAAAACACCCAAGTTTATTATATGTATACAGAGACTCGGCCGAGTTGGAGATCAGTCTAAAAGCTCCGCAGCCTGTTGCCCCCGAACTCGCCGGGCCGTTCCATATTTCATCTCACAACCCACAAGCACGTGCGTCATTGTGGTTACAATGGAAGAAGAAAAACCTTTCACAATAAAGTACATGGGACCCTGAGTTCAGCGTTTAGGGCATTCGGTTCCTCCTTATCAGAGAAAAAACATGCATACATCTGTTTGCACTACAACCATACTTTGTCCAACTTCTTATTTCCACATGACTCAGAATCAGCAGACTTTATTTGACCATTTTACCATCGCCAGAATGCATAAAGCGGGGTTTCTAAAAATTCCCACTACACTGATGATACAAAGATGGGAGGAAAAGCAATGTGTGAGGAGGTCACAAAAAATCTGCAAAAGGACATAGGAAGGCTAAGTGAGTGGGCATAAATTTGGCAGATCGAGTTAAATGTGGGAAAGTGTTAGGTCATGCACTTTGGCAGAACAAAAAATCAAAGAGCAAGTTATTATTTAAATGGAGAAAAATTGCAAGTGTGCTACAGTACAGTGGGACCTGGGGGTATTGTGCAGGAAACAAAAGTTTAGTCTGTAGGTACAGCAATTGAACAGAAAATCCAATGGAATCTTGGTCTCTATTGCAAAGGGGATGGAGTATAAAAGCAGGGAAATCTTGCCACAGTCATACAGGGTATTAGTGTGGCCACACTTAGACTACTGCGTGCAGTTTTGGTATCCACATTTATGAAAGATATACTGGCTTTGGAGGCAGTTCAGAGAAGGTTCCTAAGTTTATTCCGGAGATGAGGTGTTGAATTATGAGGAACGTTTGAGGAGCTTGGGCCTCTACTCATTGGAATTCAGAAGAATGAGAGGTGATCGTATCGAAACGTATAAGGTTTTGAAGCAGCTTGACAAGGTCGATGCAGAGAGGATGTTTCCACTGATAGGGGAGACTAGAACTAGGGAGCATAATCTCAGAATAAGGGACCTCCCATTTAAAACTGAGTTGAGGAAAACTTTCTTCTCCCAGAGCATTGTAAATCTGTGGAATTCACTGCCTCAGAGAGCTGTGGAAGCTGGGTCATTGAATAACTTTAAGAGATTGACAGTTTCTTAACCGATAATGGATTAAAGGGTTATGGGGAGTGGGCAGGGAGGTGGACCCGAGTCCTATTAAGCCATGATCCTATTAAATGGCGGAGCAGGCTCGATGGGCCGTGTGGCCTACTTGAGCTCCTATTTCTTATGTTCTTATGTTACCCTCCCCTTCAGTGCTGACTCTGGCTGGATTCAGTTCCGCTCACTGGTTCCCCTCTCCTCCCCTGAAGGTGCTGACTCTGTCTGGGTTCAGTTCTACACTCACTGGTTCCCCTCCCCTGAAGGTACTGACTCTGTCTGGGTTCAGTTCTACACTCACTGTCTCCCTTCCCCTGAAGGTGCTGACCTCTGGCTGGGTTCAGCTCTACACTCACTGGTTCCCCTCCCCTGAAGGTACTGACTCTGTCTGGGTTCAGTACTACACTCACGAGTTCCCTTCCCCTGAAGGTGCTGACTCTGTCGGGGTTCAGTTCTACACTCACTGGTTCCCCTCCCCTGAAGGAGGGAGATATACACCGTATATAACCAGTGTTGTACCTGCCCTTGGAATGTCTGGTGGACAGTGTTGAGGAAGCTTTACTCGGTATCTAAGCAAGGCAAGAAAATCCTTCCTTAGATAAGGAGACCAAAACTGTGCACAGTACTCCACGTGCGGTCTCGCCAAGGCCCTGTACAATTGTAGAGTGAGATTTGAGAGGATTACCCTTTATCTAAATTAAGCTGTACCCGGCCCGAGGAGTGTTTATTTGGAAAGTGTAGAAGGAGCTTTACTTCGTATCTCACCAATGCACTACGTACCCTGGGAGTGTTTGATGCGACTGGGTAGAGGGAGCTTTACTCTATTTAATGCGTGCTGTACCTGCCCTGGCTGTGTTTGATGGTACAATGCAGTTGGAGCATTAGTTTGTATCTGAGTCAAGAGAAATGGGGTCATTTGTCCATTGGCAAACTAGCTCCAGCATTGTCATAGGCGTCGGTGCTCAGTCCTCAATCTATATTAATGACTTGGATGAAGGGACCGAGTGCAATCTCGAAAAGTTTGCTGATGATACAAAGATTGGTGGGAAAGAAACTTGTGAAGAGGACACAAAAATCTGTAAAGGGATACAGACATGCTAAGTGAGTGGGCAAAAAATTCGGCAGATGGAGTATAATGTGGGAAAATGTGAGGTTATCCACTGGGGCAGAAAAAATAAAAAACAAATTATAATTTAAATGGATAAAAATTGCAAAGTGCTGCAATACAGTCGCAACTTGGGGTCCTTGTGAATGAAACACAAAAAGTTAGTATGCAGGTACAGCAAGTAATCAGGAAAGCAAATGGAATCTTGGCCTTTATTGCATGGTGGATAAAGTATAAAAGCAGTTAAGTCCTGCTACAACTGTACAGAATATTGGTGAGGGCACGCCTAGAGTACTGCATACAGTTTTGGTCTCTGTATTTAAGGAAGAATGTATTGGTTTGGAGGCTGTTCAGAGAAGGTTCACGAGGTTGATTCCAGAGATGAGGGGGTTGACTTATGAAGATAGGTTGAGTAGGTTGGGTCTATACCTATTGGAGTTCAGAACAATGAGAGGTGATCTTATCAAAACATATAAGATAATGAACGGGCTCGACAAGGTGAATGCAGAGAGGATATTTGCAACTATAGGGAAAACTAAAACTAGGGGTCATAGTCTCAGAATAAGAGGCAGCCCATTTAAAACTGAGATTAGATGGAATTTCTTCTTTGAGGGTTGTAAATCTATGGAATGTCTGCCCCAGAGAGCTGTGGAGGCTGGGCCATTGAATATATTAAAGGAGGAGATCGACAGATTTTTGAGCAATAAGGGAATAAAGTGTCATGGGGAGCGGGCAGGGAAGTGGAGCTGAGCGCAAGATCAGATCAGCCATGATCTTATTAAATGGTGCAACAGGCTCGAGGGGCCAAGTGCCTACTCCTGCTCCTATATCTTATATTATGATCTAACCTGTGCTGTACCTGCCCTGGGAATGTTTGTTGGGATAGTGTAGAAAGAGCTTTACTCTGTATCTAACACGTGCTACCTGCCCTAGGATTATTTGTTGGGACAATGCAGAGGGAGAGATTACTCTGTATTTATCCCGTGCTGTACTTGCCCTGGGAGTGTTTGATGGGACTGTGTAGATGGAGCATCATTCTGTTTCTAACCAATGCTGTATCTACCCTGCACTGCTTTGGATAGTGTCGAGGGAGAAATACTCCATACCTAACCAGTGTTGTACATGCCCTTGGAATGTCTGGTGGGACAGTGTTAAGGGAGTTTTATGCTGTATCTAATGCATGCGGTAACTGCCCTGGCAATGTCCGATGGAACAGTATAGAGGGAGATTTACTCAATATTTAAACCATGTTGTACCTGTTCTCGGAGTGTTTGATGCGGCAGAGTAGAGGGAGCTTTACTCTGTATCTATCCCGTGCTGCAGTTGCCTTGGGAGTGTTTGATGCGACAATGTAGAGGGAGATTTATTCTGTATCTGCCCTGGGAATGTTTTATGGGTCAGTGTAGAGGGAACTTTATTCTGTATCTAACCAATGAAGTATCTACTCTAGAATGCTTGAGACAGTGTAGAGGGAGATATACTCCATATCTAGCCTGTGTTGTACCTGCCCATTGAATGTCTGGTGGGACAATGTTGAGGGAGCTTTGCTCTATATCTAAGCAAGGCAAGTATCCTTCCTTAGATAAGGCGACCAATGATGTGCACAGTACTCCAGGTGTGGTCTCACCAAGGCCCTGTACAATTATTTAGTGAGGTTTGAGAGGGTAACCTTTTCACTAAATTATGCTGTACTTGCCCTTGGAGTGTTTATTTGGAAAGTGTGGAGGAAGCTTTACTCTGCATCTAACCAAAGCAGTACCTGCTCTGGGAGTGCTTGATGGGACAGTGTAGAGGGAGCTTTACTGTGTATCTAACGCATGCTGTTCCTGCCCTGGGAGAGTTTTATGGGACAATGTAGAGGAACTTTACTCTGTATCTAACCTGTGCAGTTCCTGCCATGGGAATGTCCAGTGGGAAAATGTGTATCTAATCTGTGCTGTACCTGCCATTTGAGTGCTTGATGGGACAGTGTTGTGGGAGAAATTACTCTGTATTTAACCTGTGCTGGAGCTGCCCTGTGAATTTTGTTGGGGACTGTTCAGAGGGAGATTTATGCTGGACCTAACCTGTTCTGTACCTGCCCTGGGAGAGTTTGACGGGACAGTCTAGAGGGAGCTTTACTCTGTATCTGACCCGTGCTTTACCTACCCTGGGACTATTTGATGGGACGGTGTAGAGGGAGCTTTACTCTGTATCTAACCTGAGTTGTATCTGGCCTGGGAGTGTTTGATGCGACAGTGTAGAGGGAGTTTTACTCTGTAACTAACCCATGTGCAATTGCCCCGGGAGTGTTTGGGATATTGTAGACTGAGATTTACTCTGTATCAACCATGGTAGTGTTTGGGACAGGATGGAGTGAGATTTACTCTGTCTGTAACCCGTGCAGTACCGGTAGTCTGGACAGCAATAGTAGGGAAAATGCTAAAATCTATTATTAAGCACGTAGTAACAGGGCACTTCAGAACGAATAACAGGATTGGGCAGAATTAACACGGATTTATGAAAGGTAAATTGTTCTTGACAAATCTGTTAGTGTTTTTGCAGGTAACTAGCAGGATAGATAAGGGGGAACCACTGGATGTGGTGTATTTATATATACAGAAGGAATTCGATGAGGTGACACTCAAGAGATTATTGAATAATTTAGGGCTCATGGGATTGGGCGTTATATACTAGCAAGGATGAAGGATTGCTTAACGGACAGAAAACAGAGAGTAGGAATAAACAGGCCATTTTCGAGTTGGCAGGCACTTACTGGTGGGGTCGTAGCATCCCTTGGGAGCACTATATATAAGCAAGCCTCCCATGCTGTACCATCACTCTGGAGTTTGAATAAAGGAGCTAAGTCAAAATTACTCATAAGGGTGTTAAAAAAACAAGCCTGAAGGCTTTGTGTCTTAATGCAAGGAGTATCCGCAATAAGTAGGATGAATTAACTGTGCAAATAGATGTTAACAAATATGATGTGGTTGGGATTATGGAGACGTGGCTCCAGGATGATCAGGGCTGGGAACTCAACATCTAGGGGTATTCAACATTCAGGAAAGATAGAATAAAAGTAAAAGGAGGTGGGGTAGCATTGCTGGTTAAGGAGGAAATTAAGGCAATAGTTCGGAAGGACATTAGCTTGGATGATGTGGAATCTATATGGGTAGAGCTGCAGAATACCAAAGGGCAAAAAACGTTAGTGGGAGTTGTGCACCGACCTCCATACAGTAGTAGTGATGTTGCGGATGGCATCAAACATGAAATTAGGGGTGCGTGCATGAAAGGTGCAGCAGTTATAATGGGTGACTTTAATATGCACATAGATTGGGTTAACCAAACTGGAAGCAATACGGTGGAGGAGGATGTCCTGGAGTGCATAAGGGATGGTTTTTTAGACCAATATGTCGAGGAACCAACCAGGGGGGAGGCCATCTTAGACTGGGTGTTGTGTAATGAGAGAGGTTTAATTAGCAATCTCGTTGTGCGAGGCCCCTTGGGGAAGAGTGAGCATAATATGGTGGAATTCTGCATTAGGATGGAGAATGAAACAGTTAATTCAGAGACCATGGTCCAGAACTTAAAGAAGGGTAACTTTGAAGGTATGAGGTGTGCATTGGCTAGGATTGATTGGCGAATGATACTGAAGGGGTTGACTGTGGATGGGCAATGGCAGACATTTGGAGACCGCATGGATGAACTACAACAATTGTACATTCCTGTCTGGCGTAAAAATAAAAAAGGGAAGGTGGCTCAACCGTGGTATCAAGGGAAATCAGGGATAGTATTAAAGCCAAGGAAGTGGCATACAAATTGGCCAGAAATAGCAGCGAACCCGGGGACTGGGAGAAATTTAGAACTCAGCAGAGAGGACAAAGGGTTTGATTAGGGCAGGGAAAATGGAGTATGAGAAGAAGCTTGCAGGGAACATTAAGACGGATTGCAAAAGTTTCTATAGATATGTAAGAGAAAAAGGTCATTAAAGACAAACGTTGGTCCCCTGCATTCAGAATCAGGGGAAGTCATAACGGGGAACAAAGAAATGGCGGACCATTTGAACAAGTACTTTGGTTCGGTATTCACTGAGTTGGACACAAACAACCTTCCGGATATAAAAAGGGTCGGAGGGTCTAGTAAGGAGGAGGAACTGAGGGAAATCCTTATTAGTCGGGAAATTGTGTTGGGGAAATTGATGGGATTGAAGGCCGATAAATCCCCAGGGCCTGATGCAACTGCATCCCAGAGTACTTAAGGAGGTGGCCTTCGAAATAGTGGATGCAGTGACAATCATTTTCCAACATTCCATTGACTCTGGATCAGTTCCTATGGAGTGGAGGGTAGCCAATGTAACCTTACTTTTTAAAAACGGAGGGAGAGAGAAAACAGGGAATGATAGACCGGTCAGCCTGACATCGGTAGTGGGTAAAATGATGGAATCAATTAATAAGGATTTCATAGCAGTGCATTTGGAATGAGGTGATATGATAGGTCCAAGTCAGCATGGATTTGTGAAAGGGAAATCATGCTTGACAAATCTTCTGGAATTGTTTGAGGGTGTTTCCAGTAAAGTCTACAAGGGAGAACCAGTTGATTAATATTTGGACTTTCAGAAGACTTTCGACAAGGTCCCACACAAGAGATTAATGTGCAAAGTTAAAGCTCATGGGATTGGTGTTAGTGTGCTGACATGGATTGAGAACTGGTTGTCAGACAGGAAGCAAAGAGTAGGAGTAAATGGGGACTTTTCAGAATGGCAGGCAGTGACTACTGGGGTGCCGCAAGGATCTGTGCTGGGGCCCCAGCTGTTTAATCTGTACATTAATGATTTAGACGAGAGGATTAAATGTAGTATCTCCAAATTTGCGGATGACACTAAGTTGGGAGGCAGTGTGCGCTGCGAGGAGGATGCTATGAGGCTGCAGAGCGACTTGGATAGGTTAGGTGAGTGGGGAAATGCATGGCAGATGCAGTATAATGTGGATAAATGTGAGGTTATCCACTTTGGTGGTAAAAACAGAGAGACAGACTATTATCTGAATGGTGACAGATTAGGAAAAGGGGAGGTGCAAAGAGACCTGGGTGTCATGGTACATCAGTCATTGAAGGTTGGCATGCAGGTACAGCAGGCGGATAAGAAACCAAATGGCATGTTGGCCTTCATAGCGAGGGGATTTGAGTACAGGGGCAGGGAGGTGTTGCTACAGTTGTACAGGGCCTTGGTGAGGCCACACCTGGAGTATTGTGTACAGTTTTGGTCTCCTAACCTAAGGAAGGACATTCTTGCTATTGAGGGAGTGCAGCGAAGGTTCACCAGACTGATTCCCGGGATGGCGGGACTGACCTATGAAGAAAGATTGGATCAACTGGGCTTGTATTCACTGGAGTTCAGAAGAATGAGAGGGGACCTCATAGAAACGTTTAAAATTCTGACGGGGTTAGACAGGTTAGATGCAGGAAGAATGTTCCCAATGTTGGGGAAATCCAGAACCAGGGGACACAGTCTAAGGTTAAGAGGTAAGCCATTTAAGACCGAGATGAGGAGGAATTTCTTCACCCAGAGAGTGGTGAACCTGTGGAATTCTCTACCACAGAAAGTTGTTGAGGCCAATTCACTAAATATATTCAAAAAAGAGTTAGATGAAGTCCTTACTACTAGGGGAATGAAGGGGTATGGTGAGAAAGCAGGAATGGGGTACTGAAGTTACATGTTCAGCCATGAACTCATTGAATGGCGGTGCAGGCTAGAAGGGCCGAATGGCCTAATCCTGCACCTATTTTCTCTGTTTCTATGTTTCTATGTTTCTAAAATGGTGGAACTACGCGGGGAAGTGTTCCATTGGTTAATACAGGTTACAGCAATTTCATTGGCTGGTACAGTGCCATTAATCTTATTGGATAGAGTAAATTCTACTGATACCATTGGTACATTCAGTTCTGGCGACTGTTGCTGAGAAAAATCCTTTGCAGGTTATGTGTTAATTTTCTGCGAAAGTCTTCCCAGGCTTATTCTCAGGCTAATGTTCTTGGCAGACATATGGCTACCATCTACTTAATAGAGGCATTGTCCCTGTTATCTTCTGTGGCTGGAACATCGTGGCCTCCTCACATTATATCTGAGAGTTGTCTACATAAATCTTGTGCGTGTTCTTATCTCCTAAGCGAATTTCTCTGACCTCAGTGTTTCTGCCGAACACAGCTATTTTTCCATGAACGCAATTTAAATATTACTCTGTCTTCCTTACTTTATTTTAATTACACCGAATTACTTTACCTCTAATTGAAGTTTTTCGCTCTAACACTCATATACATCCACATCTACCCAGTCTTGAGCCTGGGAGCCTCTGTCTCCACGCACTGGTTTTGGCAGACCTCATCTTCAACCTCAATACAAGCTTTTTCTGTTATGTTTTTAACTTTCCATGCTGACGACGCAATACAGGATTTTGATAGTAATGAGTCCTAACTAAGTGCATTACAATTTGAAAAAACTATTTCTAATTTATTATTTTCAACAGTTTGCAAGTGCTCTGTGTGATTCTACCTTCAGAGAAGCGACATGAGCGATAAACTAAGACAGATCTGAGCTCCTCGGTATTATTTCCCAGTGCGTTTGTTTCACAGTGATAATGTGTGACGTAACACCCTAATGACTGGTGGCAGAGCCAGAGCCTTGCGTCAGCAGAAAATCCAAACCAGTGTCTTTGTCTTTGCAGAAGCAAGCTTTTCAATGAATGTCCTTGGTTCATTTTATACTTGCAATGCCTAATCCCTCAAAATACTCACCAAAGCCTGTATTCTTACAGCTGGATGCAAGTTGTGATCTCCTTGTGAGGTGCAGTTTGTTCAGGTCATGTTCCCGAGCTGCCCCAGGGAGGGGGCAGTGTGAGATGTCCCTTTGCGGTGCAGTTTCTGAATCTGAGATGCCCCACGGAGGGGAAAGTGTGTGATGTCACTGTGGGATGCAGCATGTTCAGTGTCTGGCCTTGAGCTGCCCCAGAGAGCGCGCCATGTGTGATGTCCCTGTGAGGTGCAGTAAGCCGTGAGTCTGACACTGGGCTGTCCCAGGGAGGGGGCAGTGTGTGATATCACTGTGGTGTGCAGTGTCTGACCGTGAGCTGGCCGGGAAGCGGGCGGTGTATGATGTCCCTCTGTGGTGCAGTCTTTTCAGTGTCTGACCATGAGCTGCCCCAGGAGTGGGCAGTGCGTGATGTCCCTGTGGGGTGAGATAAAGCGAGAGTCTGACCCTGAGCTGCACCAGGGGGGGGTTAATGTGTGATGACACTCTGGGGTGCAGTGTCTACCCCTCAGCTGCCGCAGGGAGAGGCAGCGTTTGATGTACTTGTGGGGTGCAGTGCCTAAACCTGAACTGCCCCAAGGAGCGGGCAATGTGTTCTGACGCTGTGGGGTGCATATCCTCAGTGTCAGACCCTGGGCTGCCCTAGTGAGGGGGCAGTGCGAAATGTCCCTCGGGGATGCAGTAAGTGGTGAGTCTGACCCAGAGCTGCCCCACGGAGAGGCAGTGTGTGATGTCCCTGTGGGTGCAGTATGTTCAGTGTCTGATCCAGAGCTGCCCCAGGGAGGGGGCAGTGTGAAATGTCCCTGTGGGATGCAGTGAGTGGTGAGTCTGACCCAGAGCTGCCCCAGGGAGGGTGCTGTGTGTGATGTCCCTGTACGGTGCAGTATGTTCAGTGCCTGACCCAGAGCTGCCCCAGGGATGGTGCAGTGTGTGATGTCCATGTGGGGAGCTGTATGCTCAGAATCTGACCCTGAGCTCTCCTCACACATACTTTTCTCGGGGACAGTTACACGCTTCTCAGTTGGAATTAAATTGTCGGGCAGCCCCATCTGCTGGACGCAGGTGGCACTACTGAACAGATCGTGATGGCTCAGCCGTTTCACAGAGTAATCTAATTGCAACGACCGGCAAGAAGAATTAATCTTATTTCGGTTGTATTGACGTCATACTTGGTAGTTTACAGTATTGGAAGTCAGCACTTTAAAAAGCCCATCACTCTTTACGTTATTTGAAAAATATACAGAATAGTATCCACAGCTCAGGTACAGTTCAGACCTGGATGTGATTAAAACTTGCACGAACAGTAGAAGTGATCAGGTCGACTCTCTTATGAACTGCTCGGTATGTGTTTCAGCAGAAAGCTCCAGTAAGTACCTCCCTTTCCACATTGGAGGCAAGTGAACATAGAAATATAGAAACAGAGAAAATAGGTGCAGGAGTAGGCCAATCTGCACTTCGGCAGTGCACCGTCATTCAATCAGATCATGGCTGAACATTCCCTCAGTACACCTTTCCTGCTTTCTCTCCATACCCCTTGATACCCTTAGCTGTAAGCGCCAAATCTAACTACCTCTTGAATATATCCAATGAAGTGGCATCAACAACTCTCTGCGGCAGGGAATTCCAACGGTTAAGAACTCTCTGAGTGAAGAAGTTTCTCCTCTTCTCAGTGCTAAATGGCAAACCTCATGTCCTAAGACACAGTCCCCTGGTTCTGGACTTCCCTAACATCGGGGACATTCTTCCCACATCTAAGCTTTCCAGTTCCCTCAGAATCCTGTCGGTTTCTATGAGATCCGCTCCCATCCTTCTAAACTCCAGTGAATCAAGGCGCAGTTGATCCAGTCTCTCCTCACATGACAGTCCAGCCATCCCTGGAATCAGTCTGGTGAACCTTCGTTGCACTCCCTCAATAGCAAGAACGTCGTTCCTCAGATTAGGAGACCAAACTGAACACAATACTCCAGGTGAGGCATCACCAAGGCCCTATGCAACTGTAAAAGACCTCCCTGTTCCTATCCACAAATCCCTGTGCTATAAAGGCCAACATTCAATTTGCCTTCTTCATTCCCTGCTGTACCTGCATGTCAACTTTCAATGACTGATGAAACATGATACCAAGGTCTCGTTGCATCTCTCCTTTTCTTAATCTGCCGAAATTCAGATAATATTCTGCCTTTCGTGTTTTTGCACCAATTGCACATTATACTGCATCTGCCATGCATTTGTCCACTCATCTTATCTGTCCAAGTCACGCTGCAGCCATTTATCGTCCTCCTCATAGCTCACACCGCCACCCAGTTTAGTGTCATCAGCAAACTTGGAGATAATACACTCAATTCCTTCATCTAAACCGTTAATGTATATTATAAAGAGCTGGGGTCACAGCACTGAGCCCTGTGGCACTCCACCAGTCACTGCCTGCCATTCTGAAAAGGACCCGTTTATCCCGACTCTCTGCTTCTTGTCTGCCAACCAGTTTTCTATCCACGTCAGTACACTACCCCCAATACCATGCGCTTTGATTTTGCACACCAATCTCTCGTGCGGGACCTTGTCAAAAGCCTTTTGAAAGTCAAATACGACACATCCACTGGTTCTCCCTTGTCCACTCTGCTAGTTGCATCCCCCAAAAATGCCTGAAGATTCGTCAAGCATGATACCCCTTCATAAATCCCATGGTGACTTGGCCCGATCATGGTCACTGCTTTCCAAATGCGCTGCTATTTCATCCGTAACGATTGATTCCAACATTTTCCCCACTACTGATGTCCGTCTAACTTCTCTATAATTGCCAGTTTTCTGTTTCCCCTCTTTTTTTAAAAAGTGGTGTTACGTTAGCTACCCTCCAGTCCATAGGAACTGATCCAGAATCGATAGACTGTTGGAAAATGATCACCAATGCATCCACTATTTCTAGGGCCACTTCCTTATGTACTCTGTTTGCAGACTATCAGGCTCCCGGTATTTATCGGCCTTCAAACCCATCAATTTCCCTAAAACAATGTCCTGCCGAATAAGGATATCCTCCAGTTCCTCCTCACCAGACCCATTGTCACCGAGTACATTCGGAACGTTATTTCTGCATTCCTTCGTGAAGACAGAACCGAAGTATTTGTTCAATAGGTCTGCCATTTCTTTGTTGCCCATTATAAATTCAACGAATCCGATTGCAAGCGACATACATTTGCCTTTACTAATCTTTTTCTCTTTACATTTCTTTAGATGCTTTTGCAATCAGTTTTTATGTACCTGCAAGCTTCCTCTCGTAATCTATGTTCCTCCCCTCAATTAAATCGTTAGTCCTCCTCTTCTGAATACTAAATTTATCCCAGTCCTCAGGTTTGTAACTTTTTCTAGCCAATTTATATTCCTCTTCCTTGGCTTTAACACTATCCTTAATTTTCCTTGTTCGCCATGTTTGAGCCACCTTCCCCGTTTCATTTTTACCCTGGACAGAGATTACAATTGCTGAAGTTCATCCATGTGATCTTTAAATGTTTGACATTGCTTATCCACCATCAACACTTTAAGTATCCTTAGGAAGTCTATTCTAGCCAACTCACGCCTCATACCGTCGAAGTTACCTTTCCTTAAGTTCTGCACCCTAGTTTTCGAATTAATCGCGTCACTCTCCATTTTAATAATGAAATCTACCATATTATGGTCACTCTTCCCCAAGGTGCCTCGCACAAAAAAATTGCTAAATAGTCCCTTCTCATTACACATCACATTATGATGGTCAGCTCTCCAGTTGGTTCCGAGACATATTGGTCTAGAAACAATCCCTAATACACTCTCGGATATTCTCCCCCACTGCATTGCTACCAGGGTGGTAAGCCCAATCAATATGTAGATTAAAGTCGCCCATGATAACTGATGTACCTTTATTACACACACCGCTTATTTCTTGTTTGATGCTGTCCCCAACATCACTACTACTGTTTGATGGTCCTACTAACGTTTTCTGCCCTTTGGAATAACGCAGCTCCACCCATACCTATTCCACATCATCAAGACTAATGTCCCTACTTACTAAAGCATTAATTTCCTCTTTAATCAGCAACGCCACGCCGCCTCCTTTTCCTCTCTCCTATCCTTCAAAATGTTGAATACCCCTGGCTGTTGCGTTCCCAACCTTGGTCAACCTGGAGCCATGTCTCTGTGATGCAAAATACATCATATCCATTCTCACAGAGCTTTCAGGCTTGTATTTTCAACACACTTTGCCTCTTCAGAATGTTTCTGTTATGTGGCCCTTTTTGTTGTTTGCCTTGGGTTTATCTGCCCTCCACCTTTAATTTCCCCTTTCTATCTTTTGCTTCTGCCTCCATTTTACTCCCCTCTGTCTCCCTGCATAGGTTCCCATCCCCCATGATGGTAGCTTAAATCCTCCCCAACATCACTAACAAACACGCTCCCGAGGACATTGGTTCCGGTCCTGCCCAGGTGCAGACCATCCGGTTTGTACTGGTCCCACCTCCCCCAGAACCGGTTCCCATGTCCTAGGAATTTGAATCCCTCCCTCTTGCACCACTTCTCAAGCCACGTATTCATCTGAGCTATCCTGCAATTCCTCCTCTGACGAGCACGTGGCACTGCTACCATTCTTGAGATTACTCCCTTTGAGATCCTAGCTTTTAATTTAGCTCCTAGCTCCCGAAATTCGTCTCGTAGGACCTCATCCCGTTTTTTACCTGCATCGTTGGTACCTACAGCACCACGACAATTGGCTGTTCACCCTCCATTTTCAGAATTTCCTGCACCCACTCGGAGACATTCTTCACTGTTGCACCAGGGAGGCAACATACCATCCTGGCGTCTCGGTTGCGGCTGCAGAAACGCCGATCTATTCCCCTTACAATCGAATCCCCTCTCACTATAACTTTCCCACTGATTTTCCTGCCCTCCTGTGCAGCAGAGGCTCCCACGGTGCCTTGACCTTGGCTGCTGCTGCTCCCACCTGATGAGTCATCCCCATCAAAAGTACCGAAAACGGTGTATCTGTTTTGCAGGTGGCAGGACGCATGGGACCCCTAGACTACCTTCCTTGCACTGCTCTCCCCAGTGTGAACTCGCTGATGCACCATCAAGCGGGAGGGATGGGTGGATCCATTGCCATACACGGTACATTTAACAGCATATGGACATACGAACATAAGAAATAGGAGCAGGAGCAGACCACACTGCCCTTCGAGCCTGATCCATCATTTAATACGACCAAGCCTGATCTGATCACGGATTCATGTCAACTTCCCTGCCTGTTCCCCATAACCAGTTATCCCCACATCTGTTAATAAACTGTCTATTTCTGTCTTAATTTTATTCCATGACCCACCTTCCGCAGCGCTCTGAGGCAGCGAATTTAACACATCTACTAATCTTTGAAAGAAGAAATTCCTCCTCATATCAGGTTTAAATGGGCGGTGCACCTCCCTTTTTCCTAATCTGCCGCCATTCAGAATATTATCTGAATGATAGCAGATTAGGAAAAGGGGAGGTGCAACAAGACTTGGGTGCCATGGTACATCAATCATTGAAAGGTGGCATGCAGGTACAGCAGACGGTGAAGAAGTCAAATTGGTTGTTGGCCTTCATAGCGAGGGGATTTGAATATAGTAGCAGGGAGGTCTTACTGCAGTTGTACAGGGCCTCAGTGAGGCCTCACCTGGAATATTGTGTTCAATTTTGGTCTCCTAATCTGAGCAAGGACGTTCTTGCTATTGACAGAGTGCAGCGAAGGTTTACCAGACTGATTCCCGGGATGGCACGACAGACATACGAGGAGAGACTGGAGCGACTGGGACTGTATTCACTGGAGTTCAGAAGGATGCGAAGGGATCTCATAGAAACAACTAAAATTCTGTCCGGACTCGACAGGTTAGATGCAGGAAAAATATTCCCGATGTTGTAGAAGTCCAGAACCAGCGGATAGTCTTAGGATAAGGGGTAGGCCATTTAGGACTGAGATGAGGAGAAACGTCTTCACTCAGTGAGTTCTTAACCTGTGGAATTCCCTACTGCAGATATTTGTTAATGCCAGTTAATTGGATATAGTCAAGAGGAAGTTAGATATGGCCCTTACAGCTAAATGGATGAAGGGTTATGGAGAGAAAGGTGCAAATGGGTACTGTGGTGAATGTTCAGCCATGATCTTATTGAATGGTTGTGCAGGTTCGAAGGGCCGAATGGCCTACTCCTGCAACTATTTTATATGATTCTTTGTTTTTAATGTCCCCTTATTCTAAGATTTAACTTGTTTCTCTCCGCTGTGTATCCATTGCAGTTGCATGGGGTTCGTGGACTGAGTGAATCCCTTCGCACGCCTGTGGCAGGTAAACAATCTCTCTGCAGTGTGAACTCTTTGGTGTGTCAGCAGGTGGAATGCGTGCGTAAATGACTTTCCACAGGAAGAGCCTCTGAGAGGTAGCTCTCGTCAGTGTGAACTATCGCGTGCTTCTGCACGCCGGATGATTTATTGATTTGCTTCCCACACACGGCACAGAACTACCTCCTTATGATGTGAACACGCTGATTATTTTCCAAATATCACTATTACCAACCTAACGTTTTTGGACTTCACAATAACTTGCCTAAATTATTGCTCCTCGATTTCCCTCCCAACGCATCATTTGTCGGCGTGGAAGTAAGTCCTCTTCATGCTTGACCAATCTTCAAGAATCTTTTGAGGATTTAACGAGTAGAGTGGACAAGACGGAACCAGTGGTGGTGGTGTCTTTCAAAAAAACGTTGGACAAGGGCCCACACACGAGATGGTTGTGCAACATTAATGCACATGGTATTGGTGGTAATATTCTGACGTGGATAGAGATCTGTTTGGCAGACAGGAAGCAGAGATTCGAGATGAACGGGTCCTTTTCAGAATGGCAGGCAGTGACTAGTTGGGTGCAGATGGGCTCAGTGCTGGGACCCCAGCAATTTAGAATTCACATCGATGATTTAGGTGAAGGAATTGTGTGTAATATCTCCCAGTTTGAAGATGATACTCAGCTGGGTGGCGGTATGAGCTGTGAGGAATATGCTAAGAGGCTGCAGGGTGAGTTGGACAGGTTCGGTGTTTGGGCAAATGCATGACAGATGAGGTATAATGTGGATAATTGTGAATTTATCAATTTTGGTGGCGAAAACGTGAAGGCAGAATATTATCTGAATGGTGGCTGAATCGGAAAAGGGGAGGTGCAACGAGACCTGGGAGTCATGCTGCATCTGTTATTGAAAGTTGGCAAGTGGTGAACAAGACAAATTACATGCTCGCGTTCACAGCTAGGGTATTTGAGTATTGGAGCAGGGAGGTCTTACTGCAGTTGTACAGGGCCTTGGTGAGGCATCACCTGGATTATCATGATCAGTTTTGGTGTCCTAATCTGAGGAAGGACCGTCTTGCTATTGAGAGAGTGCAGCGAAGTTTCACCAGACTGATTCCCGGGATGCATGGCTGGCATATGAGAAGAGATTGGATCCACTGGGCCTGTATTCAATGGAGTTTTAATGAATGAGAGGGGACCTCTTCGAAACATATAAAATTCTGACGGGACTGGACAGTTTAGATGCAGAAACAATGTTCCCTATGTTGGGAAAGTCCAAAGCTACTGGTCACAGTCCAAGGATCGAGATAAGGAAAAAACTTTTCACTCAGAGAGTTGTGAACCTGTAGAATTCACTACCACAGAGAGTTGTTGATGCCAATTCGTTAAATATTTTCAAAATATGGCCCTCACGGATGGATCAATGGGTATGGAGAGAAATCAGGAAAGGGCTACTGATTTGAATGATCAGTCATGATCTTATTGAATGGTGGTGCAGTCTCTAAAGGCCGAATGGCCTACTCCTGCACCTATTTTCTATGTTACTATGTTTCTATATTTCGTGGGACTGCCGATGATGCTGATGGTGATTCACCCGGACTGTAGGCCCCTCATAGGGAGACCGTTGTAGACAGTGCCTGTGTGAGAGTATTATTATTCACGCGAATCACTGGCCACGCCGGGGAGAGCAGCTCGCTAACAGTATCAGCATACAGGGAGTCTGACGCAGGAACATTTCTGCGTCTTCTCATTGCTTAATTAATTTCAGAATCAGTGTGAAGGGATATTTCCCTACATTCTTCAACTGCTGTCTGAACTTAGTCTGGATCACGGCATAAATTCCCGTGTTTGTGCAGCAACTCAGCAGCTGCAGTATTATTCCAACGTCCATTACATAAAAAGGTATATATACAGAATCATACCCCAAAAAGTACATCTGGGTCCATATAGAATTCACCATAAACACCGCCCGCAACAGGATGAAATTGCCGGAGATAACAAACAGTAAAATGATGGAATTCCTGCGGTTCGCCATCTCTGGGTCACTGGGACACTCCCCACTGCTGGCACCCCGGAGTTGCCTGCGGGCTCTGCTGGCCATATAATTTGCCTGGCGGTGACAGTATTGAGCAGCAGAATCAGAGCAAATGGGATACATGGGGTGAGAATATAATGAAGGAATAAGATTGCTGCCCAGACCGGCGAATTCAGAACATCATCTGTTATAAAGCAAATCCAGGGCATGTTTTCAAGTATATAGAAACGTGTCAACATAAAATACCAGAACATGTTCTTGAACCCGCTCAGCAAAGTCACGGTTCCCACAACCACAGCTGCCGTTCTCTCTGTGCAATATTTAGTTTTCAGCTTCTGGCAACAAATGGCCACAAAGCGATCAAAGGTGAAACTGACGGTGAACCAGACAGAACAGTCAGTGGCTGCGTGAAGTAAGACGGCGTGAATATTACACAAGTGGAAGAACCGCACGAAATGGAACTCTTTCTGGTAAAGAATCGGAATGTGTCTCAGTATCAGGTCGAGGATAATGACCAGGAGATGTGTCACTGCCATGGCCACCAGATAGCGAGTGACACATCTGGAGAGACCGCACTTTCCACGAGGCAGGATCACAATCGTCAGGATATTAACTGTCACGCAGGGAAATAAACAGGTAAATTAAACATTAATTTGGGAGCAAGGAATAGACTCCAAACTAAAATAATTAACAATCATTGACACGGTAATCACCAACTAAATTAATTTATCAGCATTAAATCAGACGACCCATCCCTCAGTCAATGAGCCGCCAAATGCATATGTAACATCATCATCATAGGCAGCCCCTCGAAATCGAGAAAGACTTGCTTCCACGCTAAAAGTGAGTTATCAGGTGACTGAACAGTCCAACATGGTAATTACAGTCTCTGTCACAGGCGGGACAGAGAGTGGTTGAAGAAAAGGGTGGGTGGGGAGTCTGGTTTGCCACACGCTCATTCCGCAGCCCTCGCTTGGTCTCTACAGTTTCTTGGCGACGACTCGAGGTGATCATCGCCCTTCCGGATGCACTTTCTCCACTTAGGGTGGTCTTTGGCTAGGAACTACCATGTGTCGGTGGGGATGTTGCATTTTAATATGGAGGCTTTGAGGGTGTCCTTGAAACGAGTATTTAACGTATTTGAACACAAAGGAAGAGATTAATTGCTGCAGCTTTTCACCTGTTGGTTTCCACTTGTGCAGAGAATATCAGACGAGAAAATATGAAAGTTTGTTCATATTCTAAGTACCTAAGTTACAATCGGCTGGGGTTGTTTATCCTGCAATACAACGATTTTTGATTTAAACTATATATGAATTGCTCCCTCATTATAGAAACATAGAAAATATAGAAAATAGTTGCAGGAGTAGGCCATTCGGCCCTTCGAGCCTGCACCGCCATTCAATGAATTCATGGTTGAACATGCGACTTTAGTACCACTTTCCTGCTTTCTCGCCATACCCCTTGATCTCCCTTGTCGTAAGGACTATATTTAACTCCTTTTTGCATATATTTAGTGAATTGGGCTCAACAACTTTCTGTGGTAGAGAATTCCACAGGTTCACCACTCTCTGGATGAAGAGGTTTCTCCTCATCTCGTCAGAATTTGAAACATTTCTATGAGATCCCCTCTCATTCTTCTGACTCCATTGAATACAAGCGCTGTTGATCCAATCTTTCTTGATAAGTCAGTCCCGCCATCCCGGGAATCAGTCTGGTGATCCTTCGCTACACTCACTCAATAGCAAGAATGTCCTTCCTCAAGTTAGGAGACCAAAACTGCACACAATACTCGAGGTGTGGCCTCACCAAAGCCCTGTACAACTGTAGCAATACCTCCCTGCCCCTGTACTCAAATCTCCTTGCAATGAAGGCCAACATGCCATTTGCTTTCTTAACCGTCTGCTGCACCTGCATTCCAACCTTCAATGACTGATGTACCAAGACTCCCAGGTCTCGTTGCACCTCCCCTTTTCGTAATCTGTCACCAGTCAGATAATAGTCTGTCTCTCTGTTTTTACCACCAAAGTGGATAACCTAACATTCATCCACATTATACGTCATCTGCCATGCATTTGCCCACTCGCCTAACCTATCCAAGTTACTCTGCAGCCACATACCACATCAACTGGTCCTCCCTTGTCCACTCTACTGGAAACATCCTCTAATAATTCCAGAAGATTTGTCAAGCATGATTTCCCTTTCACAAATCAATGCTGACTTGGACCTATCATGCCACCTCTTTCCAAATGCGCTGCTATGATATAAATGTACAACAAAACCGATAACTGTAATGATATTACACTTTTACCATTGAAGAAGCAAATTAAATCTGGTTGCCCGTGTTGATGATGCACTTCAGTCCCTCCGGCAGCCACCTCTCGTGGAAGGCCGCGAACTTTCCGGTGGACACCGCGTGCTCCATCTCCAGGGACACCTTGGCTTGAATGTATCCGCGGAAGAGAGGGAGGCAGCCGGGCTGAACGATTTTCTCGACCGCCCGCTGCCTGGACCAGCTGATGGTCCGCTTGGCCATGCCCCGGAGCAGTCCGACGAGGAGGCCTTCTGACCTCCCGCTCCTCCTCCGCACGAGGGGCCCAAAACTCAGAAGTGTGCAGCCGGAGGCAAGAGATATATCCACTCTGTTTCTCGTTGAGCGACCTACTGAACTGTGACAGATCGGCATGGCACCAAATTGAAAATTCAAAATAAAGATTGGAAATAAATGAATGAAATCTGGCTGAACGAACATTTTGTTTGTGAATGTTAATGATGCTTGTAACCCCTCAGAAGCACTGCCATTCATGCAGAACTTGAGATGGTGACAAAGGAGACACTGACTGGAACTAAATGATCAGCGGATATTTACCCGCCTATTACATAGCGTGGACAGAACAGAGTGAACAGAGTTTCGCTCCCTCTGTTCAACTCCAAGTGAGAACAAAAGATGAAAAATTGGCTGATAAAAGGAAGGAATTAAATAATAAAAAATGGACGGCATCTGATATGATTTCTGAATTATTGCATCAAAGAAAATAACGGTAAAACATTCACAATAAATAAATATTCATGAACCTCAGGATCTCTGAGATGATTCCAGTGATGCGATGATGCGTCTTCCCAGATAGGGCTCCCACCTCGCTCCAGGATTTCACACCAACATCTGCCTAGATTACACTGCTCCCTCCCTCAGTCTAGATATTTAATGACCAGGTTCGCCTACATTACACTACTCCCACCTCTGTCGAGAAATTTCATTCCCAGGTTCGCCTGACTTCCAGTGCTCTCACGTCGGGCCAGGGATTTCATTCCGAGAGCCAAAAACATTACTCCACTCCCGCCTCTGTGATTGGACCTGACTCTTTGGAATGAACATATGATCTAGGCCGCAACTCCCCTTCCGTGCCCACACCCTTAACTCCCTTCTCGTTTACAACTCAGTCTATCTCCAGTGAATAAGATTCAATGAAGCTGCCTCCACAGCTTTCTGTCGAAGAGAATTCCAAAGATTCACGCCCCCCTGAGAGAATAAATTGCTTCGTATTTGTGCTATAAATGGGCGATCCCTTATTCTGAACCTCTGTCCCCTGGTTCCAGATTTCTCCCACTAGAGGAAGCATCATCTCTGCGTTTACCCCATCAAGCCCCTATAGAATCTTACACATTTCAATAAGATCAGATCGTAGTTTTCTAAACTCCAATGTATACACGCCCAACCTGCTCAACCTTTATTCTTATGACAACATATACATCCCAGTAATCAACGTCGTGAACCTTCTCTGAACTGCCTCCAATGCAAGTAAATCCTTCCTTCACTAATGTGACCAAAACTGTACACAATACTCCAGCTGTAGTCTTATCGACAACCTGTACATTTGTAGCTGGACTTCTATATTCTGTCCCACTTGAAATAAAGCCAGACATTCTGCTGCCTTTTCTAATTGCTAGCTGTACCTCCATGCTAACCTTCTGTGTTTTATGTAGAAGAACCCCCAGATCAATCTGGACCACAGCAATTTGGTATCTCTCCCCATTTAATGATAATTTGCTTATTTATTTTTCATAACAAAGAAGATAGCGTCACATTTTCCACATTATACCCCATCTGCCATTGTTGTGGCCCACCCACTTAGACTATCTATATGCCTTTGCAGATTTTTTGCGTCCTCCTCACAACATGCTTTCACACTTATCTTTGTATTATCAGTGCTTCGAAGCTGGTACACCTGGACAGTTCCATTGGGCGGGCCACATCTTCCGGATGCCTGACACAAGACTCGCAAGCAAGCGCTCTACTCGGAACTCCTACACAGTAAGCGAGCCCCAGGTGGGCAGAGGAAACTTTTGAATGAAACGATCAAAGCCTCCTTGATAAAATGCAACATCCCGACCGACAGCTGGAAGTCGATGGCCCAAAACTGTCTGAAGTGCAGCAAGCGCATCCAGGAGGGCACTGAGCACCTCGAGTCTCGTCGCCGAGAGCATGCAGAGACCAAGCGCAGGAGGAAGCAGGAGCATGCGGCAAACGAGTCCCACCACCCTTTCCTTCAACCACTGTTTGTCCCACGTGTGACAGAGACTGTAATTCCCGTATTGCACTGTTCAGTTCCATACGAACTCATTTTTAGATTGGAAGCAAGCCTTCCTCTATTTAAAGTGACTGCCTACGATGATGACGTTGTATCATCAGCAAAGATTTTACATTTAATATAGATTTTGAAATTATGATGGGTTGTGATAGAGCGATAAATCGAAAATGTTTCCAGATGCACAATGGTGCATAACCAGAGGAGACAGGTTTAAGGTCATTGACAAAAGAACTACAGGAGAGATGGGAAGAGTGTTCTTTATGCAGTGAGCTTTTGCGATCTGGAATGCAATTTATGAGACCACGGTGGAAGTAGATTCAATCGTTATTTTCGAAAGGGAATTGCTTTATTCGTGGAAGGGGATATATTTACATTTTTCTGGCTAAAGAGTTGGCTTCTGAGATAATTCTATCCAAGAGACGGCATGGACACGATGGACCGAGCGGCCTGTTTCTTTGCTGTATTAATCTAACAGTCGATGAGCAAGAGACAGAGACAGGGAAATGTGGCGAGACAGCGTGAAACTGCCAGAGAGAGAGAGAGAAAGTCAGAAATTCACAAAGTGCCAGAATGAATGAGAAAAAGAGAATAGAGACAGTATGACTGGAGGACGTATAGAGGGAAGTAAATTAACATTTATTGGACAATTAGATAAATACTTGAAGGGGAAAAAATTGCTGGACTATGGGAATAGAGCAGGGGAATGGGACTAATTGGAGGGGGTGAGACCATGGTGGCATTTGAACACATGGATAAGAATAATAAAAATGAGGTATTACTTAATCGGGAGCCAATGTTGAAGAGCAGATTATTGATGGGTGAACAGGACTTAGTGGAGTTAGGTTATGATCAGCAACTTGTTTAGGTGAGCTCTAATTGATAGTGGACTGTAACTGCGAGGTGGGCAAGGAAAGCATTGCAATGGTTGATTCTTGTTTCACAATGTCACTGGGTTATTGAGGCGAAGGAATGAGTTGGGCAGTATTATGGAGATGATAGTGGGCAGAACCAGTGATTCAGAGGAGAAGAGGTCAGAACTGAACTCAAGGAAAAAACAGAATGCCGAATTTGTGAACATTTTCGTTCAGATTCAGACATTGGCCACAGAGGGGACTCAGTCAGTAGATATACAATGTGACAAAGACTTCCAAAGAATTAAGTGACATACTCAGTAATACAGTGAAATATAGAGTAGAGTTATAATTGTTGGATATAGAGACTTACCAGGAACACCAACTAAAAGAAAGATTGTGGAATAAATTAAAATATCACTCGTACAATTAACAACGTATGCATAGTTACCAGCTGTATGAAGAGATTTCCCAGGAACAACAACTGCATCAAAGATGAGAAAGCAATTTACAAGTCTTGTAATACAGCGAAATTTGGTTGCAGAGTTTATAGTTGGATACAGAGACAACCAGGAACATCAATTGCAGCAAGGAGGGGAGAGTAAAATATAAGATCAGTAATACATTGAACCATGATTACTGGAATAATTAGATAGACTTACCAGTAAAACCAACAACAGCAAGGTCGGGAAAGTAAATGTATTGAATAATACGAAATGCGTAACGCATTCGCAATAACAATGATAATTCCTCAAAATGAGCAACAAGAAAGTTAAAATACAAGATGAAACTCCTGCCATTTGTTGTAACATTCCAATCCATTTTTTTCAGTTTCTGATACATTGTTGTATCATTCCAATCTACTGTTCTCAGATTCCGACTCCCTCTCTGTGGAGCAGTGCGATGATCGCTGTTAGTGCCAAAGGTGATGTATTCACTGTGACTATGGGGTAACACTTTGAAAGGAGTGCCTTATCAATATGAGCGAGAATCACTCAAGTGACACAAAGGGTTTAAAATAACAAGCCTGAAGGCTTTGTGTCTTAATGCAAGGAGTATCCGCAATAAGGTGGATGAATTAACTGTGCAAATAGATGTTAACAAATATGATGTGATTGGGATTACGGAGACATGGCTCGAGGATGATCAGGGCTGGGAACTCAACATCCAGGGGTATTCAACATTCAGGAAAGATAGAATAAAAGGAAAAGGAGGTAGGGTAGCATTGCTGGTTAAGGAGGAGATTAAGGCAATAGTTAGGAAGGACATTAGCCTGGATGATGTGGAATCTATATGGGTAGAGCTGCAGAAGACCAAAGGGCAAAAAACGTTCGTGGGAGTTGTGTACAGACCTCCAAACAGTAGTAGTGATGTTGGGGAGGGAATCAAACAGGAAATTAGGGGTGCATGCAATAAACGTGCAGCAGTTATAATGGGTGACTTTAATATGCACATAGATTGGGTTAACCAAACTGGAAGCAATATGGTGGAGGCGGATTTCCTGGAGTGCATAAGGGATGGTTTTTTAGACCAATATGTTGAGAAACCAACTAGGGGGGAGGCCATCTTAGACTGGGTGTTGTGCAATGAGAGAGGATTAATTAGCAATCTCGTTGTGCGAGGCCCCTTGGGGAAGAGTGACCATAATATGGTGGAATTCCGCATTAGGATGGAGAATGAAACAGTTAATTCAGAGCCCATGGTCCAGAACTTAAAGAAGGGTAACTTTGAAGGTATGAGGCATGAATTGGCTAGGATAGATTGCCGAATGATACTTAAGGGGTTGACTGTGGATGGGCAAAGGCAGACATTTAGAGACCGCATGGATGAACTACAACAATTGTACATTCCTGTGTGGCGTAAAAATAAAAAAGGGAAGGTGGCTCAACCGTGGCTATCAAGGGAAATCAGGGATAGTATTAAAGCCAAGGAAGTGGCATACAAATTGGCCAGAAATAGCAGCGAACCCGGGGACTGGGAGAAATTTAGAACTCAGCAGAGGAGGACAAAGGGTTTGATTATGGCAGGGAAAATGGAGTACGAGAAGAAGCTTGCAGGGAACATTAAGATGGATTGCAAAAGTTTCTATAGATATGTAAAGGGAAAAAGGTTAGTAAAGACAAACGTAGGTTCCCTGCAGTCAGAATCAGGGGAAGTCAGAACGGGGAACAAAGAAATGGCGGACCAATTGAATAAGTACTTTGGTTCGGTATTCACTAAGGAGGACACAAACAACCTTCCGGATATAAAAGGAGTCAGAGGGTCTAGTAAGGAGGAGGAACTGATGAAAATCCTTATTAGTCGGGAAATTGTGTTGTGGAAATTGATGGGATTGAAGGCCGATAAGTCCCCAGGGCCTGATGGACTGCATCCCAGAGTACTTCAGGAGGTGGCCTTGGAAAAATTGGATGCATTGACAGTCATTTTCCAACATTCCATTGACTCTGGATCAGTTCCTATGGAGTGGAGGGTAGCCAATGTAAACCCACTTTTTAAAAAAGGAGGGAGAGAGAAAACAGGGAATTATAGACCGGTCAGCCTGACATCGGTAGTGGGTAAAATGATGGAATCAATTATTAAGGATGTCATAGCAGTGCATTTGGAAAGAGGTGACATGATAGGTCCAAGTCAGCATGGATTTGTGAAAGGGAAATCATGTTTGACAAATGTTTTCGAATTTTTTGAGGATGTTTCCAGTAGAGTGGACAAGGGAGAACCAGTTGATGTGGTATATTTGGACTTTCAGAAGGCTTTCGACAAGGTCCCACACAAGAGATTGATGTGCAAAGTTAAAGCACATGGGATTGGGAGTTGTGTGCTGACATGGATTGAGAACTGGTTGTCAGACAGGAAACAAAGAGTAGGAGTAAATGGGTACTTTTCAGAATGGCAGGCAGTGACTAGTGGGGTACCGCAAGGTTCTCTGCTGGGGCCCCAGCTGTTTACACTGTACATTAATGATTTAGACCAGGGGATTAAATGTAGTATCTCCAAATTTGCGGATGACGCTAAGTTGGGTGGCAGTGTGAGCTGCGAGGAGGATGCTATGAGGCTTCAGAACGAGTTGGATAGGTTAGGTGAGTGGGCAAAGGCATGGCAGATGAAGTATAATGTGGATAAATGTGAGGTTATCCCACTTTGGTGGTAAAAACAGAGAGACAGACTATTATCTGAATGGTGACAGATTAGGAAAAGGGGAGGTGCAAAGAGACCTGGGTGTCATGGTACATCAGTCATTGAAGGTTGGCATGCAGGTACAGCAGGCGGTTAAGAAAGCAAATGGCATGTTGGCCTTCATAGCGAGGGGATTTGAGTACAGGGGCAGGGACGTGTTGCTACAGTTGTACAGGGCCTTGGTATGGCCACACCTGGAGTATTGTGTACAGTTTTGATCTCCTAACCTGAGGAAGGACATTCTTGCTATTGAGGGAGTGCAGCGCAGGTTCACCAGACTGATTCCCGGGATGGCGGGACTGACCTATCAAGAAAGACTGGATCAACTGGGCTTGCATTCACTGGAGTTCAGAAGAATGAGAGGGGACCTCATAGAAACGTTTAAGATTCTGACGGGGTGAGACAGGTTGGATGCAGGAAGAATGTTCCCAATGTTGCGGAAGTCCAGAACCAGGGGACACAGTCTAAGGATAAGGGGTAAGCCATTTAGGACCGAGATGAGGAGGTACGTCTTCACCCAGAGAGTGGTGAACCTGTGGAATTCTCTGCCACAGAAAGTTGTTGAGACCAATTCAATTAATATATTCAAAAAGGATTTAGATGTAGTCCTTACTAGTAGGGGGATCAAGGGGTATGGCGAGAAAGCAGGAATGGGGTACTGAAGTTGCATGTTCAGCCATGAACTCATTGAATGGCGGTGCAGGCTAGAAGGGTCGAATGGCCTACTCCTGCACCTATTTTCTATGTTTCTATGTTTCTAGAGACTTATATTAATTACTGTCACTGCACAAATAGCTTCTGTAAACCCGTGGATTCTGATATTAATTACAGTCCCTGAACAAACATTTTCAATTAACCCCTTTCAATCCAATACTTTTCCCGAAATTGACCTGGATTTTAAACTGGTTTTTGCCTCTCCCGGGAGATCACATTGCTCCGGTTTGGTTGGAGTGTAGAATGTTTCAGTTTATGTTGTGTCACAATTGTGTGGGCAGTCTGCTTGTGCTTGCTGCTCTTTACTTTTCCCCATTGTTAATCGTTCAAAGGATTGCATGTCAGCTTCAGGGCTGCTGATCGATGGCCTGTGTCTTTGTCGGCCGGCGTGGATATGATGGGCCGGAAATGACCTCCTGTGTTGCAAATTTCTATGTTTCTATGTTTCTATATAACTGGTCCGAATGGGAATTATGAGTGTTGCTGAGTGAAGGAATGATGAAAATCGCTCAGGCCAGAATCTTTAATCCTCCCTGGATATGTCAGTGGTGCCAGAGGACTGGAGGTTCGCAAATGGTACACGCTGTTCAAAAAAGGAGAGAGAGAAAAAACCTGTCTCTACAGGCCAGTCAGACTAACGTCTGTGGTGGGGAAACTTCTAAAGGCCATAATCCGGTATGAAATTATCTGTTACTCGGAAAAACCTGGATTAATAAATGACAACCAGCGCAAATTGTGTAATGTCGTAATGTGTCTGAAAAACCTGATTGAGTTCTTTGATGTAATAACCTAAAGGTTTGATGAGCGTAGTGCAGCTGATGTTGTATATATCGACTTTCAAAAGGCGTTTGATAAAATGTCACTTCATCGACTTGATATGGAAACTGAACCTCATGGAATTAAAGTGACAGTGGCTGTGTGGAGACAACATTGGCAACGGAACAAATAACTGAGAGTGGTGGTAAAAAGTTGGCGTTCAGACAGAAGGGAAGTATAGAGTGGTGAAACCCAGGGTTCTATATTAGTGCCAGTGCTCTTTCTGATAGAGATTAATAGGCAGGACCTAAGACTAAAGGCATAATTTCAAATTTGCAGATGTCACGAAACTCAGAAATGTCGTTAGCAGTCGGGAGCATCGCAGATATCAGGAGCACAGCGATAGTCTGCTTAAATGGGAAGACACATGACAGGCAAAATTAAACATGTGTGAATTGATTCATTTTTGTGAAGGAACATGACAAGAGGCAATATAAGTTAAACAATACATTTTTTAAATGGCGTGCGGGTGCAGAGACACCTGGGAGTCGATGTGCACAAATCTTTGTAGGTGGCAGTGCAAGTTAATAAAACTGTTAAAAACGGAGGAAAAATCTTGGACTTTATGAATCATCGGGTATGGCAGCAAAGTGATTGTGCTACTGTACTAATGATCCATAGACCTGAAGTAAAGATCCAAGGGCATGAGTTCAGATCCCACCACGGCAGCTGTGCAATTTAAGGTGAATTAAATAAATCTAGAATTAAAATATTGTGTCAGCAATGGTGACCGTGTGGATCTCGGATTGTCATTACCCATCCAGTTCAATAACCTGTTTTCGGGATGGAAATCCCCCGTCCTTACCGAGTCTGGCAGCTATATGACCCCAGTCCCACAGCAATATGGTCAACTCTAAATAGCCCTCTAGATGTATCGATGAATTCACCAGCAGCTTCTCGGTGGAATTTGGGATGGACAATAAATGCTGCCCACACCACCGATTCACACATCATGAAGGTACAATAAAAATCTGTTCAACATCGGTTAATCTCTGCATGACGATTCGGCAGCACACATTAGGAAAGCCTTGGAGAAGGTGTGGAAGAGACTTAATCATCATCATAGGCAGTACCTCGAAAACGGGGATTACTTGCTTCCACTCGAAAAGTGAGTTCTCAGGTGATTGAACAGTCTAATATGGGAATATCGGTCTCTGTACCAGGTGGGGTATATAATGGTTGAGGGAAAGGGTGGGTGGGACTGGTTTGCCGCACACTCCTTCCGCTCTCTGCGCTTGTTTACTGCATGCTCTTGGCGACGAGACTCGAGGTGCTCAGCGACCTCCCGGATGCTCTTCCTCCATTAGTGCAGTCTTTGGCCAGGGACTCCCATCGGTCAGTGGGAATGTTGCTCTTTTTCAAGGAGACGCTAAGGATGTCCTTGTAACGTTTCATCTGCCCACGCGGGGCTCGTTTGCCGTGTAGGAGTTCCAAGTCGAGCGCTTGCTTAGCGAGTCTCGTTTCAGGCATGCGGACAATGTGGCCCGCCCAGCGGATCTGATCAAGTGTGCTCAGTGCTTCGCTGTGGGAATGCAGGCCTGATCGAGGGCGCTAACGTCTGACATCCCAAGGGATCTGCAGGATCTTGAGGAGACATATGTATTTATCCAGTAATTTGTGGTACCTACTTTATACGGTCCACGTTTGTGATCTGTACAGTAGGCTGGCGATGTCTACATATTCGTAAACCATGAGCTTGGTGCCAGATTTTTTGGTGTGATCTTCCAACACTCTCTTCCTCATGCGACCGAAGGCTGCGCTGGTGCACTGGTACCCCCAGAGAGAGTTATAAGTAGATATAAGCAACTGTGATTTTTCCCGTTCGATCAGAGAATATTAACGAGAGATTTAAGAGAGGTTTTCAAGAATATGACGGCTTTGGATAAAGTAACTGAAGAGAAACTCTGCCAGTGGCAGAAGAGTTGTTAACCAGAGTTTTACGAAAATTAACAGAGGGAAGATGAGGAGAATTTGTCTTACACTGCGAGTTTTCATCATCTGGATTGTTCTCACTGAAAATGGGATGGAAGCAGATTTAACAATAACTTTTAAATTTGCAGATGACACAAAGAAGAGTGGGAAAGCGGGTTGTGTGGAGGACACAGAGAGGCTGCAAAGAGATTTGGACAGATTACGCGAATGGGCTAAATTTTGGCAGATGGAATACAATGTCGGAAAATGTGAGATCATCCACCTTGGAAAAGAAAACAGTAAAAGAGAATATTACTTGAATGGGGAGAAATTACAACATGCTGCGGTGCAGAGGGACCAGGGGGTCCTTGTGCATGATTCTCAAAAAGTTAGTTTGCAGGTGCAGCAGGTCATGAGGAAGGCGAATGGAATGTTGGCCTTCATTCCGAGAGGGATGGAATAAAAAAGCGGGGAGGTCATGCTGCAACTGTACAGGGTATTGGCGAGGCCGCACCAGGAGTACTGCGTGCAGTTCTGGTCACCTTACTTAAGGTAGGATATACTAGCTTTGGAAGGGGTACAGAGACGATTCACTAGGCTGATCCCGGAGATGAGGGGGTTACCTTATGATAATAGATTGTGTAGACGATGTTTTTACTCGTTGGAGTTCAGAAGGATGAGGGGTGATGTTACAGAAAAATTGTAAATAATGAAAGGGATAGACAAGGTAGAGGCAGAGATGTTGTTTCCACTGGTCGGGGAGATTGAACTAGGGGACACAGCCTCAAAATACCGGGGGGGGGGCAATTTAAACGGAGCTGAGAAGGAATTTCTTCTCCCAGAGGGTTGTGAATCTGTGGAATGCTCTGCCCAAGGAAGCAGTTGATGCTAGCTCATTGAATGTATTCAAATCACAGATAGATAGATTTTTCACAATTCAGAGAATTAAGGTTTATGGGGAGCGGACGCGTAAGTGATGCTCAGTCCACGGTCCGATCAGCCATAATCTAGTTGAAAGACGGAGCAGGCTCGAGGGACAAGATGGCTTACTCCTGTTAGTAATTCTTATGTTCTTATGTTCTTATGTAATTGGAATCAATACTGGAATTCCGGTATTTGAAGGGATCTGAAAACAGAACAGGGGTGTGGGGCTGATTGAATAGCTCGATCACAGAGCCTGGAGCAGCATCATGAATCGAATGGTCTCTTCTGTGCTGTATGATTCTGTGGTCCTGTGATAACAGAAGCCATTGAGTCCTTGTCTCGTGTGTAGAATCGATGCTGTGCTCTTTTTGAGCCTGTTTCTAATCGTTAATTGTGCTGTGATAAATGCAATCGCAGAAAAGCAAGCACAGTTTTAAATAGAGTTTAAAAAAACTGAAATCATGAAATAATTATGATACCAAAAATGGGGCCATGATGATAAAATCGTCACCAATAAATCAAATAATAATTTCAGGAGAAGCCTCTGTAATCAGAGAAGTGAGAATGGGGAACCAACCTCCAGAGGCAGTGGTTGAGGCGAATAGTACAGAACCATTTAATGGGAAGCAAGATCAACAAATCAGGCAGAAAACATTAGAAGATTCTGCTAATAGGGTAAGATGCAGAGCTGTGGGGATTGTGTGGGGGAAGGGTGGTGGTCTGTGTGGTGCATAAACGCCAGCATGGAGCAGTCGGTCCGATGTTTGCTTTGTGTGCTGTACGTGATATATCATTTGCTTAGCGGAGCATGAGCCCCGCTCTAATCACATCCCGCGCCGGGATTCAATCCACGCATTATAAATCATTGCTCTGATACCTATTACATTATTTTTATCTATTTCCTCGAAGTATCTCATGGATAAATGTAACCAAATCACAGATGAAGGTTGCAGCAGAAGAGAAGCTCGGGCAGGAGGACAGACAGTGGAAATCACGACGGAGACAGAAAATGATGCCACCGCTGCTTCAATCGCACCACTCAGCGCTGACGAGTGAAGGAAGTGCCTGAGGAACATGAACCCCAGCCAGAGACAGAATCTGCCAGGCTGAACAGAATGAGTTTAGTAATAATACGACTGACCAACAAAAATGCGGCATCTGCGTTAAATGCTCAGCAATTTGAGGCATGGAGAATGACAACCAGTTCAGGTTAATTTGTACCATCGGCAGGGACATCACAGGGTTAGTTACACAGTAAATTTCTCTCTACACCGTCCCATCAACACTCCCAGTGCAGGTACAGCACGAGTTAGACACACAATAAATTTCTCTCTACACTGGCCCATCAAACACGCCCAGGGCAGGTAGAGCACGGGATTAGATACAGAGCAAAGCTCATTCTACACCGTCCCATCAAACACTCCCAGGGCAGGTACAGCACAGGTTAGATACAGATTAAAGCTCCCTCTATACTGCGCATCAAATACTTCCAGCGCAGGTACAGCACCGGTTAAAAATAGAGTAAACTTCCCTCTACACTGTCCCGATCAAACACTCCCAGGTCAGGTACAGCGGGTTAGATACAAAGGTAAGCTCCTGCACAATATCCAATCGAACAATGCTAGGACAGGTACAGCACGGGTTAGATGCAGAGTAAAGCTCCCTCTAGACTGTCCCATCAAACATACTCAGGGCAGGTCCATCACCAGTTTGATACTGAGAAACGCTCCCTCTTAACTGTCCCATTAAACTTTCCCAGAGCTGGTGCACACGGGTTAGACGCAGATAAATCCCTCTCTACAATGTCCCATTCGGTGTGTGTCGGGCTCAGACCCTCACTGGGTGTGAGAAGAGCCGAACTCAGAACCAGCCTGGATTCAGTAACAGACTTTCGCAATGATCACTGCCTCCCCTCCCTCAATGATTCCCCTCGCTGGGCTGCTTTGCTACAGTCTTCCCATGCGATCCATGACGAGATTTCAATTCCTCCTTCTGTCGCCCACTCTATATAAAGTAATCCACTTTCATCCTGGAACGACTCTATTGACCATCTGCAAGGGCGTGGTTGATTAGCAAAGATGTTATCTGGCTATTGTGAAGGCCCTGAGCTATCTCAACAAGAGCTATGCTTAAAACCACACCTCCGCATAAAACATACCAGATGACCACGCGTTGACCTCGGACTCAAAGGAACAATAAAGAAAATCCAAAGATAAACTTGTACAACAATATAAGGCAAGTGATACCTGGAAGAAGCGACCAATTGGGTTTTCGATCATGCTTTGGAAAAACCAATCACGTCACTGTTAAGGTCTGTCCACGAGGTCACTCATGTGCCAAAACCTGTATAATTAACGTGTAATTTTGAACAGTTCGTTTGAGATCCTCTCAGGCGGATGGGAAGTGAAATGCTCCCACTGTCCGTGCTGAAATAAAAAATCGTTGACCATTATTGAAGGTATCAGTCTGTTGATTCCGGGTTTGTTAATTGAGTAGAAGGGCGATCCTCCCCATCAATTGGCGTAGTTTGCAGGATTCTGAAATGCAAACCCGAAACGATGTGGCAGCTGTTGGGGTGAATATCTTTTATTAAATACCACCTCCAAGTTGGAGCTGTTAAACTGTTTACGGGAAAGCAGGAGATTTACAGAATGAACAAATAAACGCGACAAGGTGAGGTCGGAGATCAAGGAATTAGGAAAATTTGGGGTGTGAGTAGGCTAAAATGAGTTTAACCAGCGTGCGGTAATAACGACCAAGATTCGGTCAAAGACACGATGGAGGTTCAAGAGTACCCCACTGAGGGAATGGTAGTCTCTTAACAATCTTAGAAATGGCGGGGAATACGACTGCTGACTCTCAGGATCTATACGGAAAATGCTAGCAGGTAAAAACATAACACTAAATGAGGGAATGAAGAAATAGGAATGGCAACCAGACGACACAATGGAGAGGCAGGCAAAGTGATTGAGGTGCAAGCCAAGGAATAAAGGAGACCGGGCTCACACGGTAGTATTAGCCTGCTATCGGGTACAAAATAAAGTGATGGAAAGAAAGGATCAGATAATACAGGAGCTAAAAGCTAAAATAAAATAGATGGAAGAGGCAGAAGGAAGCAGTAGGAATGTTACAATATGTGCAGCAGTAACTGGGCGACCGATAGCGCAACCTGCACTGCCTGCACCGATAACAATATAACCACCACTGGAACATTTGAGTGAAGAAATAGAGAATCGTAGGGGACCACAGATGGTGAAGGGCAAACACGGGGAGTAGCTTAATCGGAATCGAGCCTCTCAGCCCAAGTGGCTGAATTAGTCTCCCTAACGGAAGCCCTCAAAGAGGCAAAAGGTAAAAGGGTAAATATATGTGTAGACAACCGATACGCATTTGGGGTGGTCCACAATTACATGATAGCCTGGAGTCCGCGAGGTGCCATGACATCGGGGCGAGGAACAATTCGACACGAGAACATATTTACCGAACAGGTAGAGACTTCTCTCCAGCCCCAGGAATATGCAAGAATAAAAATCAAAGCCCATAAGAAAATAACTGACCGGCATCAGCAAGGCAATGCATAGGCAGATGAGGCAGGTTGGAAATTGCCAGAAGCAGGGGGCCTATGGGCTAAAATAAGCACCTGTGCGCTTGTGCCGGAAGAAATAAATATGTATAACATACAGGAGGCAAACCTACAGCAGGGAAATGTTGAATGGAAAAGGCAGGAAGCTAAACAAGGAAGGATGGAATCTGGAGAAAAGATTGTAATGTGATAGCCCAGAGTGCATCCGACAACACCTACTGAGTGTATAGCACGGGTATGCACACACAGGTAAGATATGCATGACGAGTTCAATGTCCCGATGTTGGTGGTGGAAGGGAATGGGAAGAGATAAAGAAAATTACTGTAGGAAGTGCTTAACATGCGCAAAGCATTACCTTGGTGGAAAACAAAGTTGAGAATGAGAGACCAACCCCGACAAAAGGGAGCATGGTAAAACATGCTGACAGGCTTCATGGGCTCACTGTCAAATCACCAGGGGAAAATGTAGTGCTTGGTTATAATAGATCAATTCAGAAAATGGGGAGAAGCAATCACAACAAAAATTGCTCCATGAGACGGTGGCTAGAATATTAGCAGAAGAAATTATACCTTGTTGAGGATTGCCCTTACTGATAGACTCAGATCAGGTTACAAACCTCACTGGTCAAGTAATGAATCAAACATGCTGCCTAATGGGAAACGGGCAAAAATTCCATATCCCCTATCTTCCGGAATCATCCGGATAAGTAGAACGAATGAATAGGACACTGAAGAAGGCACTGGCCAAATTGATCAACGAAAGAGGAAAAAGATGAGTAGATATAGTGACACTCATTTTAACGAAGTTCAGGGCGAGCCGAAACCGGACCACTAGCCGCACGCCTTTCGAACTAATGACAGGAAGAGCAATGAGATCACCTGCGTTTCTTGTGATGGGGAGTGATGATATCGGACCTTAGTCAGATCCTACCCGGACCGAGTAGGGATATTAGTGACGCAATTATGTTAACAATTACAAGATCTGAGGCATACACCAGGGATCAGCAAGTGACCAAGGACTGGGAAGCTGGCACCAAGGAACAAAAGGCTCGGAAACCAGATTGGGAGCAAGGTAACGGTAGAAATATACGCCAAAAAGCCAGGATTCTCAGCAAAATGGACAGGCACTCACCAGGTAATAATGGCAAGCGACAGCTGCATGTTTGTGGCGATAAGGGGAACCGGACGGTGGACACATTGGATACAGTTAAAACATTATGCATAACATGAAACCCTAATAGACTGGTGATGCCGGAAAACATGTTGTGTTTTACAGGACCTGTGTCCTAGTCGGAGGAATACTGGGTAACTCCTTCTTATACCACGACCCAGTGATAAGTTGTCCAGAGGGCTATCAATAAAATATTTCCAATACAAACTCAATCTTTCACGGAAAATGAAAAAGGGGGCGAATTGAAGTGGAACGGACAAACCTGAAAAAGGGTCCGTCATGGCTGAACCAATCATGGACATGCACGAATAGCTCGAACCAAGGAAATCCACACAAGTGTGTGTGGTAAGATAAAACATCACCAGGGAACTGGAGGGGACTACACCCAAGCCCATTCGTGAATCACAATGCGGTAATGGTTACTTTTGGGGAATGTTCTTGTGTAAGATAGAGATCCCAAACATCACAATAGCCCAAAGCAAAACGACCCCAGAAACAAAAGGATGCCCAATCATTGACCCCGGAATTCAAGCAGAGGATTAGAAAGGAAAATAACGAAATAAAAAATCCACATCATGGTATGCCAAAGGATAATTACAAGATAGAGGCAGAGCGGTTGTTATACTGGTCGGGGAGACTAGAACTAGGAGGCACAGCCTCAAAATACGGGGGATCCAATTTAAAACCGAGTTGAGAAGGTATTTCTTCTCCCAGAGGGTTGTGAATCTGTGGAATTCTCTGCCCAAGGAAGTCGTTGAGGCTAGCTCATTGAGTGTATTCAAATCACAGATGGATGGATTTTTAACCGATAAGGGAATTGAGGGTTACGGAGAGCGGGCGGGTAAGTGGAGCTGAGTCCACGGCCAGATCAGCCATAATCTATTTGAAAGGCGGAGCAGGCTCGAGGGGCAAGATGGCTTACTCCTGTTCCTAATTCTTATATTACATAGAGTATAAACACAAGGAAGTCATTCGAAATCTTTGTAAATTAGAGATGAGGTCTAATCTAGAGTAATGTGTCCAATTCCTGGCTCCACGTTATGTGAAGTATATCTGCCTTGAAGATGATGCTGAGGGATTTAACACAAATATCCCAGGGATGAGGGAATCCCGTTACATGGAGAGAATAGAGAGGCTGCGATACTTCTTCTTCGAGCAAAGTGGAATACGACGAGATTTAACAGAGGTGATCAACATTATTGGATTTATTTACAGGACAGATAGGGTAGACTTCTTCTACTGGGAAGAGGGGCTGTACCATCGGACACATATTTACATAAGAACATAGGAACATAAGAAATAGGAGCAGGAGTGGACCATATGGCCCCTCGCGACTGCTCCACCATTTAATATCATCATGGCTGATCCGATCAAGGACTCAGGTCAACATTCCTGTCCGCTACCAATGTCCCCGTATTCCCTTATCGGTTTAGAAACTGTTTCTCTCTATCTTAAAGTTCTTCAATGACCCAGCTTCCACAGCTCTCTGAGGCAGCGAATTCTACAGAATTACAACCCTCTGAGAGAAGAAATGCCTTCTCATCTCAGTGTTAAATTATCGGCCCCTTATTCTAAGATCATGCTTCCTAATTCTAGTCTCCCCCATCAGTGGAAACATCCCATTTGCATCCACTTTGTCGAGCCCCTCGTAATCTTATACGTTTCGATAAGATCACCTCTCATTCGTATTTAAGTTATATACCAAATAAATAGCCACTGGGCTGATGAGGAGAGTTTTTTATGCACCACGTTATCATGATCTGGAATGCACTGCTCGAAAAGGTTTTTGATGCCGCTTCAACGGTAACTTTCAAAATGTAATTGGATATATCGTTCAAAGGGAAACATTCACAGGATAATGGGGAAAGAGCACTTTAGTGGGACTAATGGGTAGCACTTTCATAGAGCCTACACAATCATGATGGTTCGAATGGCCTCATTCTGTGCTGTGTCATTCTGTGATTGCTTTTAAATGTAATTAGTTAAGTAATATATGACTTGGTTTAGTATTAGCTGTTATGGGTTACCATCCTTACTTTTACTGACTTGTTATAAGGGATAGATTAATGCATCGGGTTTTGGTTTGGGGAATAATGTGAACGTTGTTGGTAATAAAATCATTGATATCAGGCATGTGGCAAAAGCGACTAAAGAAAGGCTTACTGTTTGTGTACATAATGTCATGGAATCCGAGCAAGTAGATGGGGCCTTGGTTTCATATCTCACACAAAAGACAGCACTATGGACGTTGGCCCACTCCCTCAGTAGTGCACTGGAGTGCCAGCCTCGAGCATATGCTGAAGTCTGTGGTGTGAGGCTGGAACCTCTGACTTTCCGCCACTGAAGTTAGTGCTCCCATTGAGTCGCAGCTGACACTTTGGTGCCAGATCTCGATGTCGAGTGCTTACAGTCGGAATTATCCTCCATGCCCTCCCTGTTTGGAGAAATCGGCCTGCTTTCTTTGGTTATTCTATGTAAATCTTGCAGAAAAGGTCAATGGTATTGAGGAGCTATTGTTTTTGAAGCCTGGGAAATATTTTCTTTGTTAACCATACCATTGTTGGTAGCAGCGTATAGTGTTGCTGGAAGAGTACAAGAAAGTTCCATTGGTACAGGGTTCATTTTATTTATCCGTTTATGGGATGTGGCCGTCGCTGGCAAGGCCGTGATTTATTGCCATCCCTAACTGTCCTTGAGAAGGTGGTGGTGAACCGCCTTCTGCATCCGTTGTTCTCGGTACAACTGAATGGCTCGGTAGACCGTTTCAGAGATCACTTAGACCTAAACTAAATCTGGATCCGCGCTCTTGGTCTGGAGTCACAAATATATGCCAGACTGGGTAAGTACGGTAGATTTCCCTGTAATGAAGGAGTTTAATAGATGGGCTTTTAAGAAAATCCGGAAATGTTGTTTTCACTATTACGGTAGCTTTCTGGTCACAATTACTGCCAATAGCTTTTTATTGCAGATTTAATAAAGTAACTGTACTGAAATGCCCCGGCTGCCATAGTGGGCTTTTATATCTCCAGGTGATTATTGGATTATTAGTCCAGTAATATAACCACTATGCGACCGTTCTCGGTTATGTGAATCGAAATGACTAACTGGCAAGAAACAGGTTAAAGATACCTGGGAACAGGAGGAGGTAACTCGTCTGTTTATATTTCACGGGATGCCAATAGCGTTGAGAATAAAGCAGTGATATCCTTTTCATTCCTCCGCGCCCTGTAGGATGGTGAACAGGGGTTGACGCTGCTCTTGACACAATCTGCTACAACCCCTCATTTCCCCTTCCCCAACAACCCTGAAAACATCAGTGCACTCCCCGACCGTCTCTCACTCAAATACGTGCTGTTTATCATTAGGTACCAACCCACTCTATCCACCTGGTAATATTGTTGTCGAGATAGGATTACTTTTTCTCCGTAGAAAACAATGTCCTTCAAATTAAAACTTCTTGAATTATATAATTTTTACACAAATATATCTAACTATAATCTCCAGGCTCTCGGTCAGCACGATCATAGAATCATAGAAATTCAAAGCACGGATGGAGGTCATTTTTGACCTATCCTGTATCCACAGGCCGTCCAAGAGCTATCCAGTCGAACCCAACCATCCAGCTCTGGGTTCGTATCCCTGTGGGTTACAGCAGTTTAAGTGCACATCCAATGCTCTTTTTAAATGTGGTGAGCAATTCTACCTCCACATTCCTTTCAGGCAGTGCGTTCCAGACCCCCACCACTCTTGGCATGAATACATTTCCCTTCAAATCCCCTCTAAACCGTCTACCAATTACTTTAAGTCTGTGACCCTGGTTGTTGGCCACTCTGCTAATGGAAATATCCACTCGCTCTAGTCCCTTCATAATGTTATACATCTCAACAATGTCTCCCTTCTCTGTTCGAAAGCAGCCAACCGCAGCCTATCCAACCTTGCCTCATAGCCAACATTCTCCAGTCCAGGCAACATCCTCTTAAATATCCTCTGTACCCTCTCTTGTGCAATCACATCTTTCCTGTAGTAGATGTGCAGGAATTGCACTCTAACTGTGGCTGAACCAGTGTTTTATGCAGTTGAAGCATAACCGGTCTGCTCTTATATTCATCGTTGATACTCTCAGTGAGACTGAATTAAATGTTCAGTTTGTATATAGTGGTTGAAGAAGAAGTAAAGCAAATCATTTTGTTGATGTATGTTCCGATTGGGGAACTGGTACCTGTATCACTGAGGGTGTCACGTGTTCACTACGAGGTGGCCTATTGATACGATTATATATTTATCTATCTCTTCAATGAAGTATGTGTGAGCAATAACCGGTTATTCTGCATCGGCAGAGGGGAGAAATCTCTAACCTTCTCCCATGGGACCATGTATGTCCATCATTTCCTGGGCCATGATCTGACGTCTCATTCGAAAGCACTGGGCCAATGAGTTCTCTGTCAGTACTGCGACAGAATACGATTAAATGTCCAAATACAGAAAGCGGCGTGAATTATAGAGATATTTGAATATTTACAGACAGGTAAAGACACTCTTTTCCACCGTGCTTGCATAACACAATTCCGACACCTTGTGTACTACAATATATACACGCCTACCAAACCAAACTAGTGTGATCTCATGGGACAGGAAAACAAGCAGAAACAAACACTCCAATTTGGGGAAAAAATCTATGAAATTCCTCTGGGTACAATCTCGGTTATACAGAAGATCACTCTAACCGTGAATTCCCTGAGATCCAGCTCTCAGTTGAAGGAACTTAGCGAAATTGCATTCACCACATGAAATGACACCTTGTTCCAGATGTCCATTCATTACCCGGTAATTTACCAGCTCCTTCCATCTTCCCGAGTGCTAGCCTTATACAAATTAAATGTGCGACCGCTGGGTCTGGTTCAGACTGGGACAGCGGCTGATTAGGGAGGGTCTGGTTCAGACTGTGACGGGGGCTGATTAGAGATGGTCTGGTTCATACTGGGGCAGGAGAATGATTAGCGAGTTTCTGATTCAGACTGGGACTGGGCCTGATTAGGGAGTTTATGGTTCAGACTGGGACAGGCGTAATTAGGGTATTTCTGATTCCGACTTGAACAGGGACAGATTAGCGAGTTTCTGGTTCATTCTGAGACAAGGACTGATTAGATAAGGGTCTGCTTTAGTCTGGGAAAACGACGAATAAGGGAGATTCTGTTTGAGACTGGGACAGGCACTGATTAGGAAGGGTCAGGTGCATTCTGGGAAAGAGAACGATAAGGGAGTTTCGGGTTCAGACTGGGACAGGGAAAAATAGGGAGGCTCTGGTCCAGACAGGGATAGGGCCTGATTGGGGAGCTTCGGGTTCAGACTGGGAGCGGGGCTTATTATGGAGTTGATGGATCAGTCTGGGACAGGGACTGTTTCGGGAGGGTCTGGTTCGGACTGGGACAGATACTGATTAGGGATGGTCTGGTTCAGTCTTGGACAGGGACTGATTAGGGCGTTTCTGGTTCAGCCTGGTAAAGTGTCTGATTTGGAAGGGTCTGGTTCAGATTGAGACAGCGACGACTTAGGTAGTTTCTTGTTCAGACTGGGACAGGTTCTTATTAATGAGCGTTTGATTCAGACTGGGTGTTGGACTGAAAAGGCAGTTCCTGTTTCAGTCTGGGACAGGGACTGATTAGGGACTTTCGGGTTCAGTCTGGGCCAGCGGCTGATGAGGGAGTTTCTAGTTCAGACTGGGACAGGGATTGATTACGGAGTGTCTGGGTCAGTTTGGGACAGGGACTTATGAGGGAGTTTTTGGTTCAGACTGCGACAAGTACAGATTAGGGAGTTTCTCGTTCAGTCTGCGGCAGGGACTGAATAGGGAGTTTTGTATTCAGTCTGGGAGAGGAACAGATTAGGGAGGGTCTGTTTTAGACTAAGACGGGGAATGATTAGGGAGTTTCTGGTTCAGACATGGATATTGGAGTGATTACGGAGTTTCTGGTCCGTTCGGAGATAGGTACAGATTAGGGCGTTTCTGGTTCAGCCTGGGACAGGAACTGATTAGTGAGTTTCTGATTCATACTGGGACAGGGACTGGTTAGGGAGTTTCTGTTTCAGTCCAGGACAGAACTGATTAGGCAGCTTCTGGTTCAGACTAGGGCAGGATCTGATGAGGCAGGGTCTGGTTCACTTTCGGAAAGGGACTGATAAGGCAGTTTCTGGTTCAGTTTGGGAAAGGGATTGATTATAGAGTTTCTGGTTCACCGTGGGACAGGGACTGATCAGGGAGTTTCTGGTTCAGCCTGTGACAGGAACTGATTCGGGAGTTCCTGATTCAGTCTGGGACAGGGACTGATTATGGAGTTTTTGGTTCAGACAACGAGTGGAACTGAATAGGGAGTATCTGGTTCAGTCTGGGATAGAGACTGATTCGGCAGTTTCTGGTTCAGTCATGGATAGGGACTGAATCGGGAGTTTCTGGATCAGTCTGGGATAGGGACTGATTAGGGAAGTTCTGTTTCATTCTGTGACAGGGACTGATTGAGATCTTTCTGGTTCAGACTGTGACAGGATCTGATGAGCGAGGGTCTGGTTCACTCTGGGATAGAGACTTATTATGGAGTTTCTGGTTCAGATTTGGAGAGGAACTGATTAGGACGTTTCTGGCTGAGACTAGGACAGGGACCGATTATGGAGTTTCTGGTTCAGTCTGGGACATCAACTGATTAGGGAGTTTCTTGTTCAAACTGGGAGAGGGACTGATTCGGGAGATTCTGCTTCAGCCTGGTTTAGACCGAGTCGGTGGCTGGTGCAGTAGGTTTGGTTCAGTTTCTTTCTGTCTGGTACAGGGGCTGGCGGGGACCGGTCTGGGTCAATCTGATTGAGACTTGGACAGTGAATTGTGAAGGAGGTCTGGGTCAGTCTGGTTCTGAATAGGACAGTGAATTGTGAAGGAGGTCTGGGTCAGTCTGGTTCTGACTAATTCAGTGGACGGTGAGGATGAGTCTGATTCAGATTGGTTCAGGATGGGACAGAGGCTGGTGACAGAGGGTTTGGCTCAGTGTGGTTCACACTGCGACAGGAGATGGTAAGGGATGGTTTGGGTCAGTCTTTTTCATACTGGGACAGAGGATGGTGATGGAGGTCCACTTCCGTCTGGTGCATACTGTGACAGTGCCTGGTGATCGGGTCGATTTCACTCTGTTGCAGACGGACAGTGGATGGTGAGAGCATCTGGTTAATTCTGATTCAGTCTGGGACAGGCGCTCGTGAGGCAGTGTCTGTTTCAGTCTGCTACGGAATGGGACAGGAGCTAGTGGAGACGATTGTGCTTCAGCATTGGACAGGGACTGGTGAGCGGATCTGGTTCCGTCATGTTCACCCTGAAAAAGAGACTGGTGAGAGTATCTGAATCAATCTGCGACAGGACTGGTGAAGGAGGGTCTGTGTCAGTCTGGTTCAGACTGGGACAGGGGATGATGAGTGAAGGTGTGGTTTAGTCTGCACAGGGACTGGTGAGGGGGCGGGGGGGCGTCGGACAGGAGACCGTGAGAGAGGTTCTGGTTGAGACTCGGACAGTGGCCGATGAGAGGTTTCAATTGTATGACTTGTGGTATCAATCGAAGATGATCAGCGATTAATTCCCACCCGAGCCAGAGTCAGCATCTTCAAGGGAGTATAGCTGCTGTGGAGAAATGAGAGAGCTGTTCACCTGTGGGGTCTGGAATGGGGGAGAGATGTCTTCTTCCGTTTCGTCACCCAATCGCCCAGGTCTGTTAGCCAATGCTTTGGGTTCTGGGAGAGGATGGAGCAAACAATCCTTTGGAGAGACAATGTTCCCACTGTCCCAGGTCGATTGCCCTAACCTGTGGGGTCTGCGGTGGGAGCGACTGTAATTTTCTGTACTGTTTGTGAGATTCCCGTGGTGTCTGTGGCTTCACAGACTGCAGCCGGGAATGGCTGGATTCGGTACGGGTCAGATTCTGGATTCATGGCAAGAAGGTGTGGAGTAGATTCACTTCTAGCTGCAATTCCTCCAACACTGACTTCCCCAGGGTGGGGGCAGTGTGCACATCACCGCAAGGGTGCAGCCTTTTCACTTTATGACGCCGAGCTACCTTCGGGTGGGGGATGTTTTTATGTCAATGTGGGTTGATGTATGTGCAGTTCATAACAGTGAGCTTCCCCCGGATTGACATCCTGTGATTTCCCAGTAGGGGCAGAGAGTGACCGTGAGCTGCCCCATGGAGGGGGCAGTGTGTGATGTCCCTGTGTGGGCGGGGGGGGGGAATTATGTGCAGTGAGTGACCGTGATCTGCCCCGGGGTGGTAGCAGTGTGTGGTGTCCCCGTGGGGGGTGGGGGGCAGGGCATATTGTTCAGTGAGTGAAACTGAGCTGCCCCGGGGAGGGGGCCGTGTGTGATGTCCCTGTGTAAGATGAAATTGGAAGTCTCTTTGGATTGTCTGCTCAATGTACTGAAGGTGAAACTACATTATTTATTATTTTCAACAGTTTGCAAATTTTCTGTGTGAATCTACCTTGAAAGAAGCTAGATGCGCAACAAACTAAGAAAGTTCTGAGCTCACCGATGTTATTTCCTGGTGATAATACGTGTGTTTCCCAGTGATAATGTGTAATTCAAACACCATCGTCACTGGTGACACAGCTAGATCCTTGCGTCAGCAGAAACTCCAAAGCCATGTGTTAGTCATTGCAGAAGCTAGTTTTTCAAATAAAGTCTTTGGTTCTTGTTACACTTGCAATGCCTCATCCTGAAAAATACTCTCCAAAGCCAGTGTTCTTACAGGTGGATGCAATTTGTGATCTCCATGTGAGGTACAGTTTCTTCAGGTCATGTCCCTGAGCAGCCCCATGGATTGGGCAGTGTGTGATGTCCCTGTGGGGTTCAGTATGTTCAGTATCTTAGCTGAACTGCCCCAGGGAGCGGGCAGTATGTGATACCCCTGTGGGGTGCAGTATGTTCAGAGTCTAACCCTGAGCTGCCCCAGGGAGGGGGCAGTGTTTAATGTCCCTGTGGTGTGCAGTATGTTCAGAGTCTGACCCTGAGCTGCCCCAGGGAGGGGGCAGTGTTTGATGTCCCTGTGGGTGCAGTGTCTGAACCTGAGCTGCACCAGGGAGGCGGCAGTGTATTATGTCCCTGTAGGGTGCAGTACGTTCTGAGTCTGACCCTTAGCTGCCAAAGGGAGGGGGCAGAGTGTGATGTCCCTGTGGGGTGCAGTGTCTCACCCTGAGCTGCCCCAGGGAGGGAGCAGTGTGTGATGTCCCTGTAGGGTGTAGTAGGTTCTGAATCTGAACCTTAGCTGCCACAGGGATGGGGCAGAGTGTGATGTCCCTGTGGGGTGCAGTGTCTCACCCTGAGCTGCCCCAGGGAGGGAGCAGTGTGTGATGTCCCTGTAGGGTGCAGTACGTTCTGAGTCTGACCCTTAGCTGCCACAGGGATGGGGCAGTGTGTGATGTCCCTGTGGGTTGCAGTGTCTGACCTGAGCTGCCTCAGGGAGGGGGCACTGTGTGATGTCCCTGTGGTGTGCAGTGTCTGACCCTCAGCTGCCCTAGGGAAATGTCGTTGCGTGATGTTCCTGTGGGGTGCAGTGTCTGATCCTGAGCTGCCCCAGGGAGCAGGCAGTGTGTGACGTCAATGTGTGGTCGGGGGCGTGGGGAGCACTATGAGCAGTGAGTGACTGTGAGCTGCTCAAGGGAGGGGGCAGTGTGTGATGTCCCTGTTTGGTGCAGTGTCTGAACCTCAGCTGCGCCAATGAGGGGGCAGTGTGTGATGTCTCTGTGGGGGCGTTGGCATTTTATGCAGCGAATGAACCTGAGCCGGCTTTGTCGAATGTCCCTGTGGAGGGCAGTGTGTTCAGTGTCTGAGCCTGAGCTGCCCCAGGGAGGGGATAATGTGTGATGTTCCTTTGGGGTGCAGTGTGTTCAGTGTCTGAACCTGAGCTGCCCCAGAGAGGGGGTAATTTGTGATGTCCCTGTGGGGTGCAGTTTGTTCAGTGTCTGACACTGAGCTCCCCCAGGGAGGGGGTAATGTGTGATGTCCCTGTGGGGTGCAGTGTTTTCAGTGTCTGATCGTGAGCTGCACCAGGGAGGGGTAAATGTGTGATGTTCCTGTGGGGTGCAGTGTGTTCAGTGTCTGACCGTGAGCTGCCCCAAGGAGGAAGCAGTGTGTGATGTCCCTGTGGGGGGTGGGGGGTGGGGTCAGGTGGTGGCACTTTGAGCAGTGAGTGACTGTGAGCTGCCCCGACGAGGGGGCAGTGTGTGATGTGCCTGCGTAAGATTAAATTGGAACTCTCTTTGGACTGTCCGCTCAAAAGACTGAAGCTGACACCACAGTGCGAATAGTTCAGATTTTATTTAAGAATAAGCGAGAATTAATAACGGAGTTGAGCAGAATTTTCGAATTAAAAATGAGAATGATATTACTCGTGATGGTGATTTGGGAAGGAGAAAGGATTATTCCTCTTTCCTGCTACTGGTATACCGTCTGCCCCTCTCTGGATCGGTGCCTTTCCTGACACGATGACGATGAGAATAATCCAAATTCACGAAGATACACCCCAGGAACGGAGCCACTGAAAAATCTGTCCCAGCGTGTATCTCCTGTTGTGGATTATTAAAAATATAACACTCACACGAAAGGTCATTTATAGAGAAAAAGTGTTGTTTATTAAAACCAGATTAAACAACAGAGATCCAGCCTCATTAGTACCGATACTGACTGCTCTCAAAGCCGATCTCATGGGACATCTACGCAGTTACATTCTTATACAGTTCAAATACAGTCAAAATGGTGGAACTACGCGAGGAAGTGTTCCATTGGTTAATACAGGTTACAGCAATTTCATTTGGTGGTACAGTTACATTAATTTTATTGGATACAGTAAATTCTAATGACTCCATTGGAACATTCAGTTCTGGCGACTGTTGCTGGGGAAAAGCCTCTGCAGGTTTTGTGTTACTTTTCTGCGAAGGTCTACTAGGCTAATTGTCAGGCTAATGTTCTTGGCAGGCATATGACTACCCTCTGCTTAAAAGAGGCATTGTCCCTGTTATCTCCTGTGGATGGAACATCGTGGCCTCCTCTCATTATATTTGTGAGGTGTCAACATAAATCTTATGGGTGCACTTATCTCCTTAGAGAATGTCTCTGACTGTAGTGTTTCTGCCAAATACAGCTATTCCATCATGAACGCACTTTAAATCTTGCTCTCAGAATTTTTTACTTTATTTAAATTACACCTAATTACTTTACCCCTAATTCAGGTATTTCGCTCTTACACTCCTATAGATCCACATCTTCCCAGTCTGGAGCCTGTGACCCTCTGTCTCCAGGCATTGGTTTTGGCAGATCTTATCTTCAACCTCAGTACAAGCTTTTTCTGTTATGTTTTTCAGCTTCCATGCTGACGACGCAACACAGGATTTTGATAGTAATGAGTACTAACTAAGTGCATTACAGTTTGATTTGTAAAAACGATTTTTCATTTATTATTTTCAACAGTTTGCAAATGTTCTTTGTGATTCTACGTTCAGAGAAGCGAGATAAGCGATAAACTGAAACAGATCTGAGCTCCTCGGTGCTATTTCCCAGTGATAATATGTTTGTTTCCGATTGATAATGTGTGATGTAACACCATAGTAACTGGTGGCAGAGCCAGAACCTTACGTCAGCAGAAAATCCAAAGCAGTGTCTTCGTCTTTGCAGAAGCAAGCTTTTCAATGAACGTCTTTGGTTCATTTTACACTTGCAATACCTCATCCCTCAAAATATTCTACGAAGCCGGTATTCTTACAGGTGCATGCAGGTTGTGATCACCCTGTGAGGTGCATTTTGTTGAGGTCATGTCCCTGAGCTGCCCCAGGGAGCGGCCAATGTGTGATGTCCCTGTGGAGTGCAGTTTATGATTCTTAGCTGCCCCAAGGAGGGTGCAGTGTGTGATGTCCCTATGGTGTGCAGTGAGTTCAGTGTCTGGCCCTGAGCTGCCACAGAGAGGGCGCCGTGTGTGATGTCCCTGTGGGGTGCAGTAAGGCGTGAGTCTGACCCACGCTGCCCCAGGGACGGGGCAGTGTGTGATGTCCTTGTGTGCTGCAGTGTCAGACCCTGAGCTGCTCTAGGGACCGGGCAGTGTATGATGTCCCTCTGCGGTGTAGTATGTTCAGTATCTGACCCTGAGCTGCCCCGGGGTGCAGGCAGTGCGTGATGTCCAGTGGGGTGAAGTAAGGCGTGAGTCTTACCCTGAGCTGCCCCAGGGAGGGGGTAGTGTGTTTTGAAATGTGGGGTGCAATTTCTGAACTGAGATACCCCAGGGAGGGGCGGTGTTTGATGTCCTTTTGGGGTGCAGTGTCTGACCCTGAGATGCCCCAAGGAGCGGGTAAAGTGTGATGACGCTGTGGGGTGCAGAATGCTCAGTGTCTGACCCTGAGCTGCCCCAGGGAGGGGGCAGTGTGAAATGTCATTGTGGGATGCAGTAAGTGGTGAGTCTGACGCTGAGCAGCCCCACGGAGGGGCAGTGTGTGATGTCCCTGTAGGGTGCAGTATGTTCAGTGTCTGACCCTGAGCTGCCCCAGGGAGGGTGCAGTTTGTGATGTCCCTGTAGGGTGCAGTATGTACAGTGTCTGACCCAGAGCTGCCCCAGGGAGGGTGCAGTGTGTGATGACCCTGTGGGGAGCTGTATGCTCAGAATCTGACCCTGAGCTCTCCTCACACATACTTCTCTCGGGGACATTTCCGCGCCTCTCAGTTGGAATTAAATTGTGGGACATCCCCATCTGCTGGACGCAGGTGGCACTACTGAACAGATCGTGATGGCTCAGATCATTCACAGAGTAATCCAATTGCAACGTCCGGCCAGAAGAATTAATCTTATCTTCGGTTGTATTGACGACATACTTGTTAATTTACAGTATTGGAAGTAAGCCTTTAAAAGCCCATCACTCTTTCCTTTATTTGAAAAATATATCCAGAATATTAACCACAGCTCAAGTTCAGTTCAGACCTTGATGTGATTCAAACTAGCACTAACATCAGAAGTGAACAGGGGGAATCTTTTGTGAACTGCTCGGTGTGCGTTTCAGCAGATAACTCTAATAAGTACCTCCCTTCCCACACTGGGAGCAGGTGAACATAGACAGAGAGAAACAGAGAAAATAGGTGCAACAGTCGGCCAATCTGCACTTCGAGAGTGCACCGTCATTCAATAAGATCATGGCTTGAACATTCGCTCATTACACCTTTCCTGCTTTCACTCCATACCCCTTGATCCCCTTAGCCGTAAGGGCCATATCTAACTCCCTCTTGAATATATCCAATGAAGTGGCATCAACAACTCTCTGCGGCAAGGAATTCCATAGGTTAAGAACTCTCTGAGTGAAGAAGTTTCTGCTCATCTCAGTCCTAAATGGCAAACCTCATGTCCTAAGACAAAGTTCCTGGTTCTGGACTTCCCTAACATCGGGAACATTCTTCGCACATCTAACCTCGCCAGTTGCCTCAGAATCCTATACGTTTCCGTGAGATCCCCTCTCATCCTTCTAAACTCCAGTGAATCAAGGCGCAGTTGTCTCCAGTCTCACCTCACATGACAGTCCTGCCATCCCGGGAATCAGTCTGGTGAACCTTCGCTGCACTGCCGCAATAGCAAGAACGTCCTTCCTCAGATTAGGAGAAGAAACTGAACACAATACCCCAGGTGAGGCCTCACCAAAGCCCTGTACAACTGCAATAAGACCTCCCTGTTCCTATCCACAAATCCACGTGCTATAAAGGCCACACTGCAATTTTCCTTCTTCACTGCCTGCTGTACCTGCATGTCAACTTTCAATGACTGATGAACCATGATACCAAGGTCTGGTTGCATCTCCCCTTTTCTTAATCTGCCGCCATTCAGATAATATTCTGCGTTTCGTATTTTTGCCACCAATTGCACATTATACTGCATCTGCCATGCATTTGTCCACTCACCTTACCTGCCCAAGTCACCCTGCAGCCCTTTAAGCTCCTCCTCACAGCTCACACCGCCACCCAGTTTAGTGTCATCAGCAAACTTGGAGATATTACACTTAATTCCTTCATCTAAATCGTTAATGTATATTATAAAGAGCTGGGGTCACAGCACTGTGCACTGCTGCACTCCACTAGTCACTGCCTGCCATTCTGAAAAGGAACATTTATCACGACTCTCTGCTTCCTGTCTGCCAAACAGTTCTCTATCCACGTCAGTACACTACCGCCATTAACATGCGCTTTGATATTGCAGACCAATCTCTCGTGCAGGACCTTGTCAAAAGCCTTTTGAAAGTCAAATACACCACATCCACTGGTTCTCCCTTGTCCACTCTGCTAGTTGCATCCCAAAAAAATGCCAGACAATTCGACAAGCATGATTTCCCTTCCATAAATCCATACTGACTTGATCCGATCTTGTCGCTGCTTTCCAAATGCACTGCTATTCATCCTTAACGATTGATTCCAACATTTTCCCCACGACTGATGTCAGTCTAACTCGTCCATAATTATCAGTTTTCTCTCTCCATTCTTTTTTAAAAAGTGGTGCTACGTTTGCTAACCTCCAGTCCATAGGAACAGATCGAGAATCGAAAGACTGTTGGAAAATGATCACCAATGCAACCACTATTTCGAGGGCCACTTTCTTAAGAACTATGGTTGCAGACTGTCAGGCTCCCGGTGTTTATCGGCCTTCAATCCCATCAATTTCCCGAAAATAATGTCCTGCCTAATAAGGATATCATTCAGTTCCTCCTCACGAGACCCATTTTCCGCTAATACATTCGGAAGGTTATTGTTGCATTCCTTCATGAAGACAGAACCGAAGTATTTGTTCAATTCATCTGCCATTTCTTTGTTCCCCATTATAAATTCACCTGAATCCGATTGCAAGCGATCTACATTTGCCTTCACTAATCTTTTTCTCTTCACATTTCTTTAGACGCTTTTGCAATCAGTTTTTACGTACCTGCAAGCTTCTTCTCGTAATATATGTTCCCCTCTCAATTAAATCATTAGTTCTCCTCTGTTGAATTCTAACCTTCTCCCAGCCCTCTGGTTTGTTGCTTTTTCTGGCCAATGTTTATGCCTCTTCCTTGGCTTTAACACGATCCTTAATTTCCCTTGTTTGCCATGGTTGAGCCACCTTCCCCGTTTTATTTTTACTCTAGACAGAGATGTACAATTGCTGAAGTTCATCCATGTAATCTTTAAATGTTTGCCATTGTTTAACCACCATCAACCCTTTAAGTATCCTTTGCAAGTCTGTTCTAGAAATCCACGCCTCATACCGTCGAAGTTACCTTTCCTGAAGTTCAGCACCCCAGTTTCCGAATTAATTGTGTCACTCTCCATCTTAATAATGAAATCTACCATATTGTGGTCACTCTTCCCCAAGGGGCCTCGCACAAATAGATTGCTAAATAGTCCCCTCTCATTACACATCACATTATGATGGCCAGCTCTCTAGTTGGTTCCCAGACTTATTGGTCTAGAAACCATCCCTAATACACACCAGGTTATTATCCCCCAGCACATTGCTACCAGTGTGGTTAGCCCAATCAATATGTGGATTAAATTCGTCCATGCTAACTGATGTACCTTTATTACACACACCGCTTATTTCTTGTTTGATGCTGTCCCCAACATCACGACTCCTGTTTGGTGGTCTGTACACATTCCCACTAACGTGTTCTGCCCTTTGGAATTCCACAGCTCCACCATACCTATTCCACATCATCCAGGCTAATGTCCCTCCTTACTATAGCATAATTTCCTCTTTAATCGTAAAGTCACCCCGCCTCCTTTTCTTCTCTCCTATCCTTTTAAATGTTGAATACATCTGGCTGTTGCGTTCCCAGCCTTGGTAAACCTGGAGACATGTCTCTGTGATGCATAATACATCATATCAATTCTCTGCTGTCTGAACAGTTAATTCGTCCAGCTTAATTCGAATACTCCTCGCTTTGCGGCACAGAGCTTTCAAGCTTGTCTTTTTAACACACTTTGCCTCTACATAATTTTTCTGTTATGCGGCCCTTTTGGTTTTTTGCCTTGGGTTTATCTGCCCTCCACCTTTACTATTCCCCTTTCTATCTTTTGCTTCTGCCTCCATTTTACTTTCCTCTATCTCCCTGCACAGGTTTCCATCCCCCGTGATGTTAGTTTAAGTCCTCCCCAACATCACTAACCAACGCTCCCCCTAGGAATTGGATCCGGTCCTGCCCAGGTGCAGACAGTCCTGTTTGTACTTTTCCCACCTCCCCCAGAACCGGTTCCCATGTCCTAGGAATTTGAATTCTGACCTCTTGCACCACTCCTCACGCCATGTATTCATCTGAGCTATCCTGCGATTCCTCCTCTGACTGTTACATGGCACTGGTTCCAATCTTGAGATTACTACCTTTGAGATCCAACCTTTTAAATTAGCTCCTATCTCGCGAAATTTGTCTCGTAGGATCTCATACCTTTTTCTTCCCTGGATCGTCGGAACATACAGCATCATGACAATTGGCTGTTCACCCGCCCTTTTCACAATGTCCTGCACCCGCTCCGGGACATTCTTCACTGTTGCACCAGGGAGGCAACATAACATCCTGGCGTCTCGGTTGCGGCTCCAGAAACGCCGATCTATTTCCCTTACAATCGAATCCCCTCTCACTCGAGCTTTCCAACTGATTTTCCTGCCCTGCTGTGCAGCAGAGACACACACTGTGCCTTGCCCTTGGATGCTGCTGCTCCACCTGATGAGTCATCCCCCTCAAAATTACCCAAAGCCGTGCATCTGTTTTGCAGGGGCCGGACGCATGGGACCCCTGCACTCCCTTCCTTGCACTGCTCTCCTCAGTGTGAACTCGCTGATGCACCATCAAGCGGGAGGGATGGGTGGACAGATTGACATACACGGTACATTTAACAGCATAAAGACATAAGAACATAAGAAATAGGAGCAGGAGCAGGCCACACGGCTCTTCGAGCCTGCTCCACATTTAATACGACCAAGTCTGATCTGATCACAACTAGAGCATGGTCTCGCTACAGAGCATAGTTTCTTCTACACTGTCCAAAAACATTCCCAATGTATCATACGGGTTATGTCTTGTGTAAATATCCCACTAGGGAGTGGAGCAGACAGAAAGCGACCGGGTTGGGCATGAAGAGAGAGAGCGTGGCAGGGAGAGAGCGAGCGGGGCAGGGAGAGAGATAGCAGGGCAGGGAGAGAGAGAACGTGGCAGGGAGAAAGCGAGCGGGGCAAGGAGAGAGATAGCAGGGCAGGGAGAGAGAGAGCGGGGCAGTGATAGAGAGAGCGGCGAAGGGATAGAGAGCAGGGCAGCGAGAGAGAGAGAGTGGGGCAGGGAGAAAACGTGCAGGGCAGGGAGAGAGAGTGGGGCATGGAGAGAGAGAGCGGGGCAGGAGTAGAGAGTTAGGCAGCGATAGAGAGAGAGCGCAGGGCAGGTAGAGAGAGTGGGGCAGGGAGAGAGAGAGAGAGAGCGGGGATGGTAGTGAGAGAGAGCGGGGCAGGGAGAGAGAGAGGTGGGGGCAGGGAAAGAAAGAGCGGGCAGGGAGAGAGAGAGCAGGGCAGGGAGAGAGAAAAGAGCGGGACAGGGAGAGAGAGCGGGACAGGGAGAGAGAGAAGGGGGGCAGGGAGAGAGAGAAAGTCATAAGGAAGTGAGTGCGGACGGCAACGAGAGAAAGCGGCAGGCAGGGACAGAGAGAGAAGGGCAGGGAGAGAGAGAGGCGGGGAGGGAGATAGAGCGTGGGGGGGCAGGGAGATAGCGCGTGGCAGGGAGAGAGAAAGGGAGGCAGGGAGAGAGAGAGTGGGGCAGAGATAGAGAACGGGGTCAGAGAGACATAGCAGTGGGGCAGTGAGAGAGAGCATAGCATGTGACGAGAGAGGGAGGGCAGGGAGAGAGAGAGCGGGGCAAGGAGAGAGCGATGGAGCAGGGATAGAGAGCGAGGCAGGGATAGAGAGCGCGGCAGGGATTGAGAGCGCGGCAGGGATAGCGAGCGGAGCAGGAATAGACAGCGGGACAGGGATAGACAGCGGGGCAGGGGAGAGAGTGGTGCAGGGAGAGAGAGCCGGGCAGGCGAGCGGGGGAGGGAGAAAAAGTGGGGCAGGGAGAGAGAGCGGAGCAGGGCGAGAGAGCAGGGCAGGGAGAGAGAGCAGGGCAGGGAGAAAAATCGGGGGCATGGAGAGTGAACGGGGGCAGGGAGAGAGAGAGGTGGCAGGGAGTTTTTATGTTCCCTGCAAACTTCTGCGCATACCTTATTTTCACCATCCTAATTAGACATTTTGTCTTCTCCTAAATTCTAAATTTCTCCCAGTCCTCAGCTTTGCTGCTTTTTCTCGGCAAATTAGATGCCTCTTCCATGGATTTAACACGATCCATTATTTCCTTTGTTAGCCATGGTTGTGCTACCTAACCCGTTTTATTTTTGCTCCAGAGCGGGATGTTCACTTGTTGAAGTTCATCCATGTAATCTATAAATGTGTGCCATTGCCTATCCACTGTCAATACTTTCAGTAGCATTTGCCAGTCTATCGTAGCCAATTCACTTCTCATACCTTCGGAGTGACCTTTCCTTAAGTTCAGGACCCTTGCCTCTGAATTAACACTGTCACTCTCCACCTTCATAAAGAATTCTAACATATTATTGTCATTCTTCCCCAGGGGACTTCGCACAACAAAATTGCTAATTAGTCCTCTTTCATTACACAACACCCAGTCTAGGATGGCCAGCTCTCTAGTTGGTTCCTCGACATATTGGTCTCGAAAACCATCCCTAATACACTCCAGGAAATCCTCCTCCACCGCATTGCTACCAACTTGGTTAACCCAATCTGTGTGCAGATTTAGTCGCCCATGATAACTGCTGTACCTTTATTACATGCATCCGTTATTTCCTGTTTGATACCATCCCCAACGTTATTACTACTGTTTGATGGTCTGTGCACAAATCCCACTTGCGTTTTCTGCCCATTTGTTAATCTGCTGGTCTACCCATACAGATTCCATATCATCCAGGCTAATGTTCTTTCTTGCTATTGTGTTAATTTCCTCTTTAACAGGCAACGCTACCCCACCACTATTTCCTTTCTGCCTGCCTCCCCCTGGAGCTTTACTCTGTATCTGACCCCGTGCTCTACCTGCCCTGGGAGTGTTTGGTGGGACAGGGCAGAGGGAGCTTTACTCTGTATCTAACCCCCTTTACCTGCCCTGGGCGTGTTTGATGGGATCGTGTAGAGGGAATTTTACTCTGTATATAACCGCGTGCTGTACCTGCCATGGAAGAGAAATGCGTGACTCTATAATTGTTGTAAATTATTTACTGACATTCAGACATGACAGTTTTAGCTATAACGATATTGTACAAACATATTGTGCGGAGGGTTGCTCAGGCCCGGGATGATCAGGACCTGATTTTGAGGAGCCCCGCTCAGACCCGGGATGATCAGGACCTTATTGTTGGGAGCGTTGCACAGACCCGGTTTGACCAGGACACAATTGTGGGAGATATGAGGATGTTCCCGATATTCTTGCTGGAATTGTCGCCTGTGGATCTCCCGGCATCGCTGTAAGTCTGGGTATTTTCCAACCTTCGCGTCCTGGGTTTGTTGCTGGGCAGAATACAACATTTGTAAAGCATTTGTAATAAAATAGATGAGTTGACAGCAAAAATAGATGCAAATGGGTATGATCTGACAGCCATTGCAGAGAAGTGGTTGTAAGGCGACCAGGACTGGGAATTAAATATTCAGGGGTACTTGACAATCCTGAAGGACAGACAGAAAGGAAACGGAGGTGGGGTAGCTGTATTGATAAAGGATGGAATCTCTGCAATTGTAAGAAACGATATTGGCTCAAACGATCAGGATGTTGAAAGAGTTTGGCTGGAGATAAGGAACAATAAGGGGAAAAAGTCACAGGTGGGCGTAGTCTATAGGCCCCCCAATAGTAGCAACTCTGTTGGTCGGAACATAAAGCAGGAAATAGTGGGGGCTTGTAAAATGGGAACAACAATAATCATGTGTGATTTTAACCTCCATATTCTTTGGACAAATTAAATTGATCAGGTAGCCTTGAGGAGGAGTTCACAGAGTGTATATGGGAAGGGTTCCTTGAGCAGTATAGAACGGGACCAACCAGGGGGCAGGTTATCTTAGATCTGGATCAACAAACAATCTCCGAGTAAAGGATCCCCTTGGAATGATTGAAATTCAAATTCAGAGAGAGGGTGAGAAAGTTGGATCTCAAGCCAGCGTACTAAGATTAAATAAAATAGACTATGAAGGTATGAGGACAAAATTGGGCAAAGTGGACTGGGAATACAGTTAAATTCTAGGACGATTGATGAACAGTGGTCTATATTTATGGAGATATTTCACAACTCTAAGAAAAATATATTCCAGTGAGGAGGAAAAGGAGTAAGAGAAAGGATAGCGATCCGTGGCTAACGAAAGAAATAAAGGATGGTATCCTGTTAAAAACAGGGGCATACAAAGTGGCCAAAACTAGTGGGAGGACAGAAGCCTGGGAATCTTTGAAAAGCCAGCAAAGAACGACTGAAAATGATTAAGAAAGGGAAGTTAGACTGTGAAAGTAAACTAGTACGAAATATAAAAATCAGATAGCAAGAGTTTCCAATATGTATATGAAAAGGAAAAGAATGGCTAAAGTAATATTTGGTGCCTAAGAGGACAAGCCGGTGAATTAGTAATGGGGAATATGGAGATTGCAAAAACACTGAACAAATATTTTGTATCAGTCTGTACACCTGTTCTAGGAATGTTTGATTGGATATTGTGCAGTAGCTTACCTTTGTATCTAACCCGCAGTACCTGACCTGGGAGTGTTTGATCGGGACAATGTAGAGGGAAGTTTACGCTATATGTAACCGGTGCTGTACCTACGCTGGAAGTATTTGATGGGCATTATAGAGGGAGCTTTAATCTGTATCTAACCTGTGCTGGACCTGCCCTGGGAGTGTTTGATGGGACAGTGTAGAAGGAGCTTTGCTCTGTGTCCAACCCCCTGTACCTGCCCTGGGAGTGTTTGATGGGACAGTGCAGAGGGAGCTTTACTTTGTATCTATCCCCCTGTACCTGCCCTGGGAGTGTTTGATGGGACAGTGCAGAGAGAAATTTACTGTGCATCTAACCCCCTGTACCTGCACTGGGGGTGTTTGATGGGACGGTGTAGAGAGAAAGTTACTCTGTATATAACCCCCTGTACCTGCCCTGGGAGTGTTTGATCGGACAGTGTAGAGGGAGCTTTACTCTGTATCTAACCCCCTGGACCTGCCCTGGGTGTGTTTGATGGGACGGTGTGGAGAGAAATTTACTGTGTATCTAACCCCGTGCTGTACCTGCCGGTGGAACAATTTAACTTGAACTGGTTGTCATTCTCCACGCCTCAAATTGCTGAGCATTTAACACAGATGCAGCATTTTTGTTGGTCAGTCGTATTATTAGAAAACTCCTTCTGTTCACCCTGGTAGTAGCTGTCTCTGGCTGGGTTTCGGGTTCCTCAGGCACTTCCTTCACTCGTCTGCGCTGAGTGTTGCGATTGAAGCATCGGTGGCATCATGTTCTGTCTCCATCATGATTTCCACCTTCATAACTTTGATTGTCTGCCCTCGTGCCCGAGATTCTCTTCTGCTGCAACCATCATCTGTGATTTAGTTACATTTATCCCTGATATACTTAGAGGAAATAGATACAAATAATGTAATAGGAATCAGAGCAATGATTTACAATGCGTGGATTGAAACGCGGCGCGGGATGTGATCAGAGCGGGGCTCATGCTCCGCTCAGCAAATGATATATCACGTACAGCACACAAAGCAGACATTCGGACCGACTGCTCCATGCGGCGTTTATGCAGCACACACACCACCACCCTTCCCCCACACAACCCCCACAACTCTGCATCTTACCCTATTAGTAGAATCTTCTAATGTTTTCTGCCTGATTTGTTTACCTCGCTTCCCATTAAATGGTTCTGTACTAATCGCATCAACCACTGCCTGTGTTGGTGGGTTCCACATTCTCACCTCTCTGGTTACAGAGGCTTCTCCTGAAATCCTCATTGCATTTATTGGTGACGAATTTATCATCATGGCCCTATTTTTGGTCTCATAATTATTTCATGATTTCAGTTTTTTTAAACTCTATTTTAAACTGTGCTTGCTTTTCCGCTATTGCATTTATCAGAGCAGAAGTCTCGATTAGAAACAGGCTCAAAAAGAGCACAGCCTCGATTCTACACACGAGACAAGGACGTAATGGCTTCTGTTATCACAGGACCACAGAATCATACAGCACAGAAGTGGGCATACGATCCATCATGCTGCTCCAGGCTCTGTGATCGAGCTATTCAATCAGCCCCACACCCCTGTTCTTTTCCCTGATTCCTTCAAATGCCGCACTTCCAGTATTGATTCCAATTACAGTTGAACATAAGAACATAAGAATTAGGAACAGGAGTAAGCCATCTAGCCCCTCGAGCTTCCTCCACGAATCAACAAGATCATGGCTGATCTGACCGTGGACCGAGCTCCACTTACTCGTCCGCTCGCCGTAACCCTTAATTCCCTGAACGGTTAAAAATCTATCTCTCTGTGATTTGAATACATTCAATGAGCTACCCTCAACGGCTTCCTTGGGCAGAGCATTCCACAGATTGACAGCCCTCTGGGAGAAGAAATTCCTTCACAACTCCGTTTAAATTGCATCCCCCCCCCGTATTTTGAGACTGTGCCCCCTAGTTCTAGTCACCCCGACGAGTGGAAACAACATGTCTGCCTCTATCTTGTCTATCCCTTTCATTATTTTACATTTTTCCATAAGATCACCCCTCATCCTTCCGGACTCCAACGAGTAAAGGCATCGTCTACTCAATCTATCATCATAAGGTAACCCCCTCATCTCCGGGATCAACCAAGTGAATCGTCTCTGTACCCCCTCCAAAGCTAGTATATCCTTCCTTAAGTAAGGTGACCAGAACTGCACGCAGTACTCCTGGTGCGGCCTCGCCAATGCTCTGTACAGTTGCAGCACGATCTCCCTGCTTTTGTATTCCATCCCTCTCGTAATGAAGGCCAACATTCCATTCGCCTTCCTGATTACCTGCTGCACCTGCAAACTAACTTTGTGGGATTCATGCACAAGGACCCCCAGGTACCTCTGCACCGCAGCATGTTGTAATTTCTCCACATTCAAATAATATCCCCTGTTACGATTTTTTTTTCCAAGGTGGATGACCCCACATTTTCCGACATTGTATTCCATCTGCCAAACCTTAGCCCATTCGCTTAACCTATCTAAATCTCTTTGCACCCTCTCTGTGTCCTCTACACAAACCGCTTTCCCACTAATCTTTAAGTCATCTGAAAATTTTAAACGTTATTGTTAAATCTGCTTCCATCCCATTTTAAGCGAGAACAATCCAGGTCATGCAAACTCGCAATGTAAGACAAATTCTCCTCATCTTCCCTCTGCTAATTTTCGTAAAACTCTTCCCTCTGGTTCACAACTCTTTTACCACTGGCAGAGTTTCTCTTCATTTACTTTATCCAAAGCCCTCATAGTCTTGAAAACCTCGATTAAATCTCTTGTTAATATTCTCTGATCGAACGGGAATAATCACAGTTGCTTCTGTCTCCTTATAACTCTCTCTGCGGGTACCAGTGCACCAGCGCAGCCTTCGGTCGCATGAGGAAGAGAGTGTTGGAAGATCACGCCATAAAATCTGGCACCAAGCTCATGGTCTACGGGAATGTAGACAGAGCCAGCCTACTTTACGGATCACAAACGTGGAGAGGATGAAGTAGTTACCACAAATTTCTGGATAAATACCTATGGCTCCTCATGATCCTGCAGATCCCTTGGGATGTCAGACGTTAGCGCCCTCGATCAGGCCAGCATCCCCACAGCGAAGCACTGAGCACAATTGATCAGCTCCGCTGGGCTCGCCACATTGTCCGCATGCCTGAAACAAGACTCGCAAAGCAAGCACTCTGCTTGGAACTCCTCCAAGGCAAACAGGCGCCACGTGGGCAGAGCAAACGTTGCAAGGACACCCTCAAAGTCTCCTTGAAAAAGAGCAACATTCCCACTCACAGCTGGGGTCCGTGGCCAACGACTGCACTAATGGAGGATGAGCATCTGGGAGGTCGCTGAACACCTCGAGGCTCATCGCCAAGAGCATGCAGAAAACAAGAGCAGGAAGTGGAAGGATTGTGCGGCAAACCAGTCCCACCCACCCTTTCACTCAACCATTATCTGCCCCACCTGGTACAGAGACCGTAATTCCCATATATGTTCAATCACCTAAGAACTCACTTTTAGAATTGAAGCAAGCAATCCCCGATTTTGAGGTACTGCCTATGATGATGATTAAATCTCCTCCACACCTTTTCCAAGGCTTTCTAAATTTGTGCTGCCGAATCATCATGCAGAGATTAACCGATGATTAACAGATTTTTATTGTACCTTCATTATGTGTGAATCGGTGGTCTGAGCAGCATTTATTGTCCATCCCAAATTCCACTTTAACGCTGCTGGTGAATGCATCGATACACCTAGAGGGCTATTTAGAGTTAATCATATTGCTGTGGGACTGGGGTGATATGTATGCCAGTCTACGTAAGGACGGGGGATTTCCATCCCGAAAACAGGTTATAGAACTCGATGGGTAATGACAATCGAGATCCACACGGTCACCATTGCTGACACAATATTTTAATTATAGATTTATTTATTCACCTTAAATTGCACAGCTGGTGGGTTCTGAACTCATGCCATTGGATCTTTAGTCCAGGTTCTGGATCATTAGTACAGTAGCACAATCACTTTGCTACCACGCGCGATGATTCATAAAGTCAAAGAATCTTCCTGCGTTTTTAACAGTTTTATTAACTTGCCCTGGCACCTTCAAAGATTTGTGCATATCGACTCCCAGGTATCTCTGCACCAACACACCATTTGTCATGTTCCTTCCCAAAATGTATCACTTCACACATGTTTAGTTTTACCTGCCATGTGTCTCCCATTAAACCAGACTATCGCTGTGCTCCTGAAGTTTGCTATGCTCCCCACTGCTTACTACATTTCTGAGTTTCGTGACATCTGCAAATTTGAAATTATCCCTTTAGACTTAGGTCCTGGCTATGAATCTCTATCAGAAAGAGCACTGCTACTAACATAGAACCCTGGGTTTCAACACTGTATAATTCCCTTCTGTCTGAACGCCAACTTTTCACCACCACTCTCTGTTATTTGTTCCGGTGCCAGTGTTGTATCCACACAGCTACTGTCCCTTTAATTCCATGAGGTTCAGTTTCCCTATCAAGTCGATGAAGTGACATTTTATCAAACGCCTTTTGGAAGTCGTTATACACTACATCAGCTGCACTCCGCTCATCAAACCATTAGGTTATTACATCAAAAAACTGAATCAGGTTTTTCAGATACACTTCGACATTAACACAATTTGTGCTGGTTGTCATTTATTAATCCAGGTTTTTCCAACTGACAGATAATTTCATACCGGATTATGGCCTCGAGAAGTTTCCCCACCACAGAAGTTAGTCTGACTGGCCTGCAGCTACAGGTGTTATCCCTCTTTCCTTTTTTGAACAGGGTGTACCATTTGCGAACCTCCAGTCCTCTGTCACCACTGACATATCCAAGTAGGATTAATGATTCTGGCCTGAGTTATTTCCATCATTCCTTCACTCAGCAACACTCATACATCCCATTCGGACTAGTTATAGAGAAACATAGAAACATCGGAATTTACAACACAGGAGGCCATTTCCGGCCCATCGTGTCCGCACCGGCCGACAAAGACTCACATGGAAACAGAAACATAGAAAATAGGTGCAGGAGTAGGACATTCGGCCCTTCTAGCCTGCACCGCCATTCAATGGGTTCATGGCTGAACACGCAACTTCAGTACACCATTCCTGCTTTCTCACCCTACCTCTTGATTCCCGTAGTAGTAAGGACTTCATCTAACTCCGTTTTGAATATATTTCGTGGATTGGCCTCAACAACTTTCTGTGGTAGAGAATTACACAGGTTCACCACTCTCTGGGTGAAGAAATTCCTCCTCATCTCGGTCCTAAATGGCTTCCCCCTTATCCTTAGACTGTGTCCCCTGATTTTGGACTTCCCCAAAATTGAAACATTCTTCCTGCATCTAACCTGTCTAACCCCGTCAGAATGTTAAACGTTTCTGTGAGGTCCCCTCTCATTCTTCTGAACTCCAGGGAATACAAGCCCAGTTGATCCAGTCTTTCTTGATGGGTCAGTCCCGTCATCCCTGGAATCAGTCTGGTGATCCTTCGCTGCACGCCCTCAATCGCAAGAATGTCCTTCCTCAGTTTAGGAGACCAAAACTGTACACAGTACTCCAGGTGTGTCCTCACCAAGGCCCTGTACAACTGTAGCAACACCTCCCTGCCCCTGTACTCAAATCCCCTCGCTATGAAGGCCAAAATGCCATTTGCTTTCTTAACTGCCTGCTGTACCTGCATGTCAACCTTCAATGACTGATGTACCATCGGTCAGCAGACCTGAAGTTTACATGTGATCTTTTGAACCATTAACAATGGGGAAAAGTAAAGATCACCAAGCACAAGTAGACGGCCCCACACAACTGTGACAAACCTTAAACTGAAATATTCTACACTCCAAACCAACCGGAGCCATGTGATCTCCCGGCAGATGCAAAACACTATATAAAATCCAGGACAATTTTGGGAAAAGTATCTGGCAACATTCCGCCCCGACTTATCCAGGTGATCAAAACTACTCCAGGAGATCTACCTTTTTGTGTTACATAAAGTGTTGTATTGAAAGGGGTTAATTCAAAATATTTGTTCAGGAACTGTAATTAATATCAGTCTCCACGGGTTTCCAGAAGCTGGTTGTTCAGTGACTCTAATTAATATAAGTCTCTATATACAGAATTGTGTCACTGGAGTGATTCTCGCTCATATTAATAAGGCACTCCTTTCAATGTGATGCCCCATAGTCACAGTGAGAGCATCACCTCTGGCACTAACAGCGATCATGACACTGCTCCACAGAGCGGGAGTCGGAATCTGAGAACAGTAGATTCGAATATTACAACAATGGATCAGAATCTGAAAAAAATGGATTGGAATGTTACAACAAATGGCAAGAGTTTCATCTTGTATTTTAACTATCTTGTTGCACATTATGAGGAACTACCATTCGTATTGCGAATGCGTTATGCATTTCGTATTATTCAGTACATTTACTATCCCGTTCTTGCTGTTGTTGGTTTTGCTGGTAAGTCTATCTAGTTATTCCAGTAACAATGGTTCAATGTATTACTGATCTCATATTTTACTCCCCCCTCCTTGCTGCATTTGTTGTTCCTAGTAGTCTCTGTATCCAACTATTAACTCTGCAAACCATGTTTCACTTTATTACTAGACTTGTAAATTGCTTTCTCATCTTTGCTTCAGTTGTTGCTCCTGGGACATCTCTGCATCCAGCTATTAACTTTAGATACGTTGTTAATTGTACGAGTGTTCTTTTAATTTATTCCACACAATTTGCTGTTGTTGGTGTTCCTCGTAAGTCTCAATATCCAGCAATTATATCTCTAATCTATATTTCACTGTATTACGGAGTATGTCAGAATGGCAGGCAGTGACTAGTGGGGTACCGCAAGGTTCTGTGCTGGGGCCCCAGCTGTTTACACTGTACATTAATGATTTAGATGAGGGGATTAAATGTAGTATCTCCAAATTTGCGGATGACACTAAGTTGGGTGGCAGTGTGAGCTGCGAGAAGGATGCTGTGAGGCTGCAGAGCGACTTGGATAGGTTAGGTGAGTGGGCAAATGCATGGCAGATGAAGTATAATGTGGATAAATGTGAGGTTATCCACTTTGGTGGTAAAAACAGAGAGACAGACTATTATCTGAATGGTGACAGATTAGGAAAAGGGGAGGTGCAAAGAGACCTGGGTGTCATGGTACATCAGTCATTGAAGGTTGGCATGCAGGTGCAGCAGGCGGTTAAGAAAGCAAATGGCATGTTGGCCTTCATAGCAAGGGGATTTGAGTACAGGGGCAGGGAGGTGTTGCTACAGTTGTACAGGGCATTGGTGAGGCCACATCTGGAGTATTGTGTACAGTTTTGCTCTGCTAACCTGAGGAAGGACATTCTTGCTATTGAGGGAGTGCAGCGAAGGTTCACCAGACTGATTGCCGGGATGGCGGGACTGACCTATCAAGAAAGACTGGATCAACTGGGCTTGTATTCACTGGAATTCAGAAGAATGAGAGGGGACCTCATAGAAACATATAAAATTCTGACGGGGTTAGACAGGTTAGATGCAGGAAGCATGTTCCCAATGTTGGGGAAGTCCAGAACCAAGGGTCACAGTCTAAGGATAAGGGGTAAGCCATTTAGGACCGAGATGCGGAGGAACCTCTTCACCCAGAGAGTGGTGAACCTGTGGAATTCTCTACCACAGAAAGTTGTTGAGGCCAATTCACTAAATATATTCAAAAAGGAGTTAGATGAGGTCCTTACTGCTAGGGGGATCAAGGGGTATGGCGAGTAAGCAGGAATGGGGTACTGAAGTTGAATGTTCAGCCATGAACTCATTGAATGGCGGTGCAGCCTAGAAGGGCCGAATGGCCTACTCCTGCACCTATTTTCTATGTTTCTATGTTTCTATGTTTCTATGTCACTTAAATCTTTGGAAGTCTTCGTCACATTGTATATCTAGTGACTCAGTCCCCTCTGTGGCCAATATCTGAGGCTGATCGAGATTGTTCGCAAATTCGGCATTCTATTTTACCCTGAGTTCAGTTCTGACCTCTTCTCCTTAGAATCACTGGTCCTGGCCACTCTCATCTTCATAATACTGCCCAACTCAATCCTTCGCCTCAATAGCCCAGTGACTTTGTTGAACAAGAATTGACCATTGCAATGCTTTCCTTGCCCACCTCGCAGTTACAGTCCATTATAAATTAGAGCTCAACCATATAATTTGCTGATCATATCCTAACTCCACTAAGTCCTGTTCACCCATCAACAATCTGCTTTTCGACCAAAATTGGATCCCGATTAAGTAATGCCTCATTTTTATTATTCTCATCAATGTGTTCAACTCCCACCATGGTCTCACCCTCTCCAATTACTCCCATTCCCCTGCTCTATTCCCATAGTCCAGCAATGTTTTCCCCTTCAAGTATTGATCCAATTGCCCAATAAATGTTAATTTACTTCCGTCGATACGTCCTCCAGCCATACTCTCTCTATTTTCTTTTACTCATTTATTCTGGCACTTTGTAAGCTTCTCACTTCCTCTCTGTCTCTCTGTCAGTTTCATTCTGTCTCTCTACATTTCACGCTCTCTGTCTCTTGCTTATAGAATGTGAGATTAATACAGCAAAGAAAGAGGCCACTCGGTCCATCGTGTCCATGCCATCACTTGGATAAAAATATCTCAGATGTCCAACTCTTTCGCCAGAAACATGTAAATGTATCTCCTTCCACGAATAAAGCAATTCCCTTTCGAAAATAACGATTTAATCTACTTCCACCGTGTTCTCACAAATCGCATTCCTGATCGCAACAGCTCACTGCATAAAGAACACTCTTCCCATCTCTCCTTTGGTTCTTTTGTCAATTACCTTAAACATTTGTCCTCTGGTTACGCACCATTGTGCAACTGGAAACATTTTCGATTTACTCGCTCTCTCAAAACCCATCATAATTTTGAAAGTCTACATTAAATGTTAAATCTTTGCTGATGATAAAACGTCAACATCGTAGACAGTCACTTTAAATAGAGCAAGGCTTGCTTCCACTCTAAAAATGAGTTCTTATGTAACTGAACAGTCCAATACGGAAATTACAATCTCTGTCACACGTGGGACAGACAGTGGTTGAAGGAAAGGATGGGTGCGGCTCGTTTGCCGCACGCTCCTTCTTACTCCTGCGCTTGGTCTCTGCATGCTCTCGGCGACGAAACTCGAGGTGCTCAACGCTCTCCTGGATGCTCTTCCTCCACTTCAGGCAATTATGGGCTAGGGACTTCCAGCTGTCGGTTGGAATGTTGCATTTGATCAGGGACGCTTTGATTGTTTCATTCAAAAGTTTCCTCTGCCCACCTGGGGCTCGCTTACTGTGTAGGAGTTCCAAGTAGTCCGCTTGCTTGCGAGTCTTGTGTCAGGCATCCGGAAGATGTGGCCCGCCCAATGGAACTGTCCAGGTGTACCAGCATCGAAGCACTGATAATACAAAGATAAGTGTGAAAGCATGGTGTGCGGAGGACGTAAAAAATCTGCAAAGACATATCGATAGTCTAAGTGGGTGGGCTACAACAATGGCAGATGGGGTATAATGTGGAAAATGTGACGTTATCTTCTTTGTTATTATAAATAAATAAGCAAATTATTATTAAATGGGGAGGGATTCCAAATTGCTGAGGTCCAGATTGGTCAATGATTCTGGTAAATAAAAAAACAGGAGGTTAGCATGTAGGTACAGCTAGCAATTCGAAAAGGCAGCAGAATGTAGGCTTAATTTCAAGTGGGACAGAATGTAGAAGTCCTGCTACAACTGTACAGATTGTCAATAAGACTACAGCTGGAGTATTGTGTAGAGTTTGGTCACTTTAGTTAAGGAAGGATTTACTTTCATTGGAAGAATTTCAGAAAGGTTCACGACGTTGAATACTGGGATGAAAATCTTGTCATAAGAATAAAGGTTGAGCAGGATGGGTGTGTATACATTGGAGTTTAGAAAACTACGAGGTGATCTTATTGAAATGTGTAAGATTCTATCGGGGCTTGATGGGGTAGACGCAGAGATGATGTTTCCTCGAGTGGGGGAAATCTAGAACCAGGGGACATAGGTTCAGATAAACGGATCGCCCATTTATATCACAAATGAGAAGCAATTTATTCTCTCAGGGGGGCTTGAATCTTTCGAATTCTCTTCGACAGAGAGCTGTGGAGGCAGCTTCTATGAATCTTATTAAATGGAGATAGACTGATTTTTAAACGAGAAGGGAGTTCAGGGTTATGTGGAGTGGGAACGGAAGTGGAGTTGCGGCCAAGATCAGATGTTCTTTCCAAAGACTCAGGTCCAATCACAGAGGCGTGACCGGAGTCAAATATTTGGCTCTCGGAATGAAATCCCTGGACCGACGTGAGAGCACTAAAAGTTAGGCGAACCTGCGAATGACATTTCTCGACAGAGGTGGGTGTAGTGTAATGGAGGTGAACCTGGTCCTTAAATATCTAGACTGAGGGAGGGAGCAGTGTAATCTAGGGAGATGTTGATGTGAACTCCTGAAGCGAGATGGGAGCCCTATCTGGGAAGTCCTGTCATCGCATCACTGGAATCATCTCAGAGATTCTGATGTCATGAATATTTATTTATTGTGAATGTTTTACCGTTATTTTCTGTGATGCAATAATTCAGAAATCATAAAAGCGGCCGTCCATTTTTTATTATTTTATTCCTTCCTTTTATCAGCCAATTTCTCGTCTTTTGTTCTCACTTGGAGTTGAATAGAGGCAGCAAAACTCTGTTCGCTCTGTTCTGTCCACGCTATGTTATAGGCGGGTAAATATCCGCTGATCATTTAGTTCCAGTTAGTGTCTCCTTTGTCACGATCACAAGTTCTGCATTAATGGCAGCGCTTCTGATGGGTGGAACAGGAGTACAAGCATCATTAACATTCACAAACAAAATGTTCGTTCAGCCAGATTTCTTTCATTTATTTCGAATCTTTAAGTTGAATTTGCAATTTGGTTTCAAGCCGATCTGTCACAGTTCAGTGCGTCTCTCAGCGAGAAACAGAGTGGAAAAATCTGTTGTGTCCGGCTGTACACTCCTGATCTTTCGGCCCCTCGTGCGGAGGGGGAGCGGGAGGTCAGAATCCTCGTCGTCGGACAGCTCCGGGACATGGCAAAGCGGACCATCAGCTGGTCCAGGCAGCGGACGGTCGAGAGGATCGTTCAGCCCGGCTGCCTCCCTCTCTTCCGTGGAAACGTTCAAGTCAGGGTGTCCCTGGAGATGGAGCATGCGGTGTCCACCGGAAAGTACTCGGCCTTCCATGAGAGGTGGGTGCCGGAGGGACTGAAGTGCATCAACAACACCGGCAAACATATTTAATTTGATTCTTCAATGGTAAAAGTGTAATTTGATTACAGTTATCGGTTTTATTGCACATATATGTCATCGCAGCGCATTTGGAATGAGGTGACATGATAGGTCCAAGTCAGCATGGATTTGTGAAAGGGAAATCATGCTTGACAAATCTTTTGGAATTCTTTGAGGTTGTTTCCAGTAGAGTGGACAAGGGAGAACCAGTTGATGTGGTATACGTGGACTTTCAGAAGGCTTTCGACAAGGTCCCACACAAGAGATTCATGTGCAAAGTTAAAGCACATGGGATTGGGGCTAGCCTGCTGACATGGATTGAGAACTGGTTGTCAGACAGGAAGCAAAGAGTAGGAGTAAATGGCTACTTTTCAGAATGGCAGGCATCGAGTTGTGGATCGGTGCTGTCGTCCCAGCTGTTTCCACTGTACATTAATGATTTAGACGAGGGAATTAAATGTAGTATCTCCAAATTTGCGGATGACACTAAGTTGGGTGGCAGTGTGAACTGTGAGGAGGATGCTCTGAGGCTGCAGAGTGATTGGATAGGTTCGGTGAGCGGGCAAATGCATGGCAGATGAAGTGTAATGTGGATAAATGTGAGGTTATCCACTTTGGTGGTAAAAACAGAGAGACAGACTATTATCTGAATGCTGACAGATTAGGAAAAGGGGAGGTGCAACGAGACCTGGGTGTCATGGTACATCAGTCATTGAAGGTTGGCATGCAGGTACAGCAGGCGGTTAAGAAAGCAAATGGCATGTTGGCCTTCATTGCAAGAAGATTTGAGTACAGGGGCAGGGAGGTATTGCTACAGTTGTACAGGGCCTTGGTGAGGCCACACCTGGAGTATTGTGCACAGTTTTGGTCTCCTAACTTGTGGATGGACATTCTTGCTATTGAGGGAGTGCAGCAAAGGATCACTAGACTGATTCCCGGGATGGCGGGACTGACATATCGAGAAAGACTGAATCAACAGTGCTTGTATTCAATGGAGTCAGAAGAAAGAGAGGGGATCTCATAGAAATGTTTAAAATTCTGACGGGTTTAGACAGGTTAGATGCAGCAAGAATGTTCCCACTGTTGGGGAAGTCCAGAACCAGGGGTCACAGCCTAAGGATAAGGGGTAAGCCATTTAGGACTGAGATGAGGAGAAAGTTCTTCACCCAGCGAGTGGTGAACCTGTGGAATTCTCTACAACAGAAAGTTGTTGAGGCCAATTTACTAAATATATCCAAAAAGGAGTTCAATATGGACCTTACTACCAGTGGGATCAAGGGGTATGGCGAGAAAGCAGGAAAATGGTACTGAAGTTGCATGTTCAACCATGAATTCATTGAATGGCGGTGCAGGCTCGAAGGGCCGAATGGCCTAATCCTGCAACTATTTTCTATATTTTCTATGTTTCAATAATGAGGGATCAATTCATATATAATTTAAATCAAAAATCGTTGTATTTCATGATAAACACCCCCAGCTGATTGTTACTTAGGTACTTAGAATATGAACAAACTTTCATATTTTCTCGTCTAATATTGTCTGCACAAGTGGAAACCAACAGGTGAAAAGCCGCAGCAATTAATCTCTTCCATTTGTGTTCAAATACTTTAAATATTCGTTTCAAGGACACCCTCAAATACTCCATATTAAAATACAACATCCCCACCGACACATGTTAGTTCCTATCCAAAGACCACCCGAAGTGCAGAAAGTGGATCCGGAAGGGCGCTGATCACCTCGAGTCATCGCTAAGAACATGTAGAAACCAAGCGCAGGCTACGGAATGTGTGTGCGGCAAACCAGACTCCCCACCCACCCTTTGCTTCAACCACTCTCTGTCCCACCTGTGACAGAGACTGTAATTACCATGTTGGACAGTTCAGTCACCTGATAACTCACTTTTAGCGTGGAAGCAAGTCTTTCACGATTTCGAGGGGCTGCATATGATGATGATGTTACATAAGCATTTGGCTGCTCATTGACTGAGGGATAGGTCGTCTGATTTAATGCAGATAAATGAATTTAGTTGGTGATTACCTTGTCAATGATTGCTAATTATTTTAGTTTGGAGTCTATTCTTTGATCGAAATTAATGTTTAATTTACCTGTTTATTTCCCTGCCTGACAGTTAACATCTTGTCGATTGTGATCCTGCCTCGTGGAAAGTGCGGTCTCTCCAGATGTGTCACTCGCTATCTGGTGGCCATGGCAGCGACGGATCTCCTGGTCATTATCCTCGACCTGATACTGAGACACATTCCGATTCATTATCAGAAAGAGTTACATTTCGTGCGGTCCTTCCGCGTGTGTAATATTCACGCCATCTTACTTCAAGCAGCCACAGATTGCTCTGTCTGGTTCACCGTCAGTTTCACCTTTGATCGCTTTATGGCCATTTGTTGCCAGAAGCTGAAAACTAAATATTGCACCGAGAGAACGGCGGCTGTGGTTCTGGGAACCGTGACTTTGCTGAGCGGGTTCAAGAACATTTTCTGGTATTTTATTTTGACAGGTTTCTATACACTTGCAAACATGCCCTGGTTTTGCTATATAACAGATGATGTTCTGAATTCACCGGTCTGGGCAGCAATCATATTCCTTCATTATATTCTCACCCCATGTATCCCATTTGCTCTGATTCTGCTGCTCAATACTGTCACCGCCAGGCGTATTATATTGGCCAGCAGAGCCCGCAGGCAACTCCGGGGTGCCAGCAGTGGGGATTGTCCCAGTGACCCAGAGATGGCGAGCCGCAGGAATTCCATCATTTTACTGTTTGTTATCTCCGGCAATTTCATCCTGTTGTGGGCGCTGTTTATGGTGAATTCTATATGGACTCAGATGTACTTTTTGGGGTATGATTCTGTATATATACCTTTTTATGTAATGGACATTGGATTAATGCTGCAGGTGCTGAGTTGCTGCACAAACACGGCAATTTATGCCATGACCCAGACTAAGTGCAGACAGCAGTTTAAGAATGTAGGGAAATATCCCTTCACACTGATTCTGAAATTAATTAAACGATGAGAAGATGCAGAAACGTTTCTGCATCAGACTCCCTGTGTCCTGATATTGTGAGCGAGCTGTTCTCCCTCGCGTGGCCAGTGAGTCGCGTGAATAATAGCACTCTCACTCACACACTGACGACAACGGGCGCCCTGTGAGGCGCCTGCATCCGGATGAATCACCGTCAGCATCACAGGCAGTCCCACGAAATATAGAAACATAGAATCATAGAAAATAGGTGCAGCAGTAGGCCATTCGGCCTTTCGAGACTGCACCACCATTCAGTAAGATCATGACTGATCATTCACCTCAGTACCCCGTTCCTGCTTTCTCTCCATACCCATTGATTCATCCGTAAGGGCCATATTTTGAATATATTTAATGAATTGGCATCAACAACTCTCTGTGGTAGTGAATTCCACAGATTCACAACTCTCTGAGTGAAAAGGTTTCTCCTTATCTTGGTCCAAAATGGCTTACGCATTATCCTTAGACTGTGACCAGTAGCTTTGGACTTCCTCAACATTGGGAGCATACTTTCTGCATCTAAACTGTCCAGTCCCGTCAGAAATGTATATGTTTCTAAGAGGTCCCCTCACATTCATTTAAACTCCGGTGAATGCAGGCCCAGTGAATCCATCCTCTTCTCATATGCCAGCCATGTATCCCGGGAATCTGTCTGGTGAAACTTCGCTGCACTCTCTCAATAGCAAGACCGTCCTTCCTCAGATTAGGACACCAAAACTGATCATGATAATCCAGGTAATGCCTCACCAAGGCCCTGCACATATGCAGTAAGACCTGCCTGCTCCAATACTCAAATCCCCTGGCTCTGAACGCGAACATGGCATTTGTCTTGTTTACCAGTTGCCAACTTTCAATAACAGATGCACCATGACTCCCAGGTCTCGTTCCACATCCTCTTTTCCTAATCAGCCACCATTCAGATAATATTCTGCCTTCAAGTTTTCGCCACCAAAATTGATAAATTCATAATTATCCACATTATACCTCATCTGCCATGCATTTACCCACTCACCTAACCTGTCCAAGTCACCCTGCAGCCTCTTAGCATATTCCTCACAACTCACACCGCCACCCAGCCTGGTATCATTTTCAAACTGAGAGATATTACACACAATTCCTTCACCTAAATCATCGACGTATATTGTAAATTACTGGGGTCCCAGCACTGAGCCCATCTGCACCCCACTAATCACTGCCTGCCTTTCTGAAAATAACCCGTTCATCCCGAATCTCTGCTTCCTGTCTGCCAACTAGATCTCTACCCACGTCAAAATATTACCACCAATACCAAGTGCATTAATGTTGCACAACCATCTTTTGTGTGGGCCCTTGTCCAACTTTTTTTGAAAGACAACACAACCACTGGTTCCGCCTTGTGCACTCTACTCGTTAAATCCTCAAAAAATTCTTGAAGATTGGTCAATCATGAAGAGGGATTACTTCCACGCCGACAAATGATGCGTTGGGAGAGAAATCGAGGAGCAATAATTTAGGCAAGTTATTGTGAAGTCTAAAAACGTTAGGGGAGTAATCGTGATATTTGGAAAATAATCAGCGTGTTCACATCATAGGGAGGGAGTTCTGTGCCGTGTGTGGGAAGCAAATCAATAATTCATCCGGCGTGCAGAAGCACGCGATAATTCACACTGACGAGAGCTACAACTCAGAGGCTCTCACTGTGGAATGTCTTTGATGCACTCGTTCCACCTGCTGACACACCATAGAGTTCACACTGGAGAGAGATTATTTACCTGCCACGGGCGTGCGAAGGGATTCACTCAGTCCACGAACCCCCTGGAACTGCAGTGGATTCACAGCGGAGAGAAACAAGTTAAATCTTAGAATAAGGGGACATTAAAAACAGAGAAACATATAAAATAGTTGCAGGAGTAGGCCATTCGGCCTTTTGAACCTGCACCACCATTCAATAAGATCATGGCTGATCATTCACCTCAGGACCCATTTACTCCTTTCTCTCCATAACCCTTCATCCATTTAGCTGTAAGGGCCATATCTACCTCCCTCTTGACTTTATCCAATTAACTGGCATTAACAAATCTCTGCAGTCTGGAATTCCACAGGTTAAGTACTCCCTGAGTGAACACGTTTCTCCTTATTTCAGTCCTGAATGGCCTACCCCTTATCCTAAGACTGTCCCCTGGTTCTGGACTTCGACAACGTCGGGAACGTCCCTCCTGCATCTACCCTGTCGAGTCCGGTCAGAATGTTCGTTGTTTCTATGAGATCCCTTCTCATCCTTCTGAAATCCAGTGAATACTGTCCCGGTCGCTCCAGTCTCTCCTCATATATGTGTCCTGCCATCTAGGGAATCAGTCTGGTAAACCTTTGCTGCACTCCCTCAAAAGCAAGAACGTCCTTGCTCGGATTAGGAGACCAAAATAGAACACAATATTCCAGGTGTGGCCTCACTGAGGGCCTGTACAACTGCAGTAAGACCTCGCTGCTACTATATTCAAATCCCCTCGCTATGACGGCCAACAACCAATTTGCCTTCTTCACCGCCTGCTGTACCTGCATGCCACCTTGAAATGACAGATGTACCATGACAGCCAGGTCTCGTTGCACCTCCCCTTTACCTAATATTCTGAATGGCGGCAGATTTGGAAAAGGGGAGTTGCAACGCCCATTTAAACCTGATATGAGTCGGAATTTCTTCGCTCAAAGCTTAGTAGAGGTGTTCCATTCCTTGCCTCAGAGCGCTGAGGAAGTTGGGTCATTGAATATAATTAAGACAGAAATAGACAGCTTCTTAACAGATGTGGGCTAAGGGATAAGGGGTTATGGTGAACAGGCAGGGAAGTTGACCTGAATCCGTGATCAGATCAGGCATGGTCGAATTAAATGGTGGAGCAGGCTCGAAGAGCCGTGTGGCCTGCTCCTGCTCCTATTTCTCATGTTCTTATGTCCATATGCTGTAAAACGGACCGTGTATGGCAATGGATCCATCCATCCCCCCCGCTTGATGGTGCATCAGTGAGTTCACTCTGAGGAGAGCAGTGCAAGGAAGGGAGTGCAGGGGTCCCATGCGTCCGGCCCGCTGCAAAACAGATACACCGCTTTGGGTACTTTTGAGGGGGATGACTCATCAGGTGGAGCAGCAGCAGCCAAGGTCAAGGCACCGTGGGTGACTCTGCTGCACAGCAGGGCAGGAAAATCAGTTGGACCGCTCTAGTGAGAGGGGATTCGATTTTAAGGGAAATAGATAGGCGTTTCGACATCCGCAACCGAGACGCCAGGATGGTATGTTGCCTCACTGTTGCAACAGTGAAGAATGTCTCGGAGCGGGTGCAGGACATTCTGAAGAGGGAGGGTGAACAGCCAATTGTCATAGTGCTGTCGGTTCCGACGATCTGGTAAAAAAAAGGGATGAAGTCCTACGATACGAATTTCGGGAGGTAGGAGCTAAATTAAAAGGTAGGATCTCAAAGGTAGTAATGTCAAGATTGGTACCAGTGCCACGTACTAGTCAGAGGAGGAATCGCAGGATAGCTCAGATGGATACGTGGCTTGAGAAGTGGTGCAAGAGGGAGGGTTTCAAATTCCTAGGGCATGGGAATCGGTTCTGGGGGAGGTGGGACCAGTACAAAGCAGACGGTCTGCACCTGGGCAGCACCGGAACCAATGTCCCAGAGGGAGTGTTTGTTGGTGATGTTGCGGAGGACTTAAACTAACATCACGGGGGTTGGGAACCTATGCAGGGAGACAGAGGGATGTAAAATGGAGACAGAAGCAAAAGATAGAAAGGGGAATAGTAAAGGTGGAGGGCAAATAAACCCAAGGCAAAAAACAAAAAGGGCCGCACAACAGAAAAATTCTAAAGAGGCAAAGTGTGTTAAAAAGACAAGCCTGAAAGCTCTGTGCCGCAATGCGAGGAGTATTCGGAATAAGGTGGACGAATTAACTGCTCAGACAGCATTGCATGGATATGATGTATTTTGCATCACAGAGACATGGCTCCAGGTTGCGCAAGGTTGGGAACGCAACAGCCAGGTTATTCAACATTTCGAAGGTTAGGAGAGAGGAAAAGCAGACTGGGTGGCGTTGTTGATTAAAGAGGAAAGTAATGCTACAATAAGGAGGAACTTTAGATTGGATGATGTGGAATAGGTATGGGTGGTGCGGCGGAATTCCAAAGGGCAGAAAACGTTAGTGGGACTTGTGTACAGACCACCAAACAGGAGTCGTGATGTTGGGGACAGCATCAAACAAGAAATAAGAGGTGTGTGTAATAAAGGTACATCAGTTATCATGGGCGACTTTAATCTACATATTGATTGGGCTAACCACATTGGTAGCAATGCGGTGGGGGAGGATTTCCTGGAGTGTATTAGGGATGGTTTCTGGACCAATATGTCTAGGAACCAACTAGAGAGCTGGTGATGTGTAATGAGAAGGGACTATCCAGCAATCTTTTTGTGCGAGGCCCCTTGGGGAGGAGTTAACATAATATGGTATATTTCAATATTAAGATGGAGAGTGGCACATTTAATTCGGAACCAAGGATGCTGAACTTAAGGAAAGGTAACTTCGACGGTAAGCAGCGTGAATTGGCGAGAATAGACTTGCAAAGGATACTTAAAGGGTTGATGGTGGAGAAGCAATGGCAAACTTTTGAAGATCACATGGATGGACTTCAGCAATTGTACATATCTGCATGGATTAAAAATAAAATGGGGAAGGTGGCTCAACCATGGCTAACAAGGGAAATGAAGGATAGTGTTAAAGCCAAGGAAGAGGCATAAAAATTGGTTGAAAAAGCTACAAAACTGAGGACTGGGAGAAATTTAGAATTCAACAGAGGAGGAGTAATGATTTAATTGAGAGGGGGAACATAGATTACAAGAGGTGGCTTGCAGGTACGTAAAAACTGACTGCAAGAGCTTCTGAAGAAATGTGAAGAGAAAAAGATTTGTGAAGGCAAATGTAGGTCGCTTGCAAGTGGATTCAGGTGAAATTATAATGGGGAACAAAGAAATGGCAGACCAATTGAACACATACTTCGGTTCTGTCTCCACGAAGGAATGCACAAATAACCTTCCGAGTGTTCGAGGGCACAATGGGTTCAATGAGGAGGAACTGAAGGATATCCTCATCAGGCAGGACGTTGTTTTCGGGAAATTGATGGGATTGAAGGCCGATAAATACCAGGAGCCTGACAGTCTGCAACCAGAGTACTTAAGGACGCGGCCCTAGAAATAGTGGATGCATTGGTCATCATTTTCCAAGAGTCTATCGATTCTTGATCAGTTCCTATGGACTGGAGCGTAGCTAACGTAAAACCACTTTTAAAAGAAGAAGGGAAAGAGAAAGCGTGTAATTATAGATCAGTTAGTCTGACATCAGTAGTGGGGAAAATGTTGGAATCAATCCTTAAGTATGAAAAAGCAGCGCATTTGGAAAGCAGTGACAAGATTGGACCAAGTCAGCTTGGATTTATGAAAGGGAAATCATGCTTGACGAATCATCTGGCATTTTTTAGTGATGCAACTGGCAGAGTGGACAAGGGAGAACCAGAGGATGTGGTGTATTTGACTTTCAAAAGGCTTTTGACATGTCCTGCACGAGAGATTGGTGTGCAATATCAAAGCGCATGTTATTGGCGGTAGTGTAATGACGTGGATAGAGAACTGGTTGGCAGACAGGAAGCAGAGAGTCGGGATAAACGGGTCCTTTTCCGAATGGGAGGCAATGACTATTGGAGTGCCGCAGCGCTCAGTGCTGTGACCCCAGCTCTTTATAATATACATTAACGATTTAGATGAATGAATTGAGTGTAATATCTCCAAGTTTGCTGATGACACTAAACTGGGTGGCGGTGTGAGCTGTGCGAAGGACGTTAAAGGGCTGCAGGGTGAATTGGGCAGGTCAGGTGAATGGTCAAATGCATGGCAGATGAGGTATAATGTGCAATTGGTGGCAAAAACACGAAGGCAGAATATTATCTGAAAGACAGCAGATTAAGAAAATGGGAGATGCAACGAGACCTTGGTATCATGGTTTATCAGTCGTTGAAAGTTGACATGCGGATACAGCAGGCAGTGAAGAAGGCAAATAGCTATGTTGACCTTTATAGCTAGGGGATTTGTGTATAGTAACAGGGTGGTCTTACTGCAGTTGTACAGGGCCTTGGTGAGGCCTCACCTGGAGTATTTTGTTAAGTTTTGATCTCCTAATCTGAGGAAGGACGTTCTTGCTATTGAGGTAGTGCAGCAAAGGTTCACCAGACTGATTCCCGGGATGGCTGGACTGTCATGTGAGGAGTGACTGGATCAACCGCGCCTTGATTCACTTGAGTTTAGAAGGATGATAGGGGATCTCATAGAAACGTGCAGGATTCTAAGGCAACTGGAGAGGTTAGATGTGGGAAGAATGTTTCGGATGTTAGGGAAGGGACCTTGTCTTAGGACATGAGGTTTGCCATTTACGACTGAGATGAGGAGAAACTTCTTCACTCAGAGAATTCTTAACCTATGGAATTCCCTGCCGCAGAAAGTTGTTGATGCCACTTCATTGGATATATCCAAGAGAGAGTTAGATATGGCGCTTACAGCTAAGGGGATCAAGGGATATGGAGAGAAAGCAGGAGAGGTGTACTGAGGGAATGTTCAGTCATGTTCTTTTTGAATGACAGTGCACTCACGAAGTGCAGATTGGCCTACTCCTGCACCTATTTTCTCTGTTTCTATATTTCTATGTTCACCTGCTCCCAGTGTGGGAAGGGAGGTACTTATTAGAGCTATCTGCTGAAACACACAACGAACAGTTCACAAAAGACTCCCCCTGTTCACTTCTGCTGTTAGTGCTAGTTTTAAGCACATCCAGGTCTGAACTGTACCTGAGCTGTGGTTAATATTCTGGATATTTTTCAAATAAAGGAAAGAGTGATGGTCTTTTTAAAGGTCATACTTCCAATACTGTAAATTACCATGTATGTCGTCAATACAACCTAAAATAAGATTAATTCTTCTGGCCGGATGTTGCTATTAGATTACTCTATGAATGATCTGAGCCATCACGATCTGTTCAGTAGTGCCACCTGCGTCCAGCAGATGTGGATGTTCCACAATTTAATTCCAACTGAGAGACGCGGAAATGTCCCAGAGAAAAGTATGTGTGAGGAGAGCTCAGGTTCAGATTCTGAGCATACAGCTCCCCACAGGGACATCACACACTGCACCCTCATTGGGGCAGCTCTGCGTCAGACACTGTACATACTGCACCCACAGGGACATCACACACTGCCCCTTTGTGGGGCTGCTCAGCGTCAGACTCACCACTTACTGCATCCCACAGTGACATTTCACACTGCCCCCTCCCTGGGGCAGCTCAGGGTCAGACACTGAGCATTCCGCACCCCACAGTGTCATCATATTTTGCCCGCTCCTTGGGGCAGCTCAGGATCAGACACTGCACCCCAAAAGGACATCAAACACCGCCCCTCCCTGGGGCATCTCAGGTCAGAAACTGCACCCCACAGTGTCAAAACACACTACCCCCTCCGTGGGGCAGCTCAGGGTAAGACTCACGCCTTACTTCACCCCACAGGACATCACGCACTATCTGCACCCCGGGGTAGCTCAGGGACAGATACTGAACATACCACACCGCAGAGCGACATCATACACTGCCCGCTCCTGAGAGCAGCTCAGGGTCAGACACTGCACCCAACAGTGATATCACGCACTTCCCCGTCCCTGGGGCAGCCCAGGGTCAGACTCACGCCTTACTGCACCCCACAGGGACATCACACACGGCGCCCTCTCTGGGGCAGCTCAGGGCCAGACACTGAACTCACTGCACACCACAGGGACATCACACACTGCACCCTCCTTGGGGCAGCTCAGAATCAGAAACTGCACCCCACAGTGTCATCACACATTGGCCGTTCCCTGGGGCAGCTCAGGGACATGACCTCAACAAACTGCACCTCACAGGTTGATCACAACCTGCATGCACCTGTAAGAATACAGGCTTCGTAGAATATTTTGAGGGATTAGGTACTGCAACTGTAAAATGAACCAAAGACGTTCATTGAAAAGCTTGCTTCTGCAAAGACAAAGACACTGCTTTGGATTTTCTGCTGACGTAAGGTTCTGGCTCTGCCACCAGTTACTATGGTGTTACATCACACATTATCACTCAGAAACAAACGTATTATCACTAGGAAATAGCACCGAGGAACTAGTTTATCGCTTATCTAGCTTCTCTGAACGTAGAATCACAAAGAACATTTGCAAACTGTTGAAAATAATAAATGATAAATCGTTTTTACAAATCAAATTGTAATGCACTCAGTTAGTACTCATTATTATCAAAATCCTGTGTTGCGTCGTCAGCATGGAAGCTGAAAAACATAACAGAAAAAGCTTGTACTGAGGTTGAAGATAAGATCTGCCAAAACCAATGCCTGGATACAGAGGGTCCCAGGCTCCAGAATGGGAAGATGTGGATCTGCAAGAGTGTCAGAGCGAAATACCTGAATTTGGGGTAAAGTAATTAGGTGGTTTTAGATAAAGTAAGAAAGTCTGAGTGCAAGATTAAAATGCCTTCATGGTAGAATAGCTGTATTAGGCAGAAACACTACAGTTAGAGAAATTCTCGAAGGAGATAAGTGCACCCATAAGATTTATGTAGACACCTCACAGATATAATGAGAGGAGGCCACGATGTTCCAGCCACAGGAGATAACAGGGAAAATGCCTCTTTTAAGCAGAGGGTAGTCATATGTCTGCCAAGAACATTAGCCTGAGAATTAGCCTGGGTAGACCTTCGCAGAAAAGTAACACAAAACCTGCAGAGGCTTTTCCCCAGCAACAGTCGCCAGAACTGAATGTTCCAATGGAATCATTAGAATTTACTGTATCCAATAAAATAATGGAACTGTACCACCAAATGAAATTGCTGTAACCTGTATTAACCAATGGAACATTTCCCCGCGTAGTTCCACCATTTTGACTGTATTTGAACTGTATAAGAATGTAACTGCGTAGCTTGTCCGATGAGATCGGCGTTGAGAGCAGTCAGTTACGGTACTAATGAGGCGAGATCTCCGTTGATTAATCTGGTTTTAACAAACAACACTTTTCTGTAGAAATGACCTTTCGTGTGAGTGTTATATTTTTAATAATCCACACCAGGAGATACACGCTTGGACAGATTTTTCGGTGGCTCCGTTCCTGGGGTGTATCTTCGTAAATTTGGATTATTCTCATCGTGATCGTGTCAGGAAAGGCACCGATCCAGAAACGGGGAGACGGTATACCAGTAGCAGGAACGAGGAATAATCCTTCCTCCTTCCCAAATCACCATCACGAGTAATATAATTCTCATTTTTAATTAGAAAATTCTGCTCAACTCCGTTATTAATTCTCGCTTATTCTTGAATAAAATCTGAACTATTCGCAGTGTGGTGTCAGCTTCAGTCTTTTGAGCAGACAGTCCAAAGAGAGTTCCAATTTAATCTTACGCAGGCACATAACACACTGCCCCATCGTCGGGGCAGCTCACAGTCACTCACTGATAAAAGTGCCACCCCCTGATCCCACCCCCCCACCCCCCACAGGGACATCACACACTGTTCCTTCCTTGGGGCAGCTCACGGTCAGACACTGAACAGACTGCACCCCACAGGACATCACACATTATCCCCTCCCTGGGGCAGCTCAGGGTCAGACACTGAACACACTGCACCCCAAAGGGACATCACACATTACCCCCTCCCTGGGGGAGCTCAGGATCAGACACTGAACACACTGCACCACACAGGGACGTCACACATTACCCCCTCCCTGGGGCAGCTCAGGGTCAGACACTGAACGCACTGTACTTCACAATGACATCAGACATTATCGCCTCCCTGGGACTGCTCAGCGTGAGACACTGAACACACTGCACTCCACAGGGACATCACACATTATCTCCTCCCTGGGGCAGCTCAGGGTCATAATTGCAACATACTGCTCTCCACAGAGACATTAGACACGGCCGGCTCAGGATCATTCGCTGCAGAAAGTGCCAAACTCCCCAGAGTCATCACACACTGCCCCCTCATTGGCGCAGCTGAGGTTCAGACACTGCACCAAACAGGGACATCACACACTGCCCCCTCTCTGGGGCAGCTCACAGTCACTCACTTCTCAAAGTGCTCCCCCCGCCCCCGACCACACATTGACGTCACACACTGCCCGCTCCCTGGGGCAGCACAGGATCAGACACTGCACCCCACAGGAACATCACGCAACGCCCTTTCCCGAGGGCAGCTGAGGGTCAGACACTGCACACCACAGGGACATCACACACTGCCCCCTCCCTGGGGCAGCTCAGGTCAGACACTGCAACCCACAGGGACATCACACACTGCCCCATCCCTGTGGCAGCTAAGGTTCAGACTCAGATCGTACTGCACCCTTCAGGGACATCACACACTGCTCCCTCCCTGGGGCAGCTCGGGGTGAGACACTGCACCCAACAGGGACATCACACACTGCCCCATCCCTGTGGCAGCTAAGGGCCAGACTCAGAACGTACTACACCCCACAGGGAGATCACACACTGCTCCCTCCCTGGGGCAGCTCAGGGTCAGACACTGCACCCCACAGGGACATCGCACACTGCCGCCTCCCTTTGGCAGCTAAGGGTCAGTCTCAGAACATACTGCACCCTACAGGGACATCATACACTGCCGCCTCCCTGGAGCAGCTCAGGGTCAGACACTGCACCCACAGGGACATCAAACACAGCCCACTCCCTGGGGCAGCTCAGGGTCAGACTCTGAACATACAGCACACCACTGGGACATCACACACTGCCCCCTCCCTGGGGCAGCTCAGGGTCAGACTCTGAACATACTGCGCCCCTCAGGGGCATCACATACTGCCCGCTCCCTGGGGCAGTTCAGCTAGATTCTGAACATACTGAACCCCACAGGGACATCACACACTGTCCCCTCCCTGGGGCAGCTCAGGGTCAGATTCTGAACATACGGAACCCCACAGGGACATCACACACTGCCCCTTCCATGGGACTGCTCAGGGACATAACTTGAAGAAACTGTACCTCACATGGAGATCACAAACTGCATCCACCTGTAAGAACACTGGCTTTGGAGAGTATTTTTCAGAATGAGGCATTGCAAGTGTAAAATGAACCAAAGACTTTATTTGAAAAACTTGCTTCTGCAATAACTAACACATGGCTTTGGAGTTTCTGCTGACGCAAGGATCTAGCTCTGTCACCAGTGACTATGGTGTTTGAATCACACATTATCACTGGGAAACACACGTATTATCACTAGGAAATAACATCGGGGAGCTCAGAACGTTCTTAGTTTGTCGTGGATCTTGCTTCTTTCAAGGTAGATTCACACAGAACATTTGTACAATGTTGAAAATAATACATAATGTAGTTTCACCTTCAGTACATTGAGCAGACAATCCAAAGAGACTTCCAATTTAATCTTACACAGGGACACCGCACACGGCCCCCTCCCCGGGGCAGCTTAGTTTCACTCACTGCACAATATGCCCTGCCCCCCACCCCACACGGGGACACCACACACTGCTCCCACCCCGGGGCAGTTCACGGTCACTCACTGCACATAATTTCGCCCCCCCCTCCCACACAGGGACATCACACACTGCCCCCTCCCTGGGGCAGCTCACGGTCACTCACTGCCCCTACTGGGAAATCACAGGATGTCAATCCCTGGGGAAGCTCACTGTTATGAACTACACATACATCAACCCACATTGACATAAAAACATCCGCCTCCCGAAGGTAGCTCGGCGTCATAAAGTGAAAAGGCTGCACCCTTGCGGTGATGTGCACACTGCCCCCACCCTGGGACGTCAGTGTTGGAGGAATTGCAGCGAGAACGGAATCTGCTCCACACCTTCTTGCCATGGATCCAGAATCGGATCCGGACTGAATCCTGCCATTCCCGGCTGCAGTCTGTGAAGCCACAGACACCACGCGAATCACTTCGGACACTGCAGAAAATTATACTCGCTCCCAACGCAGGCCTCACAGGTTAGGGCAATCGACCTGGGACAGTGGGAACATTGTCTCTCCAAAGGATTGTTTGCTCCATCCTCTCCCAGAACCCAAAGCATTGGCTAACAGACCTGGGCGATTAGGTCACGAAACGGAAGAAGACATCTCTCCCCCATTCCAGACCCCACAGGTGAACAGCTCTGTCATTTCTCCACAGCAGCTAGACTCCCTTGAAGATGCTGACTCGGGCTCGGAGGAGAAGTAATCACTGATCTTCTTCGATTGATACCACAAGTCATACAATTGAAACCTCTCATCGGCCACTGTCCGATAATCAACCAGAACCTCTCTCACAGTCTCCTGTCCGACGCCCCCCCGCCCCCTCACCAGTCCCTGTGCAGACTAAACCATACTTTCACTCATCATCCCCTGTCCCAGTCAGAACCAGACTGACACAGACCCTCCTTCACCAGTCCTGTCGCAGATTGATTCAGATAATGTCACCAGTCTCTGTTTCAGGGTGAACAAGACGGAACCAGATCCACTCACCAGTCCCTGTCCAATGCTGAAGCACAATCGTCCCCACTAGCTCCTGTCACATTCCGTAGCAGACTGAAACAGACACTGCCTCACGAGCGCCTGTCCCAGACTGAATCAGACTGAACCAGATGCTCTCACCATCCACTGTCCCAGTCTCCAACAGAGTGAAGTCGACCCGATCACCAGGCACTGTCACAGTATGCACCAGACGGAAGTGGACCTCCATCACCATCCACTGTCCCAGTATAAAAAAGACTGACCCAAACCATGCCTTACCATCTCCTGTCGCAGTGTGAACCACGCTAATCCCAACCCTCTATCACCAGCCTCTGTCCCATCCTGAACCAGACTGAAGCAGACTCATCCTCACCGTCCAGTGACCCAGTCAGAACCATGACTGACCCAGACCGCCTTCACAATTCACTGTCCAAGTCAGAACCAGACTGACCCTTAATTCCTTCACAATTCACTGTCCCAGTCTGAACCAGACTGAGCCAGACCGGTCCCATCCAGCCCCTGTATCAGACAGAAATAGACTGAACCAAACCTACTGCACCAGCCACCGACTCGGTCCAAACCAGGCTGAAGCAGAATCTCCCGAATCAGTCCCTCTCCCAGTTTGAACAAGAAACTCCTTAATCAGTTCCTGTCCCAGACTGAACCTGAAACTCCCCAATCGGTCCCTGTCCTAGTCTCAGCCAGAAACGTCCTAATCAGTTCCTCTCCAAGTCTGAACCAGGAACTCCATAATTAGTCTCTATCCCAGAGTTACACAGACCCTCGCTAATCAGATCCTGTCACAGTCTGAACCAGAAATATCTCAAAGAATCACAGTCACAGAATGAAACAGAAATTCCCTAATCAGTCCCTATCCCAGACTGATCCAGAAACTCCCGATTCAGTCCCTATCCCAGACTGAACCAGAAACTGCCGAATCAGTCCCTATCCCAGACTGAACCAGATACTCCTTATTCAGTTCCTCTCGTTGTCTGAACGAAAAACTCCATAATCAGTCCCTGCCCAGACTGAACCAGAAACTACCTAATCTGTCCCTGTCCCAGTGTGAACCAGAAACTACCGAATCAGTCCCTGTCCCAGACTGAACCAGAAACTACCTAATCAGTCCCTGTCCCAGTGTGAACCAGAAACTCCATAATCAGTCCCTGTCCCAGTGTGAAACAGAAACTCCATAATCAGTCCCTGTCCCTGTGTGAACCAGAAACTACCTAATCAGTTCCTGTCCCAGTCTGAACCAGAAACTGTCTGATCAGTCCCAATCGCAGACTGAACAAGAAACTCCCTAATCTATCCCTGTCTCAATCTGAAGCTGAAAGTCCCAAATCAGACACTGTCAAAGTCTGAACCAGAAGTTCCCGAATCAGTTTCTGTCCCAGACTGAGCCAGAAACTCCGTAATCAGACCCTGTCCCAAGCTGAAACAGAAACTCACTAATCAGCCCTGTCCCAGTCTGAACCACACCTTTCATAATCTGTCCCTGTCCGAGTCTGAACCAGAATCTCCCTAAACAATCCCTGTCCCACACTGAACCCGAAACACACCAATAAGTATCTGTACCTGATTGAAGCAGAAACACCCGAATCAGTCCCTGTCCAAGACTGAATCAGGAACTCCCGAATCAGTTCCTGACACAGATTGAACCTGAAACCCGCGAATCAGTCCCTGTTCTAGACTGAACCAGAAATTCCCAAATCAGTTCCTATCACAGGCTGAACCAGAAACTCACTAATCAGTCCCTGTCCCAGGGTGAACCAGAAACACTATAATCAATCCCTGTCCCAAACTGAACCAGAAACTGCCTTATCAGTCCCTTTCCGAAAGTAAACCAGACCCTGCCTCAACAGACCCTGCCCTAGTCTGAACCAGAAGCTGCCTAATCAGTCCTGTCCTGGACTGAAACAGAAACTCCCTAACCAGTCCCTGTCCCAGGCTGAACGATAAACGCCCTAATCTGTATCTATCCCCGAACGAACCAGAAACTCCGTAATCACTCCTAGTCCATGTCTGAACCAGAAACTCCCTAATCATTCCCCGTCTTAGTCTAAAATAGACCCTCCCTAATCTGTTCCTCTCCCAGACTGAATAGAAAACTCCCTAATCAGTCCCTGCCCCAGACTGAACGAGAAACTCCCTAATCTGTATTTGTCGCAGTCTGAACCAAAAACTCCCTCATCAGTCCCTGTCCCAGACTGAACTCGAAAGTCCATAATCAGTCCCTATCTCAGTCTCAACCAGAAACTCCCGAATCAGTCACTGTCCCAAACTGACCCAGATCCTCCGGAATCAATCCCTGTCCCAGACTGAACCGGAAAGTCCCTAATCAGTCCCTGACCCAGACTGAAACAGGAACTGCCTTTTCAATCCAACTCCCAGTCTGAATCAAACGCTCATTAATAAGACCCTGTCCCAGTCTGAACAAGAAACTACCTAAGCCGTCGCTGTCTCAATCTGACCAGACCCTTCCAAATCAGACACTTTACCAGGCTGAACCAGAAACGCCCTAATCAGTCCCTATCCCAGACTGAACCAGACCATCCCTAATCAGTATCTGTCCCAGTCCGAACCAGACCCTCCCTAAACAGTCCCTGTCCCAGATTTAACCATCAACTGCATAATAAGCCCCGCTACCAGTCTGAATCAGAAGCTCCCCAATCAGTCCCTATCCCTGTCTGGACCAAGCCTCCCTATTTTTCCCTTTCCCAGTCTGAACCCGAAACTCCCTTATCGTTCCCTTTCCCAGACTGAACCTGACCCTTCCTAATCAGTGCCTGTCCCAGTCTGAAACAGAATCTCCCTTATTCGTCCTTTTCCCAGACTAAAGCAGAGCCTTATCTAATCAGTCCTTGTCTCAGATTGAACCAGAAACTCGCTAATCTGTCCCTGTTCAAGTCCGAATCAGAAATACCCTAATCTCGCCTGTCCCAGTCTGAACCATAAACTCCCTAATCAGGCCCTGTCCCAGTCTGAATCAGAAACTCACTAATCATTATCCTGCCCCAGTCTGAACCAGACCATCTCTAATCAGCACCCGTCACAGTCTGTACCAGACCCTCCCTAATCAGCCGCTGTCCCAGTCTGAACCAGACCCAGCGGTCGCACATTTAAGTTGTATAAGGCTAGCACTAGCTTAGATGTAAGGAGCTCGTTATTTACCTGGTAATTAATGGACACCTGGAACAAGGTGTCATTTCATGTGGTGAATGCAATTTCGCTAAGTTCCTTCAACCGAGAGCTGGATCTCAGGGAATTCACGGTTAGAGTGATCTTCTGGACAACGTTTCTATAACCGAGATTGGACGCAGAGGAATTTCATAGATTTTTCCTCCCAAATTGGAATGTTTCTTTCTGCTTGTTTGCCTGCCCCATGAGATCACACTGGTTTGGTTTGGTAGGCGTGTATATATTGTAGTACACAAGGTGTCGGAATTGTGTTATGCAAGCACGGTGGAAAAGAATGTCTTTACCTGTCCGTAAATATTCAAAAGTCTCTATAATTCACGCCGCTTTCTGAATTTGGACATTTAATCGTATTCTGTCGCAGTACTGACAGAGAACTTATTGGCCCAGTGCTTTCGAATAAGACGTCAGATCATGGCCCAGGAAATGATGGTCATACAAGGTCCCATGGGAGAAGATTAGAGATTTCTCCCCTCTGCTGATGCAGAATAACCGGTTATTTATCATATATACTTCATTGAAGAGATAGATAAATATATAATCGTATCAATACGCCACCTCGTAGTGAACACGTGACACCCTCAGTGATACGGGTACCAGTTCCCCAATCGGAACATACACCAACAAAATGATTTGCTTTACTTCTTCTTCAACCACTATATACAAACTGAACATTTAATTCAGTCTCACTGAGAGTATCTCCGATGAATATAAGAGCAGACCGGTTATGCTTCAACTGCATAAAACACTGGTTCATCCACAGTTAGCGTGCAATTCTGGCCACCACATTACAGGAAATATATGATTGCACAAGAGAGGGTACAGAGGATATTTAAGAGGATGTTGCCTGGACTGAAGAATGTTGGCTATGATGCAAGATTGGATAGGCTGCGGTTGGTTGGTTTCGAACAGAGAAGGGAGACATTGTTGAGGTGTATAAAATTATGAAGGGACTAGATAGAGTGGATAATTCCCTTCGCAGAGTGGCCAACAACCAGGGTCACATACTTAAAGTAATTGCTAGATGGTTTAGAGGGGATTTGAAGGGAAATGTTTCAATGCCAAGAATGGTGGGGGTCTGGAACGCACTGCCTGAAAGGAAGGTAGAGGTAGAAATGCTCACCACATTTAAAAAGAGCATTGGATGTGCACTTAAACTGCTGTAACCCATAGGGATACGGACCCAGAGCTGAATGGTTCGGTTAGACTGGATAGCTCTTGGTCGGCCTGCGGAGACAGGATAGGTCAAAATGGCCTCCATCCGTGCTGTGAATTTCTATGATTCTATGATCGTGCTGACCTAGAGCCTGGAGATTATAGTTACATATATTTGTGTATAAATTATACAATTCAAGAAGTTTTAATTTGAAGGACATTGTTTTCTACGGAGAAAAAGTAATCCTATCTCGGCAACAATATTACCAGGTGGATACAGTGGGTTGGTACATAGTGATAAAGTACCAAGTATTTGAGTGAGAGGCGCTTGTTGATGGTCTGGGAGTGCACTGTTGTGTTCAGGGTTGTTGGGGAAGGGGGAATGAGGGGTTGTAGCAGATTGTGTCAGGAGCAGCGTCAACCCCTGATCACCAACCTACAGGGCGCGGAGGAATGAAAAGGATATCACTGCTTCATTCCCAACGCTACTGGCATCCCGCGAAATATAAACAGACGAGTTACCTCCTCCTGTTCCCAGGAACCTTTAACCTGTTTCTTACCAGTTTGTCATTTCGATTCACATAACCTAGAACGGTCGCATAGTGGTTATGTTACTGGACTAGTAATCCAGTAATGACCTCGAGATATAAAAGCCCACTATGGCTGCCGGTGCATTTCAGTACAGTTACTTAATTAAATCTGCAATAAAAAGCTATTGGCAGTAATTGTGACCAGGAAGCTACCGTACAAGTGAAAACAAAATTTCCGGATTGTCTTCAAAGCCCATCTATTAAACTCCTTCATTGCAGGGAAATCTACCGTACTTACACATCTGGCATATATTTGTGACTCCAGACCAAGAGTGCGGATCCAGATTTAGTTTAGGTCTAACTGATCTCTGAAACGGTCTACCGAGCCATTCAGTTGCACTGAGAACAACGGATGCAGAAGGCGGTTCACCACCACCTTCTCAACGACATTTCGGGATGGGCAATAAATCCCGGCCTTTCCAGCGACGGCCACATTCCATAAACGGATAATTAAAAGGAACCCTGTATCAATGCAACTTTCTTGTACTCTTCCAGCTACACTATACGCTGCTACCAACAATGGTATGGTTAACAAAGAAAATATTTCCCATGCTTCCAAAACAATAGCCCCTCAATACCATTGACCTTTTCTGAAAGATCTACATAGAATAACCAAAGAAAGCAGGCCGATTTCTCAAAACAGGGAGGACATGGAGGATAATTCCGACTGTAAGCACTCGACATCGTGATCTGGCACCAAAGTGTCAGCTGCGACTCAATGGGAGCACTCACGTCAGTGGCGGAATGTCAGAGGTTTCAGTCACACACCACAGACTTCAGCATATGCTCTCGGCTGGCACTCCAGTGCAGTACTGAGGGAGTGGGCCAACGTCCATAGTGCTGTCTTTTTTGTGAGATATGAAAGCAAGGCCCCATCTACTTGCTCAGATTCCATGCAATTATGTACACAAACAGCAAGCCTTTCTTTCGTCGCTTTTGCCACATGCCTGATATCAATGATTTTATTACCAACAGCGTTCAAATTATTCCCCAAACCAAAACCAGATGCATTAATCTATCCCTTATAACAAGTCAGTAAAAGTAAGAATCGTAACCCATAACAGTTAATACTAAACCAAGTCATATATTACTTAACTAATTACATTTAATAACAATCACACAATGACACAGCACAGAATGAGGCCATTCGAACCATCATGATTGTGTAGGCTCTTTGAAAGTGCTACCCATTCGTGCCACTACAGTGCTCTTTCCCCATTGGCCTGTGAATGTTTCCCTTTAAACGATATATGCAATTACATTTTGATGGTTACCGTTGAAGCGGCCTCAAAAATCTTTTCCAGCAGTGCATTCCAGATCATGATAACGTGGTGCATAAAAAACTCTCCTCATCAGCCCAGTGACTATTGATTTGGTATATAACTTAAATACGAATGAGAGGTGATCTTATTGGAACGTATAGGATTACGAGGGGCTCGACAAAGTGGATGCAACTGGGATGTTTCCACTAATGGGGGAGACTAGAATTAGGAAGCATGATCTTAGGAGAAGGGATCGACAATTTAACACTGAGATGAGAAGGAATTTCTTCTCTCAGAGGGTTGTAATTCTGTAGAATTCGCTGCCTCAGAGTGCTGTGCAAGCTGGGTCATTGAATAACTTTAAGATAGAGAGAGACAGTATCTAAACCGATAAGGGAATACGGGGACATTGGTAGCGGACACGAATGTTGACCTGAGTCCATGATCGGATCAGCCATGATGATATTAAATGGCGGAGCAGTCTCGAGCGGCCATATGGTCCACTCCTGCTCATATTTCTTATGTTCCTATGTTCTTATGTAAATATGTGTCCGACGGTACAGCCCCTCTTCCCAGTTGAAGCAGTCTACCCTATCTGTCCTGTAAATAAATCCAATAATGTTGAACACCTCTGTTAAATCTCGTCGTATTCCACTTTGCTCTATAAGAAGAATCGCAGCCTCTCTATTCTCTCCACGTAACGGGATTTCCTCATCCCTGGGATCTTTGAGTTAAATCCCTCAGCATCATCTTCAAGGTAGATATACTTCATATAACGTGGAGCCAGGAATTGGACACATTACTCCAGATTAGACCTCATCTCTAATTTACAAAGGTTTGGAATAACTTCCTTGTGTTTATACTCTATATAATATAAGAATTAGGAACAGGAGTAAGCCATCTTGCCCCTCGAGCCTGCTCCCCCTTTCAACTGGATTATGGCTGATCTGGCCGTGGACTCAGCTCCACTTACCCGCCCGCTTTCCGTAACCCTTAATTCCCTTATTGGTTAAAATTCTATCCATCTGTGATTTGAATACACTCAATGAGCTAGCCTCAACGACTTCCTTGGGCAGAGAATTCCACAGATTCACAACCCGCTGGAGAAGAAATACCTTCTCAAATCGGTTTTAAATTGGCTCCCCCGTATTTTGAGGCTGTGCCCCATAGTTCTCGTCACCCCGACCAGTGGAACAACCGCTCTGCCTCTATCTTGTAATTATCCTTTGGCATACCATGATGTGGATTTTTTCTTTCGTAATTTTCCTTTTTAATCCTCTGCTTGAACTCCGGGGTCAATGACTGGGTATCCTTGTGGTTCTGGGTCGTTTTGCTTTGGGCTCTAGTGATGTTTGGGATCTCTATCATACACAAGAACATTCCCCAAAAGTAACCATTGCCGCATTGTGATTCAATAATGGGCTTGGGTGTAGTCCCATCCAGTTCCCTGGTGATGTTTTATCTTACCCACACACACTTCTGTGGATTTCCTTGGTTCGAGCTATTCGTGCATGTCCATGATTGGTTCAGCCATGACGGACCCTGTTCCAGGCTTGTCCATTCCACTTCAATTCGCCCCCTTTTGCATTTTCCGTGAAAGATTGAGTTTGTATTGGAAATATTTTATTGATAGCCCTCTGGACAACTTATCGCTGGGTCGTGTTATAACATGGATTTAACCAGTATTCCTCCTACTCAGACTAAGGTCCTGTAAAACAGAACATGTTTTCTGCGCATCACCAGTCGGTTAGGATTTCATTTTATGCATAATTTTTTAACTGTATCCAATGTGTCCACCATCCGGTGCCCCTTATCGCCACAAACATGCAGGTGTCGCTTACCATTATTACCTGGTGAGTGCCTGTCCATTTTGCTGAGAATCCTGGCTTTTCGGCGTATATTTCTACTGTTACCTTGCTCCCAATCTGTGGTTTCAGAGCCGTTTGTTCCTTGGTGCCAGCTTCCCAGTCCTAGATCACTTGCTGATCTCTGGTGTATGCCTCAGATCTTGTAATTGTTAACATAATTGCGTCACTAATCTCCTTACTCGGTCCCGGTAGGATCTGACTAAGGTCCGATATCATCACTCCCCATCACAAGAAACGCAGGTGATCTCATTGCTCTTCCTGTCATTCGTTCGAAAGTCGTGCGGCTAGTGGTCCGGTTTCGGCTCGCCCTGAACTTCGTTAAAATGAGGGTCACTATATCTACTCATCCTTTTCCTCTTTCGTTGATCACTTTGGCCAGTGCCTTCTTTTGGCTCCTATTCATTCGTTCTACTAATCCGGATGATTCCGGATGATAGCCGATATGGAATTTCTGCCCGGTTCCCATTAGGCAGCATGTTTGTTTCATTTCTTGACCAGTGAGGTTTGTAACCTGATCTGAGTCTATCTGTAATGGCAATCCTCAACTAGGTATAATTTCTTCTGCTAATATTCTAGCTACCGTCTCATGGAGCAATTTTTGTTGTGATTGCTTCTCCTCATTTTCTGAATTGATCTGTTATAACCAAGCAATACATTTTCCCCTGGTGATTTGACAGTTGGCCCATGAAGCCTGTCAGCATGTTTTACCATGCTCCCTTTGGTCGGGGTTGCTCTCTCATTCTCAACTTTGTTTTTCCACCAAGGTATTGCTTTGCGCATGTTAAGCACTTCCTACAGTCATGTTCTTTATCTCTTCCCATTCCCTTCCACCACCAACGTCGGGACATTGAACTCGCCATGCATATCTTACCTGTATGTGCATACCCGTGCTATATACTCAGTAGGTGTTGTCGGATACACCCTGGGCTATCACATTACAATCTTTTCTCCAGATTCCATCCATTCCTTGTTTAGCTTCCTGCCTTTTCCATTCAACATTTCCCTGCTGTAGGTTTGCCTCCTGTACGTTAAACATATTTATTTCTTCCGGCCCAAGCGCACAGGTGCTTATTTTAGCCCATAGGCCCCATGCTTCAGGCAATTTCCAAACTGCCTCATCTGCCGATGCATTGCCTTGCTGATGCCGGTCAGTTATTTTCACATGGGCTTTGATTTTTATTATTGCATATTCCTTTGGCTGGAGGGAAGTCTTTACCGGTTCGGTAAATATGTTCTCGTGTCGAATTGTTCCTCGCCCCGATGTCATGTCACCTCCCGGACTCCAGGCTATCATGTAATTGTGGACCACCCCAAATGCGTATCGGTTGTCTGTACATATATTTACCCTTTTACCTTTTGCCTCTTTGAGGGCTTCCGTTAGGGAGACTAATTCAGCCACTTGGGCTGAGAGACTCGATTCCGATTAAGCTACTCCCCGTGTTTGCCCTTCACCATCTGTGGTCCCCTACTATTCTCTATTTCTTCACTCAAATATTCCAGTGGGGGTTATATTGGTATCGGTGCAGGCAGTGCAGGTTGCGCTGTCGGTCGCCCAGTTACTGCTGCACATATTGTAACATTCCTATGCATACTTCTTCCTCTTCCATCTATTTTATTTTAGCTTTTAGCTCCTGTATTATCTGATCCTTTCTTTCCATCACTTTATTTTGTACCCGATAGCAGGCTAATACTACCGTGTGAGCCGGGTCTCCTTTTGTCGTTGGCTTGCACCTCAATCACTTTGCCTGCCTCTCCATTGTGTCGTCTGTTTGCCATTCCTATTTCTTCATTCCCTCAATTAGTGTTATGCTTTTACCTGCAAGCATTTTCCATTTCGATCCTGAGAGTCACCAGTCGTATTCCCCGCCATGTATAAGATTACTAAGAGACTACCATTCCCTTCGTGGGCTACTCTTGTACCTCCATCGTGTCTTTGACCGATTCTTGGTCGTTAATACCGCACGCCGGTTAAACTCATTGCAGCCTACTCACACCCCAAATTTTCCTTATTCCTTGGTCTCCGTCCTCTCCTTGTCGCGTTTATTTGTTCTCTCTGTGGATCTCCTGCTTTCCCGTAAACAGTTTAACAGCTCCAACTTGGAGGTGGTATTTAATAAAAGGTATTCACCACAACAGCTGCCACATAGTTTCGGGTTTGCGTTTCAGAATCCTGCAAACTACGTCAATTGATGGGGAGGATCGCCCTTCAACTCAATTCACAAACTCGGAATCAACAGACTGATACCTTCAATAATGTTCAACGATATTTTATTTCAGCACGTACAGGGGGAGCATTTCACTTCGCATCCGCCTGAGAGGATCTAAACCGAACTGTTCAAATTGCACGTTAATTATACAGGTTTTGGCACATGAGTGTCCTCGTGGACAGACCTTAACAGTGACGTGATTGGTTTTTCCAAAGCATAATCGAAAACCCAATTGGTCGCTTCTTCCAGGTGTCACTTGCCTTATTATTTTATATTGTTGTACAAGTTTATCTTTGGATTTTCTTTATTTCTCCCTTGAGTCCGAGGTCAACGCGTGGTCATCTGGTGTGTTTTATGAGGAGGAGTGGTTTTAAGCATAGCTCTTGTTGAGATAGCTCAGGGCCTTCACAATAGCCAGTTAATATTTTTGCTAATCAACCATGCCCTTGCAGATGGTCAATAGAGTCGTTCCAGGATGAAAGTGGATTAATTTATATAGAGTGGGCGAAAGAAGGAGGAATTGAAATCTCGTCATGGATCGCATGGGGAGACTGGAGCGAAGCAGCCCAGCGAGGGGAATCACTGTGGGAGGGGAGGCAGTGATCATTGCGAAAGTCTGTTACTTAATCCAGGCTGGTTCTGAGTTCGGCTGATCTCACACCCAGTGAGGGTCTGAGCCCAACACACACCTAATGGGACAGTGTAGAGAGGGATTTATCTGTGTCCAACCCGTGTGCACCAGCTCTGGGAAAGTTTGATGGGACAGTTAAGAGGGAGCGTTTCTCTGTATCTAACCGGTGATGGACCTGCCCTGCGTATGTTTGATGGGACAGTCTAGAGGGAGCTTTACTCTGCATCTAACCCGTGCTGTACCTGTCCTAGGATTGTTTGATTGGATATTGTGCAGGAGGTTAACTTTGTATCTAACCCGCTGTACTTGACCTGGGAGTGCTTGATCGGGACAGTGAAGAGGGAAGTTTACTCTATTTGTAACCGGTGCTGTACCTGCGCTGGAAGTATTTGATGGGCAGTATAGAGGGAGCTTTAATCTGTATCTAACCTGTGCTGTACCTGCCCTGGGAGTGTTTGATGGGACGGTGTAGAATGAGCTTTGCTCTGTATCTAATCCCGTGCTTTACCTGCCCTGGGCGTGTTTGATGGGCCAGTGTAGAGAGAAATTAATTGTTTGTCTAACTCGTGCAGTACCTGCACTGGGAGTGTTTGATGGGACGATGTAGAGAGACATTTACTGTGCAACTAACCCTGTGATGTCCCTGCCGATGGAACAAATTAACCTGAACTGGTTGATATTCACCATGCCTCAAATTGCTGAGCATTTTACGCAGGTGCAGCATTTTTGTTGGTCAGTCGTATGATTACTAAACTCATTCTGTTCAGCCTGGCATTTTCTGTCTCTGGCTGGGGTTCATGTTCCTCAGGCACTTCCTTCACTCGTCAGCGATGAGTGTTGCGATTGAAGCATCGGTGGCATCATGTTCTGTCTCCATCGTGATTTCCACCTTCATAGCTTTGACTGTCTGCCCGAGCTTCTCTTCTGCTGCAACCTTCATCTGTGATTTGGTTACATCTAGCCATGATATACGTAGAGGAAATCGATACAAATAATGTAATAGGAATCAGAGCAATGCTTTATAATGCGCGGATTGAATCCCGGAGCGGGATGTGATCAGAGCGGTGCTCATGCTCCGCTAAGCAAATGATATATCACGTACAGCACACAAAGCAGACATTCGGACCGACTGCTGCATGCTGGCGTTTATGCAGCACACAGACCACCAACCTACCCCCACCCAACCCCCACAACTCTGTATCTTATCCTATTAGCAGAATCTTCTAATGTTTTCTGCCTGATTTGTTGATCTTGCTTCCCATTAAATGGTTCTGTACTATTCGCCTCAACCATTGCATCTGGAGGTTGGTTCCCCATTCCCATTTCTCTGGTTACAGAGGCTTCTCCTGAAATTATTATTGGATTTATTGGTGACGATTTTATCATCATGGCCTAATTTTTGGTATCATAATTAATTCATGATTTCAGTTTTTTTTATCTCTATTTTAAACTGTGCTTGCTTTTGCGCTATTGCATTTATCACAGCACAAGTAACGGTTAGAAACAGGCTCAAAAAGAGCACAACATCGATTCTACACACGAGACAAGGACTCAGTGGCTTCTGTTATCACTGGACCACAGAACCATACAGCACAGAAGAGACCATTCGATTCGTCATGCTGCTCCAGGCTCTGTGATCGAGCTATTCAATCAGCCCCACACCCTTGTTCTGTTCCCAGATCCTTTCAAATGCCGGAATTCCAGTATTGATTCCAATTACATAAGAACATAAGAACATAAGAATTAGTAACAGGAGAAAGCCATTTTGCCCCTCGAGCCTGCTCTGCCTTTCAACTAGATTATGGCTGATCTGACCGTGGACTGAGCATCACTAACCCGTCCGCTCCCCATAAACCTTAATTCCCTGAATTGTTAAAAATCTATCTATCTGTGATTTGAATACATTCAATGAGCTAGCCTCAACTGCTTCCTTGGGCAGATTCACAACCCTCTGGGAGAATAAATTCCTTCTCAACTCCGTTTAAATTGCCCCCACCTGTATTTTGAGGCTGTGTCCCCTAGTTCGAGTCTCCCCGACCAGTGGAAACAACATCTCTGCCTCTATCTTATCTATCCCTTTCCGTATTTTAATTTTTTCTATAATATTACCTCTCATCCGTCTGAACTCCAACGAGTAAAAACATCGTCTACTCAATCTATCATCATAAGGTAACCCCGTCATCTCCGGGATCAGCCTTGTGAATCGTCTCTGTACCCCTTCCAAAGCTAGTATATCCTACCTAAAGTAAGGTGGCCAGAACTGCACGCAGTACTCCTGGTGCGGCCTCGCCAATACCCTGTACAGTTGCAGCATGACCTCCCTGCTTTTGTATTCCATCCCTCTCATAATGAAGGCCAACATTCCATTCGCCTTCCTGATGACCTGCTGCACCTGCAAACTAACTTTTTCAGATTCATGCACAAGGACCCCCAGGTCCCTCTGCACCGCAGCATGTTGTAATTTCTCCCCATTCAAATAATATTCTCTTTTACTGTTTTCTTTTCCAAGGTGGAAGATCTCACATTTTCCGACATTGTATTCCATCTGGCAAAATTTAGCCCATTCGCTTAATCTATCCAAATCTCTTTGCAGCCTCTCTGTGTCCTCCACACAACCCGCTTTCCCACTAATCTTTGTGTCATCTGAAAATTTTAAAAGTTATTGTTAAATATGCTTCCATCCCATTTTCAGTGAGAACAATCCAGATGATGCAAACTCGCAGTGTAAGAAAAATTCTCCTCTTCTTCCCTCTGTTAATTTTCGTTAAAATCTTCCCTCTGGTTAACAACTCTTCTACCACTGGCAGAGTTTCTCTTCAGTTACTTCATCCAAAGTCCTCATATTCTTGAAAACCTCTATTAAATCTCTCGTTAATATTCTCTGATCGAACGGGAAAAATCACAGTTGCTTATGTCTACTTATAACTCTCTCTGTGGGTACCAGTGCACCAGCGCAGCCTTCGGTCGCATGATGAAGAGAGTGTTGGAAGATCACACCATAAAATCTGGCACCAAGCTCATGGTCTACGAAAATGTAGACATAGCCTGCCTACTGTACGGATCACAAACGTGGACCGTATATAGTAGGTACCACAAATTACTGGAAAAATACCTATGTCTCCTCAAGATCCTGCAGATCCCTTGGGATGTCAGACGTTAGAGTCCTCGATCAGGCGAGCATCCGCACAGTGAAGCACTGAGCACACTTGATCATATCCGCTGGGCGGGCCACATTGTCCGCATGTCTGAAACGAGACTCGCAAAGCAAGCGCTCTACTTGGAATTCCTACACGGCAAACGAGCCCCGCGTGGGCAGATGAAACGTTACAAGGACATCCTCAACGTCTCCTTGAAAAAGAGCAACATTCCCACTGACAGCTGTAAGTCCCTGGCCAAAGACTGAACTAATGGAGGAAGAGCATCCGGGAGGTCGCTGAGCACCTCGAGTCTCATGGCCAAGAGCATGCAGCAAACAAGCGCAGAGAGTAGAAAGAGTGTGCGGCAAACCAGTCCCACCCACCGTTTCCCACAACCATTATCTACCCCACCTGGTACAGAGACCGATATTCCCATATTAGCCTGTTCAATCACCTGAGAACTCACTTTTAGAGTGGAAGCAAGTAATCCCCGATTTCGAGGTACTACCTATGATGATTAAATCTCTTCCACACATTTTCCAAGGCTTTCCTAATGTGTGCTGCCGAATCGACATGCAGAGATTAACCGATGTTGAACAGATTTTTATTGTACCTTCATTATGTGTGAATCGGTGGTGTGGGCAGCATTTATTGTCCATCCCTAATTCCACCTTAACTCTGCTGGTGAGTGCATCGATACATGTAGAGGGCGATTTAGAGTTAACCATATTGCTGTGGGACTGGGGTCATATAGCTGCCAGACTCGGTAAGGACGGGGGATTTCGAATCCCGAAAACAGGTTATTGAACTAGATGGGTAATGACAATCCGAGATCCACACGGTCACCATTGCTGACACAATATTTTAATTCTAGATTTATTTAATTCACCTTAAATTGCACAGCTGCCGTGGTGGCATCTGAACTCATGTCCTTGGATCTTTACTCCAGGTCTCTGGATCATTAGTACAGTAGCACAATCACTTTGCTGCCATACCCGATGATTCATAAAGTCAAAGATTCTTCCTCCGTTTTAAACAGTTTTATTAACTTGCCCTGCCACCTTCAAAGATTTGTGCACATCGACTCCCAGGTGTCTCTGCACCCGCACGCCATTTAAAAAATGTATTGTTTAACTTATATTGCATCTTGTCATGTTCCTTCACAAAAATGTATCACTTCACACATGTTTAATTTTGCCTGTCATGTGTCTTCCCATTTAAGCAGACTATCGCTGTGCTCCTGATGTCTGCTATGCTCCCTACAGCAAACTACATTAGTGTTTCGTGACATCTGCAAATTTGAAATTATGCCTTTAGTCTTAGTCCTGGCTATTAATCTCTATCAGAAAGAGCACTGGCACTAATATAGAACCCTGGGTTTCACCACTCTATACTTCCCTTCTGTCTGAACGCCAACTTTTCACCGCCACACTCAGTTATTTGTTCCTGTGCCAATGTTGTCTCCACACAGCCACTGTCCCTTTAATTCCATGATGTTCAGTTTCCCTATCAAGTCGATGAAGTGACATTTTATCAAATGCCTTTTGAAAGTCGATATATACAACATCAGCTGCACTACGCTCATCAAACCTTTAGGTTATTACATCAAAGAACTCAATCAGGTTTTTCTGACACACTTCGACATTGTCACAATTTGTGCTGGTTGTCATTTATTAATCCATGTTTTTCCAAGTGACAGATAATTTCGTACCGGATTATGGCCTCTAGAAGTTTCCCCGCCACAGACGTTAGTCTGACTGGCCTGTAGTTACAGGTTTTATCCCTCTCTCCTTTTTTGAACAGCGTGTACCATTTGCGAACCTGCAATCCTCTGTCACCACTGACATATCCAGGGAGGATTAAAGATTCTGGCCTGAGCTATTTCCATCATTCCTAACCCTCAGCAACACTCAGAAATCCCTTTCAGACCAGTTATATAGAAACATAGAAATTTACAACACAGGAGGCCATTTCCGGCCCATCATATCCACGCCGGTCGACAAAGACACAGGCCATCGGTCAGCAGCCCTGAAGCTTACATGTAACCCTTTGAACCATTAACAATGGGGAAAAGTAAAGAGCAGCAAGCACAAGCAGACTGCCCCACACAACTGTGATACGCCTTAAACTGAAACACTATACACTCCAACCCAACCGGAGCAATGTGATCTCCCGGGAGAGGCAAAAACCAGTTTAAAATCCAGGTCAATTTCGGGAAAAGTATCTGGGAACATTCCTCTCCTACCCATCCAGGTGATCAAAAATACTCCAGGATATCTACTTTATTGTGGTACATAAAGTGTTGGATTGAAAGTTGTTAATTGGAAATGTTTGTTCACGGACTGTAATTAATATCAGTCTCCACGGGTTTACAGAAGCTATTTGTTCAGTGACTGTAATTAATATAAGTCTCTATTTACCGAATTGTGTCTCTGGAGTCATTCTCGCTCATATTGATAAGGCACTTTTTAAAGTGTTACCCCATTGTGACAGTGAATACATCACCTCTGGCACTAACAGCGATCATCACACTGCTCCACAGAGAGCGAGTCGGAATCTGAGAACAGCAGATTGGAGTGATACAACAATATATCAGAATCTGAAAAAAATGGATTGGAATGTTACAACAAATGGCAGGAGTTTCATCTTGTATTTTAACTTTCTTGTTGCACATTATGAGGAATTATCATTGTTATTGCGAATCCGTTATGCATTTCGTATTATTCAATACATTTACTTTCCCGTCCTTGCTGGTGTTGGTTTTACTGGTAAGTCTATCCAATTATTCCAGTAATCATGGTTCAATGTATTACTGATCTTATATTTTACTCTCCCCTCCTTGCTGCAATTGTTGTTCCTGGTAGTCTCTGTATCCAACTATTAACTCTGCAACCAAATTTCGCTGTATTACAAGACTTGTAAATTGCTTTCTCATCTTTGATGCAGTTGTTGTTCCTGGGAAATCTCTTCATATAGCTGTTAAATATGCATACGTTGTTAATTGTACGAGTGATATTTTAATTTATTCCACAATCTTTCCTGTTGTTGGTGTTCCTGGTAAGTCTCTATATCCAACAATTATAACTCTACTCTATATTTAACTGTATTACTGAGTATGTCACTTAATTCTTTGGAAGTCTTCGTCACATTGTATATCTACTGACTCAGTCCCCTCTGTGGCCAATGTCTGAGGCTGAACGAGATTGTTCACAAATTCGGCATTCTGTTTTTTCCCTGAGTTCAGTTCTGACCTCTTCTCCTCTGAATCACTGGTTCTGCCCACTATCATCTCCATAATACTGGTCACCTCATTCCTTCGCCTCAATAACCCAGTGACTTTGTGAAACAAGAATCGACCATTGCAATGCCCACCTCGCAGTTACAGTCCACTATAAGTTAGAGCTCACCTAAACAAGTTGCTGATCATAACCTACCTCCACTAAGTCCTGTTCACCCATCAACAATCTGCTCTTCAACATTGGCTCCCGATTAAGTAATACCTCATTTTTATTATTCTCATCCATGTGTTCAAATCCCACCATGGTCTCACCCCCTCCAATTAGTCCCATTCCCCTGCTCTATTCCCATAGTCCAGCAATTTTTTCCCCTTCACGTATTTATCCAATTGTCCAATAAATGTTAATTTACTTCCCTCTATACGTCCTCCAGTCATACTGTCTCTATTCTGTTTTTCTCATTCATTCTGGCACTTTGTGAATTTTTCACTTTCTCCCTGTCTCTCTGTCAGTTTCACGGTGTCTCACCACATTTCACTGTCTCTGTCTCTTGCTCATCGACTGTTAGATTAATACAGCAAAGAAAGATGCCGCTCGGTCCATCGTGTCCATGCCGTCTATTGGTTAGAACTATCTCAGAAGCCCAACTCTTTAGCCAGAAAAATGTAAATATATCCCCTTCCACGAATAAAGCAATTCCCTTTCGAAAATAACGATTGAATCTACTTCCACCGTTTTCTCAAAAATCGCATTCCAGATCGCAACAGCTCACTGCATAAAGAAAACCCTTCCCATCTCCTGTGGTTATTTTGTCAATTACCTTAAACCTGTCTCCTCTGGTTATGCACCATTGTGCAACTGGAAATATTTTTGACATACACGCTCTATCAAAACCCATCATAATTTTAAAATCTATGTGAAATGTTAAATCTTTGCTGATGATACAACGTCATCATCATAGAAAGAAACTTTAAATGGAGGAAGGCTTGCTTCCACTCTAAAAATGAGTTCTTATGTAACTGAACATGCAATAAGGGAATTACAGTCTCTGTCACACGTGGGACAAACAGTGGTTGAAGGAAAGCGTGGTGGGACTCTTTTGCCGCATGCTCCTTCTTACTCCTGCGCTTGATCTCTGCATGCTCTCGGCGACGAGACTCGAGGTGCTCAATGCCCTCCTGGATGCACTTCCTCCATTTCAGGCAGTTTTGGGCCAGGGACTTCCAGCTGTCGGTCGGGATGTTGCATTTGATCAAGGAGGCTTTGATTGTTTCATTCAAAAGTTTCCTCTGCCCACCTGGGCCTCGCTTACTGTGTAGGAGTTCCGAGTAGAGCGCTTGCTTGCGAGTCTTGTGTCAGGCATCCGGAAGATGTGGCCCGCCCAATGGAACTGTCCAGGTGTACCAGCACCGAAGCACTGAATAATACAAAGATAAGTGTGAAAGCATGTTGTGAGGAGGACGCAAAAAATTTGCAAAGGCATAAAGATAGTCTAAGTGGGTGGGCCACAACAATGGCAGCTGGGGTATGATGTGGAATATGTGACGCTATCTTCTTTGTGATGAAAAACAAATAAGCAAATTATCATTAAATGGGGAGAGATACCAAATTGCTGTGGTCCAGATTGATCTGTGTGTTCTTGTAAATAAAACACAGAAGGTTAGCATGTAGGTACAGCGAGAAATTAGAAAAGGCAGCAGAATGACTGGCTTTATTTCAAGTGGGGCAGAATATAGAAGTCCTGCTACAACTGTACAGGTTGTCTATAATACTACAGCTGGAGTATTGTGTACCGTTTTGGTCACTTTAGTGAAAGAAGGGTTTACTTGCATTGGAGGCAGTTCAGAGAAGGTTCACGACGTTGATTACTGGGATGAATATGTTATCATAAGAATAAATGTTGAGCAGGTTGGGCGTGTATACATTGGAGTTTAGAAAACTACGAGGTGATCTTATTGAAATGTGTAAGATTCAATAGGGGCTTGATGGGGTAGACGCAGAGATGATGTTTCCTCTAGTGGGAGAAATCTAGAACCAGGGGACATAGGTTCAGAATAAGGGATCGCCCATTTTTATCACAAATAAGAAGCAATTTATTCTCTCAGGGGGTCGTGAATCTTTGGAATTCTCTTCGACAGAAAGCTGTGGAGGCAGCTTCATTGAATCTTATTCACTGGAGATAGACTGACTTTTAAACGAGAAGGGAGTTAATGGACTGGGCACGGAAGGGGAGTTGTGGCCAAGATCATATGTTCATTCAAAGAGTCAGGTCCAATCACAGAGGCGGGAGCGGAGTAATGTTTTTGGCTCTCGGAATGAAATCCCTGGACCGACGTGAGAGCACTGGAAGTTAGGCGAATGAAATTTCTCGTCAGAGGTGGGAGTAGTGTAATTTAGGCGAACCTGGTCATTAAATATCTAGACTGAGGGAGGGAGCAGTGTAATCTAGGCAGATGTTGGTGTGAACTCCTGGAGCGAGGTGGGAGCCCTCTCTGGGAAGTCGCATCATCGCATCACTGGAATCATCTCAGAGGTCCTGAGGTCCATGAATATTTATTTATTGTGAATGTTTTACCGTTATTTTCTGTGATGCAATAATTCAGAAATCATATAAGAGGCAGTCCATTTTTTATTATTTTATTCCTTCCTTTTATCAGCCAATTTCACGTCTTTTGTTCTCACTTGGAGTTGGAGAGGAAGCGAAACTCTGTTCGCTCTGTTCTGTCCACGCTTTGTAATAGGCGGGTAAATAGTCGCTGATCATTTAGTTCCAGTCAGTGTCTCCTTTGTCACCAACTCAAGTTCTGCATTAATAGCAGTGCTTCTGATGGGTGGAACAGGATTACAAGCGTCATTAACATTCAAAACAAAATGTTCGTTCAGACAGATTTCATTCATTTACTTCCAATCTTTATTTTGAATTTGCAATTTGGTCCCATGCCGATTTTTCACAGTTCAGTCGGTCTCTCAGCGAGAAACAGAGTGGATATATCTGTTGCTTCCGGCTGTACACTACTGATTTTTGGGCTCCTCGTGCGGAGGGGGAGCGGGAGGTCAGAAGGCCTCCTCGTTGGACTGCTCCGGGGCATGGCCAAGCGTAGCATCAGCTGGTCCAGGCAGCGGGCGGTCGAGAGGATCGTTCAGCCCGGCTGCCTCCCTCTCTTCCGCGGATACGTTCAAGCCAGGGTGTCCCTGGAGATGGAGCACGCGCTGTCCACCGGAACGTTCGCGGCCTTCCACGAGAGGTGGCTGCCGGAGGGACTGAAGTGCATCATCAACACCGGCAACCATATTTAATTTGCTTCTTCAATGGTAAAAGTGTAATATCATTACAGTTATCGGTTTTATTGCACATTTATATCATAGCAGCGCATTTGGAAAGAGGTGGCATGATAGGTCCAAGTCAGCATGGATTTGTGAAAGGGAAATCATGCTTTAACAAATCTTCTGGAATTTATTGAGTATGTTACAAGTAGAGTGGACAAGGGAGAACCAGTTGATGTGGTATATTTGGACTTTCAGAAGGCTTTCGACAAGGTCCCACACAAGAGATTAATGTGCAAAGTTAAAGCACATGGGATTGGGGTTAGTGTGCTGACATGGATTGGGAACTGGCTGTCAGACAGGAAGCAAAGTGTAGGAGTAAATGGCTACTTTTCAGAATGGCAGCCAGTTACTAGTGGGGTACTTACAAGGTTCTGTGCTGGGGCCCCAGCTGTTTACATTGTACATTAATGATTTGGACGAGGGGATTAAATGTAGAATCTCTAAATTTGCGGATGACACTACGTTGGGTGCCAGTGTGAGGAGCGAGGAGGATGCTATGAGGCTGCAGAGTAACTTGGATAGGTTAGGCGAGTGGGCAAATGCATGGCAGATGAAGTATAATGTGGATAAATGTGAGGTTATCCACTTTGGTGGTAAAAACAGAGAGACAGACTATTATCTGAATGGTGACAGATTAGGAAAAGGGGAGGTGCAACGAGACCTGGGTGTCATGGTACATCAGTCATTGAAGGTTGTAATGCAGTTACAGCAAGCAGTTAAGAAAGCAAATGGCATGTTGGCCTTAATAGCGAGGAAATTTGAGTACAGGGGCAGGGAGGTATTGCAGTTGTCCAGGACTTGGTGAGGCCACACCTGGAGTATTGTGTACAGTTTTGGTCTCCTAACTTGAGGAACGACATTCTTGCTATTGAGGGAGTGCAGCGAAGGTTCACCAGACTGATTCCCGGGATGGCGGGACTGACATATCAAGAAAGACTGGATCAACTGGGCTTGTTTTCACTGGAGTCAGAAGAATGAGATGGGATCTCACAGAAACGTTTAAAATTCTGACGGGTTTAAACAGGTTAGATGCAGGAAGAATGTTCCCAATGTTGTTGAAGTCCAGAACCAGGGGTCACAGATTAAGGATAAGGGGTAAGCCATTTAGGACTGAGATGCGGAGACGCTTCTTCACCCGGAGAGTGGTGAACTTGTGGAATTCTCTACCACAGAAAGTTGTTGAGGCCAATTCACTAAATATATTCAAAAAGGAGTTAGATACAGTATTTACTACCAGGGGGATCAAGGGGTATGGCGAGAAAGCAGGAATGGGGTACTGAAGTTGCATGTTCAGCCATGAACTCAATGAATGGCGGTGCAGGCTCGAAGAGCCGAATGGCCTATTCCTGCAACTATTTTCTATATTTTCTATGTTTCTATAAAGAGGGAGAAATTCATATCTAGTTTCAATCAAAAATAGTTGTATTTCAGGATAAACAACCCCGGCTGATTGTAACTTAGTTATTTAAAATGTGAACAAACTGTCATATTTTCTCGTCTAATATTCTCTGCACAAGTGGAAACCAACAGGTGAAAAGCTACAACAATTAATCTCTTCCATTTGTGTTGAAATACTTCAAATGCTCGTTTCAAGGACACCCTCAAAGCCTTCATATTAAAACTCAACATCCCCACCGACACATGGTAGTTCCGAGCCAAATATCACCTGAAGTGGAGAAAGTGCATCTGGAAGGGCGCTGATTACCTCGAGTCGTCGCCGAGAACATGTAGAAACCAAGCGAGGGCTGCGGAATGAGCGTGCGGCATACCAGACTCCCCACCCACCCTTTTCTTCAACCATTCTCTGTCCCACCTGTGACAGAGACTGTAATTACCATGTTGGACAGTTCAAGTCACCTGATAAATCATTTTAGCGTGGAAGCAAGTCTTTCTCGCTTTCGAGGGGCTGCATATGATGATGATGTTACATAAGCATTTGGCGGCTCATTGACTGAGGGTTGGTTCGTTTGATTTAATGCTGATAAATGAATTTAGTTGGTGATTACCTTGTCAAAGATTGTTAATTATTTTAGTTTGGAGTCTATTCCTTGCTCCCAAATTAACGTTTAATTTATTGTTTATTTCCCTGCCTGACAGTTAACATCCTGACGATTGTGATCCTGCCTCGTGGAAAGTGCGGTCTCTCCAGATGTGTCACTCGCTATCTGGTGGCCATGGCAGTGACAGATCTCCTGGTCATTATCCTCGACCTGATACTGAGACACATTCCGATTCTTTATCAGAAAGAGTTCCATTTCGTGCGGTCCTTCCATGTGTGTAATATTCACGCCGTCTTACTTCACGCAGCCACAGATTGTTCTGTCTGGTTCACCGTCAGTTTCACCTTTGATCGCTTTGTGGCCATTTGTTGCCAGAAGCTTAAAACAAAATATTGCACCGAGAGAACGGCGGCTGTTGTTCTGGGAACCGTGACTTTGCTGAGCGGGTTCAAGAACATTTTCTGGTATTTTATGTTGACACGTTTCTATATTCTTGACTACATGGCCTGGTTTTGCTATATAACAGACGATGTTCTGAATTCACCGGTCTGGGGAGCAATCACATTCCTTCATTATATCCTCACCCCATGTATCCCATTTGCTCTGATTCTGCTGCTCAATACTGTCACCGCCAGGCATATTATACTGGCCAGCAGAGCCCGCAGGCAACTCCTGGGTGCCAGCAGTGGGGAGTGTCCCAGTGACCCAGAGATGGCGAGCCGCAGGAATTCCATCATTTTACTGTTTGTTATCTCCGGCAATTTCATCCTGTTGTGGGCGGTGCTTATGGTGAATTCTATCTGGACCCAGATGTACTTTTTGGGGTATGATTCTGTATATATTCCTATTTATGTAATGGACGTTGGAATAATGCTGCAGCTGCTGAGTTGCTGCACAAACACGGCAATTTATGCCGTGACCCAGACTAAGTTCAGACAGCAGTTGAAGAATGTAGGGAAATATCCCTTCACACTGATTCTGAAATTAATTAAACGATGAGAGGATGCAGAAACGTTCCTGCATCAGACTCCCTGTGTCCTGATATTGTGAGCGAGCTGCTCTCCCCCGCGTGGCCAGTGATTCGCGTGAATAATAACACTCTCACTCACACACTGATGACAACGGGCACCCTGTGAGGGGCCTGCAGTCCGGGTGAATCACCATCAGCATCATAGGCAGTGCCACGAAATATAGAAACATAGAATCAGAGAAAATAAGTGCAGGAGTAGGCCAGTCGGCCTTTCGAGACTGCACCACCATTCAATAGATCAAGACTGATCGTTCACCTCAGTACCCCGTTCCTGCTTTCTCTCCATACCCATTGATCCACCCGTAAGGGACATATTTTGACTATCGTTAACGAATTGGCTTCAACAACTCTCTGTGGTAGTAAATTCCACAGGTTCACAACTCTCTGAGTGAAAAGGTTTCTCCTTATCTCGGTCCTAAATGTCTTATGCATTATCCTTAGACTGTGACCAGTAGCTTTGGACTTCACCAACATTGGGAGCATTCATTCTGTATCTAAAATGTCCAGTCCCGTCCGAATTTTATATGTTTCGAAGAGGTCCCCTCACATTCATGTAAACTCCAGTGAATACAGGCCCGGTGCATCCATTCTCTTCTCATATGCCAGCCATGCATCCCGGGAATCAGTCTGGTGAAACTTCGCTGCACTCTCTCAATAGCAAGACCGTCCTTCCTCAGATTAGGACACCAAAACTGATCATGATAATCCAGCTAATGCCTCGCCAAGGCCCTGTACAACTGCAGTAAAACCTGCCTGCTCCAATACTGAAATCCCCTAGCTATGAACGCGAACATGCCATTTGTCTTGTTTACCACTTACCAACTTTCACTAACAGATGCACCATGACTCCCAGGTCTCGTTGCACCTCCGCTTTTCCTAATCAGCGACCATTCAGATAATATGCTGTCTTCACGTTTTCACCATCAAAATTGATAAATTCACAATTATTCACATTATACCTCATCTGCCATGCATTTGCCCACTCACCTAACCTGTCCAAATCACCCTGCAGCCTCTTAGCATATTCCTCACAACTCAAACCGCCGCCCAGCTTGGTATCATCTTCAAACTGGGAGATATTACACACAATTCCTTCACCTAAATCATCGATGTATATTGTAAATTGCTGGTGTCCCAGCACTGAGCCCATCTGCACCCCACTAGTCACTGCCTGCCTTATGAAAAGGACCCGTTCATCCCGAATCTCTGCTTCCTGTGTGCCAACTGGATCTCTACCCACGTCAAAATATTACCACCAATACCATGTGCATTAATGTTGCACAACCATCTCTTGTGTGGGCCTTTGTCCAACGTTTTTTGAAAGACACCACAACCACTGGTTCCGCCTTGTCCACTCTAGTCGTTAAATCCTCAAACAATTCTTGAAGATTGGTCAAGCATGAAGAGGGCTTACTTCCACGCCGACAAATGATGCGTTGGGAGCGAAATCGAGGAGCATAATTTAGGCAAGTTATTGTGAAGTCCAAAAACGTTAGGGTAGTAATAGTGGTAATTGGAAAACAGCGTATTCACATCATGCGGAGGGAGATCTGTGCCGTGTGTGGGAAGCAAATCAATAATTCATCCGGCGTGCAGAAGCACGCGATAGTTCACACTGACGAGAGCTACCACTCAGAGGCTCTTACTGTGGAAAGTCTTTTACGGACTCGTTCCATCTGCTGACACACCTAAGAGTTCACACTAGAGAGAGATTGTTTACCTGCCACGGGCGTGCGAAGGGATTCACTCAGTCCACGAACTCCCTGGAACTGCAGTGGATTCACAGCGGAGAGAAACAAGTTAAATCTTAGAATAAGGGGACATTAAAAACAGAGAAACATATAAAATAGATGCAGGAGTACGCCATTCGGCCCTTTGAACCTGCACCACCATTCAATAAGATCATGGCTGATCATTCACCTCAGTACCAATTTACTCCTTTCTCTCCATAACCCTTCATCCATTTAGCTGTAAGGGCCATATCTAACTCCCTCTTGACTTTATCCAATTAACTGGCATTAACAAATCTCTGCAGTGGGGAATTCCACAGTTTAAGAACTCCCTGAGTGAAGACGTTTCTCCTCATTTCAGTCCTAAATGGCCTACCCCTTATCCTAAGACTGTCCCCTGGTTCTGGACTTCTACAACATCGGGAACATTCTTCCTGCATCTACCCTGTCGAGTCCGGTCAGAATGTTAGTTCTTTCTATGAGATCCCTTCTCATCCTTCTGAAATCCAATGAATACGTCCCAGTCGCTCCAGTCTCTCCTCATATATGTGTCCTTCCATCTAGGGAATCACTCTGGTAAAGCTTTGCTGCACTCCCTCAATACCAAGAGCGTCCTTGCTCGGATTAGGAGACCACAATTGAACACAATATTCCAGGTGAGGCCTCACTGAGGCCCTGTACAACTGCAGTAAGACCTCCATGCTACTCTATTCAAATCCCCTCGCTCTGAGGGCCAACATTCAATTTGCCTTCTTCACCACCTGCTGTACATGCAAGCCATCTTTAAATGGCTGATGTACCATGACAGCCAGGTCTCGTTGCACCTACCCTTTTCCTAATCTGCTGCCATTCAGATAATATTCTGAATGGCGGAAGATTAGGAAAAGGGGAGATGCAACGCCCATTTAAACCTGATATGATTAGGAATTTATTCTCTCAAAGCTTAGTAGAGGTGTTCAATTCGCTGCCTCAGAGCGCTGTGGAAGGTGGGTTATTGAATATAATTAAGACAGAAATGGACAGTTTCTTAACAGAAGTGGGGATAAGGGGTTATGGAGAGCAGGCAGGGAAGTTGACAATAATCCGTGGTCAGATCAGGCATGGTCGTATTAAATGGTGGAGCAGGCTCGAAGAGTCGTGTGGCCTGCTCCTGATCCTATTTCTCATGTTCTTATGTCCTTACGCTGTTAAACGTACCGTGTATGGCAATGGTCCCACCCATGATGGTGCATCAGCGAGTTCACACTGAGGAAAGCAGTGCAAGGAAGGTAGTGCAGGGGTCCAATGCATTCAGTCCCCTTCAAAACAGATACACCGCATTGGGTATTTTTGAGGGGGATGACTCATCGGGTGGGAGTAGCAGCAGCCAATGTCAAGGCACCGTGGGTGGATCTGCTGCACAGGAGGGCAGGGAAATCAGTGGGAAAGCTCTCTTGAGAGGGGATTCGATTGTAATGGGAATAGATAAGCCTTTCTGCAGCCGCAACCGAGACGCCAGGATGGTATGTTGCCTCCCTGGTGCAAAAGTCAAGAATGTCTTGAAGCGGGTGAAGGACATTCTGAAAATGGAGGGTAAACAGCCAATTGTGGTGCTGTTGGTAACAACGATGTCGGTAAAAAACGGGCTCAGTTCCTCCGAGACGAATTTGGGGAGGTAGGAGCTAAATTAAAAGGTAGGATCTCAAAGGTAGTAATCTCAAGATTGGTACCAGTGCCACGTGCTAGTCACAGGAGGAATCGCAGGATAGCTCAGATCGATACGTGGCTTGAGAAGTGGGGCAAGAGGGAGGGATTCAATTTACTAGGACAAGCGAATCGGTTCTGGGGGAGGTGGGACCAGTACAAACCAGACGGTCTGCACCTGGGCAGGACCGGAACCAATGTCCCAGGGGGAGTGTTTGTTGGTGATGTTGGGGAGGACTTAAACTAACATCACGGGGGATGGGAACCTATGCAGGGAGACAGAGGGATGTAAAATGGAGACAGAAGCAAAAGATAGAATGGGGAATAGTGAAGGTGGAGGGCAGATATACCCAAGGCAAAAAACAAAAAGGGCCGCACAACAGAAAAATTCTGAAGAGGGAAAGTGTGTTAAAAAGACAAGCCTGAAAGCTCTGTGCCGCAATGCGAGGAGTATTAGGAATAAGGTGGACGTATTAACTGCTCAGACAGCATTGCATGGATATGATGTATTTTGCATCACAGAGAAATGGCTCCAGTTTGAGCAAGTTTGGGAACGCAACAGCCAGGGGTATTCAACATTTCGAAGGTTAGGAGAGAGGAAAAGAAGTCCGGGTGGCGTTGCTGATTAAAGAAGAAAGTAATGCTGTAATAAGGAGGAACTTTAGACTGGATGATGTGGAATAGGTATGGGTGGTGCGGCGGAATTCCAAAGGGCAGAAAACGTTCGTGGTACTTGTGTACAGATCAGCAAAGAGTAGTAGTGATGTAGGACACAGCATCTAACAGGAAATAAGCGGTGTGTGCAATAAAGGAACATCAGTTATCATGGGCGACTTTAATCTGCATATTGATTGGGCAAACCAAACTGGCAGCGATGTGGTGGGGGAGGATTTCCCGGAGTGTATTAGGGGTGGTTTCTGGACCAATATGTCTTGGAACCAACTAGAGAGCTGGTGATGTATAATGAGAAGGGACTATTTAGCAATATTTTTGTGCGAGGCCCCTTGGGGAAGAGTGACCGTAATATGGTAGATTTCAATATTAAGATGGAGAGTGGCACATTTAATTTGGAAACAAGGGTGCTGAACTTAAGGAAACGTAACTTCGACGGTATGAGGCGTGAATTGGCTAGAATAGACTTGCAAAGGATACTTAAACGGTTGATGGTGGATAAGCAATGGCAAACATTTGAAGATCACATGGATGAACTTCAGCAATTGTACATCTCTGTCTAGAGTAAAAATAAAACGGGGAAGGTGGCTCAACCATGGCTAACAAGGGAAAATAAGGATAGTGTTAAAGCCAAGGAAGAGGCATAAAAACTGGTTGAAAAAGCTACAAACCTGAGGACTGGGAGAAATTTAGAATTCAACAGAGGAGGACTAATGATTTAATTGAGAGGGGGAACATAGATTACAAGAGGTGGCTTGCAGGTACGTAAAAACAGACTGCAAAAGCTTCTAAAGAAATGTGAAGAGAAAAAGTCTAGTGAAGGCAAATATAGGTCGCTTGCAAGCGGATTCAGGTGAAATTATAAAGGGGAAGAATGCAATGGCAGACCAATTGAACAAATACTTCCGTTCTTTATTCACGAAGGAATGCACAAATAACCTTCCGAATGTTCGAGGGGACAATGTGTCCAGTGAGGAGGAACTGAAGGATATCCTTTTCAGGCAGGACATTGTTTGCTGGAATTTAATTGGATTGAAGGCAGATAAATACCAGGAGCCTGATAGTGTGCAACCAGAGTACATAAGGAGGTGGCCCTAGAAATAGTGGATGCATTGGTGATCATTTTCCAGCAGTCTATCGATTCTGGATCAGTTCCTATGGACTGAAGGGTAGCTAACGTAACATCACTTTTTAAAAAAGAAGGGAGAGCGAAAACGGGTAATTATAGATCAGTTAGACTGACATGAGTAGTGGGGCAAATGTTGGAATCATTCGTTAAGGATGAAAAAGCAGCGCATTTGGAAAGCAGTGACAAGTACGGACCAAGTCAGCTTGGATTTATGAAAGGTAAATCATGCTTGACGAATCTTCTGGCATTTTTTGGCGATGCAACTAACAGAGTGGACAAGGGAGAAACAGTGGATGTGGTGTATTTGACTTTCAAAAGGCTTTTGACAAGGTCCTGCACGAGAGATTGGTGTGCAAAATCAAAGCTCATGGTCTAGGAGGTAGTGTACTGATAGAGAATTGGTTGGCAGACAGGAAGCAGAGAGTCGGGATAAACGGATCCTTTTCAGAATGGGAGGCAGTGACGAGTGGAGTGCCGCAGGGCTCAGTGCTATGACTCCAGCTCTTTATAATATACATTAACGATTTAGATGAAGGAATTGAGTGTAATATCTCCAAGTTTGCTGATGACATTAAACTGGGTGGCGGTGTGAGCTGTGAGAAGGATGTTAAAGGGCTGCAGGGTGACTTAAGCAGGGAAGGTGAGTGGTCAAATGCATGGCAGATGCAGTATAATGTGCAATTGGTGGCAAAAACACGAAGGTAGAATATTATCCGATTGGCGGCAGATTAAGAAAAGGGGAGATGCAATCAGACCTTTGTATCATGGTTCATCAGTCGTTGAAAGTTGACATGCGGGTACAGCAGGCAGTGAAGAAGGCACATTGCAATGTTGACCTTTATAGCTAGGGGATTTGTGAATAGTAACAGGGTGGTATTACTGCAGTTGTACAGGGCCTTGGTGAGGCCTCACCTGTAGTATTCTGTTCAGTTTTGGTCTCCTAATCTGAGGAAGGACGTTCTTGCTATTGAGGGAGTGCAGCGAAGGTTCACCAGACTGATTCCCGGGATGGCTGGATTGTCATGTGAGGAGAGATTGGATCAACCGCGCCTTGATTCACTGGTGTTTCGAAGGATGAGAGGGGATCTGAGGCAACTTGAGAGGTTAGATGTGGGAAGAATGTTCCCGATGTTAGGGAAGGGACTTTGTCTTAGGATATGAGGTTTGCCATTTCGGACTGACATCAGGAGAAACTTCTTCACTCAGAGAGTTCTTAACCGATGGAATTCCCTGCCTCAGAGAGTTGTTGATGCCAATTCATTGGATATATTCAAGAGGGAGTTAGATATGGCGCTTACAGCTAAGGGGATCAAGGGGTATGGAGAGAAAGCAGGAGAGGTGTACTGAGGGAATGTTCAAGCCATGATCTTATTGAATGACGATGCACTCCCGAAGTGCAGATTGGCCTGCTCCTGCACCTATTTTCTCTGTTTCTCTATGTCTATGTTCAACTGCTCCCAGTGTGGGAAGTGAGGTACTTATTAGAGCTATCTGCTGAAAGACACACCGAACAGTTCACAAAAGACTCCCCCTGTTCACTTCTGCTGTTAGTGCTAGTTTTAATCACATCCAGGTCTGAACTGTACCTGAGCTGTGGTTAATATTCTGGATATTTTTCAAATAAAGGAAAGAGTGATGGGCTTTTTAAAGGGCTGACTTCCAATGCTTTAAATTACCAAGTAAGTCGTCAATACATCCGAAAATAAGATTCATTCTTCTGGCCGGACGTTGCAATTAGATGACTCTGTGAATGATCTGAGCCATCACGATCTGTTCAGTAGTGACACCTGCGTCCAGCAGATGGGGATGTTCCACAATTTAACTCCAACTAAGAGGCGCGGAAATGTTCCCGAGAAAAGTATGTGTGAGGAGAGCTCAGGGTCAGATTCTGAGCATACAGCTCCCCACAGGGTCATCATACACTGCACCCTCCCTGGGGCAGCTCTGGGCCAGACACTGAACATACTGCACCCTACAGGAACATCACACACTGCACCCTCCCTGGGGCAGCTCTGGGTCAGACACTGAACATACTGCACCCTACAGGGACATCACACACTGCCCCTCCGTGGGGCAGCTCAGCGTCAGACTCACCACTTACTGCATCCCACAGGGACATTTCTCACTGCCCCCTACCTGGGGCAGCTCAGGATTAGACACTGAGCATTCTGCACCCCACAGCGTCATCATACTTTGCCCGCTCCATGGGGCAGCTCAGGGTCAGACAATTCACCCCGCAGTGATATCGCGCACATCACCGTCCCTGGGGCAGCCCAGGGTCAGACTCACGCCTTACTGCAATCCACAGGGACATCACACACGGCGCCCTCTCTGCGGCAGGTCAGATTCAGAAACTGCACCGCAAAGGGACATCACACACTGCCCCATCCCTGGGGCAGCTCAAGAACATGACTTGAACAATCTGCACCTCACAGAGCGATCACAACCTGCATCCGCCTGTAAGAATACAGGCTTTGGAGTGTATTTTGAGGAATTAGGCATTGCAAGTGTAAAATAAACCAAAGGCATTCATTGAAAAGCTTGCTTCTGCAAAGAAAAAGACACTGCTTTGGATTTTATGCTGACGCAAGGTCCTGGCTCTGCCACCAGTCACTATGGTGTTACGTCACACATTATCACTGCGAAACAAATGTATTATCCATGGGAAATAATACGGAGGAGCTCAGATCTGTCTTCGTTTGTCGTTCATCTCACTTCTCTGAACGTAGAATCACACAGAGCACTTCCAAACTGTTGAAAATAAAAAAATTATAAATCGTTTTTTCAAATTGTAATGCACTTAATTATAACTCGTTACGATCAAAATCCTGTGTTGCGTCGTCAGCATGGAAACGGAAAAGCATAACAGAAAAAGCTTGTACTGAGGTTGAAGATAAGATCTTCCAAAACCAATGCAGGGAGAGAAAGTGTCCCAGGCTCCAGACTGGGAAGATGTGTATCTATAGGAGTTTAAGAGCGAAATACCTGAATTAGGGGTAAAGTAATTCGGTGTAATTAAAATAAAGAAAGAACGTCTGAGAGTAGGATTTAAAGTGCGTTCATGGTCGAATAGCTGTATTAGGCAGAAACACTGAAGTCAGAGAAATTCTCTTAGGAGATAAGTGCACCCACAAGATTTATGCAGACAGCTCACAAATATAATGAGAGGAGGCCACGATGTTCCTACCACAGGAGATAACAGGGACAATCCCTCTTTTAAGCAGAGGGTAGCCATATGTCTGCCAAGGAAATTAGCCTGAGAATTCGCCTGAGAAGACCTTCGCAGAAAAGTTACACAAAACCTGCAGTGGCTTTTCCCGAGCAACAGTCGCTAGAACTGAATGAACCAATGGAATCATTAGAATTTACTGTATCCAATAAAATTAATGTAACTGTACCACCAAATGAAATTGCTGTCACCTGTATTAATCAATAGAAGAATTCCCCGTGTAGTTCCATCATTTTGACTGTATTTGAAGTGTATAAGAATGTAACTGCGGAGCTTGTCCCATGAGAATCGCGTTGAGAGCAGTCAGTAACGGTACTAATTAGGCTGGATCTCCGTTGATTAATCTGGTTTTAATAAACAACACTTTTCTCTATAAAAGACCTTTCTTGTGAGTGTTATATTTCTAATAATCCACACCAGGAGATACACGCTTGGACAGATTTTTCGGTAGATCCATTCCTGGGGTGTATCTTCGTGAATTTGGATTATTCTCATCGTGATCGTGTCAGGAAAGGCACCGATCCAGAGACGGGCAGACGGCATACCAGTAGCAGGAACGAGGAATAATCCTTCCTCCATCCCAAATCACCATCACGAGTAATATAATTCTCATTTTTAATTAGAAAACTTCTGCTAAACTCCGTTGTTAATTTTCGCTTATCCTTAAATAAAATGTGAACTATTCGCACTGTGGTGTCAGCTTCAGTCTTTTGAGCAGACAGTCCAAAGAGAGTTGAAACTTAATCTTACGCAGGCACATCATACACTGCCCTCTCGTCGGGGCAGCTCACAGTCACTCACTGCTCAAAGTGCCACCACCCCACCACCAACCCACAGGGACATCATACACTGCTCCCTCCCTGGGGCAGCTCAGGGTCAGGCACTGAACAAACTGCAATTCACAGGGACGTCACACATTACCCCCTCCCTGGGGCAGCTCAGGGTCAGACACTGAACAAACTGCACTCCACAGGGACATCACACATTACCCCTTCCCTGGGGCAACTCAGGGTCATAATTTCAACATACTGCTCTCCACAGAGACATCACACATTATCCCCTCTCGGGGGCAGTTCAGGGTCAGACACTGAAAATACTGCTCTCCACAGGGACATCACAAATTATCCCCTCCCTGGGGCAGTTCAGGGTCATCATTGCAAAATACTGCTCTCCACAGAGACATTAGACACGGCCGGCTCAGGGTCACTCGCTGCATAAAGTGCCAACCCCCCACAGGGACATCACACACTGCCCCCTCCCTGGGGCAGCTCACAGTCACTCACTGCTCAAAGTGCTCCCCCCGCCCCCGATCACGTATTGACGTCACAAACTGCACGCTCCCTGGGGCAGCTCAGGATCAGACGCTGCACCCCACAGGAACATCACGCAACGCCCTTTCCCTCGGGCAGCTGAGGGTCAGACACTGCACGGACAGGGACATCACACACTGCTCCCTCCCTGGGGTAGCTCAGGGTGAGACACTACACCCCACAGGGACATCACACACTTCCCCATCCCTGGAGCTTCCAGGTTCAGACACTGCACCCCACAGGGACATCACACACTGCCCCCTCCCTGGAGCTTCTCAGGGTCAGACACTGAACCCACAGGGACATCACACACTGCCCCCTCCCTGGGGCAGCTCAGGGCCAGACACTGAACAGACTGCACACCACAGAAGCATCACATACTGCCCGCTCCCTGGGGCAGTTCAGCTAAGATACTGAACATACTGAACCCCACAGGGACATCACACACTGCCCAATCCATAGGGCTGCTCAGGGACATCACCTGAATAAACTGTACGTCACATGGAGATCACAAACTGCATCCACCTGCAAGAACACTGGCTTTGGAGAGTATTTTTCAGGATGAGGCATTGCAAGTGTAAAATGAACCAAAGACTTTATTTGAAAAACTTGCTTCTGCAATGACAAGCACATGGCTTTGGATTTTCTGCTGACGCAAGGATCTGGCTCTGTCACCAGTAACTTTGGTGTTAGAATCACACATTATCACTGGGAAACACACGTATTATCACTTGGAAATAACACCGGGGAGCTCAGAACTTTCTTAGTTTATCGCTCATCTAGCTTCTTTCAAGGTAGATTCACACAGAAAATTTGCAAACTGTTGAAAATAATAAATAATGTAGTTTCACCTTCAGTACATTGAGCAGACAATCCAGAGAGACTTCCAATTTAATCTTACACAGGGACATCACACACGGCCCCCTCCCCGGGGCAGCTCAGTTTCACTCACTGAACAATATGCCCTGCCCCCCACCCCCCACGGAGACATCACACACTGCTCCCACACCGGATCAGTTCACGGTCACTCACTGCACATTATTCCCCCCCCGGCCCACACAGGGACATCACACACTGCCCCCTCCCCGGGGCAGCTCACGGTCACTCACTGTCCCGACTGTGAAATCACAGGATATCAATCCCTGGGGAAGCTCATTGTTAGGAACTGCACATACATCAACCCACATTGACATAAAAACATCACCCTCACGTAGGTAGCTCGGCGTCATAAAGTGAAAAGGCTGCACCCTTGCGGTGATGCGCACACTGCCCCAACATGGCGAAGTCAGTGTTGGAGGAATTGCAGCTAGAAGGGAATCTACTCCACACCTTCTTGCCATGAATCCAGAATCGGATCCGGACCGAATCCTGCAATTCCCGGCTGCACTCTGTGAAGCCACAGACACCACGGGAATCACACGGACCCTACAGAAAATCACACTCGCTCCCACCGCAGGCCCCACAGGTTAGGGCAATCGACCTGGGACAGTGGGATCATTGTCTCTCCAAAGGATTGTTTGCTCCATCCACTCCCAGAACCCAAAATTTTGGCTAACAGACCTGAGCGATTGGGTCATGAAACGGAAGAAGTCATATCTCCCCCATTCCAGACCCCACAGGTGAACAGCTCTGTCATTTCTCCACAGCAGTTATACTCCCTTGAAGATGCTGACTCGGGATCGGGGGAGAATTAATCACTGAACTTCTTCGATTGATACCACAAGTCATACAATTGAAACCTCTCATCGGCCGCTGTCCGAGTCTCAACCAGAACCTCTCTCACGGTCTCCTGTCCGACGCCCCCCCCGCCCCCTCACCAGTCCCTGTGCAGACTAAACCACACCTTCACTCATGATCCCCTGTCCCAATCTGAACCAGACTGACATAGACTCTCCTTCACCAGTCCTGTCGCAGATTGATTCAGATACTCTCACCAGTCTCTGTTTCAGGGTGAACAAGACGGAACCAGATCCGCCCACCAGTCCCTGTGCAATGCTGAAGAACAAGCGTCCCCACTCGCTCCTGTCCCATTCCGTAGCAGACTGAAACAGACACTGCCTCACGAGCGCCTGTCCCAGACTGAATCAGACTGAACCAGATGTTCCCACTTCCACTGTTCCAGTCTTCAACAGAGTGAAATCGACCCCCTCACCAGGCACTGTCACAGTATGCACCAGACGGAAGTGGACCTCCATCACCATCCTCTGTCCCAGTATGAAAAACACTGACCCAAACCATCCCTCACCATCTCCATTCGCAGTGTGAACCACACTGAGGCAAACCCTCTGTCACCAGCCTCTGTCCCATCCTGAACCAGACTGAATCAGACTCATCCTCACCATCCACTGACCCAGTCAGAACCAGACAGACCCAGACCTCCTTCACAATTCACCGTCCCAGTCTGAACCAGACTGACCCAGACCAGTCCCCGCCAGCCCCTGTACCAGACAGCAATAGACTGAACCAAACCTACTGCACCAACCACCGACCAGGTCTAAACCTGGCTGAAGCAGAAACTCCCGAATCAGTCCTCTCTCAGTTTGTACAAGAAACTCCCTAATCAGCCGCACTCCCAGTCTGAACCAGAAACTCCCTAATCAGACCCTCTCCTAGTATTAACCAGAAACACCATAATCAGTCCCCCTCCCAGTCTGACCAGAAAATCCTTAATCCGTCCCTGTCCCAGAGTGAACCAAACCCTCCCTATTCAGTACATTTCCCAGTATGAACCACAACATTCCTAATCAGTCCTGTCCTAGACAGAAAGAGAAACTCCCTAATCAGTCCATTTCCCAGTCTGAACCAGAAACGCCCTAATTTGTACTTGTCTGAGAATAAACCAGAAACTCTCTAATCAATCCCTGTCCCAGTCTAAACCAGAAACTCCGCAATCAGTCCCTGCCCCAGACATTATCAGAAAGTCCATAATCAGTCCCTGTCCCAGTCTGGACCAGAAACTCCGTAACCATTCATAGTCACAACAGAAACCAGAAACTCCTGAATCAGTCCCGGTCCCAGACTGAGCCACAAACGACCGAATCAACCGCTGTCCCAGTCAGAACCAGAAACTCTATAATCAGTAACTCTCCCAGTCTGAACCAGACTATCTTTAATCAATTCCCCGTCCCAGACTGAACCGGAAACTCGCTAATCGGCCACTGTCCCAGACTGAACCAGATACTCCTTAATCAGTCCCTTTCCCAGTCTGAACATGAAACTACCTAATCAACCCCTGTCCCAGAATGAACCAGACCCTCCCTATCAGTCCCTGCCCCAATCTCATAGAAACATATCCGATTCTGTCGGTTATACGATAGGTTACATGCGGGTAGAGTGTTCCCGATCTTGGTGAAGCCCATAACCAAGGGACACAGTCCTCGGATAACGGGTAGGCCATTTAGGACTGAGATGAGGAGAAACCTATTCACTCAGAGAGTTGTTAACCTGTGGAATTACCTACCGGAGAGAGCTGTTGATGGCAGTTCAATGGATATATTCAAGAGTGAGTTAGATATGGCCCTTATGGCTAAGGGGATCAAGGGGTATGAAGAGGAAGCAAAAAAGCGGTACTGAGGTGAATGATCAGTCATAATCTTATTGAATGGTGGTGCAGGCGCGAAGGACAGAATAGTTACTCCTGCAACTATTTTCTATGTTTCTATGTTTCTCAGCCCCAAACTGAACCGGACCCTCTCTAATCAGTCCCCGTCCCAGTCAGAACCGGAAACAACCTAAATCAGCCCCTGTCCCAGACTGAACCAGAAACTTCAGAATCAGTCCCTGTCCCAGTCTGAACCAGAAACTCCCTAGTCGGTCCCTGTCCTCGTCTAAGCCAGTAACGCCCTAATCAGACCCTCTCCCAGACTGAACCAGAAACACCCTAATCCGTCCCTTTCCCAATATGAACAAGAAACTCCCAAATCATTTCCTTTCCCAGTTTGAACCAGAAACGCCCTATCAGTCCCTACCCCTGACTGAATTAGATACTCTCTATTCAGTACACCTCCTCGTCTTAACCAGAAACTCAATAATCAGTCCCGATACCAGAGTGAACCAAACCCTCCCTAATAAGACCTTGTCGCAGTCTGAACTCGCCACTACATAATCAGTCCCTGTCCCAAACTGAACCAGAATTTCCCGAATCAGTCATTATCCCAGACAGAACCAAAACGTCCCTAATCAGTTCTTATCCCAGACTGAACCAGATACTCCCGATTCAGTACCTCTTTGAGTCTGCATCAAAAACCCCACGATTAGTCCCCATCTCAGAGTGCACCAGACCCTCCCTAATCAGCCTCTGTCCAAGTCAGAACCAGAAACTCCCGAATCATTCACTCTCCCAGTCTGACCCAGACTCTCCCTAAACAATTCCCCATCCCAGACTGAACCGGAAACACAGTAATCGGCTCCTGAACCAGACTGAACCAGATACTCGCTAATCAGTACCTTTCCCAGTCTGAACATGAAACTCCCTAATCAGCCCCTGTCCCATACTGAATCAGACCCTCTCAAATCAGGCCCTGTCCCAATCTCATAGAAACATATACGATTCTGACGGTTACAGTATAGGTTACATGCGGGTAGAATGTTCCCGATGTTGGGGAAGCCCATCGCAAGGGGACAAAGTCTTCAGATAACGGGTAGGCCATTTAGGACTGAGATGAGGAGAAACCTTTTCACTCAGAGAGTTGTTAATCGGTCGAATTTCCTGCCGCACAGAGTTGTTGATGCCAGTTCATTGGATATATTCAAGAGTGAGTTACATATTACCCTTACGGATAAGTGGAAAAAGGGATATGTAGAGAAAGCAGGAAAGGGGTACTGAGGTGCATGCTCAGCCATGATCTTATTGAATGGTGGTGCAGGTTAGAAGGAGCGAATGGACGACTCCTGCAACAATTTTCTATGTTTCTATGTTTCTATGTCCCAAACTGAAGCAGACCCTCACTAATCAGTCCCTGTCCCAGTCTGAACCGCAAAATCCCTAATTAGCCCCTGTCCCAGACTGAACCAGAAACTCCCTCATCTTTCCCTGTCCCAGACTGAACGAGAAACTCCCTAATCGGTCCCTGTCCTAGTCTCAGCCAGAAACGTCCTAATCAGTTCCTCTCCAAGTCTGAACCAGAAAGTTCCTAATCAGTCCCTATCGCAGTCTGAACCAGAAACTCCCAAATCAGTCCCTCTTCCAGTTTGAACCAGAAACTCCCTAATCAGTCAATTTCCCAGACTGAACCAGATACTCCCTATTCAGTACATCCCTTGGCCTGAACCAGAAACTACATAATTAGTCTTTATCCCAGACTGAACCAGACCCTCGCTAATCAGATCCTGTCACAGTCTGAACCAGAACGATCTCAATCAGTCCCTGTCACAGACTGAAACAGAAATTCCCTAATCAGTCCCTATCCCAGACTGATCCAGAAACTCACTAATCAGTCCCTATCCCAGACTGAACCAGAAACTCCCGAATCAGTCCCTATCCCAGACTGAACCAGATACTCCCTATTCAGTACCTCTCGTAGTCTGAACCAAAAACTCTAGAATCTGACCCTGTCTCAGTCTGAACCAGAAACTACCTAATCAGTCCCTGTCCCAGATTTAACAGAAACTCCATAATCAGTCCCTATCCCAGTGTGAACCAGAAACTCCATAATCAGTCCCTGTCCCAGACTGAACCCGAAACTCCCTAATCCGTATCTGTCCTAGACTGAATCAGGAAATCCCGAATCAGTTCTTGTCACAGACTAAACCAGAAACTCTCAAGTCAGTCCATGTCCCAGACTGAACAGAAATTCCCGAATTAGTTTCTGTCACAGACTGAATCCGAAACTCACTAATCAGTCCCTGTTCCAGACTGAACCTGAAATTCCCTTATCAGTTCCTCTCACACAGTGAAACAGAAACTCTCTAATCAGCAACTGTCGCTGTCTGAACTGGAAACTCCCTACTCAGTCACTGTCCCAGAGTGCAGTAAAACATTGCTAATCAGTCCTATCAGACTGAACAAAAACTCCATAATCAGTCCCTGTTCCAGACTGAACCTGAAATTCCCTTATCAGTTCCTCTCACACACTGAAACAGAAACTCCCTAATCAGCAACTGTGGCAGTCTGAACTGGAAACTCCCGAATCAGTCACTGTCCCAGAGTGAAGCAAAAGATTCCTAATCAGTACTATCCTAGGCTGAACAAAAAACTCGATAATCAGTCCCTGTCGTACGCTGAACCTGTCCGTCCTTAACCAGAGCCTATCCAGGCTGAACCAGAATCTCTCTAATCATTGCCGGCCCAGTCTGAACCAGAAACTGTGTGATCAGTCCCAATCCCAGACTGAACAAGAAACTCCCTAATCAATCCCTGTCTCTATCTGAAGGAGACCGTCCCAAATCAGACACTGTCAAAGTCTGAACCAGAAGCTCCCGAATCAGTTCCTGTCCCAGATTGAGCCAGAAACTCCGTAATCAGGCCCTTTTCCAAGCTGAACCAGAAAGTCACGAATCAGCCCTGTCCCAGTCTGAACCACACCTTTCCTAATCTGTCCCTGTCCGAGTCTGAACCAGAATACCTGTCCCAGTCTGTCCCAGACGTAACCATCAACTCCATAATAAGCCCCGCTCCCAGTCTGAACCAGAAGCACCCCAATCAGTCCCTATCCCTGTCTGGACCAAAGCCTCCCTATTTTTCCCTGTCCCAGTCTGAACCCGAAACTCCCTTATCGTTCCCTTTCCCAGACTGAACCTGACCCTTCCTAATCATTGCCTGTCCCAGTCTGAAACAGAATCTCCCTTATTCGTCCATTTCCCAGACTAAAGCAGACCCTTATCTAATCAGTCCTTGTCTCAGACTGAACCAGAAACTCGCTAATCTGTCCCTGTTCAAGTCGGAATCAGAAATACCCTAATCACTCCTGTCCCAGTCTGTACCATAAACTCCCGAATCAGTCCCTGTCCCAGTCTGAATCAGAAACTCGCTAATCATTCTCCTGCCCCAGTCTGAACCAGACCATCTCTAATTAGCCCCCGTCACAGTCTGAACCAGACCCTCCCTAATCAGCCGCTCTCCCAGTCTGAACCAGACCCAGCGGTCGCACATTTACCTTGTATAAGGCTAGCACTAGCTCAGATGTAAGGAGCTGGTTATTTACCGGGTAATTAATGGACATCTGGAACAAGGTGTCATTTCATGTGGTGAATGCAATTTCGCTAAGTTCCTTCAACTGAGAGCTGGATCTCAAGGAATTCACGGTTAGTGTGTTCTTCTGGACAACGTTTCTATTACCGAGATTGGACCCAGAAATATTTCATAGATTTTTCCCCCCAAATTGGAGTATTTGTTTCTGCTTGTTTGCCTGTCCCATGAGATCACACTGGTTTGGTTTGGTAGGTGTGGATATATTCTAGTACACAAGGTGTCGGAATTGTGTTATGAAAGCACGGTGGAAAGAGTGTCTTTACCTGTCCGTAATTATTCAAATGTCTCGATAATTCATGCCACTTTCTATATTTGGACATTTAATCGTATTCTGTCGCAGGACTGACAGAGAACTCATTGGTCAGTGCTTTCGAATAAGACGTCAGATCATGGCCCAGGAAATGATGGACATACAAGGTCCCATGGGAGAAGACGAGAGATTTCTCCCCTCTGCCGATGCAGAATAACCTGTTATTTCTCATAGAAACTTCATTGAAGAGATAGATAAATATACAATCGTATCAATTGGCCACCTCGTAGTGAACACGTGACACACTCGGTGATACGGGTACCAATTCCCCAATCGGAACATACACCAACAAAATGATTTGCTTTACTTCTTCTTCAACCACTATATACAAACTGAACAGTTAATTCAGTCTCACTGAGAGTATCACCGATGTTATAAGAGCAGACTCGTTATGCTTCAACTGCATAAAACACTGGTTCAGCCACAGTTAGAGTGCAATTCCTGCACATCTACTACAGGAAAGTTGTGATTGCACAAGAGAGGTTACAGAGGATATTTAAGAGGATGTTGCCTGGACAGGAGAATGTTGGCTATGATGCAAGATTGGATAGGCTGCGGTTGGTTGGTTTCGAACAGAGAAGGGAGACATTGTTGAGGTGTATAAAATTATCAAGGGACTAGATAGAGTGGATATTTCCCTTAGCAGAGTAGCCAACAACCAGGGTCACAGACTTAAAGTAATTGGTCGACGGTTTAGAGGGGATTTGAAGGGAAATGTATTCATGCCAAGAGTGGTGGGGGTCTGGAACGCACTGCCTGAAAGGAAGGTAGAGGTAGAAATGCTCACCACCTTTAAAAAGAGCATTGGATGTGCACTTAACCTGCTGTAACCCACAGGGATACGGACCCAGAGCTGAATGGTTGGGTTAGACTGGATAGCTCTTAGTCGGCCTGCGGAGACAGGATAGGTCAAAAATGGCCTCCATCCGTGCTGTGAATTTCTATGATTCTATGATCGTGCTGACCTCGAGTCTGGAGATTATGGTTACATACATTTGTGTAAAAATTATATAATTTAAGAAATTTAATTTGAAGGACATTGTTTTCTACGGAGAAAAAGTAATCCTATCTTGACAACATTATTACCAGGTGGATATAGTGGGTTGGTACATAGTGATAAAGTACCAAGTATTTGAGTGAGAGGCGCGTGTTAATGGTCGGGGAGTGCACTGTTGTGTTCAGGGTTGTTGGGGAAGGGGAAATGAGGGGTTGTAGCAGATTGTGTCAGGAGCAGCGTCAACCCCTGATCACCAGCCGACAGGGCGCAGAGGAATGAAAAGGATATCACTGCTTTATTCCCAACGCTACTGGCATCCCGCGAAATATAAACAGACGAGTTACCTCCTCCTGTTCCCAGGTACCTTTAATCTATTTCGTACCAGTTAGTCATTTCGATTCACATAACCTAGAACGGTCGCATAGTGGTTATGTTACTGGACTAGTAATCCAGTAATGACCTCGAGATATAAAAGCCCAATATGGCTTCCGGGGCATTTCAGTACAGTTACTTAATTAAGTCTGCAATAAAAAGCTATTGGCAGTAATTGTGACCAGGAAGCTACCGTACAAGTGAAAACAATATTTCCGGATTGTCTTAAAAGCCCATCTATTAAACTCGTTCATTACAGGGAAATCTACCGTACTTACACAGTCTGGCATATATTTGTGACTCCAGACCAAGAGCGCGGATCCAGATTTAGTTTAGGTCTAACTGATCTCTGAAACGGTCTACCGAGCCATTCAGTTGTACCGAGAACAACGGATGCAGAAGGCGGTTCACCACCACCTTCTCAAGGACAGTTAGGGATGGGCAATAAATCACGGCCTTGCCAGCGACGGCCACATCCCATAAACGGATAAATAAAAGGAACCCTGTACCAATGGAACTTTCTTATACTCTTCCAGCAACACGATACGCTGCTACCAACAATGGTATGGTTAACAAAGAAAATACTTCCCAGGCTTCAAAAACAATAGCCCCTCAATACCATTGACCTTTTCTGCAAGATCGACATAGAATAACCAAAGAAAGCAGGCCGATTTCTCCAAACAGGGAGGGCATGGAGGATAATTCCGACTGTAAGCACTCGACATCGAAATCTGGCACCAAAGTGTCAGTTGTGACTCAATGGGAGCAATCACTTCAGTGGCGGAATGTCAGAGGTTCCAGTCCCACACCACAGACTTCAGCATATGCTCTAGGCTGGCACTCCAGTGCAGCACTGAGGGAGTGGGCCAACGTCCATAGTGCTGTCTTTTTTGTGAGATATGAAAGCAAGGCCCCATCTACTTGCTCAGATTCCATGCCATTATGTACACAAACAGCAAGCCTTTCTTTCGTCGCTTTTGCCACATGCCTGATATCAATGATTTTATTACCAACAGCGTTCAAATTATTCCCCAAACCAAAACCAGATGCATTAATCTATCCCTTATAACAAGTCAGTAAAAGTAAGAATCGTAACCCATAACAGTTAATACTAAACCAAGTCATATATTACTTAACTAATTACATTTAGTAACAATCACACAATGACACAGCACAGAATGAGGCCATTCGAACCATCATGATTGTGTAGGCTCTTTGAAAGTGCTACCCATTCGTGCCACTACAGTGCTCTTTCCCCATTGGCCTGTGAATGTTTCCCTTTAAACGATATATGCAATTACATTTTGATGGTTACCGTTGAAGCGGCCTCAAAAATCTTTTCCAGCAGTGCATTCCAGATCATGATAACGTGGTGCATAAAAAACCCTCCTCATCAGCCCAGTGGCTATTTATTTGGTATTTAACTTAAATACGAATAAGAGGTGATCTTATCGAAATGTATAGGATTATGAGGGGCTCGACAAAGTGGATGCAAATGGGATGTTTCCACTTATGGGGGAGACTAGAATTAGGAAGCATAATCTTAGAATAAGAGGCCGACAATTTAACACTGAGATGAGAAGGAATTTCTTCTCTCAGAGTGTTGTAATTCTGTAAAATTCGCTGCCTCAGAGAGCTGTGGAAGCTGGGTCATTGAATAACTTTAAGATCGAGAGAGACAGTTTCTAAACCGATAAGGGAATACGGGGACATTGGTAGCGGACACGAATATTGACCTGAGTCCATGATCGGATCAACCATGATGATATTAAATGGCGGAGCAGTCTCGAGCGGCCATATGGTCCACTCCTGCTCATATTTCTTATGTTCCTATGTTCTTATGTAAATATGTGTCCGATGGTACAGCCCCTCTTCCCAGTGGAAGCAGTCTACCCTATCTGTCCTGTAAATAAATCCAATAATGTTGAACACCTCTGTTAAATCTCGTCGTATTCCACTTTGCTCTATAAGAAGAATCGCAGCCTCTCTATTCTCTCCACGTAACGGGATTCCCTCATCCCTGGGATCTTTGTGTTAAATCCCTCAGCTTCATCTTCAAGGCAGATATACTTCATATAAATGGAGCCAGGAATTGGACACATTACTCCAGATTATACCTCATCTCTAATTTACAAAGATTTAGAATAACTTCCTTGTGTTTATAATCTATATAATATAAGAATTAGGAACAGGAGTAAGCCATCTTGCCCCTCGAGCCTGCTCCGCCTTTCAACTAGATTATGGCTGATCTGGCCGTGGACTCAGCTCCACTTACACGCCCGCTCTCCATAACCCTTAATTCCCTTATTGGTTAAAAATCTATCCATCTGTGATTTGAATACACTCAATGAGCTAGCCTCAACGACTTCCTTGGGCAGAGAATTCCACAGATTCACAACCCTCTGGGAGAAGAAATGCCTTCAAGGCAGATATACTTGGTTTTAAATTGGCTCCACCGTATTTTGAGGCTATGCCCCCGAGTTCCCGTCTCCCCGACCAGTGGAACAACCGCTCTGCCTCTATCTTGTAATTATCCTTTGGCATACCATGATGTGGATTTTTTCTTTCGTTATTTTCCTTTCCAATCCTCTGCTTGAAATCCGAGGTCAATGACTGGGCATCCTTGTGGTTCTGGGTCGTTTTGCTTTGGGCTCTTGTGATGTTTGGGATCTCTATCTTACACAAGAACATTCCCCAAAAGCAACCATTACCGCATTGTGATTCACTAATGGGCTTGAGTGTAGTCCCCTCCAGTTCCCTAGTGATGTTTTATCTTACCCACACACACTTGTGTGGATTTCCTTGGTTCGAGCTGTTCGTGCATGTCCATGATTGGTTCAGCCATGACGGACCCTGTTCCAGGCTTGTCCATTCCACTTCATTTCGCCCCCTTTTGCATTTTCCGTGAAAGATTGAGTTTGTATTGGAAATATTTTATTGATCGCCCTCTGGACAACTTATCGCTGGGTCGTGGTATAAGATGTATTTAGCCAGTATTCCTCCGACTCAGACTAAGGTCCTGTAAAACAGAACATGTTTTCCGCGCATCACCAGTCGGTTCGGGTTTCATGTTATGCATAATGTTTCAACTGTATCCAATGTGTCCACCGTCCGGTTCCCCTTATCGCCACAAACATGCAGCTGTGGCTTACCATTATTAACTGGTGAGTGCCTGTCCATTTTGGTGAGAATCCTGGCTTTTCGGCGTATATTTCTACCGTTACCTTGCTCCCAATCTGTGGTTTCTGAGCCTTTTGTTCCTTGGTGCCAGCTTCCCAGTCCTTGATCACTTGCTGATCCCTGGTGTATGCCTCAGATCTTGTAATTGTTAACATAATTGCGTCACTAATCTCCTTACTCGGTCCCGGTAGGATCTGACTAAGGTCCGATATCATCAGTCCCCATCACAAGAAACGCAGGTGATCTCATTGCTCTTCCTGTAATTAGTTCGAAAGGCGTGCGGCTCGTGGTCCGGTTTCGGCTCACCCTGAACTTCGTTCAAATGAGGGTCAGTATATCTACCCATCCTTTTCCTCTTTCGTTGATCACTTTGGCCAGTGCCTTCTTCAGGGTCCTATTCACTCGTTCTACTAATCCGGATGATTCCGGATGATTGGGGATATGGAATTTTTGTCCGGTTCCCATTCGGCAGCATGTTTGTTTCATTACTTGACCAGTGAGGTTTATAACCTGATCTGAGTCTATCTGTAAGGGCAATCCTCAACTAGGTATAATTTCTTCTGCTAATATTCCAGCCACCGTCTCATTGAGCAATATTTGTTGTGATTGCTTTTCCCCATTTTCTGAATTGATCTATTATAACCAAGCAATTCATTTTCCCCAAGTGAATTGACACTGGGTCGTTGAATCCTGTCAGCATGTTTTACCATGCTCCCTTTGGTCGGGGTTGCTCTCTCATTCTCAACTTTGTTTTTCCACCAATGTAATGCTTTGCGCATGTTAAGCACTTCCTGCACTAATTTTCTATATATCTTCCCATTCCCTTTAACCACCAACATCGGGACATTGAACTCATCATGCATATCTTACCTGTATGTGCATACCCGTGCTATATACTCAGTAGGTGTTGTCGGATGCACCCTGGGCTATCACATTACAATCTATTCTCCAGATTCCATCCATTCCTTGTTTAGCTTCCTGCCTTTTCCATTTAACATTTCCCTGCTGTAGGTTTGCCTCCTGTACATTAAACCTATTTATTTCTTCCGGCCCAAATGCACAGGTGCTTATTTTAGCCCATAGGCCCCATGCTTCTGGCAATTTCCAACCAGCCTCATCTGCCTATGCATTGCCTTGCTGATGCCGGTCAGTTATTTACTTATGGGCTTTGATTTTTATTATTGCATATTTCTGGGGCTGGATTGAAGTCTCTACCTGTTCGGTAAATATGTTCTCGTGTCGAATTGTTCCTCGCCCCGATGTCATGTCACCTCGCGGACTCCAGGCTATACTGTCATTGTGCACCACCCCAAATGCATATCGGTTGTCTTTGCATATATTTAACCTTTTACCTTTTGCCCCTTTAAGGGCTTCCGTTAGGGAGACTAATTCAGCCACTTGGGCTGAGAGGCTCGATTCCGATTAAGCTACTCCCCGTGTTTGCCCTTCACCATCTGTGGTCCCCAACTATTCTCTATTTCTTCACTCAAATGTTCCAGTGGGGTTTATATTGCTATCGGTGCAGGCAGTGCAGGTTGCGCTGTCGGTCGCCTAGTTACTGCTGCACATATTGTAACATTCCTACTGCTTACTTCTGCCTCTTACATCTATTTTATTTTAGCGTTTAGCTTCTGTATTATCTGATCCTTTCTTTCCATCACTTTATTTTGTACCCGATATCAGGCTAATACTACCGTGTGAGCCCGGTCTCCTTTATTCCTTGGCTTGCACCTCAATCCCTTTGCCTGCCTCTCCACTGTGTCGTCTGGTTGCCATTCCTATTTCTTCATTCCCTCATTTAGTGTTATGTTTTTACCTGCTAGAATTTTCCCTATAGGTCCTGAGTGTCACCAGTCGTATTCCCCGCCATTTCTAAGTGTGATAAGAGACTACCATTCCCTTAGTGGGCTCCTCATGAACCTCCATCGTGTCTTTGACCGATTCTTGGTCGTTAGTACCGCACGCCGGTTAAACTTATTTCAGCCTACTCACACCCCAAATTTTCCTTATTACTTGGTCTCCGTCCTCTCCTTGTCGCGTTTATTTGTTCTCTCTGTAGATCTCCTGCTTTCCCGTAAACAGTTTAACAGCTCCAACTTGTCGCTGCTATTTAATAAAAGGTATTCACCCCAACAGCTGCCACATCGTTTCGGGTTTGCGTATGAGAATCCTGCAAACTACGCCAATTGATGGGGAGGATCGCCATTCTACTCAATTTACAAAGACGGAATCAACTGACTGATACCTTCAATAATGTTCAACGATTTTTTATTTCAGCAGGTCCATGGGGAACATTTCACTTCCCATCCGCCTGAGAGGATCTCAACCGAACTGTTCAAATTACACGTTAATTTTCCAGGTTTTGGCACATGAGTGTACTCGTGGACAGACCTTAACAGTGACGAGATTGGTTTTACCAAAGCATGATCGAAAACCCAATTGGTCGCTTCTTCCAGGTGTTACTTGCCTTATATTGTTATATTGTTGTACAAATTTATCTTTGAATTTTCTTTATTTCTCCCTTGAGTCCGAGGCCAACGCGTGGTCATCTGGTGTGTTTTATGCGGAGGTGTGGTTTTAAGCACAGCTCTTGTTGAGATAGCTCATGGCCTTCATAATAGCCTATAACATATTTTCTAATCAACCTTGCCCTTGCAGATGATCAATAGAGTCGTTCCAGGATGAAAGTAGATTAATTTATATAGAGTGGGCGACAGAAGGAGGAATTGAAATCTCGTCATGGATCGCATGGGGAGACTGGAGCAAAGCAGCCCAGCGAGGGGAATCACTGAGGGAGGGGAGGCAGTGATCATTGTGAAAGTCTGTTACTTAATCCAGGCTGGTTCTGAGTTCGGCTGATCTCACACCCAGTGAGGGTCTGAGCCCAACACACACCGAATGGGATAGTGTAGAGAGGGATTTATCTGTATCTAACCCGTGTGCACCATCTCTGGGAAAGTTTGATGGGACAGTTAAGTGGGAGCGTTTCTCTGCATCTAACCCGTGCTATACCTGTCCTAGGATTGTTTGATTGGATATTGTGCAGGAGCTTACCTTTGTATCTAACCCGCTGTACATGACCTGGGAGTGTTTGATCGGGACAGTTTCGAGGGAATTTACTCTATATGTAACCGGTGCTGTACCTGCGCTGGAAGTATTTGATGGGCAGTGTAGAGGGAGCTTTACTCTGTATCTAACCCCATGCTGTGCCTGCCCTGGGAGTGTTTGATGGGACGGTGTAGAATGAGCTTTGCTCTGTATCTAATCCCGTGCTTTACTTGCCCTGGGCGTGTTTGATGGGCCATTGTAGAGAGAAATTTATTGTGTATCTAACTCGTGCTGTACCTGCCCTGGGAGTGTTTGATGGGGCGGTGTCGAATGAGCTTTGCTCTGTATCTAATCCCGTGCTTTACCTGCCCCGGGCGTTTTTCATGTGCCAGTGTAGAGAGAAGTTTATTGTCTGTCTACCCCGTGCTGTACCTGCCCTGGCGTGTTTGATGGGCCAGTGTAGAGAGAAATTTATTGTGTGTCTAACCCGTGCTTTACCTGCACTGGGAGTGTTTGATGGGACGGTGTAGAGATAAATTTACTGTGTATCTAACCCCGTGCTTACCTGCCGGTGTAACAATTTAACCTGAACTGGTTGTCATTCTCCACGCCTCAAATTGCTGAGCATTTAACGCAGCTGCAGCACTTTTGTTGGTCAGTCGTATTATTATTAAACTCATTCTGTTCACCCTGGTAGTAGCTGTCGCTGGCTGGGTTTCGGGTTCCTCAGGCACTTCCTTCACTCGTCAGCGCTGAGTGTTGCGATTGAAGCATCGGTGGCATCATGTTCTGTCTCCATCGTGATTTCCACCTTCATAGCTTTGACTGTCTGCCCGAGCTTCTCTTCTGCTGCAACCTTCATCTGTGATTTGGTTACATCTAGCCATGATATACGTAGAGGAAATAGATACAAATAATGTAATAGGAATCAGAGCAATGCTTTATAATGCGCAGATTGAATCCCGGAGCGGGATGTGATCAGAGCGGTGCTCATGCTCCGCTAAGCAAATGATGTATCACGTACAGCACACAAAGCAGACATTCGGACCGACTGCTCCATGCTGGCGTTTTGCACCACACACACCACCACCCTTCTCCCACACAATCCCCACAACTCTGCATCTTACCCTATTAGCAGAATCTTCTAATGTTTTCTGCCTGATTTGTTGATCTTGCTTCCCATTAAATAGTTCTGTACTATTCGTCTCAACCACTGCCTCTGGAGGTTGGTTCCCCATTCTCACTTCTCTGGTTACAGAGGCTTCTCCTGAAATTATTATTGGATTTATTGCTGACGATTTCATCATCATGGCCCTATTTTTGGTATCATAATTATTTCATGATTTAAGTTTTTTTTTAACTCTATTTTAAACTCTATTTTAAACTGTGCTTGCTTTTCCGCTATTGCATTTATCACAGCACAAGTAACGATTCGAAACAGGCTCAAAAAGAGCAAAGCATCGACTCTGCACACGAGACAAGGACTCAATGGCTTCTGTTGTCAAAGGACCACAGAATCACACAGCACAGAAGAGTCCATTCGATTCATCACGCTGCTCCAGGCTCTGTGATCGAGCTATTCAATCAGCCTCACACTCCTGTTCTGTTCCCAGATCCCTTCAAATACCGGAATTCCAGCATTGATTCCAATTACACAAGAACATAAGAACATAAGAATTAGGAACAGGAGTCAGCCGTCGAGCCCCTCGAGCATGCTCCACCAATCAACAAGATCATGGCTGATCTGACCGTGGACTGAGCATCACTTACCCGTCCACTCCCCATAACCCTTAATTCCCTGAATGGTTAAATATCTATCTATCTGTGATTTGAATACATTCAATGAGCTAGCCTCAACTGCTTCCTTGGGCAGAGCATTCCATAGATTCACAACCCTCTGGGAGAAGAAATTCCTTCTCAACTCCATTTAAATTGCCTCCCCCGCGGTATTTTGAGGCTGTGCCCCCTATTTCTAGTCTCCCCGACCAGTGGAAACAACATCTCTGCCTCTATCTTGTCTATCCCTATCATTATTTTCAATTTTTCTATCAGATTACCCCTCATCCTTCTGATCTCCAACGAGTAAAAACATTGTCTACTCAATCTATCATCATAAGGTAACCCCCTCATCTCCGGGATCAGCCTAGTGAATCGTTTCTGTTTACCCCTTCCAAAGCTAGTATATTCTACTGAAGTAAGATGACCAGAACTGCACGCAGTACTCCTGGTGCGGCCTCGCCAATACCCTGTACAGTTGCAGCATGACCTCCCTGCTTTTGTATTCCATCCCTCTCGTAATGAAGGCCAACATTCGATTCGCCTTCCTGATGAGCTGCTGCACCTGCAAATTAATTTTTTGAGATTCATGCACAAGGACCCCCAGGTCCCTCTGCACCGCAACATGTTGTAATTTCTCCCCATTCAAATAATATTCTCTTTGACTGTTTTTTTTTCCAAAGTGGATGATCTCACATTTTCCGACATTGTATTCCATCTGCCAAAATTTAGCCTATTCGCTTAATCGATCTAAATCTTTTTGCAGCCTCTCTGTGTCCCCCACACAACCCGCTTTCCCACTAATCTTTGTGTCATCTGCAAATTTTAAAAGTTATTGTTAAATCTGCTTCCATCCCATTTTCAGTGAGAACAATCCAGATGATGCAAACTCGCAGCGTAAGACAAATTCTCCTCTTCTTCCCTCTGTTAATTTTCGTTAAAATCTTCCCTCTGGTTAACAACTCTTCTACCACTGGCAGAGTTTCTCTTCAGTTATTTATCCAAAGCCCTCATATTCTTGAAAACCTCTATTAAATCTCTCGTTAATATTCTCTGATTAAACGGGAAAAATCACAGTTGCTTATATCTACTTATAATTCTCTCTGGGGGTACCAGTGCACCAGCGCAGCCTTCGGTCGCATGAGGAAGAGAGGGCTGGAAGATCACGCCATAAAATCTGGCACCAAGCTCATGGTCGACGAGAATGTAGACATAGCCAGCCTACTGTACGAATCACAAACGTGGACCGTATAAAGTAGGTACCACAAATTACTAGATAAATACAGATGTCTCCTCAAGATCCTGCAGATCCCTTGGGATGTCAGACGTTAGCGCCCTCGATCAGGCCAGCATCCCCACATCGAAGCACTGAGCACACTTGATCAGATCCGCTGGGTGGGCCACATTGTCCACATGCCTGAAACGAGACTCGCAAAGCAAGCGCTCCACTTGGAACTCCTGCACGGCAAACGAGCCCCACGTGGGCAGATGAAACGTTACAAGGACACCCTCAACGTCTCCTTGAAAAAGAGCAACATTCCCACTGACAGCTGAGACTCCCTGGCCAAAGACTGCACTAATGGAGGAAGAGCATCCGGGAGGTCGCTGAGCACCTCGAGTCTCGTCGCCAAGAGCATGCAGCAAACAAGCGCAGAGAGCGGAAGGAGTGTGCGGCAAACCAGTTCCACCCACCCTTTCCCTCAACCATTATCTACCCCACCTGGTACAGAGACCGATATTCCCATATTAGACTATTCAATCACCTGAGAACTCACTTTTCGAGTGGAAGCAAGTAATCCCTGATTTCGAGGTACTGCCTATGATGATGATTATATCTCTTCCACACCTTCTCCAAGGCTTTCCTAATGTGTGCTGCCGAATCGTCATGCAGAGATTAACCGATGTTGAACAGATTTTTATTGTACCTTCATGATGTGTGAATCGGTGGTGTGGGCAGCATTTATTGTCCATCCCAAATTCCACCGAGAAGCTGCTGGTGAATTCATCGATACATATAGAGGGCTATTTAGAATTAAACATATTGCTGTGGGACTGGTGTCATAAAGCTGCTAGACTCGGTAAGGACGGGGGATTTCCATCCCGAAAACAGGTTATTGAACTCGATGGGTAATGACAATCCGAGATCCACACGGTCACCATTGCTGAAAAAATATTTTAATTCTAGATTTATTTAATTCACCTTAAATTGCACAGCTGCCGTGGTGGGATCTGAACTCATGCCCTTGGATCTTACTTCAGGTCTCTGGATCATTAGTACAGTAGCACAATCACTTTGCTGCCAGACCCGATGATTCATTAAGTCAAAGATTCTTCCTCCGTTTTTAACAGTTTTATTAACTTGCCCTGCCACCTTCAAAGATTTGTGCACATCGACTCCCAGGTGTCTCTGCACCCGCACGCCATTTGAAAAATGTATTGTTTAACTTAAATTGCCTCTTGTCATGTTCCTTCACAAAAATGAATCACTTCACACATGTTTAATTTTGCCTGTCATGTGTCTTCCCATTTAAGCAGACTATCGCTGTGCTCCTGATGTCTGCTATGCTCCCTACTGCTAACTACATTTCTGAGTTTCGTGACATCTGCAAATTTGAAATTATGCCTTTAGTCTTAGGTCCTGGCTATTAATCTCTATCAGAAAGAGCACTGGCACTAATATAGAACCCTGGGTTTCACCACTCTATACTTTTCTTCTGTCTGAACGCCAACTTTTCACCACCACTCTCAGTTATTTGTTCCGGTGCCAATGTTGTCTCCACACAGCCACTGTCACTTTAATTCCATGAGGTTCAGTTTCCCTATCAAGTCGATGAAGTGACATTTTATCAAACGCCTTTTGAAAGTAGATATATACAACATCAGCTGCACTACGCTCATCAAACTTTTAGGTTATTCCATCAAAGAACTCAATCAGGTTTTTCAGACACACTACGACATTACACAATTTGCGCTGGTTGTCATCTATTAATCCAGGTTTTTCCTAGTAACAGATAATTTCATACCGGATTATGGCCTTGAGAAGTTTCCCCACCACAGACGTTAGTCTGACTGGCCTGTAGAGACAGGTTTTTTCACTCTCTCCTTTTTTGAACAGCATGTACCATTTGCGAACCTCCAGTCCTCTGGCACCACTGACATCTCCAGGGAGGATTAAAGATTCTGGCCTGAGCGATTTTCATCATTCCTTCACTCAGCAACACTCATAATTCCCATTCGGACCAGTTATATAGAAACATAGAAACATAGAAATTTGCAACACAGGAGGTCATTTCCGGCCCATCATATCCACGCCGGTCGACAAAGACTCAGGCCATCGGTCAGCAGCCCTGAAGCTGATATGTAATCCTTTGAACGATTAACAATGGGGAAAAGTAAAGAGCAGCAAGCACAAGCAGACTGCCCACACAATTGTGACACAACATAAACTGAAACATTCTACACTCCAACCCAACCGGAGCAATGTGATCTCCCGAGAGAGGCAAAAACCAGTTTAAAATCCAGGTCAATTTCGGGAAAAGTATTGGATTGAAAGGGGTTAATTGAAAATGTTTGTTCAGGGACTGTAATTAATATCAGTCTCCACGGGTTTACAGAATCTATTTGTGCAGTGACTGTAATTAATATAAGTCTCTAGAAACATAGAAACATAGAAAATAGGTGCAGGAGTAGGCCATTCGACCCTTCTAGCCTGCACCGCCATTCAATGAGTTCATGGCTGAACATGCAACTTCAGTACCCCATTCCTGCTTTCTCGCCATACCCCTTGATCCCCCTACTAGTAAGGACTACATCTAACTCCTTTTGAATATATTTAGTGAATTGGCCTCAACAACTTTCTGTGGCAGAGAATTCCACAGGATCACCACTCTCTGGGTGAAGAAGTACCTCCTCATCTCGGTCCTAAATGGCTTACCCCTTATCCTTAGACTGTGTCCCCTGGTTCTGGACTTCCCCAACATTGGGAACATTCTTCCTGCATCCAACCTATCTAACCCCGTCAGAATCTTAAACGTTTCTATGAGGTCCCCTCTCATTCTTCTGAACTCCAGTGAATGCAATTCAAGTTGATTCAGTCTTTCTTGATAGGTCAGTCCCGCCATCCCGGGAATCAGTCTGGTGAACCTCCGCTGCACTCCCTCAATAGCAAGAATGTCCTTCCTCAGGTTAGGAGACCAAAACTGTGCACAATACTCCAGGTGTGGCCTCACCAATGCCCTGTACAACTGTAGCAACACGTCCCTGCCCCTGTACTCAAATCCCCTCGCTATGAAGGCCAACATGCCATTTGCTTTCTTAACCGCCTGCTGTACCTGCATGCCAACCTTCAATGACTGATGTACCATGACACCCAGGTCTCTTTGCACCTCCCCTTTTCCTAATCTGTCACAATTCAGATAATAGTCTGTCTTTCTGTTTTTACCACCAAAGTGGGATAACCTCACATTTATCCACATTATACTTCATCTGCCATGCCTTTGCCCACTCACCTAACCTATCCAACTCTTTCTGCAGCCTCATAGCATCCTCCTCGCAGCTCACACTGCCACCCAACTTAGTGTCATCCGCAAATTTGGAGATACTACATTTAATCCCCTGGTCTAAATCATTAATGTACAGTGTAAACAGCTGGGGCCCCAGCAGAGAACCTTGCGGTACCCCACTAGTCACTGCCTGCCATTCTGAAAAGTACCCATTTACTCCTACTCTTTGTTTCCTGTCTGACAACCAGTTCTCAATCCATGTCAGCACACTACCCCCAATCCCATGTGCTTTAACTTTGCACATCAATCTCTTGTGTGGGACCTTGTCGAAAGCCTTCTGAAAGTCCAAATATACCACATCAACTGGTTCTCCCTTGTCCACTCTACTGGAAACATCCTCAAAAAATTCCAAAAGATTTGTCAAACATGATTTCCCTTTCACAAATCCATGCTGACTTGGACCTATCATGTCACCTCTTTCCAAATGCACTGCTATGACATCCTTAATAATTAATTCCATCATTTTACCCACTACCGATGTCAGGCTGACCGGTCTATAATTCCCTGTTTTGTCTCTCCCTCCTTTTTTAAAAAGTGGGGTTACATTGGCTAACCTCCACTCCATAGGAACTGATCCAGAGTCAATGGAATGTTGGAAAATGACTGTCAATGCATCCACTATTTCCACGGCCACCTCCTGAAGTACTCTGGGATGCAGTCCATCAGGCCCTGGGGACTTATCGGCCTTCAATCCCATCAATTTCCCCAACACAATTTCCCGACTAATAAGGATTTCCCTCAGTTCCTCCTCCTTACGAGACCCGCTGACTCCTTTTATATCCGGAAGGTTGTTTGTGTCCTCCTTAGTGAATACCGAACCAAAGTACTTATTCAATTGGTCCGCCATTTCTTTGTTCCCCGTTATGACTTCCCCTGATTCTGACTGCAGGGAACCTACGTTTGTCTTTACTAACCTATTTCCCTTTACATATCTAGAGAAACTTTTGCAATCCATCTTAATGTTCCCTGCAAGCTTCTTCTCGTACTCTATTTTTCCTGCCCTAATCAAACCCTTTGTCTTCCTCTGCTGAGTTCTAAATTTCTCCCAGTCCCCGGGTTCGCTGCTATTTCTGGCCAATTTGTATGCCACTTCCTTGGCTTTAATACTATCCCTGATTTCCCTTTGATAGCCACGGTTGAGCCACCTTCCCTTTTTTATTTTTACGGCAGACAGGAATGTACAATTGTTGTAGTTCATCCATGCGGTCTCTAAATGTCTGCCATTGCCCATCCACAGTCAACCCCTTAAGTATCATTCGCCAATCTATCCTAGCCAATTCACGCCTCATACCTTCAAAGTTACCCTTCTTTAAGTTCTGGACCATGGTCTCTGAATTAACTGTTTCATTCTCCATCCTAATGCGGAATTCCACCATGTTATGGTCACTCTTCCCCAAGGGGCCTCGCACAATGAGATTGCTAATTAATCCTCTCTCATTGCACAACACCCAGTCGAAGATGGCCTCCCCCCTAGTTGGTTTCTCAACATATTGGTCTAAAAAAACATTCCTTATGCACTCCAGGAAATCGGCCTCCACCGTATTGCTTCCAGTTTGGTTAACCCAATCTATGTGCATATTAAAGTCACCCATTATAACTGCTGCACCTTTATTGCATGCACCCCTAATTTCCTGTTTGATGCCCTCCCCAACATCACTACTACTGTTTGGAGGTCTGTACACAACTCCCACTAACGTTTTTTGCCCTTTGGTGTTCTGCAGCTCTACCCATATAGATTCCACATCATCCAGGCTAATGTCCTTCCTAACTATTGCCTTAATCTCCTCCTTAACCAGCAATGCTACCCCACCTCCTTTTCCTTTTATTCTATCTTTCCTGAATGTTGAATACCCCTGGATGTTGAGTTCCCAGCCCAGATCATCCTAGAGCCATGTCTCCGTAATCCCAATCACATCATATTTGTTAACATCTATTTGCACAGTTAATTCATCCACCTTATTGCGGATACACCTTGCATTAAGACACAAAGCCTTCAGGCTTGTTATTTTAAAACCCTTTGTGTCACTTGAGTAATTCTCGCTCATATTGATAAGGCACTCCTTTCAAAGTGTTACCCCATAGTCACAGTGAATACATCACATATGTCACTAACAGCGATCATCGCACTGCTCCACAGAGAGGGAGTCGGAATCTGAGAACAATAGATTGGAATGATACAACAATGTATCAGAATCTGAAAAAAATGGATTGGAATGTTACAACAAATGGCAGGAGTTTCATCTTGTATTTTAAATTTCTTGTTGGACATTTTGAGGAATTATCATTGTTATTGCGAATGCGTTACGCATTTCGTATTATTCAATACATTTACTTTCCCGACCTTGCTGTTGTTGGTTTTACTGGTAAGTCTATCTCATTATTCCAGTAATCATGGTTCAATGTATTACTGATCTTATATTTTACTCTCCCCTCCTTGCTGCATTTGTTGTTCCTAGTAGTCTCTGTATCCAACTATTAACTCTGCAACCAAATTTCGCTGTATTACAAGACTTGTAAATTGCTTTCTCATCTTTGATGCAGTTGTTGTTCCTGGGAAATCTCTTCATACAGCTGGTAACTAGGCATACGTTGTTAATTGTACGAGTGATATTTTAATTTATTCCACAATCTTTCATGTAGTTGGTGTTCCTGGTAAGTCTCTATATCCAACAATTATAACTCTACTCTATATTTCACTGTATTACTGAGTATGTCAGTTAATTCTTTGGAAGTCTTTGTCACATTGTATATCTACTGACTGAGTCCCCTCTGTGGCCAATGTCTGAATCTGAACGAAAATGTTCACAAATTCGGCATTCTGTTTTTTCCCTGAGTTCAGTTCTGACCTCTTCTCCTCTGAATCACTGGTTCTGCCCACTATCATCTCCATAATACTGCCCAACTCATTCCTTCGCCTCAATAACCCAGTGACTTTGTGAAACAAGAATCAACCATTGCAATGCTTTCCTTGCCCACCTCGCAGTGACAGTCCACTATAAATTAGAGCACACCTAAACAAGTTGCTGATCATAACCTAAATCCACTAAGTCCTGTTCACCCATCAATAATCTGCTCTTCAACATTGGCTCCCGATTAAGTAATACCTCATTTTTATTATTCTTATCCATGTGTTCAAATCCCACCATGGTCTCACCCCCTCCAATTAGTCCCATTCCCCTGCTCTATTCCCATAGTCCAGCAATTTTTTCCCCTTCAAATATTTATCCAATTGTCCAATAAATGTTAATTTACTTCCCTCTATACGTCCTCCAGTCATACTGTCTCTATTCTCTTTTTCTCATTCATTCTGGCACTTTGTGAATTTCTGACTTTCTCTCTGTCTCTCTGGCAGTTTCACGCTGTCTCGCCACATTTCCCTGTCTCTCTCTTGCTCATCGACTGTTAGATTAATACAGCAAAGAAAGAGGCCGCTCGGTCCATCGTATCCATGCCGTCTCTTGGATAGAACTATCTCAGAAGCCAACTCTTTAGCCAGAAAAATGTAAATATATCCCCTTCCACGAATAAAGCAATTCCCTTTCGAAAATAACGATTGAATCTACTTCCACCGTGTTCTCATAAATCGCATTCCAGATCGCAAAAGCTCACTGCATAAAGAACACTCTTCCCATCTCTCCTGTAGTTCTTTTAGTCAATGACCTTAAACCTATCTCCTCTAGTTATGCACCATTGTGCAACTGGAAACATTTTCGATTTATCGCTCTATCACAACCCATCATAATTTTAAAATCTATATTAAATGTTAAATCTTTGCTGATGATACAACGTCATCATCGTAGGCAGTCACTTTAAATAGAGGAAGGCTTGCTTCCACTCTAACAATGAGTTCGTATGGAACTGAACAGTGCAATACGGTAATTACAGTCTCTGTCACACGTGGGACAAACAGTGGTTGAAGGAAAGGGAGGTGGGAGTCGTTTGCCGCATGCTCCTTCTTCCTCCTGCGCTTGGTCTCTGCATGCTCTCGGCGACGAGACTCGAGGTGCTCAGTGCACTCCTGGATGCGCTTGCTGCACTTCAGACAGTTTTGGGCCAGGGACTTCCAGCTGTTGGTCGGGATGTTGCATTTTATCAAGGAGGCTTTGATCGTTTCATTCAAAAGTTTCCTCTGCCCACATGGGGCTCGCTTACTGTGTAGGAGTTCCGAGTAGAGCGCTTGCTTGCGAGTCTTGTGTCAGGCATCCGGAAGATGTGGCCTGCCCAATGGAACTGTCCAGGTGCACCAGCATCGAAGCACTGATATTACAAAGAAAAGTGTGAAAGAATGTTGTGAGGAGGACGCAAAAAATCTGCAAAGGCATATAGATAGTCTAAGTGGGTGGGCCACAACATTGGCAGATGGGGTATAATGTTGAAAATGTGACGCTATCTTCTTTGTTTTGAAAAATAAATAAGCAAATTATCATTTAATGGGGAGAGATACCAAATTGCTGTGGTCCAGATTGATCTGGGGGTTCTTCTACATAAAACACAGAAGGTTAGCATGGAGGTACAGCTAGCAATTAGAAAAGGCAGCAGAATGTCTGTCTTTATTTCAAGTGGGACAGAATATTGAAGTCCAGCTACAAATGTACAGGTTGTCGATAAGACTACAGCTGGAGTATTGTGTACAGTTTTGGTCACATTAGTGAAGGAAGGATTTACTTGCATTGGAGGCAGTTCAGAGAAGGTTCACGACGTTGATTACTGGGATGTATATGTTGTCATAAGAATAAAGGTTGAGCAGGTTGGGCGTGTATACATTGGAGTTTAGAAAACTACGAGGTTATCTCATTGAAATGTGTAAGATTCTATAGGGGCTTGATGGGGTAGACGCAGAGATGATGTTTCCTCTAGTGGGAGAAATCTAGAACCAGGGGACAGAGGTTCAGAATAAGGGATCGCCCATTTATATCACAAATAAGAAGCAATTTATTCTCTCAGGGGGGCGTGAATCTTTGGAATTCTCTTCGACAGAAAGCTGTGGAGGCAGCTTCATTGAATCATATTCACTGGAGATAGACTGAGTTTTAAACGAGAAGGGAGTTAAGGGTGTGGGCACGGAAGGGGAGTTGCGGCCAAGATCATATCTTCATTCCAAAGAGTCAGGTCCAATCACAGAGGCGGGAGCGGAGTAATGTTTTTGGCTCTCGGAATGAAATCCCTGGACCGACGTGAGAGCACTGGAAGTTAGGCGAACGTGGGAATGAAATTTCTCGACAGAGGTGGGAGGAGTGTAATGTAGGCGAACATGGTCATTAAATATCTAGACTGAGGGAGGGAGCAGTGTAATCTAGGCAGATGTTGGTGTGAACTCCTGGAGCGAGGTGGGAGCCCTATCTGGGAAGTCGCATCATCGCATCACTGGAATCATATCAGAGATCCTGAGGTTCATGAATATTTATTTATTGTGAATGTTTTACCGTTATTTTCTTTGATGCAAATATTCAGAAATCATATCAGATGCCGTCCATTTTTTATTATTAATTCCTTCCTTTTATCAGCCAATTTTTGATCTTTTGTTCTCACTTGGAGTTGAACAGAGGGAGCGAAACTCTGTTCACTCTGTTCTGTCCACGCTATGTTATAGGCGGGTAAATATCCGCTGATCATTTAGTTCCAGTCAGTGTCTCCTTTGTCACCATCTCAAGTTCTGCATTAATGGCAGTGCTTCTGAGGGGTGGAACAGTATTACAAGCATCATTAACATTCACAAACAAAATTTTCGTTCAGCCAGATTTCATCATTTATTTCCAATCTTTATTTTGAATTTGCAATTTGGTGCCATGCCGATCTGTCAAAGTGCAGTAGGTCGCTCAGCGAGAAACAGAGTGGATATATCTGTTGCCTCCGGCTGTACACTTCTGAGCTTTGGGCCCCTCGTGCGGAGGAGGAGCGGGAGGTCAGAAAGCCTCCTCGTCGGTCTGCTCCGGGGCATGGCCAAGCGGACCATCAGCTGGTCCAGGCAGCGGGCGGTCGAGAAAATCGTTCAGCCCGGCTGCCTCCCTCTCTTCCGCGGATACATTCAAGCCAAGGTGTCCCTGGAGATGGAGCACGCGGTGTCCACCGGAACGTTCGCGGCCTTCCACGAGAGGTGGCTGCCGGAGGGACTGAAGTGCATCATCAACACCGGCAACCAGATTTAATTTGCTTCTTCAATGTTAAAAGTGTAATATCATTACAGTTATCGGTTTTATTGCACATTATATCATAGGAGCGCATTTGGAAAGAGGTGGCATGATAGGTCCAAGTCAGCATGGATTTGTGAAAGGGAAATCATGCTTGACAAATCTTCTGGAATTTTTTGAGGATGTTTCCAGTAGAGTGGACAAGGGAGAACCAGTTGATGTGGTATATTTGGACTTTCAGAAGGCTTTCGAAAAGGTCCCATACAAGAGATTAATGTGCAAAGTTAAAGCATGTGGGATTGGGGTTAGTGTGCTGACATGGATTGAGAACTGGCTGTCAGACAGGAAGCAAAGTGTTGGAGTAAATGGCTACTTTTCAGAATGGCAGGCAGAGCCAGTGGGTTACCGCAAGGTTCTGTGCTGGGGCCCCAGCTGTTTACATTGTACATTAATGATTTGGACGAGGGGATTAAATGTAGAATCTCCAAATTTGCGGATGACACTAAGTTGGGGGCCAGTTTGAGCTGCGAGGAGGATGCTATGAGGCTGCAGAGTAACTTGGATAGGTTAGGTGAGTGGGCAAATGCATGGCAGATGAAGTATAATGTGGATAAATGGGAGGTTATCCACTTTGGTGGTAAAAACAGAGAGACAGACTATTATCTGACTGGTGACAGATTACGAAAAGGGGAGGTGCAACGAGACCTTGTTGTCATGGTACATCAGTCATTGAAGGTTGCATGCAGGTACAGCAGACGGTTAAGAAAGCAAATGGCATGTTGGCCTTCATTGCAAGGAGATTTGAGTACAGGGGCAGGGAGGTATTGCTACATTTGTACAGGGCTTTGTTGAGTCCACACCTGGAGTATTGTGTACAGTTTTGTTCTCCTAACTTGAGGAAGGACATTCTTGCTATTGAGGGAGTGTAGCGAAGGATCACCAGACTGATTCCCCGGATGGCGGGACTGACTTATCAAGAAAGATTGGATCAACAGCGCTTGTATTCAATGGAGTCAGAAGAATGAGAGGGCATCTCATAGAAATGTTTCAAATTCTGACGGGTTTAGACAGGTTAGATGCAGGAAGAATGTTTCCAATGTTGGGGACGTCCAGAACCAGGGGTCACAGTCTAAGGATAATGGGTAAGCCATTTAGGACTGAGATGAGGAGAAACTTCTTCATGCAGAGAGTGGTGAACCTGTGGAATTCTCTACCACAGAAAGTTGTTGAGGCCAATTCACTAAATATATGCAAAAAGGAGTTAAATATAGTCCTCACTACCAGGGAGATCAAGGGGTATGGCGAGAAAGCAGGAAAGTGGTACTGAAGTCGCATGTTCAACCATGAATTCATTGAATGGCGGTGCAGGCTCGAAGGGCCGAATGGCCTACTCCTGCAACTATTTTCTATATTTTCTATGTTTCTATAATGAGGGAGTAATTCATATATAGTTTAAATCTAAAATCGTTGTATTGCAGGATAAGCAACCCCAGCTGATTGTAACTTAGGTCCTTAGAATATGAACAAACTTTCATATTTTCTCGTCTGATATTCTCTGCACAAATGGAAACCAACAGGTGAAAAGCTGCAACAATTAATCTCTTCCATTTGTGTTCAAATACTTTAAATACTCGTTTCAAGGACACCCTCAAAGCCTCCATATTAAAATGCAACATCCCCACCGACACATGGTAGTTCCTTGCCAAAGACCACCCTAAGTGGAGAAAGTGCATTCGGAAGGGCGATGATGTAGAGACCAAGCGAGGGCTGCGGAATGAGCGTGTGGCAAACCAGACTCGCCACCCACCCTTTTCTTCAACCACTCTCTGTCCCGCCTGTGACAGAGACTGTAATTACCATGTTGGACTGTTCAGTCACCTGATAGCTCACTTTTAGCGTGGAAGCATGTCTTTCTCGATTTCGAGGGGCTGCCAATTATGATGATGTTGCAAATGCATTTGGCGGCTCATTGACTGAGGGATGGGTCGTCTGATTTAATGCTGATAAATTAATTTAGTTGGTGATTACCTTGTCAATGATTGTTAATTATTTTAGTTTGGAGTCGATTCCTTGCTCCCAAATTAATGTTTAATTTACCTGTTTATTTCCCTGCCTGACAGTTAACATCCTGACGATTGTGATCCTGCCTCGTGGAAAGTGCGGTCTCTCCAGATGTGTCACTCGCTATCTGGTGGCCATGGCAGTGACAGATCTCCTGGTAATTATCCTCGTCCTGATACTGAGACACATTCCGATTCTTTACCAGAAAGAGTTCCATTTCGTGCGGTCCATCCATGTGTGTAATATTCACGCCGTCTTACTTCACGCAGCCACAGATTGTTCTGTCTGGTTCACCGTCAGTTTCACCTTTGATCGTTTTGTGGCCATTTGTTGCCAGAAGCTGAAAACTAAATATTGCACCGAGAGAACGGCGGCTGTGGTTGTGGGAATCGTGACTTTGCTGAGCGGGTTCAAGAACATGTTCTGGTATTTTATGTTGACACGTTTCTATATACTTGAAAACATGCCCTGGTTTTGCTTCATAACAGATGATGTTCTGAATTCACCGGTCTGGGCAGCAATCATATTCCTTCATTATTTTCTCACCCCATGTATGCCATTTGCTCTGATTCTGCTGCTCAATACTGTCACCGCCAGGCATATTATATGGCCAGCAGAGCCCGCAGGCAACTCCGGGGTGCCAGCAGTGGGGAGTGTCCCAGTGACCCAGAGATGGCGAGCCGCAGGAATTCCATAATTTTACTGTTTGTTGTCTCCGGCAATTTCATCCTGTTGTGGGCAGTGTTTATGGTGAATTCTATATGGACCCAGATGTACTTTATGGGGGTATGATTCTGTATATATACCTTTTTATGTAATGGACGTTGGAATAATGCTGCAGCTGCTGAGTTGCTGCACAAACACGGGAATTTATGCCGTGACCCAGACTAAGTTCAGACAGCAGTTGAAGAATGTAGGGAAATATCCCTTCACACTGATTCTGAAATTAATTAAGCAATGAGAATACGCAGAAATGTTCCTGCATCAGACTCCCTGTGTCCTGATATTGTGAGCGAGCTGCTCTCCCCGGCGTGGCCAGTGATTCGCGTGAATAATAATACTCTCACTCACGCACTGTCTACAACGGTCTCCCTATGAGGGGCCTACAGTCCGGGTGAATCACCATCAGCATCATCGGCAGTCCCACGAAATATAGAAACATAGTAACATAGAAAATAGGTGCAGGAGTAGGCCATTTGGCCTTTAGAGACTGCACCACCATTCAATAAGATCATGACTGATCATTCAAATCAGTAGCCCTTTCCTGATTTCTCTCCATACACATTGATCCATCCGTGAGGGCCATATTTTGAATATATTTAACGAATTGGCATCAATAACTCTCTGTGGTAGTGAATTACACAGGTTCACAACTCTCTGAGTGAAAAGTTTTTTCCTTATCTCGATCCTTGGACTGTGACCAGTAGCTTTGGACTTTCCCAACATAGGGAGCATTGTTTCTGCATCTAAACTGTCCAGTCCCGTCAGAATTTTATATGTTTCGAAGAGGTCCCCTCTCATTCATTAAAACTCCAGTGAATACAGGCCCAGTGGATCCAATCTCTTCTCACATGCAAGCCATGCATCCCGGGAATCAGTCTGGTGAAACTTCGCTGCACTCTCTCAATAGCAAGACGGTCCTTCCTCAGATTAGGACACCAAAACTGATCATGATAATCCAGGTGATGCCTCACCAAGGCCCTGTACAACTGCAGTAAGACCTCCCTGCTCCAACACTCAAATCCCCGAGATATGAACGCGAACATGTAATTTGTCTTGTTCACCACTTGCCAACTATCAATAACAGATGCACCATGACTCCCAGGTCTCGTTGCACCTCCCCTTTTCCGATTCAGCCACCATTCAGATAATATTCTGCCTTCACGTTTTCGCCACCAAAATTGATAAATTCAAAATTATCCACATTATACCTCATCTGTCATGCATTTGCCCAAACACCGAACCTGTCCAACTCACCCTGTAGCCTCTTAGCATATTCCTCACAGCTCATACCGCCACCCAGCTTAGTATCATCTTCAAACTGGGAGATATTGCACACAATTCCTTCACCTAAATCATCGATGTAAATTGTAAATTGCTGGGGTCCCAGCACTGAGCCCATCTGCACCCAACTAGTCACTGCCTGCCATTCTGAAAAGGACCCGTTCATCCCGAATCTCTGCTTCCTGTCTGCCAAACAGATCTCTATCCACGTCAAAATATTACCACCAATACCATGTGCATTAATGTTGCACAACCATCTCTTGTGTGGGCCCTTGTCCAACGTTTTTTTGAAAGACACCACCACCACTGGTTCCGCCTTGTCCACTCTACTCGTTAAATCCTCAAAAGATTCTTGAAGATTGGTCAAGCATGAAGAGGACTTACTTCCACGCCGACAAATGATGCGTTGGGAGCGAAATCGAGGAGCAATAATTTAGGCAAGTTATTGTGAAGTCCAAAAACGTTAGTTTGGTAATAGTGATATTTGGAAAATAATCAGCATATTCACATCATAGGGAGGTCGTTCTGTGCTGTGTGTGGGAAGCAAATCAATAAATCATCCGACGTGCAGAAGCACGCGATAGTTCACACTGACGAGAGCTACCACTCAGAGGCTCTTCCTGTGGAAAGTCATTTACGCACTCATTCCACCTGCTGACACATTAAGAGTTCACACTGGAGAGAGATTGTTTACCTGCCACAGGCGTGCGAAGGGATTCACTCAGTCCACGAACCCCATGCAACTGCAGTGGATTCACAGCGGAGAGAAACAAGTTAAATCTTAGAATAAGGGGACATTAAAAACAAAGAATCATATAAAATAGTTGCAGGAGTAGGCCATTCGGCCCTTCGAACCTGCACAACCATTCAATAAGATCATGGCTGATCATTCACCACAGTACCCATTTGCACCTTTCTCTCCATAACCCTTCATCCATTTAGCTGTATGGGCCATATCTAACTTCCTCTTGACTATATCCAATTAACTGGCATTAACAAATATCTGCAGTAGAGAATTCCACAGGTTAAGAACTCACTGAGTGAAGACGTTTCTCCTCATCTCAGTCCTAAATGGCCTACCCCTTATCCTGACACTATCCGCTGGTCTGGACTTCTACAACATCGGGAATATTTTTCCTGCATCTAACCTGTCGAGTCCGGACAGAATTTTAGTTGTTTCGATGAGATCCCTTCGCATCCTTCTGAACTCCAGTGAATACAGTCCCAGTCGCTCCAGTCTCTCCTCATATGTCTGTCGTGCCATCCCGGGAATCAGTCTGGTAAACCTTCGCTGCACTCTGTCAATAGCAAGAACGTCCTTGCTCAGATTAGGAGACCAATATTGAACACAATATTCCAGGTGAGGCCTCACTGAGGCCCTGTACAACTGCAGTAAGCCCTCCCTGCTACTATATTCAAATCCCCTCGCTATGAAGGCCAACAACCAATTTGACTTCTTCACCGTCTGCTGTACCTGCATGCCACCTTTCAATGATTGATGTACAATGGCACCCAAATCTTCTTGCACCTCCCCTTTTCCTAATCTGCTATCATTCAGATAATATTCTGAATGGCGGCAGATTAAGAAAAGGGGAGGTGCACCGCCCATTTAAACCTGATATGAGGAGGAATTTCTTCTTTCAAAGCTTAGTAGATGTGTTAAATTCGCTGCCTCAGAGCGCTGCGGAATATGGGTCATTGAATAAAATTAAGACAGAAATAGACAGTTTATTAACAGATGTGTGGATAACTGGTTATGGGGAACAGGCAGGGAAGTTGACATGAATCCGTGATCAGATCAGGCTTGGTCGTATTAAATGATGGAGCAGGCTTGAAGGGCAGTGTGGCCTGCTCCTGCTGCTATTTCTTATGTTCGTCTGTCCATATGCTGTTAAATGTACCGTGTATGGCAATGGATCCACCCATCCCTCCCGCTTGATGGTGCATCAGCGAGTTCACACTGGGGAGAGGAGTGCAAGGTAGGTAGTCCAGGGGTCCCATGCGTCCTGCCACCTGCAAATTAGATACACCGTTTTGGGTACTTTTGAGAGGGATGACTCATCAGTTGGGAGCAGCAGCAGCCAAGGTCAAGGCACCGTGGGAGCCTCTGCTGCACAGGAGGGCAGGAAAATCAGTGGGAAAGTTATAGTGAGAGGGGATTCCATTGTAAGGGGAATAGCTAGGCGTTTCTGCAGCCGCAACCGAGACGCCAGGATGGTATGTTGCCTCCCTGGTGCAGCAGTGAAGAATTTCTCCGAGTGGGTGCAGGAAATAATGAAAATGGAGGGTGAACAGCCAATTGTCGTGGTGCTGTAGGTACCAACGTTGTAGGTAAAAAACGGGATGAGGTCCTACGAGACGAATTTCGGGAGCTCGGAGCTAAATTAAAAGCTAGGATCTCAAAGGGAGTAATCTCAAGAATGGTAGCAGTGCCACGTGCTAGTCAGAGGAGGAATTGCAGGATAGCTCAGATGAATACGTGGCTTGAGAAGTGGTGCAAGAGGGAGAGATTCAAATTCCTAGGACATGGGAACCGGTTCTGGGGGAGGTGGGACCAGTACAAACCGGATGGTCTGCACCTGGGCAGGACCGGAACCAATGTCCTCGGGAGAGTGTTTGTTAGTGATGTTGGGGAGGATTTAAGCTACCATCATGGGGGATGGGAACCTATGCAGGGAGACAGAGGGAAGTAAAATGGAGGCAGAAGCAAAAGATAGAAAGGGGAAATTAAAGGTGGAGGGCAGATAAACCCAAGGCAAACAACAAAAAGGGCCGCATAACAGAAACATTCTGAAGAGGCAAAGTGTGTTGAAAATACAAGCCTGAAAGCTCTGTTAGAATGAATATGATGTATTTTGCATCACAGAGGCATGGCTCCAGGTTGACCAAGGTTGGGAACGCAACAGCCAGGGGTATTCAACATTTTGAAGGATAGGAGAGAGGAAAAGGAGGCGGGGTGGCGTTGCTGATTAAAGAGGAAATTAATGCTTTAGTAAGTAGGGACATTAGTCTGGATGATGTGGAATAGTTATGGGTGGAGCTGCGTTATTCCAAAGGGCAGAAAACGTTAGTAGGACCAACAAACAGTAGTAGTGATGTTGGGGACAGCATCAAACAAGACATAAGCGGTGTGTGTAATAAAGGGACATCAGTTATCATGGGCGACTTTAATCTACATATTGATTGGGCTTACCACACTGGTAGCAATGCAGTGGGGGAGAATATCCGAGAGTGTATTAGGGATTGTTTCTAGACCAATATGTCTCGGAACCAACTGGAGAGCTGACCATCATAATGTGATGTGTAATGAGAAGGGACTATTTAGCAATTTTTTTGTGCGAGGCACCTTGGGGAAGAGTGACCATAATATGGTAGATTTCATCATTAAGATGGAGAGTGACACAATTAATTCCGAAACTAGGGTGCAGAACTTAAGGAAAGGTAACTTCGACGTTATGAGGCGTGAATTGGCTAGATTATACTTCCTAAGGATACTTAAAGTGTTGATGGTGGATAAGCAATGTCAAACATTTAAAGATCACATGGATGAACTTCAGCAATTGTAATCTCTGTCTAGGGTAAAAATGAAACGGGGAAGGTGGCTCAACCATGGCTAACAAGGAAAAATAAGGATAGTGTTAAAGCCAAGGAAGAGGAATATAAATTGGCTAGAAAAAGTTACACACCTGAGGACTGGGATAAATTTAGTATTCAACAGAGGAGGACTAATGATTTAATTGAGGGGAGGAACATAGATTACGAGAGGAAGTTGGCAGGTACATAAAAACTGATTGCAAAAGCATCTAAAGTAATGTGAAGAGAAAACGATTAGTAAAGGCAAATGTATGTCGCTTGCAATCGGATTCGTTGAATTTATAATGGGCAACAAAGAAATGGCAGACGTATTGAACAAATACTTCGGTTCTGTCTTCACGAAGGAATGCAGAAATAACGTTCCGAATGTACTCGGGGACAATGGGTCTGGTGAGGAGGAACTCAAGGATATCCTTATTCGGCAGGACATTGTTTCAGGGAAATTTAGGGTTTGAAGGCCGATAAATACCGGGAGCCTGATAGTCTGCAAACAGAGTACATAAGGAAGTGGCCCGAGAAATAATGGATGCATTGGTGATCATTTTCCAACAGTCTATCGATTCTGGATCAGTTCCTATGGACTGAAGGGTAGCTAATGAAACACCACTTTTTAAAAAAAGAAGGGGAAACAGAAAACTGGCAATTATAGAGAAGTTAGACTGACATCAGTAGTGGGGAAAATGTTGGACTCAATCGTTACGGATGAAAAAGCAGCGCATTTGGAAAGCAGTGACCATGATCGGGCCAAGTCACCATGGGATTTATGAAGGGGTATCATGCTTGACGAATCTTCAGGCATTTTTGGGGGATGCAACTAGCAGAGTGGACAAGGGAGAACCAGTGGATGTGTTGTATTTGACTTTCAAAAGGCTTTTGACAAGGTCCCGCACGAGAGATTGGTGTGCAAAATCAAAGCGCATGGTATTGGGGGTAGTGTACTGACGTGGATAGAGAAGTGGTTGGCAGACAGGAAGCAGAGAGTCGGGATAAACGGGTCCTTTTCAGAATGGCAGGCAGTGACTGGTGGAGTGCCACAGGGCTCAGGGCTGTGACCCCAGCTCTTTAAAATATACATTAACGGTTTAGATGAAGGAATTGAGTGTATTATCTCCAAGTTTGCTGATGACACTAAACTGGGTGGCGGTGTGAGCTATGAGGAGGACGTTAAAGGGCTGCAGGGTGACTTGGGCAGGTAAGATGAGTGGATAAATGCATGGCAGATGCAGTATATAGTGCAATTGGTGGAAAAACACGAAAGGCAGAATATTATCTGAATTTCGGCAGATTAAGAAAAGGAGAGATGCAACGAGACCTTGGTATCATGTTTCATCAGTCATTGAAAGTTGACATGCAGGTACAGCAGGCAGTGAAGAAGGCAAATTGCATGTTGGCCTTTATAGCACAGGGATTTGTGGATCGGAACAGGGAGGTCTTTTCCAGTTGCACAGGGCCTTGGTGATGCCTCACCTGGAGTATTGTGTTCAGTTTGGTCTCCTAATCTGAGGAAGGACGTTCTTGCTATTGAGGGAGTGCAACGAAGGTTCACCAGACTGATTCCAGGGATGGCTGGACTGTCATGTGAGGAGAGACTGGATCAAGTGCGCCTTGATTCACTGGAGTTTAGAAGGATGAGAGCGGATCTCATAGAAACCGATAGGATTCTGAGGGAACTGGAAAGGTTAGATGTGGGAAGAATGTCCCCGATGTTAGGGAAGTCCAGAACCAGGGGATTGTGTCTTAGGACATGAGGTTTGCCATTAAGCACTGAGAAGAGGAGAAACTTCTTCACTCAGAGAGTTCTTAACCTATGGAATTCCCTGCCGCAGAGAGTTGTTGATGCCACTTCATTGGATATATTCAAGAGGTAGTTAGATATGGCGCTTACAGCTAAGGGTATCAAGGGGTATGGAGAGAAAGCAGGAAAGGTGTACTGAGGGAATGTTCAGCCATGATCTTATTGAATGACGGTGCACTCCTGAAGTGCAGATTGGCCTACTCCTGCACCTATTTTCTCTGTTTCTATATTTCTATGTTCACCTGCCCCCAATGTGGAAAGGGAGGTACTTACTGGAGCTTTCTGCTGAAACACACACCGAGCAGTTCATAAGAGAGTCGACCTGATCACTTCTACTGTTCGTGCAAGTTTTAATCACATCCAGGTCTGAACTGTACCTGAGCTGTGGATACTATTCTGTATATTTTTCAAATAACATAAAGAGTGATGGGCTTTTTAAAGGCTTACTCCCAATACTGTAAATGAATAAGTATGACGTCAATACAACCGAAATAAGATTATTTCTTCTTGCCGGTCGTTGCAATTAGATTACTCTGTGAAACGGCTGAGCCATCACGATCTGTTCAGTAGTGCCACCTGCGTCCAGCAGATGGGGATGTCCGACAATTTAATTCCAACTGAGAAGCGTGTAACTGTCCCCGAGAAAAGTATGTGTGAGGAGAGCTCAGGGTCAGATTCTGAGCATAAAGCTCCCCACAGGGACATCACACACTGCACCATCCCTGGGGCAGATCTGGGTCAGGCACTGAACATACTGCACCGTACAGGGACATCACACACAGCACCCTCCCTGGGGCAGCTCTGGGTCAGACTCACCACTTACTGCATCCCACAGGGACATTTCACACTGCCCCCTCCCTGGGGCAGCTCTGGATCAGATACTGAACATACTGCACCCACAGGAACATCACACACTGCCTCTCCATGGGGCAGCTCTGGGTCAGACTCAACACTTACTGCATCCCTGAGGGACATTTCACACTGTCCCCTCCCTAGGGCAGCCCAGGGTCTGACACTGAGGATATGCACCCCACAGCGTCAGCACACATTGCCCGCTCCTTGGGGCAGTTCAGGTTCAGGCACTGCACCCCACAAGAACATCACACGCTGCCTCTCCCTGCGGGAGCTGAGGGGTCGACACTGCACCCCAGAGTGTCATCACACATTAACCCCTCCCTGGTGCAGCTCAGGGTCAGACTCTCGCTTTATCTCACCCCACAGGGACATCCCGCACTGCCCACTCCTGGGGCAGCTCATGGTCAGACACTGAAAAGACTGCACCACAGAGGGACATCATACACCGCCCGCTTCCCGGCCAGCTCACGGTCAGACACTGCACACCACAGTGATATCACACACTGCCCCGTCCCTGGGACAGCCCAGTGTCAGACTCACGGCTTACTGCACCTCACAGGGACATCACAAACGGCGCGCTCACTGGGGCAGCTCAAGGCCAGACACTGAACACACTGCACCCACAGGAACATCACACACTGCCTCTCCATGGGGCAGCACTGGGTCAGACTCACCACTTACTGCATCCCTGAGGGACATTTCACACTGTCCCCTCCCTAGGGCAGCCCAGGGTCTGACACTGAGGATATGCACCCCACAGCGTCAGCACACATTGCCCGCTCCTTGGGGCAGTTCAGGTTCAGGCACTGCACCCCACAAGAACATCACACGCTGCCTCTCCCTGCGGGAGCTGAGGGGTAGACACTGCACCCCAGAGTGTCATCACACATTAACCCCTCCCTGGTGCAGCTCAGGGTCAGACTCTCGCTTTATCTCACCCCACAGGGACATCACGCACTGCCCACTCCTGGGGCAGCTCATGGTCAGACACTGAAAAGACTGCACCACAGAGGGACATCATACACCGCCCGCTTCCCGGCCAGCTCACGGTCAGACACTGCACACCACAGTGATATCACACACTGCCCCGTCCCTGGGACAGCCCAGTGTCAGACTCACGGCTTACTGCACCTCACAGGGACATCACAAACGGCGCGCTCACTGGGGCAGCTCAAGGCCAGACACTGAACACACTGCACCCACAGGAACATCACACACTGCCTCTCCATGGGGCAGCACTGGGTCAGACTCACCACTTACTGCATCCCTGAGGGACATTTCACACTGTCCCCTCCCTAGGGCAGCCCAGGGTCTGACACTGAGGATATGCACCCCACAGCGTCAGCACACATTGCCCGCTCCTTGGGGCAGTTCAGGTTCAGGCACTGCACCCCACAAGAACATCACACGCTGCCTCTCCCTGCGGGAGCTGAGGGGTAGACACTGCACCCCAGAGTGTCATCACACATTAACCCCTCCCTGGTGCAGCTCAGGGTCAGACTCTCGCTTTATCTCACCCCACAGGGACATCACGCACTGCCCACTCCTGGGGCAGCTCATGGTCAGACACTGAAAAGACTGCACCACAGAGGGACATCATACACAGCCCGCTTCCCGGCCAGCTCACGGTCAGACACTGCACACCACAGTGATATCACACACTGCCCCGTCCCTGGGACAGCCCAGTGTCAGACTCACGGCTTACTGCACCTCACAGAGACATCACAAACGGCGCGCTCTCTGGGGCAGCTCAAGGCCAGACACTGAACACACTGCATCCCACAGTGACATCACACACTTTCCCCTCCGTGGGGCATCTCAGATTCAGAAACTGCACTGCAGAGGGACATCTCACACTGCCCCCTCCCTGGGGCAGCTCGGGAACATGACCTGAACAAACTGCACCTCACATGGAGATTACAACTTGCATCCAGCTGTAAGAATACAGGCTTTGGTGGTATTTTGAGGGATTAGGCATTGCAAGTATAAAATGAACCAAGGACATTCATTGAAAAGCTTGCTTCTGCAAAGACAAAGACACTGGTTTGGATTTTCTGCTGACGCAAGGCTCTGGCTCTGCCACCAGTCATTATGGTGTTACGTCACACATTATCACTGCGAAACAAACGCACTGGGAAATAATACCGAGGAGCTCAGATCTGTCTTAGTTTATCGCTCATGTCGCTTCTCTGAAGGTAGAATCACACAGAGCACTTGCAAACTGTTGAATATAATACATTATAAATAGTTTTTTCAACTTGTAATGCACTTAGTTAGGACTCATTACTATCAAAATCCTGTATTGCGTCGTCAGCATGGAAACTTAAAAACATAACAGAAAAAGCTTGTATTGAGGTTGAAGATGAGGTCTGCCAAAACCAGTGCTTGGAGACAGAGGCTCCCAGGCTCAAGACTGGGTAGATGTGGATGTATATGAGTGTTAGAGCGAAAAACTTTAATTAGAGGTAAAGTAATTCGGTGTAATTAAAATAAAGTAAGGAAGACTGAGAGTAATATTTAAATTGCGTTCATGGAAAAAATAGCTGTGTTCGGCAGAAACACTGAGGTCAGAGAAATTCGCTTCGGAGATAAGAACACGCACAAGATTTATGTAGACAACTCTCAGATATAATTTGAGGAGGCCACGATGTTCCAGCCACAGAAGATAACAGGGACAATGCCTCTATTAAGTAGATGGTAGCCATATGTCTGCCAAGAACATTAGCCTGAGAATAAGCCTGGGAAGACTTTCGCAGAAAATTAACACATAACCTGCAAAGGCTTTTCCTCTGCAACAGTCGCCAGAACCGAATGTACTAATGGTATCAGTAGAATTTACTCTATCCAATAAAATTTATTGCACTGTACCAGCCAATGAAATTGCTGTAACCTGTATTAACCAATGGTACACTTCCCCGCGTAGTTTCACCATTTTAGAAACATAGAAACATAGAAACATAGAAAATAGGTGCAGGAGTAGGCCATTCGGCCCTTCTAGCCTGCACCGCAATTCAATGAGTTCATGGCTGAACATGTAACTTCAGTACCCCATTCCTGCTTTCTCACCATACCCCTTGATTCCCCTAGTAGTAAGGACTTCATCTAACCCCTTTTTGAATATATTTAGTGAATTGGCCTCAACAACTTTCTGTGGTAGAGAATTCCACAGGTTCACCAATTTCTGGGTGAAGAAATTCCTCCTCATCTCGGTCCTAAATGGCTTACCTCTTATCCTTAGACTGTGTCCCCTGGTTCTGGAGTTCCCCAACATTGGGAACATTCTTCCTGCATCTAACCTGTCTAACCCCGTCAGAATTTTAAACGTTTCTATGAGGTCCGCTCTCATTCTTCTGAACTCCAGTGAATACAAGCCCAGTTGATCCAATCTTTCTTCATAGGTCAGTCCCGCCATCACGGGAATCAGTCTGGTGAACCTTCGCTGCACTCCCTCAATAGCAATAATGTCCTTCCTTAGGTTAGGAGACCAAAACTGTACACAATACTCCAGGTGTGGCCTCACCAAGGCCCTGTACAACTGTAGCAACACCTCCCTGCCCCTGTACTCAAATCCCCTCGCTATGAAGGTCAACATGCCATTTGGTTTCTTTCCCGCCTGCTGTACCTGCATGCCAACCTTCAATGACTGATGTACCATGACACCCAGGTCTCTTTGCACCTCCCCTTTTCCTAATCTGTCACCATTCAGATAATAGTCTGTCTCTCTGTTTTTACCACCAAAGTGGATAACCTCACATTTATCCACATTATACTTCATCTGCCATGCATTTCCCCACTCACCGAACCTATCCAAGTCGCTCTGCAGCCTCATAGCATCCTCCTCGCAGCGCACACTGCCTCCCAACTTAGTGTCATCCACAAATTTGGAGATACTACATTTAATCCCCTCGTCTAAATCATTAATGTAGAGAGTAAACAGCTGGGGCCCCAGCATAGAACCTTGCGGCACCCCAGAAGTCACTGCCTGCCATTCTGAAAAGTCCCCATTTACTCCTACTCTTTGCTTCCTGTCTGACAACCAGTTCTCAATCCATGTCAGCACACTAGCACCAATCCCATGAGCTTTAACTTTGCACATTAATCTCTTGTGTGGGACCTTGTCGAAAGCCTTCTGAAAGTCCAAATATTCATCAACTGGTTCTCCCTTGTAGACTTTACTGGAAACACCCTCAAACAATTCCAGAACATTTGTCAAGCATGATTTCCCTTTCACAAATCCATGCTGACTTGGACCTATCATATCACCTCTTTCCAAATGCACTGCTATGACATCCTTCATAATTGATTCCATCATTTTACCCACTACCGATGTCAGGCTGACCGGTCTATAATACCCTGTTTTCTCTCTCCCTCCTTTTTTAAAAAGTAAGTTTACATTGGCTACCCTCCACTCCATAGGAACTGATCCAGAGTCAATGGAATGTTGGAAAATGAATGTCACTGCATCCACTATTTCCAAGGCCACCTCCTTAAGTACTCTGCGATGCAGTCGCATCAGGCCCTGGGGATTTATCGGCCTTCAATCCCATCAATTTCCCCAACACAATATCCCGACTAATAAGGATTTCCCTCAGTTCCTCCTCCTTACTAGACCCTCCGACCCTTTTTATATCCGGAAGGTTGTTTGTGTCCTACTCAGTGAATACCGAACCAAAGTACTTGTTCAAATGGTCCGCCATTTCTTTGTTCCCCGTTATGACTTCCCCTGATTCTGACTGCAGGGGACCTACGTTTGTCTTTAATGACCTTTTTCTCTTTACATATCTATAGAAACTTTTGCAATCCGTCTTAATGTTCCCTGCAAGCTTCAATCATACTCCATTTTCCCTGCCCTAATCAAACCCTTTGTCCTCTCTGCTGAGTTCTAAATTTCTCCCAGTCCCCGGGTTCGCTGCTATTTCTGGCCAATTTGTATGCCACTTCCTTGGCTTTAATACTATCCCTGATTTCCCTTGATAGCCACGGTTGAGCCACCTTCCCTTTTTTATTTTTACGCCAGACAGGAATGTACAATTATTGCAGTTCCTCCATGCGGTATCGAAATGTCTGCCATTGCCCATCCACAGTCAACCCCTTCAGTATCATTCGCCAATCAATCCTAGCCAATTCACACCTCATACCTTCAAAGTTACCCTTCTTTCAGTTCTGGACCATGGTCTCTGAATTAACTGTTTCATTCTCCATCCTAATGCAGAATTCCACCATATTATGCTCACTCTTCCCCAAGGGGCCTCGCACAACGAGATTGCTAATTAAACCTCTCTCATTACACAACACCCAGTCTAAGATGGCCTCCCCCTGGTTGGTTCCTCGACATATTGGTCTAAAAAACCATCCCTTATGCCCTCCAGGAAATCCTCCTCCACCGTATTGCTTCCAGTTTGGTTAACCCAATCTATGTGCATATTAAAGTCACCCATTATAACTGCTGCAGCTTTCATGCACGCACCCCTAATTTCATGTTTGATGCCCTCCCCAACATCACTTCTACTGTATGGAGGTCTGTACACAACTCCCACTAACGTTTTTTGCCCTTTGGTATTCTGCAGCTCTACCCATATAGATTCCACATCATCCAAGCTAATGTCCTTCCGAACTATTGCCTTAATTTCCGCCTTAACCAGCAAAGCTACCCCACCTCCTTTTACTTTTATTCTATCTTTCCTGATTGTTGAATACCCCTGGATGTTGAGTTCCCAGCCCTGATCATCCTGGAGCCACGTCTCCGTAATCCCAATCACATCATATTTGTTAACATCTATTTGCACAGTTAATTCATCCTACTTATTGCGGATACTCCTTGCATTAAGGCACAAAGCCTTCAGGCTTGTTTTTTTAACACCCTTATGAGTAATTTTGACCTTAGCTCCTTTATTCAAACTCCAGAGTGATGGTACAGCATGGGAGGCTTGCTTATATATAGTGCTCCCAAGGGATGCTACAACCCCACCAGTAAGTGCCTGCAAACCCGAAAATGGCCTGTTTATTCCTACTCTCTGTTTTCTGTCCGTTAAGCAATCCTTAATCCTTGCTAGTATATAACGCCCAATCCCATGAGCCCTAAATTTATTCAATAATCTCTTGAGTGGCACCTCATCGAATTCCTTCTGTATACATAAATACACCACATCCAGTGGTTACCCCTTATCTATCCTGCTAGTTACCTGAAAAAACACTGACATATTTGTCAAGAACAATTTACCTTTCATAAATCCGTGTTAATTCTGCCCAATCCTGTTATTCGTTCTGAAGTGCCCTGTTACTACGTGCTTAATAATAGATTTTAGCAAATTCCCGACTATTGCTGTGCAGACTACCGGTACTGCACGGGGTTAGGGACAGAGTAAATCTCACTCCATCCTGTCCCAAACACTACCATGGTTTTTTACAGAGTAAATCTCAGTCTACAATATCCCAAACACTCCCGGGGTAATTGCACATGGGTTCGTTACAGAGTAAAGCTCCCTCTACACTGTCGCATCAAACACTCCCAGGCCAGTTACAACACAGGTTAGATACAGAGGAAAGCTCCCTCTACCCCGTCCCATCAAATAGTCGCAGAGCAGGTAAAGCACGGGTCAGGTACAGAGTAAAGCTCCTTCTAGACTGTCCCGTCAAACTCTCCCAGGGCAGGTACGGAACAGGTTAGGTCCAGCATAAATCTCCCTCTGAACAGTCCCCAACAACATTCACAGGGCAGCTCCAGCACAGGTTAAATACAGACTAATTTCTCCCACAACACTGTCCCATCAAGCACTCAAAGGGCAGGTACAGCACAGATTAGATACACATTTTCCCACTGGACATTCCCGTGGCAGGAAATGCACAGGTTAGATACAGAGTAAAGTTCCTCTACATTGTCCCATAAAACTCTCCCAGTGCAGGAACAGCATGCGTTAGATACACAGTAAAGGTCCCTCTACACTGTCCCATCAAGCACTCCCAGAGCAGGTACTGCTGTGGTTAGATGCAGAGTAAAGCTTCCTCCACACTTTCCAAATAAACACTCCAAGGGCAAGTACAGCATAATTTACTGAAAGAGTTACCCTCTCAAACCTCACTAAATAATTGTACAGGGCCTTGGTGAGACCACACCTGGAGTACTGTGCACATCTTTGGTCGCCTTATCTAAGGAAGGATACTTGCCTTGCTTAGATATAGAGCAAAGCTCCCTCATCATTTCCCCACCAGACATTCCATGGGCAGGTACAACACAGGCTAGATATGGAGTATATCTCCCTCTACACTGTCTCAAGCATTCTCGAGTAGATACTTCATTGGTTAGATACAGAATAAAGTTCCCTCTACACTGACCCATAAAACACTCCCAGGGCAGATACAGAATAAATCTCCCTCTACATTGTCGCATCAAACACTCCCAAGGCAACAGCAGCACGGGATAGATACAGAGTAAAGCTCCCTCTACTCTGCCGCATCAAACACTCCCATAACAGGTACAACATGGTTTAAATATTGAGTAAATCTCTCTCTATACTGTTCCATCGGACATTGCCAGGGCAGGTACCGCATGCATTAGGTCCAGCATAAAACTCCCTCAACACTGTCCCACCAGGCATTCCAAGGGCATTCCAAGGGCATGTACAACACTGGTTAGGTATGGAGTATTTCTCCCTCGACACTATCCAAAGCATTGCAGGGTAGATACAGCATTGGTTAGATACAGAATAATGCTCCATCTACACAGTCCCATCAAACACTCCCAGGGCAAGTACAGCACGGGATAAATACAGAGTAATCTCTCCCTCTGCATTGTCCCAACAAATAGTCCTAGGGCAGGTAGCACGTGTTAGATACTGAGTAAAGCTCTTTCTCCACTATCCCAACATATAATCCCAGGGCAGGTACAGCACAGGGTAGATCATAATATAAGATATAAGAGCAGGAGTAGGTACTTGGCCCCTCGAGCCTGTTCCACCATTTAACAAGATCATGGCTGATCTGATCTTGGGCTCAGCTCCACTTCCCTGCCCGCTCCCCATGACACTTTATTCCCTTATTGCATAAAATCTGTCGATCTCCTCCTTTAATATATTCAATTGCCCAGCCTCCACAGCTCTCTGGGGCAGACATTCCATAGATTTACAACCCTCAAAGAAGAAATTCCATCTAATCTCAGTTTTAAATGGGCTGCCTCTTATTCTGAGACTATGACCCCTAGTTTTAGTTTTGCCTATAGTTGCAAATATCCTCTCTACATTCACCTTGTCGAGCCCCTTCATTATCTTATATGTTTTGATAAGATCACCTCTCATTGTTCTGAACTCCAATGGGTATAGACCCAACCTACTAAACCTATCTTCATAAGTCAACCCCCTCATCTCTGGAATCAACCTAGTGAACCTTCTCTGAACAACCTCCAAACCAATACATTCTTCCTTAAATACAGAGACCAAAACTGTATGCAGTACTCTAGGCGTGCCCTCACCAATATTCGGTACAGTTGTAGCAGGACTTAACTGCTTTTATACTTTATCCACCATGCAATAAAGGCCAAGATTCCATTTGCTTTCCTGATTACTTGCTGTACCTGCATACTAACCTTTTGTGTTTCATGCACAAGGACCCCAAGTTGCGACTGTATTGCAGCACTTTGCAATTTTTATCCATTTAAATTATAATTTGTTTTTTATTTTTTCTGCCCCAGTGGATAACCTCACATTTTCCCACATTATACTCCATCTGCCGAATTTTTTGCCCACTCACTTAGCATGTCTGTATCCCTTTACAGATTTTTGTGTCCTCTTCACAAGTTTCTTTCCCACCCATCTTTGTATCATCAGCAAACCTTTCGAGATTGCAATCGGTCCCTTCATCCAAGTCATTAATATAGATTGAGGACTGAGCACCGACGCCTATGACAATGCTGGATCTAGTTTGCCAATGGAAAATTGACCCCATTTATCTTGACTCAGATACAAAGTAAAGCTCCAACAGCATTGTACCATCAAACATAGCCAGGGCAGGTACAGCACGCGTTAAATAGAGTAAAGCTCCCTCTACCCAGTCGCATCAAACACTCGTAGTGCATTGGTGAGATACGAAGTAAAGCTCCTTCTACACTTTTCAAATAAACACTTCTCGGGCCGGGTACAGCTTAATTTAGATAAAGGGTAATCCTCTCAAATCTCACTCTGCAATTGTACAGGGCCTTGGTGAGACCACACGTGGAGTACTGTGCACAGTTTTGGTCTCCTTATCTAAGGAAGGATTTTCTTGCCTTGCTTAGATACCGAGTAAAGCTTCCTCAACACTGTCCACCAGACATTCCAAGGGCAGGTACAACACTGGTTATATACGGTGTATATCTCCCTCCTTCAGGGGAGGGGAACCAGTGAGTGTAGAACTGAACCCCGACAGAGTCAGCACCTTCAGGGGAAGGGAACCAGTGAGTGTAGAACTGAACCCAGACAGAGTCAGCACCTTCAGGGGAGGAGAGGGGAACCAGTATGCGGAACTGAATCCAGCCAGAGTCAGCACTGAAGGGGAGGGTAACATAAGAAGATAAGAAATAGGAGCTCGAGTAGGCCACACGGCCCATCGAGCCTGCTCCGCCATTTAATAGGATCATGGCTTAATAGGACTCGGGTCCACCTCCGCGCCCACTCCCCATAACGCTTTAATCCATTATCGGTTAAGAAACTGTCAATCTCTTAAAGTTATTCAATGACCCAGCTTCCACAGCTCTCTGAGGCAGTGAATTCCACAGATTTACAATGCTCTGGGAGAAGAAAGTTTTCCTCATCTCAGTTTTAAATGGGAGGTCCCTTATTCTGAGATTATGCTCCCTAGTTCTAGTCTCCCCTATCCGTGGAAACATCCTCTCTGCATCGACCTTGTCAAGCTGCTTCAAAACCTTATACGTTTCGATAAGATCACCTCTCATTCTTCTGAATTCCAATGAGTGGAGGCCCAAGCTCCTCAAACGTTCCTCATAATTCAACACCTCATCTCCGGAATCAACTTCAGAACCTTCTCTGAACTGCCTCCAAAGCCAGTATATCCTTTCATAAATGTGGAAAACAAAACTGCACGCAGTAGTCTAAGTGTGGCCACACTAATATCCTGTATGACTGTGGCAAGACTTCCCTGCTTTTATACTCCATCCCCTTTGCAATAGAGACCATGATTCCATTGGATTTTCTGTTCAATTGCTGTACCTACATACTAAACTTTTGTTTCGTGCACAAGTACCCCCAGGTCCCACTGTACTGTAGCACTTTGCAATTTTTCTCCATTTAAATAATAATTTGCTCCTTGATTTTTTGTTCTGGCAAAATGCATGACCTAACACTTTCCCACATTTTACTCGATCTGCCAAATTTATGCCCACTCACTTAGCCTTCCTATGTCCTTTTGCATATTTTTTGTGACCTCCTCACACATTGCTTTTCCTCCCATCTTTGTATCATCAGTGTAGTGGGAATTTTTAGAAACTCCGCTTTATGCATTCTGGCGATGTTAAAATGGTCAAATAAAGTCTGCTGATTCTGAGTCATGTGGAAAGAAGAAGTTGGACAAAGTATGGTTGTAGTGCAAACAGATGTATGCATGTTTTTTCTCTGATAAGGAGGAACCGAATGCCCTAAACGCTGAACTCAGGGTCCCATGTACTTTATTGTGAAAGGTTTTTCTTCTTCCATTGTAACCACAATGACGCACGTGCTTGTGGGTTGTGAGATTAAATATGGAACGGCCGGGCGAGTTCGGGGGCAAGAGGCTGCAGAGCTTTTAGACTGATCTCCAACTCGGCCGAGTCTCTGGATACATATAATAAACTTGGGTGTTTTCCACTTGAGCAGATGGGTGTCTGAGTCATATTCTTTAACATAGTTTCCAACCGAACAATTTGGCTACATTACACTCGGTCCTTTCTTCCAAGTCGTTAATGTAGATTGTAAATAGTTGGGGTCCCAGCACTGATCCCTGTGGCACCCGACTAGTTACTGATTTCCAACCCGAGAATGAACCATTTATCCCGACTCTCTGTTTTCTGATGGTTAGCCAATCCTCTATCCATGCTAATATATTACCGCCAAACCCATGTTTTTTTTTTATCTTGTGTGGTAACCTTTTATGTGGCACCTTGTCAATGCCTTCTGGAAGTCCAAATGCTCCACATCCACTGGTTCCCCTTGATCCACCCTGTTTGTTACATTGGTGGAGCCCAGATGATATTGGACAGGAGACGGTCGGTTGTCGGTGCGGGGCAGGAATTGGAGATGTAAGTGGGCTGGTGAGCCTCATAAACACCTGCTGTAGGTCCCAGGCCCCAATCACAGGCCACAGGCCCTGGGATGGCCCCGTGGTGACAGGCCCGGGTCAGCGGGGTCACTGGCCGCCATCTTGGACGGTTCATGGCACATGTGCGGCCACCTTGTTGCAGGAACCAAGACATTTAGCAACACATCAAATGCTGATATTTGTGGGCTGGGGTCCGGCCAAATATCAGCCAAAGTTCCCCAGACACCTCTGCAGGGAATTCCACAGGTTAACAACTCTCTGAGTGAAGAGGTTTCTCCGCATCTCCTTCTTAATTGGCCTACCGCTTATCCTAAGACTATGTCCCCTGGTTCTGGACTTCCCCAACATCGGGAACAATCTACCCGTATCTACTCTGTCCAGTCCCGTCAGAATCTTAGACATTTCCATGAGATACCCTCTCATCGTTCTAAACTCCAGTGAATAAAGGCCCAGTTGATCCAGTTTCTCCTCATATGACAGTCCAGCAATCCCGGGAATCAGTCTGGTGAACCTTCCCTGCACTCCCTCAACAGCAATAACGTCCTTCCTCAGATTAGAAGACCAAAACGGAACACAATATTCCAGCTGAGGCCTCACTAATACCCTGTACAACTGCAGTAAGAACTCCCTGCTCCTATACTCAAAGACCCGAGCTATGAAGGCCAACATACCATTTGCCTTCTTCACTGCCTGTTGCACCTGTATGCCAACCTTCAATGACTGATGACCCATGACACGCAGGTCTCGTTGCACCTCCCCTTTTCCTAATCTGCCGCCATTCAGATAATATTCTGCCCCAGTGTTTTTGCCCCCAAAATGGATAACCTCACATTTATCCACATTATTCTGCATCTGCCATGCATTTGCCTACTCACCTAACCTGTACAAGTCACCCTACAGCCTCTTAGCGTCCTCCTCACAGCTCACACCGCCACCCAGTTTAGTGTCAACTGCAAACTTGGAGATATTACACACAAGTCCTTCATCCAAATCATTGATTTATATTGTAATGAGCTGGGGTCCCAGCACTGAGCGCTGCGGCACTCCACAAGTCACTGCCTGCCATTCTGAAAAGGACCCGTTTATCCCGACTCTCTGCTTCCTGTCTGCCAACCAGTTCTCTATTCACGTCTGTACATTACCCCCAATACCATGTGCTTTGACTTTGCACACCAATCTCTTGTGTGGGACCTTGTCAAAAGCCTTCTGAAAGTCCAAATACACCACATCCACTGGTTCTCCCTAGTCCACTCTGCTAGTTACATCCTCAAAAATTCCAGAAGATTTGTCAAGCATGATTTCCCTTTCATAATTCCATGCTGACTTGGACTGATCCTGTCACTGCTTTCCAAATGCCCTGCTGTTTCATCTTTAATAATTGATTCCAACATTTTCCCCACTGCTGATGTCAGGCTAACTGGTCTATAATTAACCGTTTTCTCTCTCCCTCCTTTTTTAAAAAGTGGTGTTACATTAGCTCCCCTCCAGTCCATAGGAACTGATCCCGAGTCAATAGAATATTGGAAAATGACCACCAATGCATCCACTATTTCGAGGGCCACTTCCTTAAGTACTCTGGGACGCAGACTATCAGGCCCTGGTGATTTATCAGCCTTCAATCCCATCAATTTGCCTAACACAATTTCCCGCCTAATAAGGATATCCTTCAGTTCCTCCTTCTCACTCGACCCTCGGTCCCCAAGTACATTCGGAACATTATTCGTGTCTTCCTTCGTGAAGACAGAACCGAATCATTTGTTCTTTTGGTCTGCCATTTCATTGTTACCCATTATAAATTCACCTGAATCCGACTGCAAGGGACCTACGTTTGTCTTCACTAATCTTTTTCTCTTCACATATTTACAGAAGCTTTTATGTTCCAAGCAAGCTTCCCCTCCTAATGAAACCCTTAGTCCTCCCCTGTTGAATTCTAAATTACTCCCAGTCCTCAGGTTTGCTGCTTTTTCTGGCCAATTTTTGTGCCTCTTCCTTGGTTTTAACACTATCCTTAATTTCCCTTGTTGATCACGGTTGAGCAACGTTCTCCGTTCTATTTTTACTCAAGACAGGGATGTACAATTGCTGAAGTTCAACCGTGTGATCTTTAAATGTTTACCATTGCCTATCCACTGTCAACTATTTTAGTATCCTTGGCCAGTCTATTCTAGAATTGCCAAATTCACACCTCAGACCGTCAAAGTTCCCTTTCCTTAAGTTCAGGACCCTAGTTTCTGAATTAACTGTGACACTCTCCATCTCAATGAAGAATTCTACCATATTATGTTACATTTCCCAAAGGGGCCCCGCACAACAAGATTGCAAATTAGTCGCTTCTCATTACACATCACCCAGTATAGGATGGCCAGCTCTCTTATTGGTTCCTCAACATATTGGTCGAGAAACCCATCCCAAATACGCTCCAGGAAATCCTCCTCCACCACATTACGAGCATGTGGTTAACCCAAACAATATGTAGATTAAAGTCACCCATGATAACTGCTGTACCACCACTGCACACATCCCTTATTATTTGTTTGATGCTGTTCCCAAACTTACCACTACTAAACAGTGAGATAGACATTGCAGCCAGGGTCTGGTTATTGTGAAACAACAATTCTAGAAGAACAGTGACCCCGACCTGATTTGAACAAGCGGCCCTTTGATCTAGATTCAGACGCACTACCGTTAAACCACGAGGTTTACACAGTAGTTAAGGGATGTTCGTCTATATGAAGGTTCTGCAATACAAGGGACTTTAAATTTCCCGCCCATTAAAATACAGTGAGTAAAATGGGATATGGTTTAACAGTCACATGCAAAGTGTCATGTATTGAAGCTTGGGGTCACTAGACGCCAGGGGCGCCACTGTCGGAGGTCATCGGGCTGCACGCGCGTGTGCGCGGGCCCTGGTATATAAGAGCGAGTACTGTGTCACGTGGGCACTTTGGGAATAAGTAAAGTTGAACCAGGTTTGCAGTCGAGTGAGTTTGCAGTAACAAGTCTGTCGAGTCATTCTATACATTGCACAAAACACAGGACAAATGATTGAATATGGAGTGTCCCTGAGTTAGCATTTGTTTGATTGTGCAAAAGAAGGTGAGGGGTTAATTCATGATGCTATCCCATGAAAGCAAGACAAAAGGTTAAGAAAAAAACCATACGGTGACTGTCCGGTGAGCGCTGCTTGCGATACCTGGTGGGAATGGGCGGTAATTTTAAAGCCCCTTGTATTGCAGAACTTTCATATAGACGAACATCTCCAGCTCACTGTGTAGGCCTCGTGGCGCAACGGTAGCGCGTCTGACTCCAGATCAGAAGGTTGCGTGTTCAAATCACGTCGTGGTCACTGTTCTTTTGGATATTGTTCTTCCAGAATTAATATTTCATTTGCTGTTAGAAAATAAACAGACCCTTGCTCCAAGGTCTGTCTCACTGTTTCCCCGGTGTCAGGCAGAGATACGCCTGCTGCCCTCAATTATTTCATGTGACAGGACACAAAATTTCAAAATCAATCTGCAGGTGGCCACACACAGCAGTGAGTAGCCAGGATGGCCGAGCGGTCGAACGTGCTGTGTTCAGTTCAAAATCTATCTTGAAGACAAGGGTCCAAATCCCACTTCTGGTGTTTATTATTTTTAATCATTAAGCAGAAACAAACACCAACTTTGTAAATATTGAACCATTCATGTTAATTATTTCATTTTCTCTAATCTTTAATTGATCAATGTTCAAAATGTTTACGCGGGGTTGCGATGCGGGGAGGTTTCACGTGTTAAACTACTGAAACACTGCAATTGACACAATGCCAGGAACATAACCAGAGCTTTAACCTACACAGCTGGCCGATACTTCAGGAGCTGGTTTTACGAGAATCGAATGACGGTGCTGTATTTAGGAAGGCAGTGAGTGTGGTAGGAATTGATCTCGTGCTTGCCAGACATTGCACATCGGAACAGGAGCTGGCCATTTAGCAGCGAGTGGTTAGGATCAGGAATGCACGGCTTGAAACTTTCTGGCCTCAGGTAAGAAGGTGGTGCTCAGGAATAAGGTGAAAGGTTGAATCTTCTGCACTGACTCTCTTTCACAAACTCCAGTACCAGGTCATACGGAAATGTTAAGCGAGCAGCTGAACTGCTGAATCCCACTTTTAAGGAGTTGGCCGTGGTGTCAAACAAATGTGTTCCGTTTAATGATAATAATTGTTAGAATTGGAATTCAAGCTGAACACACGTGTCGAGGAGACAGTGACCTGAACACAGCACCTTCGATAGCGCGGCCATCCTGCCTATTCAGTGCTATGTGTGGCCACCTGCAGGTTGATTTTGAACTTTTGTGTCCTGTCACATGAAATAAATGAGGGCAGCAGGCGTATCTCTGCCTGACACCGGGGAAACAGTGAGACAGACCTTGGAGCAAGGGTCTCGTTATTGCCAAACAGCAAAGGAAATATTAATTCTGGAAGCACAATATCCAAAAGAGCAATACCCCAACGTGATTTGAACACACAACCTTTGGATCTGGAGTCAGACACACTACCGTTGCACCACGAGGCCTACACAGTGAGTTGGAGATGTTCGTCTATATGAAGGTTCTGCAATACAAGGGGCTTTAAAATCCCCGCCCATTCCCAACACGTGTCAAAAGCAGCGCTCAGCTGACAGTCACCGGATGGTTTGTTCGAAAACTTTTCTATTGATTTCACGCGAAACCATCATTAATTAACCCCTCACCTTCTTTACACAATCAAACAAATGCTAACTCAGGGACACTCCATACTTCAATCATTTGACCTGTGCTTTGGGGAGCGGGCAGGGAAGTGGACCTGATTCCATTATCAGATCAGCCATGATTGTATTAAATGATGGAGCAGGCTCGAGAGGCCGTATGGCACACTCCTGCTCCTATTTCTCATGATCTTATGTTCTTATGCATGTTAACCCATTTTACGCACTGTATTTTAGCTTTCTGGTTGAAAGTGTTCATTGCCGATGACACCACGAATCTGGGACAACTTTTATCAAATTTATCAGCACCGATTATTCCTACCGTGCACAAAAAATACAATCAGTAGTGAAGATAAAATCCCACCGTGTGTATTTTCAGATTCAACGCAGTAGCATTTCAAATAAAGTGAAAGAATTTTACACTGAAAAGATTTGCAAGTGTTACTTGTATTTGTGTCTTTAATTAAACTTTGTGGCGCCTGACTCCCGTTCATGCCACTGCTGAATAAGAAAGAAGGATTTGACATTGACCAGACTGCACTGCCCCTGATATTTGTCAGCTCATCCTTTATATTCAGTGGTTTCTCGCCCTTTGATGGGCTGCAGTGTAGCGGATATCACGTTGGCCTCACACGCAAAACGTTCCCGGTGGAACCGTTTTCTCTCACTCAAAGTTATCTATTTATTGGTGAAATAAAGAGCAATTAATGAATAAGGGAGCCCTTTTGCCAGGAGAATAAATAGCAAATAAAAACAGCAAATGCGGGAAATCTCAGCAGGTCAGGCAGCATTTGCAGGGAGACGAAACTCGCCTCTGATTGTTCATCCACAGCAAGTTTAAACATAATGTTTCTGCTTGGGATTGAACCAGGGACCTTTCGCGTGTAAAGCAAACGTGATAACCACTACACTACAGAGACCTCTTGTACAACGGCCCCCAGAGCGTGGAGCTGACCAGTGAGCTCCCTCTTTGCAGATCGGGAATGTGTTGGCTCTCCTGAAACAAATTCTGCCCCACACTGAAAGTTCTCAATCCTTCTCCTCCGCTGCCCTTTACAGAAATGTCATGGATCACCCAGCCACCGTGTTCATTTCCACATCCTCACAGTGGGGCCACAGAGGCTCCTAACGTCTCCCCGCGATCAGCGAACTCACCCAGTTTACAAAATTAAACTCCAAATACATGCCCGGCAAAGTGCAGGAGAAGCCAGATAGTCTGTAATCTCGGTCTATCACAAAGAGTATTGGTATTCATGGTGATTACAGCAATTATTAAGCGTTTCACAGACCTCAATTATTTTTCTGCGATGAATTGATCGAGGATTGAAACCAGGTTAGTGCGCCGGGTCTTAACCCCTCGACCACCAGGGAACAGTTACGATACATGTCGAACCAGGTTAGTACACCGGACCTTAACCCCTCGGCCACCAGGGAACAGTTACGATGCATGTCGATATATTTATATATATTTATATATGAACCTGAATGTCAATGGATACCAACCTAGACCTCGTGGCGCCCACGGTAGTGCGTCTAACTTTGAGTGAGAGAAATCGTTCCACAGTGACACCTGTCATGTGTTCGACATGGTTACTGCTTGTACTATTACAAGGTGTGCTACCAGAGGGCACTGTAGTGGGAGACTTGTAGCTTACCTGCACAGGTGTGCCTTACCAAGTATAAAAGGCAGGCCACCAGGTGTGATCCTCACTCTGTGGTTATCAAAAAAGGACTCAGGTCACTACAGTTAAAGAACGACACATTGTCTCGTGGAGTCATTATCAGAGCATTTGAAGGTATAACAAGGGAGCCAAAAGCCTCAGAAACTGGAAATTCGACCAAAGCGTCGAAGTCATGCTGTAGGTGCCTGGGACAACACATTGCTCAAAGTTCTCCACACGTGAAGGCAGAGTGTTTCTTCGACAGAATGACTGGGCATCTTGCGAAGGCATGCCGACTGAAGGGTAAACCTATTTGTAAAGCTATGAGTCCAGCGTTCAAAGCTATGAGTAGAAATCCCAAGAGACTACATAGTATGGAAGACCAACAACAGGATGAGGAGATGTTAGAGTTACACATCATCAGGAGCACTAGTTTAACGGACAGTGATTCGGAAAAAATCAAAATCCACATAGATGTTGCTGGATTCAAGATACCAATGGAAATTGACACGGGTGCATCCGTGAGTGTAATACCGGAGTCACTGTACCGCGACAAATTACGTGATTTCCAACTGGAGAAACCCAAGATAGAGCAGCGAGGCTACTCGGGAGAGTAAATTCCTGTGGTTGGTCATATCACTGTACCGATCGGTGAAATATAAAGATTAATTTCAGAACTTTCCTCGAATAGTAGTGAAAAGAGACAAGTCTGCCTTACAAGGAAGAAATTGATTAAGCTCACTGAAGCTGGATTGTAGTCAGATTTTCTGTGTGGAAGCGAGATTTTCATCAACGGATGAGGTTATCAAGAAGTATCCAAAGGTGTTCTGCGAAACGGACAGTCCGATCCAAGGCTTCAAGGCGAGTGTCAGGGTACAGAAGGACGCTAGATTGGTTTACTACAAGCCCCGTTCCGTACCATATGCTCAAGGAGAAAGTTGAGTATGAACTCAAAAAACTAGAAGGTGTTAACCGTTACACTGCGGAAACATCTCTACTTTCAGCACAAGATTAACAAAATTAAACCCAATGAGATCGGGAGAAAAGTTCCTCACATGCTCAGGGCAAAATAAATAATTGTCGTTCTACAAAAGAATGAACAAATTTCAGCACCAGGTCAGAATGAAATGTTCAGCGAGCAGGTGGACTGCTGAATCGCACTTTTAAGGAGTTGGTGGTGACAAAGCAAATGGGTTCTGCCTAATGATTCAATATAAGGAATGTCTGCAATAGGATTCGAACACTATCTATAGTGAACTGAACACATCACCTTAGACCACTCGGCCATCATTACTATTCACTGCTGTTTGTGGCCACCTGCAGGTTGATTTTGAACTTTTGTGTCCTGTCACATGAAATAAATCAGGGCAGCAGGCAGATCTCTGCCTGACACCGGGGAAAGAGTGAGACAGACCTTGGAACAAGGGTCTGGTTATTGTCAAACAGCAAATGAAATATTAATTCTGGAAGAATAATATTGAAACGAAATGTGATCCTGACACCCAGAAACAAGTGCTAAGGCAAAAGGTTAAATGCTGCATCCCTTCCTGCAAAAAATTCCTTTCACAAACATTTCTCTGAACAAAACGTCACAAAACAAAAATGTTCCTTTCAAAGTCATTAAACTCCCGAATTTCCACGCCCCGCGACTCTCCTGAATCAGTTGCCTCAAGTATTGCCGACTCCATCCATATCCCTTTGCTCCAAGGTCTGTCTCCCTGTTTCCCCGATGTCAGGCAGAGATCCGCCTGCTGCCCTCATTTATTTCACTCTCTAATGTTCCAACAGCAGCCATGGTTGTGTGAAGGTTTGTATTCTGTTAATCGTCGCCAATTGTTGTGAAAAGTAGAACACCAGGAGGCTGAGTACTGTGAGCTAAACTTAGTGTGATCTTAGTCTTCTTTATTACAACTCCAGAGTGCCTGAACAACATGGCAGCCAACCTTTTATACTGGCACTGCAGTTGTGGGCAGGTGACCATTAGGACTCCAACAGTCACGCCCTCTGGTGGCAAGAATTACATAGTTACATATTTCACATAATTGTTATCATGAAGAAGTTATAATTCCAATGAATGCCTGAATCGTCAGAAAGGAGCCTGGTTTGTAGGACAAGGCTACATATCAGGAAGGAGCGTAGTTAGATGACAAGGGAAGTGATACTCTGATGATAAGTTTGGAGAATAAAAAGAGTAAATACTGGAAACACTGAGCAGGCCAAGCAGCATCTGTGGAGAGAGAAACAGAGTTAACGTTTCAGGTTAATGACCTTCCATCAGAAGTTGGGCAGTTGTGTTCGGTAATACCATTAAAAGTTTCAATTGTCACGAAGCAAGGGTAAGGAAAAGTTATAAAATGTGGCATTTGGAACAGATAGTTTAGAATCCGATTAATGTTTGATCAATGTGTACACCGAGCTGAAAACTGCAACGTGTTTGAGTTCTTCGGCTAACATTCGCATGGTTTGGGTGTAAGTACTATTAAGTGTATGTTTCATTATTGTCTGCTTAATAACTCTGACATTTAATGTTGCGGACCCTATTCCTGCACTGCGTGTGTTCCAGCTCTGTTTGGAGCACCGATACCTTCAATCCGTCGCTTACAGAGACAGTTGGATTCTCCGTTTCTTTGTTTGGTGAAATTTAAAAGATTGAAAGCGGCGCACATCAACCTGGTCACCTACTCACTAACCGCTACACGCTGGTCCCGTGAGATGGATGCACAGTTACTGTTACAAGCTTGAACGCAGGTACAAGCAGAACTCATGCACAGAAAGTCCAAGTCCCTGAGGCACCTGATTTTTTGCACCAAACTCCTTCGCAACGAGTTGCGGTTCGTGTGGGGTGATTTGGGCACATCTTTCCCCACACGAAAACACTTCAAACACAACTCAACAGATGCAAAGCGCTTTGGGGCGTCATGAGTTCCTGAAAGGTGTTGTAGAAATGCAAGTCCTTCTTTGCAAAAGTTTCATGCAATTTCAAGATTCTTGGGTAAACTGAGGGTTCGTCCGGGATTTGAACCCGGGACCTCTTGCAAATTTCAAGCAATAACCCCGAAATGAGAATCGTACCCCTAGACCAACGAGCAAACTGCTCAATAAACGTGGAGATAAGGTGCAACCATTATTGAAACATTTTTAGTGTGTTGCTATTCTTGATCGGAGGAGCAATTGAGATGGAATCAGTGACTTTGCTTTTTCGACCTGTCTTCTGAAGCACCGCACGGTCCTACTCCGAAAGTAAATGAGCTGTTGAGACGTTAGTGTATCCAGGCTGTGGGTGGTCAGCCCGAGCGCAGCAGAGGGGTTTCTGCATTAGTTCTGGGTGGGGACAGTATCTTTCCCCTTCTCTCTTCCTCTTGTCTATAACCCTGTGCTTTGGTTTCTCTATTTATTCCCCTGTCTCAGTTTCTAGTGTTTAAAAGGGAACAAAAGCTGAAATGGTTCTCACTGTGGAACAATTTCTCTCACTCAAAGTTAGACACACGACCGTGGGCAGCACGAGGTCTAGGTAGGTAGCTGTTGATATTCAGGGTCATATATAAATATATATAAATATATCGACATGTATCGTAACAGTTCCCTGGTGGTCGAGCGGTTAAAACCCGGCGGACTAACCTGGTTTCAATCCTCGATCAATTCATCGCATAAAAATAATTGAGGTCTGTGAGGCGATTAATAATTGCTGTAACCACCATGAATACCAAAAATTCTGTGATAGACCGAGCTTACAGACTATCTGACTTCTCCTGTCCATTTCCGGGCATGTGAATTTTCCGGGTTTAATTTTGTAAACTGGGTGAGTTGGCTGATCGCGGATAGAAAGGTAGGAGCCTCTGTGGCCCCACTGTGAGGATGTGGAAGTGAACACTGTGGCTGGGTGATCCCTGACATTTCTGTAAAGGGCAGCGGAGGAGAAGGATTGAGAACATTCAATGCAGGACAGAAGTTGTTTTAGCTGAGCCAACACACAATGCCGATCAGCACAGACGGAGCTCACTAGTCACCTCCCCTCTGTTGGGGTTATTGTACCAGAGGTTTCTGTAGTGTAGTGGTTATCACGTTTGTTTTACACGGGGAAGGTCCCTGGTTTAGTCTCCTGGCAAATGCTGCCTGACCTGCTGAGATTTCCAGCATTTGCTATTTATTCACCTGGTAAAAGGGCTCCCTTATTCCTTAATTGCTCTTTATTTCACTTCAATAAATAGATAACTTTGACTGAGAGAAAACGGATCCACCGGGGAGCTTTTGCGTGTGAGGCCAACGTGATATCCGCTGCACTGCAGCCCATCAAAAAGTGAGAAACCACTGAATATAAAGGATGAGCTGGTCAACGTCAAACCCTCCTTTCTTATTCAGCAGTGGCATGAACGGGAGTCAGACGCCACAAAGTTTAATTAAAGACACAAATACAAGTAACACTTGCAAATCTTTTCAGTGTAAAATTCTTCACTTTATTTGAAATCCGACAGCATTGAATCTGAAAATACGCACGGTGGGATTTTATCTTCACGACTGATTTTATTTTTTGTGCATGATTGGAAAAACCGGTGCTGCTAAATTTGATAAAAGTTTCCCCAGATCCCTGAAGACTTTGAACCAGAAAGCGAAAATACAGTGAGTAAAATGGGATATGGTTTTCGAGTTGAGATGTAAAGCACAGGCCAAATGATTGAAGTATGGAATGTCCCTGAGTTAGCATTTGTTTGATTGTGCAAAAGTAAGTGAGGGGTTAATTAATGTTGGTTTCCCGTGAAAACAAGAGAAAGGTTTTCGAGCAAACCATTCGGTGACTGTCCGGTGAGCGCTGTTTTTGATACCTGGTGGGAATGGGCGGGGATGTTAAAGCCCCTTGTATTGCAGAACCTTCATATAGAAGAACATCTCCAGCTCACTGTGTAGGTCTCATGGTGCAACGGTAGTGTGTCTGATTCCCAATTCGAAGGTTGCGTTTTCAAATCACGTAAGGGTCAGTGCTTTTTTGGATATTTTTCTTCCAGAATTAATATTTCATTTGCTGTTTGACAATAACCAGACCCTTGCTCCAAGGTCTGTCTCACTGTTTCCCCGGTGTCAGGCAGAGATCCGCCTGCTGCCCTTATTTATTTTATGTGACAGGACACAAAAGTTCAAAATCAACCTGCAGGTGTCCACACCAAGCACGCACTGCATAGTCTGGATGACCGCGCGGTCCAAGGTGCTGTGTTCAAATTGCAGTTTTCTCTGAAGGTGAAGGTTCGAATCCCACTTGTGACTTTTCTGATCTTTAAGCGGAACCCATTTGTTTTGTCATCACCAACTCCTTAAAAGTGCAATTCAGCAGTCCACGTGCTCGCTTAACATTTCCGTCTGACCTCGTGCTGAAGTTTGTTCATTCTTTTGTGGACCATCAATCAGATATTTTGCCCTGAGCATGTGAGGAACTTTTATCCCGATCTCATTGGGTTTAATTTTGGTAATCTGGTGCTGAAAGTGGAGATGTTTCCGAAGTGTAACGGTTAACACGTTCGCCTAACACGCGAAAGCACCTCAGACGGAAATATTTTCTGGAGCTTTATCGTGCATGTTCAGAGGAGAGTTTGTTCTCCTGTGAAAGGTCAAGAGATCAAAAGAACGTAAGAGTTAGGAACAGGAGTCAGCCATTCGGCCATTTTCAAGTTTTCAAGATCTTTCCGCCCGGTTTCGGACGGGGGACCTTTCGTGTGTGAGGCGAATGTGATAACTACTACACTTCGGAAACACTATGATAGAATCTATCACAGGATAAAACCACAGCTCTAACCTACACAGCTAGCCCAGAATTCAGGAACTTGTTTCAAGGGAATAGAATGAGGGTGCTATATTTAAGAAGGCTGTAAGTGTGGCCTTCGACAGCGTGGACCATTTTCCACGCCTCGGGAACCTACTATCAGCAAGGGCAGACATCGAAGACGAGGTTCAACACCGCCTCCAGTGTGCCAGCACAGCCTTCGATCACCTGAAGAGGAGAGTGTTTGAAGACCAGGACATCAAATCTGGCACCAAGCTTATGGTGTGCAGGGCGGTGGTGATAACTGCCCCGCGGTATGGATCCGAGACATGGACTATATACAGCAGACATCTCAAATCACTGGAGAAATACCACCAGGGCTGTCTCCGCAAGACCCTGCAAATCCCCTGGGAGGACCGACGCACCAATATCAGTGTTCTCGATCAGGACAACATCCCCAGCATTGAAGCACTGACCACACTCGACCAGCTCCGTTGGGCTTGCCACATTGTCCACATGCCCAACACGAGACTCTCTGAGCAAACGCTCCACTCAGAACTCCAATACGGTAAGCGAGCCCCAGGTGGGCAGAGGAAACGTTTCGGGCACACCCTCAAAGCCTCCCTGATAAAATGCAACATCCCCACCGGCACCTGGGAGTCCTTGTTCCTCGGGTTGAGTTGCCTGTGCTGCATGATCCGTGCCGGATCGATCATCCTCTGCCACGTGGTATGTCACAGCACGTTTGCACATTCACTGGAGGTACCCCATCGTTGTGCAGCCTTTGCACACGTAGTGCTTGAATCGATATTGATGGGCCCGAGGATTATCCCCGCAGCACCAACACGGTGCTAATAGATTCACATCGATCCCCGATGGTGGACTCTGAGTCATCACAGGTCTTGCAGCCACAGACGTATAGACCCTGCCATATGCAGTTCGGCCTGCTAGCGACATCATTTTATGCACAGTACTTGCCGATGAGCTTCGATGTTGAGAAGATATCTGTTTGGTGTTATCGTCCGTGGCGATGCATGCCTGGGCGATCGCGATGGCCCTGCTCTGGTCTCGGGTTTCAGCAGCCAGCAGCTTTCGAAGAATGACCTCGTGGCTGATGCCCAGCACGTAAAAGTCCCACAGCATTTGCCCCAACGCAGCTCCAAATTAACAAAGTCCCGCGGGCTGTCTCAGTTCGGTGAAATAATCCGCCACGTCCTGTTCCCTGGAGCGATGGTGCGTGTAAAAACGATATCTGGCCATGAGGATACTCTCCTTCGGCTTTAGGTAGTCTCAAACCAGTGTGAACAACGCTGAATATTCCTTCTCCTTTGGTTTTGTCGGTGTGAGCAGATTCTTGATGAGACTGTCTATTTTCGGCCCACAGATGGTGAGGAGAACCGCCCTGTGCTCGGCCACGTTAGTGTCTCCTTCCAGCTCGTTGGCCACAAAGTACAGGTCGAGCTGCTCGACGAAGGCTTCCCAATCATCATCCTCTTTGGATCTCTCTAATATTCCAACAGCAGCCATGGTTGCGTGAAAATTCGAATTCTGTTACTCGTCGCCAATTGTTGTGCATAGAAGAACTCCCCGAGGCTGAGTTCTGTGAGCTAAATATAGTGTGATCTTAGTCTTCTTTATTGCAACTGCAGTGTGCCTGAACTACATGGCAGCCAACCTTTTATACTGGCCCTGTTCGTGTGGGCAGGTGACCATTAGGACTCCAACAGTCGCGCGCTCTGGTGGCAAGTATTACATCGTTACATACTTCACATAATTGTTATCATTAAGAAGTTATAATTCCAATGAATGCCTGAATCATCCGAAAGGAGCCTGGTTTGTAGGACAAGGCTACATATCAGGAAGGAGTGTAGTTAGATGACAAGGGAAGTGATATTCTGATTATAAGTTAGGAGAATAAAAAGAGTAAATGCTGGAAACACTGAGCAGGCCAGGCAGCATCTGTGGAGAGAGAAACAGAAGTTGGGCACTTGTGTTCGGTAATACTATTAAAAGTTTAAATTGTCACGTAGCAGGGGTAAGGAAAAGATATAAAATGTGCCATTTGGAATAGATAGTTTAGAATCCGATTAATGTTTGATCAATTTGCACACCGAGCTGGGAACTGTAACTTGTTTGAGTTCTTCGGCTAACATTCGCATGGTTTGGCTGTAAGTACTGTTAATTGTATGTTTAATTATTGTCTGCTTAATAACTTTGACATTTAATGTTGCGGACCCTATTCCTGCACTGTGCGTGTTCCAGCTCTGTTTGGAGCAGCGATCCCTTCAATCCGTCGCTTACAGGGACAGTTGGATTCACCATTGTTTGTTTGGTGAAATTTCAAAGATTGAAAGCGGCGCACATCAACCTGGTCACCGACTCACTAACCGCTACACACTGATCCCGTGAGATGGAAGCCCAGTTACTGTTTCAAGCTTGAACGCAGGTACAAGCAAAACTCATTCACAGAAAGTCGAAGTTCCTGAGGCACCTGATTATTTGCGCCGAACTTCTTCGCAAAGAGTTGCAGTTCGTGTGGGTTGATTTGGGCACATCTTTCCCCACAATACAACACTTCAACACTTCAAACATAACTCAACAGCTATAAAGCGCTTTGGGGCGTCATGAGTTCCTGAAAAGTGTTGAAGAAATGCAAGACTTTCTTTGCAAAAGTTCGATGCAATTTAAAAATTCTTGGGTAAATTGAGTGCTCGTCGAGGATTTGAACCCGGGACCTCTCGCAAATTTCAAGTATCAAACCCGAAAAAAGAATCATAACCCGAGACCAACGAGCCAACTATGCAGCAAATGTGAAGATAAGGTGCAACCATTATTGGAGCATTTTTAGTGTGTTGCTCTTCTTGATTGGAGGAGCACATGAGACGGAATCAGTAACTTTGCTTTTTCGAGCTGTCCTCTGAAGCACCGCACAGTCCCACTCCGAAAGTCAATGAGCTGTTGGGACGTTAGTGCATCCTGGCTGTGGGTGGTCACCCCGAGCGCAGCAGAGGGGTTTCTGCATTCGTTCTGGGTGGGGACAGTATTTTTCCCCTTCTCTCTTCCTCTAGTCTATAACCCTGTGCTTTGGTTTCTCTATTTATTCCCCTGTCTCAGTTTCTAGTGTTTAAAAGTGAACAAATGATGAGATGGGTGTCACTGTGGAACAATTTCTCTCACTCAAAGTTAGACACACTACCGTTGCACCACGAGGTCTAGGTACGTAGCCGTTGATATTCAGGGTCACATATAAATATATATATGTATATCGACATGTATCGTAACTGTTCCCTGGTGGTCGAGGGGTTAAGATCTGGCGCACTAACCTGGTTTCAATCCTCGATCAATTCATCGCATAAAAATAATTGAGGTCTGTGAGACGATTATTATTCCTGTAATCACCATAAATACCAATACTGTCATGTATCTCACACTACTGTACATAACTGTACCTTACCATGCCATACATGACTGTAACCAGAGATGACCTGTAACCACAAAATTACCTTACCACCAGGGGTGCATTTGAAGGAGACACTGGATGCCTTTCCCAGACAGGTATATAAGGATAGGTCTCAGGCAAGTGTGGCATTCGAGAGCTGTGTAATAATGGTGCAGGTCCAGAGTGAACTTGACTTCAGTATGTGCCTCGTGTGAGTCTGTATTACAGGGTCAGGACTTTTCAGTGGCGACGAGTTACGGGATTACAGAATCCACAGAATGGCGACCAACGGCTCAGATGAAAAATACAATGCTGGAGATAATTGGGAGGACTTTATAGAAAGGCTCCAGCAAAGCTTTGTAACCAAAGACTGGTTAGGCGACAATAATGCAGACAAGAGAAGAGCCCATCTCTTTAACAGCTGCGGCTCGAAAACATACGCTTTAATGAAGGACCTGCTGGCACCCGAGAAACCAGCAAGCAAGTCGTTTGAAGAATTGAGCACACTGGTAAGAGACCACCTGAAGCCAGCAAGCAGCCTACACATGTAAGCTACCTCGGACCCGTGCCAAAGCTCCCCGTACACCGAGCACAGGCTCAGGAAAACCCCGGGGGAGAGGATATCCCGGTCACTGGGCCTTCCAGCTAAACTGAACAAGTGCCCGTTTTGAAACTTTCCAGTGTAATAACTTGCAACTGGCACATCCAACAGTCAGGATGGCCGAGCGGTCTAAGGCGTTGGTTCAGGTCACTGTCTCCTCTGGAGGCGTGGGTTCAAATTCCAATCCTGACATTCAGTGTTTTTAATGACAAACTCATTTGTTTGGACACCACTCTGAAGTGCTTTGGGACATCTGCCGAACTTTATAAAATGACGCCATTTCAATTACAAACAGTGATATCAAAGTTACTTCTCATACCTGGAATCGATCCTGGGTGGCTGTAGCGAATGGAATGGTTTTGTGAAGCATTGAAATGTGCCCTCTGAATATCTCGCACTGCTCATTTAAAAACACGGTTAAAATTTGTTTCAGTGCATAAGAAGGCAGGCTCGAAGGGCCAAATGGCCGACTCCTGCTCCTGGTTTTTGTGTTCTTATACAGAGCACAGAATAAATGATTTAATGATCAACTCTCCCTCAGTTCGCATTTCTTTCATTGTGCAAAAGAAGATTATGGGTTCATTAATGATGTTTTCCTGTGAAAGCACGAAAAAAGTTTAAGTAAAATAATTCGTTCAACGTGGGGTTTGAACTCACAACCCTGAGATTAACAGTCTCATCCTCTACCGACTGAGCTTGTCAGGATTGCAAAAATTGCATCTTCCTGTCACTGATCGCTGCCAGGGATCTGTTGGCTCTGCACCATGGGTGTATCTCGAAATTCAAACCTCGAAACTGGTTCTCCTGATTTCCAAACCCCTTGTATTGCAGAACCTTCATTTCGACGAACAACTCCACCGCACTGTGTAGGCCTCGTGGCGCAACGGTAGTGTGTCTGACGGTAAATCCGAAGATTTTGTGTTCCAATCAGGTCGGGGTCACTGTTCTTTCAGACATTTCTTTTCCAGAATTAAAATTTCTTTGCTGTTTGGCAATAACCAGACCATTGCTCCAAGGTCTCTCTCACTATTTCCCGGTGTCAGGCAGAGATACGCCTGCTGCCCTCATTTATTTCACATAACAGGACACAAAAGTTCAAAATCAACCTGCAGGTGGCCACACACAGCACTGAATAGTCAGGATGGCCTGACTATTATCCCTACCACAGTGGATAACCTCAGTTTTCCCACATTATACTCCATCTGACAAATTACTGCCCAGTCACTGAGCCTATCGATATCGCTTTGCAGATTGTTTGTGTCCTCCTCACAACTTGCTTTCCCACCGATCTTTGGATCACCTTGGCGACATTACCAACATGCAGAGCACAGAACCAATTATTGACCGACTGACTTTCCCTCAGTTAGCATTTCTTTCATTGTGCAAAAGCAGATTATCGATTCCTTAACGATGTTATACCATGAAAGAAAAATAAAAGTTAAACGAAAATAATTTGCACACTTGAAAGGAATATTTTATTTTGGTGCAGTTCCGGTCAGAGAGATGTTGTGAAAGGAACTTTTTGCGAGAGAGGGATTGAGTATTGCTGCTTGTTGCTGAACATTTCTCTCTGGGCATAGCATTAGACGCTAGTTTCTGTACTGTAGCGGTCATCACATTCGCCTCACACACGAAAGGTTCCCGGTTCAAGCCCGGGTGGAAACATTATATCTGAAACAAAAATTGGTTTTAAATGTTCATTGTTCATGTGACAATGGCCTCCTTCCGTGCTGTAAACTTCTCTGATTCCATGGTGAGCAATGAACATTTAAAACCAGTCTTCTAAAATACAGAGTGTGTAAAATCAGAAAAGGAATAAAACTTCCTCAATGATTCAAGTTTCACAAATTATTAAAATTAAGTTGTTGAAGTTTCGACTGTCCCTCAGTGATCATGTTAGCATTTATTTCATTCTGCTAAATAATGCTATCGGTTAATACCAGCACATACAAGCCGCATTTCAAACCGGGAAACAACTCATTCATTATTCACCCTTCCCAGTTCCAGTGCACAGAGGGTTATTCATCCTCAATCCCAGAAACTCAAATCCAACTTCTGACATTCCTATTTTTCTAATTACCAACTCATTTGTTTTGACACCACTCTGAAGTGCTTTGGGTCATCTGTGTAATTTAATTAAATTACTTCACTTTAATTAAAAACGGTGGCAGCAAAATTACTTCTCTAACTGGGAATCGAACCCCGGTAGCTGTCGTGATCAGAATGTTTTTGTGAAGCATTTAAATATGCTCTCTAAAAATCTCGCATTCCTAATTTACAAATAGGGTTACCATTTGTTTCAGTGTGAAAGAAGGAGATTGAAAATGACAACAAAAACACCAGGCAGCGACTACATTAAGACAAATTCAAACTTTTCACAAAGTTGGTTTACGAAGTAACGGCTGAGCTAAAGTTGGCACTCACCAGTCCCATCTGAATTTTCAATGTTTCTATGAGATCGCCGCTCATCCTTCTAAATTTCAATGTATAAAGACCCAGTTGATCCAGTCTCTCTTCATATGTCAGTCCGGCTTGCCCCTTATCCTTAGACTGTGTTCCCTGGTTCTGGACTTCCCCAACTTCGGGAACATTCTTCCTGCATCGAACCTGTCCCGTCCCATCCAAATTTTAAATGTTTCTATGAGATCCCCTTTCATCCTTCTAAACTCCAGTGAATATAGGCCTAGTTGATCCAGTCTCTCCTCATATGTCAGTCATGCCATCCCAGGAATCAGTCTGGTGAACCTTCGTTGCACTCCCTCAATAGCAAGAACGTCTTTCCTCAGATTAGGAGACCAAAACTGAACACAATATTCCAGGTGGGGCCTCACCAAGGCCCTGCACAACTGCAGTCAGACCTCCCTGCTCCGAAACTCAAATCCCCTCGCTATGAATACCAACTTACCATTTGCCTTCTTCATCGCCTGCTGTACCTGCATGCCAACTTTCAATGACTGATGAACCATGACTACCAGGTCTCGTTGCACCGCCCCTTTTCCTAATCTGCCACCATTCAGATAATATTCTGCCCTAGTGCTTTTGCCCACAAACTGGATAACCTCACATTTATCTACATTATACTGCATCTGCCATTCATTTGCCCACTCGTCTAACCTGTCCAAGTCACCCTGCAGACTCTTAGCGTCCCCCTCACAGCTCACACCGCCACCCAGTTTAGTGTCATCTCCCAACTTGGAGATATTACACTGTTCCATGTTCATTACATGTTACAATGAACATTCTGAATCAGACACCTCAAGTAAAGTGCGTGCAATGGGCAATGATTCAACAATTAACATAAGTACGTAAGGAGCAGGAGTCGGCCATTCGGCCCCTCGAGCCTGCTCCACCATCCAATAATATCGTGGCTGTTCTGATCCTGCACCCCTGCTCTTTTTATACTCCTCTCGACTTTCTGCAGTGTCGAGTTCTAGCTATCTGTCCTCAGCTTCCCTTTTTCCTTTATCTTACCCTGTGTGTCCTTTGAGGGATTTTTATCCCCTATCTGACTTTACTCACTCTGTGTTTTAGGAGACTGGTTTAAAATGTTAATTGCTCATCATGGAATCAGAGAAATTTACAGCACGGAAGGAGACCATTCGGCCCATCGTGTCCGTGCCAGCCGACAAACAGCTCCCCAGCCCAGTCCCACTTTCCTGCTCTCGGTCCGTAGCCCTGTAGGTTACGGCACTTCAGGTGCACATCCAAGTACTTTTTTAAATATGCAGAGTTTTTCTGCATCGATCACCCTTTCAGGCAGTGAGTTCCAGTGATTTCCCCTCAAATCCCCTCTAAACCTTCGACCAATTACTTTAAATCTGTGCCCCCTGGTTGTTGACTCTCTTCTAAGGGAAACAGGTCCTTCCTGTCCACTCTATCCAGGCCCTTCATAATTTTATACACCTCAATCCTCTCCCCTCAGCATCTTCTGTTCCAAGGAAAACAAACCCAGCCTATCCAATCTCTGCTCAGAGCTAAAATTCTCCAGTCCCGGCAACATCCTCATAAACCTACTCTGTACCCTCTCCAGTGCAATCACGTCCTTGCTGTAATGTGGTGACCAGAACTGCATGCAGTACTCTAGCTGTGGCCTAAATGTTCAAGAATAACCTCCCTGCTCTTGTATTCCAAGCCTCTGTATAATCGATCTGGACAGCAGCCTGTCCTGTCGAGAGGTGATCGTGGGAGGCTGAGACTTAGTGGAATCGGAGAGGAGGAAGTTCTCTGCTGATCAACATGCAGTCACCCACAATTCCTCATTATTTAGGCGGGACTGTGTTACTGTAAGTTGGGTGGATTAGTAAGAGAGTCCATGTCATTACTGGCTTGCAACAAAAGCTATTTACCCAACGTGGGGCTCAAACCCCCAACCCTGAGATTAAGAGTTTTATATTTGACCAAGTGAGCTGGCTGGTCTTGGCAAAGCTATGGATCCTTGTTGTATCTCAAATCTTGTGGGTGGATTAATTATTGAAATAATGGTTGAGTATCTCACAGACTTTAATTATTTTTGCCAACTTGTCATCGGGAAAATTCTTCCTGCATCCTCGTGAACATTGTCTGAACTGACTACAATGTAAGTATATCGCTCCTTAAATAAGGAGACCAAAACTGTTCGCATTTCTTTCATTGTGCAAAAGAAGATTAAATCCCGTGAAAGCAACATACAAGTTTAAGGAAAATAATTCACGCGACGTGGGGCTCGAACCCAGGACCCTGAGATTAAGAGCCTCCGGTCCTACCGACTGAGCTAGTCGGGCTTCTCAACATCACTCCTGTCAATCCCCTTCAGTTACTGGTCAATGGTGATCCCAGGCTGTTGATGGCGGGGGATTCGGCGATGGTCATGCCGGTGATAGCCGGGCCTGCTTCAGTTGCATCTTCCTGTCGCTGATTGCTGCCAGGCGCCTGTTGGCTCCGCCCCGTGGGTTTATCTCGAACTTCAAACAACGAAACAGGGTCTCCTGAATTCCAAGGTGTGTACAGAGATCAACCATCAAAAGCTCTGTCATTAACCACAGGGGGTCCGGCAATTTTCTGATCGCAATGCGCTTTCATTCCTTGTCCTTAAAATTGTGGATGTGTAAATTGGGGAGTTTAATGACTTTGAAAGGAACATTGTTGTTTGGTGCAGTTCCAATCAGAGAAATGTTTGTGAAAGGAACGTTTTGCAGAGAGAGGGATTGAGCGCCTGTTGGCGGAAACATTTTTTAAATGAAAACTTGTGGACGATAAAATGGAATAAGAGCAGTCCGGGGTACATTGGCACATGATGCAAGCTATCTCGGACCCGGACCAAAGCTCCCCGTACACCGAGCCGAGGCTCAGGAAAACCCCGGGTAGAGGATATCCCGGTCACTGGGCCTTCCAGCAACACTGAACAAGTGTCTGGTCTGAAACTTTCCAGAGTAATAACTTGGAACGAGAGCATCCAACAGTCTCTTGGGATCCCTTGGAAATTCAGGGGATGCGCTCCCTGGTGGTGGAACATGGGAGTGCATGCTTTACAGAGACACAACATCACTCCCCCGCCAAAGTCAAAGTGAAAACTATTTACAAGGTGAGGCGGTCGGGAGCATTTCTTTCCCTGGTGGACCGCCTCGGCACAAATGTCTGTTCTGGTGTTTTGGCTGTGTCCTCGCTGAGCAGGCGTGTTGTTGGCCCTACAGGGCTGCTGGGTGACTCTGGCCTTGCTGGGCTGTTGGGTGTGATGGGTTCGATTTCCGGTCCGTGGTGGTGTCGTTGATCTTTTGGGTGTGTGTTGCGGGTTCGAAAAAGGTGGTGTCTGCTGTGGGTTGTTCAGGGCAGTCTGTGAACCGCAGCCTCGTTTGGTCCTGGTGCTTTCTGCAAATTTCTCCATTGTCTAGTTTGAAGACAAACACCCGACTCCCTTCTTTCTCGATCACCGTGCCCGCGATCCACTTGGGACCATATCCATAGTTTAGCACATACACAGGGTTATTCAGATCAATTTCCCGTGACACAGTGGCGCGACCATCATTTACATTTCGTTGCTGACGCCTGCTCTCTACCTGATCATGCAGGTTGTGGTGGACCAGCGAGAGTCTACTTTTAAGTGTCCTTTTCATGAGTAGCTCAGCCGGGGGCACCCCTGTGAGCGAGTGGGGTCTCATGCTGTAGCTGAGCAGTACTCGGGACAATCGGGTTAGGAGTGAGCCTTCTGTGACTCGTTTGAGGCTCTGTTTGATTGTTTGTACTGCCCGCTCTGCCTGCCCATTGGAGGCTGGTTTAAACGGGGTCGAGGTGATATGTTTGATCCCATTGCGGGTCATGAATTCTTTAAATTTGGCGAAACAAGGCCCGTTGTCACTGACCAGTATGTCAGGCAGGCCGTGGGTGGCAAACATGGCCCTCAGGCTTTCAATGGTGGCGGTGGCGGTGCTTCCCGACATTATTTCTCATTCAATCAATTTTGAAAAAGCATCCACCACCACCAGGAACATTGTACCAAGAAATGGGCCTGCATAGTTGACATGGATCCTCGACCCTGGTCTGGAGGGCCAGGACCACAAACTTAGTGGTGCCTCTCTGGACGCGTTGCTCAACTGAGCACATACACTGCATTGCCGTACAGAGGACTCTAAGTCAGAGTCGATACTGGGCTAGCACATGTGGTATCTCGCTATCGCTTTCATCATTACTATACCCGGGTGTGTGCTGTGGAGATCCGAGATGAACGTCTCCCTGCCCTTTTTTCGTAGCACTGCGCGGTTACCCCACAACAGGCAGTCTGCCTGACTGGACAGATCGTCCTTTCGCCGCTGGAATGGCTTGATTGGCTCTTGTATTTCAACGGGAATGCTGGCCCAGCTCCCATGCACTACACAGTTTGTTATTCGGGACAGCAGAGGAACTTGGCAGGTCCAAGTCCGAATCTGGCGGGCCGTGACAGGTGATTTATCATTTTCAAATGCTTCCATGACCATAAACAAGTCAGCGGGCTGCGCCACCATCAACAAGTTTGCAGGTTGCGCCATTTCCACCCCAGTGGTGGGCAATGGTAGCCGACAGAGCATCCGAACAGTTCTCAGTGCTTGTCCTGTGGCGGATGGTCTAGTTATACGCTGAGAACGTGAGTGCCCACCTTTGTATGCGGGCTGAGGATTTAGTATTTATCCGCTTGTTTTCAGCGAACAGGCATGTGAGGGGCATGTGATCGGTTTCCAGCTCAAATTTGAGGCCAAACAGGAACTGATGTAGTTTCTTTACCCCGAACACACACGCGCATGCCTCTTTCTCAATCATGCTGTAGGCCCTCTCGGCCTTAGACAAGCTCCTGGAAGCATAGGCTACAGGTTGCAACTTCCCTACAATGTTAGCTTGTTGTAACACACACCCGACTCCGTACGACGACGCGTCACATGCTCGCACAAGTCTTTTACACGGGTTATACAATACAAGCAGCTTGTTGGAGCATAAAAGGTTGCTGGCTTTGTCAAAAGCAATTTCTTGTATTTTTTTCCCCATACCCAGTTCTCACCTTTGTGCAATAACACATGTAGGGGCTCTAAAAGGTGCTTAACTCCTGCAGGAAGTTACCAAAATAGTTGGGGAGTGCCAGGAATGACCGCAGCTCCGTGACGTTCTGTGGCCCGGGCGCGTTCATGATAGACTCTGTCTTGGCGTCTGTGGGCCGAATGTCACCGCCGTGATCTTTCTTCCGAAAATCTCCACTTCTGTTGCCATGAAGACGCATTTCGACCTCTTCAGCCGCAGTCCTACGCGATCTAGTCGCTGGAGGTTCTCCTCCAGGTTTTGTATGTGTTCGACGGTGTCCAGACCCAAAACCAATATGTCATCCTGAAAGACCACCGTGTGTGGTACCGACTTGAGTAGGTTCTCCATGTTTCTCTGGAAGATCGCTGAAGACGACCGAATTCCAAACGGGCATCTGTTGTCGCTGAACAGTCCCTTTTGCATGTTGATGCAGGTGAGGCCCTTCAAAGACTCCTCCAGCTCCTGCGTCATGTAGGCCGAAGTCAGCTCAAGCTTGGTGAACGCCTTGCCTCCTGCCAGCGCGCCAAATTGGTCGTCTGCCTTAGGTAGCGGGTATTGGTCCTGTAGCGAGAAACGATTAATAGTTACTTTATAATCGACGCAAACCCTGACCGTGCCTTCACTTTTGTGTACTGGAACAATCGGGCTGGCCCATTCGCTGAATTCCACTGGGGAGATGATGTCCTCGCGTTTCCGCCTGTCCAGCTCGATTTCCACTCTCTCCTCATCATATGAGGTACCGCTCGCGCCTTGTGGTGAATGGGTCGTGCCTCTGGGACCAAGTGGATCCGCACCTTCGCACCGAAAAAGTTTCCAATGCCTGGCTCAGAAAGGGAAGGAAATTTGTTCAGAACCTGGGTACATAATGCCTCATCGACATGTGATAGCGTGCGGATGGTATCCCAGTTCCAGCGGATTTTGCCCAGCCAGCTCCTTCCAAGAAGTGTGGGGCCATTGCCCGGCACAATCCAGAGTGGCAGTTCGTGCACCGTGCCCTCGTAGGTGACCTTGACCATGGCGCTGCCCAGGACAGTGATAAGCTCTTTGGTGTACACTCTCAGTTTTGTGTGGATGGGGCTCCGGGCTGGTCTGAATGCGTTGTTGCACGAAAGTCTCTCAAACATCTTTTTACTCACGATGGACTGGCTAGCGCCAGTGTCCAGTTCCATGGCTATGGGTAAGCCATTCACTTTTACATTTAGCATTGTAGGTGGACATTTCGTCGAAAATGTGTGCACCCCGTGTACTTCAGCATCTGCCTCCTCTCTCTCAGGCTCGAAATTGCTTTGATCCACCATGGACCGATCTTCCTCTGCCACATGGTGGTTAGCAGGTTTTGCAGAGCTTTCAGCTCATTCGCAAGCTCGTTGGAGATGCCCCATTGTTCCACAGCTCTTGCAAACATATCGTTTGAAGCGGCATGAATAGGCTGAATGGAAGCATGCACATCACCAACAAGGTGTGAATTGCCTTGCACTCATCCTTTGCTGGAGACTCTGAGTCATCTGGGTCACCTGAGGCCTGCTGGCAGTTGCAGATTCGTGGGTTCTGCCCTGTACATTTCTGCTCACACACACAGTTCCAGTTAATTTATGAACGTTGCTAGCACTTGTGTGCTGAGAGATTTTTGTGGTGTTATCACTAGTGGACATAAATACCTCTATTATCGCAATGGCCTTACTGACGGTCGGTGTCTCTACAGCCAAAAGTTTTCGTAGGATGGTCTCGTGGCCAATGCCCAGTACAAAAAAGTCTCTGAGCATTTGCTCCAGGTAGCCATCAAACTCACATTATCCAGCAAGTCGACTTAGCTCGGCGATGTAGCTCGCCACTTCCTGATCTGCAGTTCGCTGGCACGTATAGAACCGATACCTCGCCAGAGCACGCTCTCCCTCGCGTTAAGATGGTCCCGAACCAGTGTACACAGCTCTTCATACGACTTATCTGTGTGTCTCACCGGAGCCAGAAGATTCTTCATGAGGCTGTAGGTCTGAGCCCCACAGACTGTGAGGAGGACCACTCTCCTTTTTTGCAGCACTTCCTTCTCCGTCCAGCTCGTTGGCTACAAAGTACTGGTCTAGCCGTTCGACATAGAATTCCCATTCCTCACCGTCCGAGAACTTCTCCAGGATGCCCACAGTTTGCTGCATCTTTGTGTTGGATTCGTATCCTCGACGCCAGTTATTTGTTCCTAACACAGATGAGGCTGCACACAGGGACGTTAAAGTAACAGTGACCTCAGTCTTTAATAAGACACTCCAGAGTGAGAAACTGGCCTTAGGGGCCGGCTTAAATGCAGTGCTCCCAAGGGGTGCTGGGATCCCTTGGGACTTCAGGGGATGAGCTCCCTGATGGTGGAACATGGGAGTGCATGCTTTGCAAATACACAACACATTCGTTGCCTCAACTTTGATTTCTGCCAACATCCCTTGTGTTTAACCTTCGCCGCAACTCCGCCACAATCTCTCACCGCACCTCCGCCACGATCTCTCACCGTTCCACCACCACGATCTCTCGCCGTTCCTCCACCACGACCTCTCACCGTTCCTCCATCACGATCTCTCACCGCTCCTCCACCACGAACTCTCACCGTTCCTCCACACTGATCTTCCCGCTCCTCCGCTGTACCTGGGTCCCGCCGATGTTCCTGCCTGCCCACGCACAAAACAGCGACCTGTGTTTTGATGACGTGCAGCACAGCAGGACTCCAGCTGTCCTGGTTAACCCTTGCCACTGGACCAAGACCTCGCTCTGTCAAGCCCGTGCGGTGGCTGGTGTCCAACGGTCACACCACGTTAAAAGAATCCAGCCACAGGCATCTTCCACCCTTTGATTGGAGTTCAGAACTGGAACATCGGGTCCTTCATTGAAACACCTGTGAACACATGTGGAAGTAAGCCTTCCTCGTTCGAGGACCCGCCAATGATGATGATGATGATGATGATGTGTGGGACCTTACCAAGTGCCTGCTGGAAACCATCAGATTAAATCTAGTAAGACCCGTCCCTTTATTCAGTTTTCACTGACCTTGCCTTAGGAAGGCTATATTGGCGTTTGAGGGAGCACTGTGTCGGTTTCCCAAATGATACCTGGATTCCAAGGTTTAAATTAAGATATGAGATTACACCCACTGGAAATTAGAGGTTCGAGCATTGATTTGATCAACATTTTCAAAGATAATAAGGGAAGAGATAGAGCAGATAGAGAGAAATGATTCCCGTTGGTTGGGGAGTCCCAGGCTAGGGGCCATAGTCTAAACATTAGAGACAGACGTTTCAGGAGTGAAATTCGGAAATATTCCAACACACACATGGTGGGACAGGTATGGAACTCCCTTCTGCAAAGAACAGTTCGTGCTGGGTCAGTTGTTCATTTTACATCGCATTATGATCAAAGGTATTAAGAAAGATTGTCCAATGGCGGGTATATGGAGTTTGCTCACAGATCAGCCATGATCTCATTGAATGGCGGAACCGGCTCGAGGGCCTGAATGGACCTCCTCCTGTTCCTGTGTAACAGGCTCGAGAGGCTGTATGGGCCTCCACCTGTTCCTGTGTAACAGGCACGAGCGGCTGAATAGCCTCCTCCTGTTCCTGTGTAACAGGCTCGAGGGGCTAAATGGGCCTCCTCCTGTTCCTGTGTATCAGGCTCGAGGGGCTGAATGGGCCTCCTCCTGTTCCTGTGCAACAGGCTCGAGGGGCTGAATGGGCCTCCTCCTGTACCTGTGTGTAAGGTCTGGGAAACAAAGGGAGGTGATATGAGAAAACATAAACTAAATGGTATTGTGTTAAAAGAGACGCAGAAGGATTGAGTGATTTACACACAGAAATCTTTGAAACTGGGTAGATAAGTTACTCAGTTGTTTAAAACGAATACAGGCCCCTTGGCTTTATATGAAGTGAAATAGAGGACACCAGCGAAGAAGTTGTACCATACATTTTCAAACCCGGTTTAGGCCTCAGTTGGAGAACTGTTTACAATTCTGAGCACCACAATTTAGGAAGGATATCAATGCATTGGAGAGAACGTAAGAAATATATAAGAAACATTTTCTATTGTAGAAGAAACAAACACAGGCATTCATCGAGAATCAACCTGCTGGTGACCACACACAGATTAAAGAGCCAGAGAGACCGACAGAATCGGGAAACACCGGAACATAGACAAGAGATATTGACAAGGACTGAAAGCACTTTGCGATCAGAAAATTGACGGCCCAGCTGTGGTTAATGACACGGCTTTTGATGATTGATCTCCGTACAAGCCTTGAAATTCAGGAGAACCGGTTTCGTGGTTTGAAGCTCGAGATAAAGCTCGAGATAAAGCCACGGGGCGAAAGCAACAGGCGCCTGGCAGCAATCAGCGACAGGAAGATGCACCTAAAGCAGGCCCGGCTAGTTCAGTCGGTAGAATATTAGTCTTTTAATCTCCGGGTCGTGGGTTTGAGCCCCATGTTGGGTGAATTATTGTCCTTAAACTTTTATGGTGCTTTCACTGGAAAACATCATTAATGAACCCATAATCTTCTTTTGCACAATGAACGAAATGCGAACTGAGGAAGAGTTGATCATTTCATCATATGTTGTGTGCTCTGTATAAGAACACAAGAAAAAGGAGCAGGAGTCGGCCATTTGGCGCTTCGAGCCTGCCTTCTTTTGCACTGAAACAAATTATAACCGTGTTTTTAAATGAGCAGTGCGAGATATTTATAGGGCACATTTCAATGCTTCACAAAACCATTCCTTTCGTTACAGCCACCCAGGATCGATTCCCGGTTTGAGAAGTAACTTTGATATCATTGTTTGCAATTGAAGTGGGGTCATTTTATGAAGTTCGATGGATGTCCCAAAGCACTTGAGAGTGGTGTCCAAACAAACGAGTTTGTAATTAAAAACACTGAATGTCAGGAGTGTGATTTGAACCCATACCTCCAGAGGAGACTGTGACCTGAACACAGCACCTTAGACCGCTTGGCCATCCGGACTGCTAGAAGCTCCCGTTGCAAGTTATTACTCTGGAAAGTTTCAGACTGGGCACTTGTTCAGTGTTACTGGAAGGCCCAGTGGCCGGGATATCGTCTCCCCCGTTGTTTTCCTGAGCCTGTGCACGGTGTCCGGGGAACTATGGTCCGGGTCCGAGGTAGCTTACATCATGTGACAATGCACCCCGGACTGTGTTTTTTCCATTTTATCGCACGTTAGTTTTTGGTGCAAAAATAATATCTTCCGAGGAGACAGTGATCTAAACACAGCACCGCATTTCGCTCGGCCATCCTGACTATTCACGCTATGTGTGGCCACCTGCAGGTTGATTTTGAACTTTTGTGTCCTGTCACATGCAATAAATGAGGGCAGCAGGCGTATCTCTGCCTGACACCGGGGAAACAGTGAGACAGACATTGCATTGTGTTCAGGTTTAATCACAGCAATATCCGCAGTCAGGTGCTGAAAAGGACGAAGAGCTGAAAAAACACAAGAAAAAAGCAAAGAAATGTCAGCAATTGTGGTCAACTCTTTAATGTGTTTCCTGCTCGTTTAGTGATGCGGCGCTCACAGAGGGAGCACGGATTCAGAAAATAATTCTTCCATTCAAAATCTTTAAAATAATGAAATGCAACTCATTAAACTGTGTGCCGGGGGATGGGGATGGGTGAAGATTATTTGTTTTATTCCCCATTCATTAACCGACAGCGTTGATTTGTAGAATTGTTACTGAGGGACAGTGGAAACTTCAAAAACTGAACTTTAATTATTTAAGGATTTTGAATCATTGATGAAGTTTTCTCCCCTATCTGACTTTACTCACTCTGTATGTTGGAGACTGGTTTAAAATATTAAGTGCTCATGCGACAAGGAACCTGGGGCGACTTTTGTTCAATTTATTTCACAGCAAAAGTATTCTCCAAAATACAATTTCCACCCGGGCTCGAACCAGGGACCTTTCACATGTGAGGTGAATATGATAACAAGTACACGACAGAAACACTGTGTCGAAAGCAATCTTAGAAAAAATTCCAGAGCTTTAACATACACAGCTGGCCGATACTTCCGGACCTGGTTTTACGAGAAGAGAATGACGGTGCTATATTTCGGAAGGCTGTGAGTGTGCCAGGAATTGATCTCGTGTTTCCCAGACTTCATACATAGGAGCAGGAGATGGCCATTTAGCAGCGAGTGGTTAGGATCTGGAATGCACGGCTTGAAAGGGCGGTGGAGGCAGACTCAATCTTATCTTTCAGACGGGAGTTGGATAAGTGTCTGAAGGAAAAACAATTGCTGGGCTACGGGGAAAGGGCGGGGAGTGGGACACGCTGAGGGTCGGCACGGGCTCGATGGGCCGAATGGTCTTCCGTGCTGTAACCATTCCATGATTCGATAAGTTAGTGGCACATTTCATAGTGTGGCTGGGAGCACAACATTGCAAAGGGACATGGATTGAGTCGCCAAAACTAGAGGCATCTGATTCAGGAGATTCGCGGGGCATGGAAATTTCGGAGTTTAATGACTTTGAAAGCAACATTTTTGTTTTGTGCCATTTCGGTCAGAGGTTTTCCATTAAAGCAACATTAAATGAAAAGAAATCGCCCAACGTGGGTCTCGAACCCACGACCCTGAGATTAAGAGTCTCATGCTCTACCGACTGAGCTAGCCAGGCTTTCATTCAAAGCAGGTTTTTATCACTCATTGCAGCCAGGCGCCTGTTGGCTCCTCCCCAGATGTTTAAACTTGCCGTTGAACAACTACCAGGATCTTCTTGAATGGTGGACCAGGCTCGAGGAGCCGAATGGCCAACTCCTGCCCCTAATCCTTTTGTGTTTATCTTTACGTCTTTATGCGGAGCTCCTTTAGGGTAAACGAGCCAAAGGAGGACAGCGGAAACGTTATAAGGACACCATCAAAGCCTCCCTGGTAAAGTGCGACATCACCACTGACACCTGGGAGACCCTGGCCGCAGACCGCCCGATGTGGAGAAAGACCTTCTGAGAGAGCGTTGAGCTCTTTGACTCTAGACGCAAGGAGCATGAAGAGACCAAGCACAGGCAGCGGAAGGAGCACGCGGCAAACCAGTCCCACCGACCCCTTCCCTCGACGTATGTCTGTCCCACCTGTAACAGGGTCTGTGGCTCTCGTATCGGAATGTTCAGCCATCAAAGGACTCATTTTGGGATGGCAGAAAGTCCTCCTCGATCCCGAGAGACTGCCTCTGATGGTGTCTATGATTTGCGGTACACTGCGGAAATATCTCCACTTTCAGCACCAGATTACCAGAGTTAAACCCAATGGGATCGGGAGAAAAGTTCCTCATATGCTCAGAGCAAAATATATCATATGACAATAGAATTTTATGTATTAATTAATGATGTTTAAATCAATGCTTCTTTTTTTTTTACTCAGGAGATGCATAAAGATGTGTAAAATAGATGAACTATTTTTTTATCAGGTTTTGAATTAACAGTACAATTTCCCTGACTGGGAATCGAACCCGTGCCGTTTTGTGTTGATAGCACTAAATCCTAAACACTAGACCATCAGGGAACCTGGTTTGGATAGTGATGCAGTGGTTGTGTCGAGGTTCACATCGAGCAGATCCGTGACACAGGACTCTGCGCTCTCCGGGCTGTTCCCAGCGACACACACCGAGACAGACATCACCTGCTGCTGGAGTGCCATCAACTCAGTCAAAGATGCTCTTTGGTCTTGCCGAAACTTGCTGGTCTTCCAGAGCAAGGAGATGTCCACGTCTGCGTGTTGCAGACTGGCGCAATCCAAGATCCAGGATTACGTGCTGAGGGACACACTTAAAATTGGTGTAGTTGCCGCAAAGGCAGGGTGGGGAAGGGCCACAGTTTAAAGCCCTTCTTACACGGTAAACCCCGGGGCAGGAATCAGAATAAAACTCCGCTCTGGCCGTACTTGTAACTTCTCTATTGTGTACATGGAGCACCATGATCTGTAAACACCTATGTAGTGCCATGTACAATGTAAGGTCTGTTTCGTGATGCACGTTGAAAAAATGTTTAATGTTCCGTCACCCATTCCATGTACTGTATAGTGACACGAGTGATGTAATTTGTTGAATGTACTACAAGGTATCCCGTATTGTACCGAATTGTACCGGAACTGAAAAGCAAGGGAATACATCGACCAGAACTGCCGTCAGCACCCAAATGCAGTGCTTGGGATTACTGACCGCAGCTAAATGTACTGAACGGCTTTTGAATGTACTGTACAAATTTTTATCAGAATAAAGTATTTTTTTAAATAAAAAAAAAATCTCTGCCTGACACCTTGGAAACAGTGAGACAGACCTTGGAGCAAGGGTCTGGTTATTGCCAAACAGCAAAGGAAATATTAATTCTGGAAGAACAATGACCACAACGTGATTTGAACACCCAATCTTCGGAGCTGGAGTCAAACACACTACCGTTGCACCATGAGACCTACACAGTAAACAGGAGATGTTCGTCTATATGAAGGTTCTGAATACAATGGGCTTTAAAATCTCCGCCCATTCCCACCAGGTATCACAAGCAGCGCTCACCTGACAGGCACCGTATGGTTCCTTCTTAAACTTTTCTTTTGCTTTCACGGGAAATCATCATTAATTAACCGCTCACCTTCTTTTGCACAATCAAACAAATGCTAACTCAGGAACAGTTCATACTTCAATCATTTGTCCTGTGCTTTGCATCTTAACTCGAAAACCATATCCCATTTTACTCACTGTGTTGTAGCTTTCTGGTTCAAAATCTGCATTGCCGATGACACCACGAATCTGGGGCAACTTTTATCAAATTTAACAGCACCGGTTATTCGTACCGTGCACACAAAATACAATCAGTCGTGAAGATAAAATCCCACCGTGCGTATTTTCAGATTCAACGCAGTAGCATTTCAAATAAAGTGAAATAATTTTACACTGAAAAATATTGCAAGTGTTGCTTGTATTTGTGTCTTTAATTAATCTTTGTGGCGTCTGACTCCCATTCATGCCACTGCTGAATAAGAAAGGAGGGTTTGACATTGACCAGACTGCACTGCCCCTGATATGTGTGAGCTCATCCTTTATACTCAGTGGTTTCTCGCCCTTTGATGGGCTGCAGTGTAGCGGATATCACGTTGTCCTCACATTGAGTACTGTTGAGGGGGATGACTCATCAGGGGAGTGCAGCAGCAGCCAAGTTCATGGCACCGTGGCTGGCTCTGCTGCACAGAAGGGCAGGAAAAAGATTGGGACAGCGATAGTGATCGGGGATTCGATTGTAAGTGGAATAGATAGGCGTTTCTGCGGCCGCAACCGAGACTCCAGGATGGTATGTTGCCTCCCTGGTGCAAGGGTCAAGGATGTCTCGGAGCGGGTGCAGGACATTTTGAAAAGGGAGGGAGAACAGCCAGTTGTCGTGGTGCACATTGTTACCAAAGATTTAGGTAAAAAAAAGGGATGAGGTCCTACGAGATGAATTTAAGGAGCTAGATGCTGAATTAAAAAGTAGGACCTCAAAAATAGTAATATCGGGATTGCTACCAATGCCACGTGCTAGTCAGAGTCGGAATCGCAGGATCGCTCAGATGAATACGTCGCTGGAGCAGTGGTGCAGCAGGGAGGGATTCAAATTCCTGGGGCATTGGAACCGGTTCTGAGGAGGTGGGACCAGTACAAACCAGCCGGTCTGTACCTGTGCAGGTCCAGAACCAAAGTCCTTCGGGGGGACTGTTTGCTAGTGCTGTTGGGGAGGAGTTAAACTAATATGGCAGGGGGATGGGAACCAATGCAGGGAGAAAGAGGGAAACAAAATGGAGACAGATACAAAAGACAGAAAGGAGATGAGTAAATGTGGAGGGCAGAGAAACCCATGGCAAAAACCAAAAATAGCCACTGTACATCAAAATTCTAAAGGGTCAAAGTGTAATAAAAAGGCAAGACTTAAAGCTCGGTGCCTCAATGCGAGGAGTACTCAGAACGCAGGAGAGGGCTCTGAGCTAGTTAGAGTGGGTGAGAGCGCAGATAAACAGGATCCCAAGAAAGAATGCAAAAGGCAGGAGGCAACAGAGCAGAGTAGCACTGGGGTAAGTGTAAACCACAAGGTAATAGGAAGGGACAATATGTATGAATATAAAGGGGCTGCAGGAGGGGTCAAAACTAAAAATCATGGATTAAAACTAGTATTAAATACTTTACCTAAACGCACGCAGCATTCAAAATAAAGTAAATGAGTTGACGGCACAAATCATGACTAATGGGTATGATTTGGTGGCCATTACAGAAACGTGGTTGCAGGGTGGCGAAGACTGGGAATTAAACATACTGGGGTAGCTGACAATTCGGAAAGATAGACAAGAAGGGAAAGGAGGTGGCGTAGCTCTGTTAATAAAGGATTCTATCAGGGCACTTGTGAGAAATGACATTGGCTCTAATGAACAAAATGTTGAATCATTGTGGGTGGAGATTAGAGATAGTAAGGGGAAAAAGTCACTGGTGCGTGTAGTTTATAGGCGCCCAAATAATAACTTGACGGTGGGGTGCGCAATAATCAAGGGAATAATGGAGGCATGTGAAAAAGGAACGGCAGTAATCATGGGGGATTTTAACCTACATTGTTCAAATCAAATCGCACGGGGTAGCCTGGAGGAGGAATTCATAGAATGCATACAGGATTGTTTCTGAGAACAATATGTTACAGAACCTACAAGGGAGCAAGCTATCTTAGATCTGGTCCTGTGCAATGAGACAGGAATAATAAACGATCTCCTCGTAAAATATCTCTCGGAATGAGTGATCACAGTATGGTTGAATTTGTAATACAGATTGAGAGTGAGGAAGTAGTGTCGCAAACGAGCATACAATGCTGAAACAAAGGGGACTATAGTGGGATGAGGGCAGAGTTGGCTAAAGTAGACTGGGAACACAGACTAAACGGTGGCACAATTGAGGTACAGCAGAGGACTTTTAAGGAGCTCTTTCATAGTGCACAACAAAAATATATTCCAGTGAAAAAGAAGGGCAGTAAGAGAAGGGAAAACTTGCCGTGGATAACGAAGGAAATAAAGGAGAGTATCAAATTAAAAACCAATGCGTATAAGGTGGCCAAGGTTAGTGGGAAACTAGAAGATTGGGAAAATTTTAAACGACAGCAAACAATGACTTGAAAGCAATAAAGAAAGGAAAGATAGATTACGAAATTAAAATTGTGCAAAACATAAAAACAGATAGTAAAAGCTTTTACCGATATATAAAACGGCAAAGAGTGACTAAAGTAAATGTTGGTCCCTCAGAAGATGAGAAGGGGGATTTAATAATGGGAAATGTGGAAATGGCTGAGATCTTAAACAATTATTTTGCTTCGGTCTTCACAGTGGAAGACACAAAAACCATGCCAGAAATTGCTGGTCACAGGAATGTGGGAAGGGAGGACCTTGAGACAATCACTATCAATGGGCGGGTAGTGCTGCACAGGCTAATGGGACTCAAGCTAGACAAGTTCCCTGGTCCTGATGAAATGCATCCCAGGGTATTAAAAAGAGATGGCGGAAGTTTTTGCAGATGCATTCCTTATAATCTTCCAACTTTCTCTGGATTCTGGGGAGGTACCAGCAGATTGGAAAGCAGCTCATGTAACGCCTCTGTTTAAAAAAGGGGGCAGACAAAAGGCAGGTAACAATTGGCCGGTTAGTTTAACATCTGTAGTGGGAAAATGTTTGAAACTGTCATTAAGGAAGAAATAGCGCGACATCTAGATAGGCTTCGTGCAATCAAGCAGACACAGCATGGATTCATGAAGGGGAAATCATGTTTAACTAATTTACTGGAATTCTTTGAGGATATAACGAGCATGGTGGATAGAGGTTTACCGATGGATGTGGTGTATTTAGATTTCCAAAAGGCATTCGATAAGGTACCACACAAAAGGTTGCTTCCGAAGATAGAGCTACGCGGAGTCAGAGGATATGTATGAGCATGGATCGAGATTTGGCTGGCGAACAGAAAGCAGAGAGTCGGGATAAATGGGTGCTTTTCAGGTTGGAAATTGGTGGTTAATGGTGTGCCACAGGGATTAGTGCTGGGACCACAACTGTTTGCAATATACATAGAGTGTAGTGTAAAATAATTTGCAGATGACACAAAGATTAGTGGGAAAGCGGGTTGTGTAGAGGACACAGAGAGGCTGCAAAGAGATTTGGATAGGTTAAGCGAATGGGCTAAGTTTGGCAGATGAAATACAATGCCGGAAAGTGTGAGGTCATCCACCTTGGGAAAAAAAACTGTAAAAGGGAATATTATTTGAATAGGGATAAATTACAACATGCTGCAGTGCAGAGGGACCTGGGGGTCCTTGTGCATGAATCCCCAAAAGTTAGTTTGCAGGTGCAGCAGGTAATCAGGAAGGTGAATGGAATGTTCGCCTTCATTGCGAGAGGGATGGAGTACAAAAGCAGGGATGTCCTGCTGCAACTGTATAGGGTATTGGTGAGGCCGCACCTGGAGTACTGCGTGCAGTTTTGGTCACCTTACTTAAGGAAGGATATACTGGCTTTGGAGAGGATACAGAGACGATTCACTCGGCTGATTCCGCAGATGAGGGGGTTACCTTATGATGATAGATTGAGGAGACTGGGTCTTTACTCGGTGGAGTTCAGAAGGATGAGGGGTGATCTCATAGAAACATTTAAAATAATGAAAGGGATAGACAAGATAGAGACAGAGATGTTGTTTCCACTGGTAGGGGAGACTTGAACTTGGGGGCACAGCCTCAAAATACGGGGGAGCCAATTTAGAACCGTGTTGAGAAGCAATTTCTTCTCCCAGAGATTTTTGAATCTGTGGAATTATCTGCCCAAGGAAGCAGTTGAGGCGAGATCATTGAATGTATTCAAGTCACAGATAGATCGATGTTAAACAACTAAGGGAATTAAGGGTTACGGGGAGCGGGTGGGTAAGTGGAGCAGAGTCCACGGCGAGATCAGCCATGATCTTGTTGAATGGCGGAGCAGGCTCGAGGGGGTAGATGGTCTACTACTGTTCCTAATTCTTAAGTTTCTTATGTTTTTTATGGAGTAGGCGTCTACTACAGCCAAAAACATTTTTGAAAGGACCTGCGTAGTCCTCATGGATGCGTGCCAAATTCTTGGTGGGCCAGGACTAGGGGCTAAAGGGGGCTTCCCTGGGCGCATTACCCAGCTGGGCAAACGTATTGCACCTGCGAACACAAAGTTCCAGATCTGCGTCTTTCCCTGGACACCAAATGTGTGACTTGGCAATTGCCTTCCTCATGACAATGCCCGGGTGCTCATTGTGGAGTTCTCTGATGAACACCTCTCTGCCTATCTGGTTTCTACGCGGTTTCCCCACAGTAGGCAATCGGCCTGAATCGAGAGTTCATCCCTGCGCCTGTGAAATAGTTTAACTTCCTCACGACATGCCCTGTGCGTGGCTGCCCAGTCCCCATTCAGGACACATTTCTTGACTGGAGACAATAGCGAGTCTCTATTTCTCCAGACATGAATCTGACGGGCTGTCACGGGTGAGCCTTCACTTCTGAAAGCTTCAACAGCCATGACAATCTCAGCACCATGCTCGGTAGCCGCCTCAGTGGTGGCGAGTGGGATCCTGCTGAGTGCATCGGCGCAGTTTTCGGTTCCCGGTCTGTGCCGAATTGTGTAGTCATAGGCGGCTAACGTGAGTGCCCACCTCTGTATGCGGGCCGATGCATTTGCACTTATGGCCTTGTTGTCGGCCAAAAGGGACGTTAGGGGTTTGTGATCTGGCTCCAGCTCAAATTTCCTGCCAAACAGGTATTGGTGCATTTTCTTTACTGCATATACACATGCGAGCGCCTCCTGTTCTACCATCCCGTAACCCCTTTCTGCCTGGGACAGACTTCTGGAGGCCTAAGCTAGCGGCTGTAAATGACACTTGGCATTGACATGTTGCAACACACACCCGACTCCATAGGACGACGCATCGTTACACAAGTTTCTTACATAGGTCATATAGCGTTAACAGAGAGTTGGAACATAACAAATTGCGAGCTCTATTAAAAGTCCTTTCCTGGCTGTCCCCCCAGACACTTTCGCGACCTTTGCGTAGGAGCACGTGTAGCGGCTCTAGCAGCTTGCTCAATTTGGGAAGAAAGTTACCAAAATAGTTCAGGAGCCCCAGGAACGAATGCAGCTCCTTCGTGTTACGGGGTCTGGGTGCTCTCCGGATCGCTTCCGTTTTGGAGGCAGTAGGGCTGATCCCGTCTGCTGCTACCCTCTTTCCCAGGAATTCTACCTCTGGAGCTATGAAGACTCACTTTGCCTTTTTCAGTCGCAGCCCGATCCGGTCCAGTCTGCGTAGCACCTCCTCCAGGTTGTGGAGGTGTTCTTCAGTATCGTAACCCGTAATGAGGATGTCGTCCTGAAAAACCACCGTCCCTGGAATCGACTTGAGGAGGCTTTTCATATTTCATTGGAAGATCGCGGCAACCGAGCGAATCCCGAAAGGACATCTGTTGTACTCAAACAACCCCTTGTGTGTCGTGATGGTGGTCAGCTTCTTCGACTCACTCGCCAGCTCCTGGGTCAAGTAAGCTGAGGTCAGGTCAAATTTTGAAAAAAGTTTGCCACCGGATAGCGTCTCAAAGTGATCCTCTGCTCTCAGTAGCGGGTACTGGTTTGGAGTGACACCCGATTGATGGTTGCCTTGTAATCACCACATATCCTGACCAACCCATCCGCCTTGAGCAGCGGCACAATCGGGCTCGCCCAGTCACTGAATTCGTCTGGCGAGATGATGCCTTCCCTTAGCAGGCGGTCCAATTCGCCTTCTATCTTATCCCGCATCACATACGGCTCCGCCCTGGCCTTGTGGTGTACTGGCCTGGCGTCCGGGTTCACGTGAATCACTACCTTGGCCCCCATGAAAGTGCCAATGCCGGGTTGAAATAATGAGTCAAATTTTTCAAGGATCTGTGAGCATGATACTTGCTCCACAGAGGAAATTGCATTGAGATCGCCCCATTTCCAGTTCATGACAGCAAGCCAACTTTGTGGGTCACGACGACTGTGGCGCTGCCTAGCACCTGAATGATCTCCTTTATGTACGTTCGTAGCTGTGCGTCAATCGGCAATAATTTTGGCCTCCTGGCCTTGGACGCCCACAACTTTTCGAATTATTTGATACCCATCAGGGACTGGCTGGCCCACGTGTCTAGCTCCACTGATACTGGGATGCCATTGAGGAGCACTTTCATCATTATCGGTGGCGTCCTGGTGCATGAACTGTATACGTGCTCCACATGAACTCACTGAACTTCACCTTCCAGCGATTTCCCCCAGTGTCCATTTCTGCAATTTCTGCAGGTATTTTGCTCATCTCTGCAAACTCCGGCTGACTGTGTGCCTCCACGCCTCCAACATGAGCTGCTGTTGGAAACAAAAGGTCTCTTGCCAGTCGATCGTCACTGACTGCCCCGTGATTGTCCTTGAGTGCACCATTAACAGGTGTTGATGGCCCCATTACTGGCCGCATTGTCCCTTGCAATGACGTGAATTGCCGTTCAGTTTGCCATTGTCACTGTCGAACTCCCCCTCTGGGTTCGGCTACATATTGGGGCATGCCTGACTGCCCTTGGCTGCCTGGAGAACTGTGTGATGCTTTAACAATGTTGAATCTCTGTCCCAACCATTGTTTAACACAGTACCTCTCGTCTGTTCTGCTAGTGGCCATGCTCGCGTGGTTTAAATCCAAGTTTCTCGTCGCCATTAATATGTCCTTACTATACAGTGTAAATGCACACGAGGCCCATGCTTCAGAGAAGGTCAGTCGATGACCTGTCCTTTATTCCTTCGCACTCAAGTGATGGAAGTGGGTGGAGCTTCCCCTTTTATACCTGAAGGTCCAGGTTAGGAGTGTCTCCCACAAGTTCAACACCTAGTGGTCATTGTTCTCACAGTGTACAACATCGGTCAGATTATACATGGGTTACAATGCTGGTTGAATACATGACAGTCCCGGCCTCACTCACTCTGGAGCTGGGGACGAGCGATGAGTCGATGGGTTGTTTGCGGCTTCGATCTGCTGTTGTGAAGCGAGGCGGAGATGCAGGATCCTTTAATAATCTCTCCCAACTCAACTGAATGCAGCCGGAACGTGCAGCTTTGAGAGGGGCTTTCTACACCGTCAGGGCTGTAAACGGGAGGGAGTGAGAGACACTGTGTAGAGTTTGAGTGTGTACAGAACTGTACAGAGAAACCAGCCAATTTAACAGGGCTGTGAGACACTGCATTTTGTTAATAGTATAGTATTAGGCAGTCCCTCGTATCGAGGATGACTTGTTTCCAGACTAAAAAGGGATAAGTTTACAGGTGTTTCGATGAGAGACCTGACAATCTAGGTACAGAACTACATGCTGAAGGGTGGAAGATGCCTGTGGGTGGATTGTTTTAACGTGGGGTGACCGTTGCACACCGACCACCACACGAGCTTGACAGAGCTAGGTCTTGGTCCAGTGGCAAGGATTACACAAGACGACCATAGACCAAGCTCTGCTGCATGGATGTAGTGTGTACACATGCGCCGACTATCCATAGATCGCAGTGTGGGCTGGCCCGTGCTGTACCTGGGCCCTCGCCTCTCCTGAGCCTCGATAACGACGCTCCTGGGCCCCGATCACTCACCGCTCCTCCGCCCCGATCAAAAATGGAGCAGTCAGAAACAGAAAGTCAAACAGTCTCTCTTATCATGGAGACATTAAATATCAACACTGTTATTTGAAATATCAAAATATTAAACTCCAGCCTAGTTGAAGGGTTATTAACATCAGCAGAAACAAACACCAACCTTGTTAATATTGTACCATTAATGTCAATTATTCCATTTTTTCTAATATTTAATTGAACAATGTTCAAAATGTTCCCACCCGGTTTCGAACGGGGGACTTTTCGCGTGTTCGGCGAACGTGATAACCACTACACTACAAAAACACTGCGATTGACACAACGCTAGGAACATAACCAGAGCTTTATCCTACACAGCTGGCCGATACTTCAGGAGCTGGTTTTAAGAGAATAGAATTCAGGTGCTATATTTCGGAAGGCTGTGAGTGTGGCAGGAATTGATCTCGTGTTTCCCAGGTTTTACACATAGGAACAGGAGCTGGCCATTTAGCAGCGTGTGGTTAGGATCTGGAATGCACGGCTTGAAAGGGCGGTGGAGACAGACTCAATCTTATCTTTCAGATGGGAGTTGGATAAGTGTTTTAAGGAAAAACTATTGCAGGGCTATGGGGAAAGGGCGGGGGAGTGGGACTCGCTGAGAGTCGGTACGGTCTCGACGTGCCGAATGGCCTTCCGTGCTGTAACCATTCCATGATTCGATAAGTTAGTGGCACATTTCATCGTGTGGGTGGAAGCAGAACATTGCAAATGGACATGGATTGAGTCGCCAAAACTACAGGCATCTGATTCAGGAGATTCGCAGGGCACGGAAATTCGGGAGTTTAATGACTTTGAAAGGAACATTTTTGTTTTGTGCCTTTTCGGTCAGAGAAATGTTTGTGAAATGATTTTTTTGCAGAAAGGGATGCAGCATTTAACCTTCTGCCTTAACACTTCTTTCTGGGTGTCAGGGCACATTTGGATTCAATGTTATTCTTCCAGAATTGCTATAAGAACATAAGAATATAAGAATTAGGAACAGGAGTGGGTCATCTTTACCTCGAGCCTGCTCCAACTTCTCCAACATCGGATACAATGTACCCACATCTACCCAGTCCTGTCCCATCAGAATCTTGTATGTTTCGATGAGATCCCCTCTCATCCTTCTAAACTCCAATGTATAAAGGCCCAATTGATCCAATCTCTCCACAGATGTCAGTCCAGCCATCCCGGGAATCAGTCTGCTGAACCTTCGCTGAACTCCCTCAATAGCAAGAACGTCCTTCCTCAGATTAGGAGACCAAAATTGAAAACAATATTCCAGGTGAGGCCTCACCAAGGCCCTGTACAACTGCAGTAAGACTTCCCTGCTCCTATACTCAAATCACCTAGCTATGAAGGCCACCACACCATTTACCTTTTTCCTGCCTGCTGTACCTGTATGCCAACTTTCAGTGACTGATGAACCATGACACCCAGGTCTCATTGCACCTCCCCTTTTCCTAATCTGCCACCATTCAGATAATATTCTGTCTTCACGTTTTTGCCCCCAAAGTGGATAACCTCACATTTATCCACATTATACTGCATCTGCCATGAATTTGCCCACACAGCTAACCTGTTCAAGTCACCCTGCAGTCTCTTAGCGTCCCCCTCACAGCTCACACCGCCACCCAGTTTAGTGTCATCTGCAAACATGGAGATATTACACTCAATTCGTTCATCCAAATCATTGATGTACATTGTAAAGAGCTTGGGTCCCAGCACTGATCCCTGCGGCACTCCACTAGTCACTGCCTGCCATTTTGAAAATGACCCTTTTATCCCGACTCTCTGCTTCCTGTCTGCCAACCAGTTCTCTATCCACGTCAGTATATTATCCCCAATACCATGTGTTTTGATTTTGCACACCAATCTCTTGTGTGGACCATTGTCAAAAGCCTTTTGAAAGTCCAAATACACCACATCCACTGGTTCTCCCTTGTCCACTCTCCGAGTTACATCCTCAAAAATTCCAGAAGATTTGTCAAGCATAAATCCATCCCTTTCATAAATCCATGCTGACTTGGACCGATCCTGTCACTGCTTTCCAAATGCGCTGCTGTTTCATCCTTAATAATTGATTCCAACATTTTCCCCATGACTGATGTTCGGCTAACCGGTCTATAATTACTCGCTTTCTCTCTCCTCCCTTCTTAAAAAGTGGCTTTACATTAGCTAACCTCCAGTCCATAGGAACTGATCCCGAGTCAATAGACTGTTGGAAAATGGGCACCAATGCATCCACCATTTCTAGGGCGACTTCCTTAAGTACTCTTGGATGTAGACTATCAGGCCCCAGGGATTTATCATCCTTCAATCCCATCAATTTCCCACCTCATAAGGATATCCTTCAGTTTCTCATTCTCACGAGACCCTCGGTCCCCTAGAACGTTAGGAAGTTTATTCGCGTCTTCCGTCGTGAAGACAAAACTGAAGTATTTGTTCAATTGGTCTGCCATTTCTTTGTTCCCCATTATAAATTCACCTGAATCCGACTGCAAGGGACCTGCAGTTGTCTTCACTAATCTTTTTCTCTTCACATATCTACAGAAACTTTTGCAGTCAGTTTTTATGTTCCAAGCAAGCTTCCTATCACAATCCATTTTCACCCTCCTAATGAAACCCTTAGTCCTCCTCTGTTGAATTCTTCCAGTCCTCAGGATTGTTCCTTTTTCTGGGCAATTTATCTGCCTCTTCCTTGGTTTTAACACTATCCTTAATTCCCCTTGTTAGCCACGGTTGAGCAACGTTCTCCGTTCTATTTTTACTCCAGACAGGGATGTGCAATTGCTGAAGTCACCCGTGTGATCTTTAAATGTTTGCAATTTCCTATCCACCGTCAACCCTGCAAGTATCCTTGGCCAGTCTATTCTCGCCAATTCACACCTCATACCGTCAAAGTTACCTTTCCTTAAGTTCAGGACCCAAGTTTCTGAATTAACTGTGAAACTCTCCATCTTAATGAGGAATTCTACCATGTTATGTTACTCTTCCCCAAGGGGCCTCGCACAAATCGATTGCGAATTAGTCCCTTCTCATTACACATCACCCAGTCAAGGATGGCCAGTTCTCTTCTTGGTTGAGAAAACCATCCAGAATACACTCCATGAAATCCTCCTCCACCAAATTACTACCATGTGGTTAGCCCAATCACTATGTCGATTAAAGTCACCCATGATAACTGCTGTCCCACCACTGCACACATCCCTTCTTTCTTGTTTGATGCTGTCCCCAACCCGACCACTGCTAACCAGTGAGACAGACATTGCAGCAAGTGTCTGGTTGTTGTGAAACAACAATTGCTAAAAGAAAAGTGATCCCGACATGATTTGAACAAGCAACCCTTTGATCTAGAGTCAGACGCACTGCCATTGCACCACAACAGTTAAGAGATGTTCGTCTATATGAAGGTTCTGCAATACAAGGGGCTTTAAAATCCCGCCCATTCCCACCAGGTATCACAAGCAGCGCTCACCTGACAGTCACCGGATGGTTTGTTCGAAAACTTTTCTCTTGCTTTCACAGGAAAGCATCATTAATTAACCCCTTACCTTCTTTTGCACAATCAAACAAATGCGAACTCAGGGACACTCCATACTTCAATCATTTGTCCTGTGCTTTGCATGTTAACTGTTAAACCATATCCCATTTTACTAACTGTATTTTAGCTTTCTGCTTCAAAGTCTTCATTGCCGATGACACCACGAATCTGGGGCAACTTTTATCAAATTTAACAGCACCGGTTATTCCTACCGTGCACACAAAATGCAATCAGTAGTGAAGATAAAATCCCACTGTGCGTATTTTCAGATTCAGCGCAGTAGGATTTCAAATAAAGTGAAATAATTTTACACTGAAAAGATTTGCAAGTGTTTCTTGTATTTGTGTCTTTAATTAAAATTTGTGACGTCTGACTCCCATTCATGCCACTGCTGAATAAGAAAGGAGGTTTTGACATTGACCAGACTGCACTGCCCCTGATGTTTGTCAGCTCATCCTTTATATTCAGTGGTTTCTCGCCCTTTGATTGGCTGCAGTGTTGCGGATATCACGTTGGTCTCACACGCGAAAGGTCCTCGGTGGATCCGTTTTCTCTCACTCAAAGTTTTCTATTTATTGAAGTGAAATAAAAATCAATTAAGGAATAAGGGTGCCCTTTTGCCAGAAGAACAAATAACAAATAAAAACAGCAAACGCTGGAAATCTCAGCAGTTCTGGGAGCATTTGCAGCGAGACGAAACTCGCATCCGATTGTTCATCCACAGAAAGTTTAAACATAATGTTTCTACCCAGGATCGAACCATGGCCCTTTTACATATAAAGCAAACGTGATAACCACTACACTACAAAAACCTCTGGTACATCGTTCCCAACAGAGGGGAGCTGACCAGTGAGCTCCCTCTGTGCTGATCGGGAATGTGTTGTCTCACCAAAAACAACTTCTGTCCCACACTGAAAGTTCTCAATCCTTCTCCTCCGCTGCCCTTTACAGAAATGTCACCAATCACCCAGCCACCGTGTTCACATCCACATCCTCACAGTGGGGCCACAGAGGCTCCTACCGTCTCCCCGCGATCAGCGAACTCACCCAGTTTACAAAATTAAACCCCGAACACGTGCCTGGCAAAGGGCAGGAGAAGCCAGATAGTCTGTAAGCTCGGTCTATTACAGAAAGTATTGGTATTCATGGTGATTACAGCAATTATTAATCGTCTCACAGACCTCAATTATTTTTATGCGATGCATTGATCGAGGATTGAAACCAGGTTAGTGCGCCAGATCTTAACCCCTTGACCAGCAGGGAACAGTTACGATACATGTCGATATATTTATATATATTTATATATGAATGTCAATGGCTAGCTAACTAGACCTCGTTGTGCCCACGGTCGTGTGTTTAACATTGAGTGAGAGAAATTGTTCCTCAGTGATACCTTTCATGTGTTCTACATGGTTACAAGGTGTGCACCAGAGTGCACTGCAGTGGAAGACTTGCAGCTTACCTGTACAGGTGTGCCTGGCCGAGTGTAAAAGGCAGGCCACCAGGTGTGATCCTCACTCTGTGGTTATCAATAAAGGACTTCGGTCACTAGAGTTCAAGCATGACACATTGTCTCGTGGAGTCATCATCAGAGCATCTGAAGGTATAACAATTGGCGACGAGATTACGGACCTTCAGACGAAAATGGCGAACCTTGGTACGTTGCAGCAGTTCGCTGATGGTGATGATTGTGAAGCCTTTGTGGAGAGGCTCGACCATTTCTTCACAGCAAACGACCTGGCAGGTGACAACCCGGCCACACTGGCTGATAAGTGCAGAGCTATCCTGCTAACCAGTTGTGGGCCCACCGTCTATGGACTCGTCAGGGACTTGCTGGCACCAGCGAAGACAACGACCAAGACATACGAGGAGCTTGTAACACTGATCCAAGAACAACTCAATCCTAAAGAGAGCATTCTCACAGCCAGACAGCGGTTTTATACACACCGACGGCCCGAAGGCCAGGAGATCACGAAATATGCTGCAGACCTCAGGAGGCTGGCGGCACCGTGGGATTTTGGTGACCACCTCACCGAAGCACTGCGGGATATCTTTGTCATCGGAATCGGCCAAGAGGGCCTTCGTCATAAGCTACTGTCAGCGGATACAACAGTCATACTGCAGACGGCCATCTCCGTGAGCCAAGCATTCATGACCTCGACCTGTGGCTCCAGGCAGATGACTCATCCTCAGGACTCAAGTAATGTGCACAGAGTGGCGCCTTTTAGAGGCTGGACTGTAGAACGTAAACCTTCTCAGGGGAGAGAGAACAGGTCCCGAGTCCCTTAACTCAAAGTCCATGGTCAGATCAGCCATGATCTTATTGAATGGCAGAGCAGGATCGAGGGGCCGAATGGCCGACTCCTGTTCCTATTTCTTATTTTCTTATGTTAATCATTTAAGGAGCTTGAATCATTGATGAAGTTTTCTCCGCTATCTGACTTTACACAGTCTGTATTTCGGAGACTGGTTTAAAATGTTCACTGCTCATGCGACAAGGAACCTGGGGAGAATTTTGTTCAATTTATTTCACGGCAAAAGTAGTCTCCAAAATAATGTTTCTACACGGACAAACCGGGGACCTTTCACGTGTGGTTCTCCACAGTGGTGGAGGTTGTGCTCGAGTTTAAAATGGTGCATTGTTTCCACTTTGAAAATGCATCTACAACTACAAGGAACATTTTGCCCATGAATGGGCCCGCATAGTCTACGTGCACCCGCGACCACGGTTTGGTCGGCCAGGGCTAGGTGCTCAGTGGAGCCTCCCTGGGGGCATTGCTGATTTGGGCACAAATAGTGCACCTTCGGACGCAGAGCTCCAAGTCCGCGTCGATACCAGGCCACCAGACGTGGGATCTGGCTATGGCCTTCATGAGAACAATCCCCGAGTGCTCGCGGTGCAGCTCCCGGACAAATGCCTCTCTGCCTCGCAGAGGCATGACGACTCGGCTGCCCCACATCAGGCAGTCTGCTTGTAGTGATAGATCAAGCATGCTCCTGTGAAAGGGTTTTAATTCCTCGGGGTAGGCATCACGAGCCTCTGCCCAGTCACCGGTTAGGACGCATCTTTTTACTAAGGATAACGTGGGGTCGCTGGCCGTCCAGGCTCTGATTTGGTGAGCTGTTATGGGCGAAGCTGTGGACTCAAAGGCTTTGATTGCTATGACTATCTCACAGTACTGTTCGTCAGAGCCTTCCGTGGTCGCCAGCGGTAGCCTGCTGATCGCGTCGGCAAAGTTGTCTGTGCCTGGTCTGTGCCTTATGGTATAGTCGTAGGATGCCAGCATGAGTGCCCACCGTTGAATTCGCGCTGAGGCGTTGCCGTTTATTGCCTTACAGAAACATCTGGTACAGCAGCACCAACAGAGGGGAGCTGACCACTGAGCTCCCTCTGTGCTGATCGGGAATGTGTTGGCTCACCTTAAACAACTTCTGTCCCACACTGAGGGCCAAAGTTTCGGGTGGAGTTGCTCCTAGTTTTTTGGAGCAACTCGTTTAGTTTGGAGAATGTTAGAAATTGCAATTCTCGGATATTAGTTTGCTCCAGTTCTACTGAGTTAGTTGAGGTTGGCTTCAGGTAAGGTATTTATTTTCAAAAGGGGGTGTGCCCAGCCACTCAGGCTTGTTTTGCAATTTTCGGCAGTGAAAACTTACTACATTCTAACTTAGGCTGGAGTAAGTGCCCACTTTTGTAAGTTCAGAACAACCTTACCTAGAGGTAAGCTCAGTGCAGGCACAGCCAGAGAGGAGGTGGGAATTGAACACTAAAAGGACTGAAGCATTAAACACATCACCTAAAATGTCCAAAAACCTCTTTTGATGATATCTTGCCTTATATCTGCTGAATGAGGATAGTTGCTTCTCTTTTTATAAATAAACAAGTGTAGCCACCCGGTTGAGGCAGGCACATTCCGGATGCTTTCAGATGAGCTGTGAGAGATTATTAAAGGGTCCGAGTGTCCTGTAGCCCCACACACCAGGTTATCCTCTCCCCCGTGGTTTTCCTCAGCTTATGCTCGGTGTACGGGGAGCTTTGGCCCGGGTCCGTGGTAGCTTGCATCCCAGGGATGGACAACAACCCTCTGAGCTCTGGAACTGGGAAGAGCGAATAACTAATGAGTTGTTTGTGGGTTTGAAATGCGGCTTAGATCTACTGGTATTAACCGAGGCAGGGGCTGTGAGACATGGATGGGTGAAGATTATTTGTTTTATTCCCCATTCATTTCCCGCCAGCGTTGTTTTGTAGAATTGTTACTGAGGGTCAGTGGAAACTTGAACAACTGAAATTTAATCATTCAAGGATTTTGAATCATTGATGAAGTTTTCTCCCCTATCTGACTTTACACACTCTGCATTTAGGAGACTGGTTTAAAATGTTCAGTTCTCATGCGACAAGGAACCTGGGGCGACTTTTGTTCAATTTATTTCACAGCAAAAATAGTCTCCAAAATAATGTTTCTGCACGTGCTCGAACCGGGGACCTTTCGGGTGTGAGGCAAACCGAATAACCGCTACACTACACAAACGTTGTGGTTAAAGTAATCTTAGGTATATAACCAGAGCTTTAACCTACACAGCTGGCCGATACTTCAGGAGCTGGTTTTACGAGAATAGAATGACGGTGCTATATTTCGGAAGGCTGTGAGTGTGGCAGGAAGTGATCTAGTGTTTTCCAGACTTTATACACAGGATCAGGAGCTGGCCATTTAGCAGCGAGTCGTTAGGATCTGGAATGCACGGCTTGAAAGGGCGGTGGAGGAAGACTCAATCTTATGTTTCAGACGGGAGTTGGATAAGTGTCTGAAGGAAAAACAATTGCAGGGCTGTGGGGGAAGGGCGTGGGTTGTGGGACTCGCTGAGAGTCGGCACGGGCTCGATGGGCCGAATGGCCTTCCGTGCAGTAACCATTCCATGATTCGATAAGTTAGTGGCACATTTCATAGTGTGGGTGGGAGCACAACATTGCAAAGGGACATGGATTGAGTCGGCAAAACTAGAGGCATATGATTCAGGAAATTCACGAGGCATGGAAATTCGGGAGGTTAATGACTTTGAAAGGAACATTTTTGTTTTGTGCCGTTTCGGTCATTGAAATGTTTCTGAAAGGAATGTTTTGCAGAAAGGGATGCAGCATTTAACCTTCTGCCTTAACACTTCTTTCTGGGTGTCAGCTCACATTTCGTTTCGATGTTATTCTTCCAGAATTGCTATTTTCTTTGGTGTTTCACAATAACCAGACCCTTTCTCTCAAGTGAGTCTGAATGTTTCCACAGTCTCCGATTGTTGTTACCAGCAATGAACATTTTGACCCAGACCCCGAAAGCACAGTGTGTAAAATGTTTTATGGTTTCAGAGTTCAATTGCAGAGCACGGAAGAAATGATTAAATTATGGAGTTCCTTCAGTTAGCATTTCTTTAATTGTGGAAAAGAAGATTGCGGGTTAATTAATGATGATTTTCCATGAAAGCAACATTAAATTAAAAGAAATGCAATCGCCCAACATGGGGCTCAATCCCACGAACCTGTAATTAATAGGCCCATGTTCTACCGACTGAGCACGCCAGGCTTCAGGATAACGCTGGATTTTATCGCTCATTGCAGCCAGGCGCCTGTTGGCCACCCGCAGCCTGGATACACGAACGTCTCAACAGCTCATTGACTGTCCGAGTGGGACCGAGCGGTGCTTCAGAAGACAGGTCGAAAAAGCAAAGTCACTGATTCCGTCCCATGTGCTCCTCCGATCAAGAATAGCAACACACGAAAAATGCTTCAATAATATTTAAACCTGAGCTCTACATTTGTCAAGTAGCTGGCTCGTTAGTCTAGGGGTATGATTTTTGCTTTCGGGTTGTTACTTGAAATTTGCGAGAGGTCCCGGGTTCAAATCCCGGACAAGCACTCAGTTTGCCCACGAATTTTGAAATTGCATCCAACTTTTGCAAAGAAGGACTTGCATTTCTTCAACATCTTTCAGGAACTCATGACGCCCCAAAGCGCTTTCCAGCCGTTGAGTTATGTTTGAAGTGTTGTCGTGTGGGGAAATATGTGCACAAATCACCCCACACGAACCGCAACACTTTGCGAAGGAGTTCGGTGCAAAGAATCAGATATCTCAGGGACTTGGACTTTCTATGAATGAGTTCTGCTTGTACCTGCAATCAAACTTGAAACAGCAACTGGGCTTCCATCTCAGGGGAGCAGCGTGCAGCAGTTAGTGAGTAGGTGACCAGGTTGATGTGCGCCGCTTTCAATCTTTGAAATTTCACCAAACAAAGAAACGGTGAATCCAACTGTCCCTGTAAGCGACAGATTGAAGGGATCGGTGCTCCAAACAGAGCAGGAAAACGCGCAGTACAATAATATGGTCCGCAACATTAAATGTCAGAGTTATTAAGCAGACAACAATTAAACATACACTTAACAAAAGTACTTACACCCAAACCTTGCGAAAGTTCGCCGAAGAACTCAAACACGTTCCAGTTCCCAGCTCAGTGCACAAATTGATCAAACATTAATCGGATTCTAAAATATCTGTTCCAAATGCCACATTTTATATATTTTCCTTATCCCTGCTACGTGAGAATTGAAACTTTTAATAGTATTACCGAACACAAGTGCCCAACTTCTGATGGAAGGTCATTAACCTGAAATGTTAACTCTGTCTCTCTCTCCACAGATGCTGCCTGACCTGCTCATTGTTTCCAGCTTTAATCTTTTTATTCTCCAAAGTTATAATCAGAAAACCACTTCCCTTGTCATCTAACTACACTCCTTCCTGATATGTAGCCTTGTCCTACAAACCAGGCTCCTTTCGGATAATTCAGGCATTCATTGGAATTATAACTTTTTAACGATAACAATTATGTGAAGTATGTAACTCTGTAATACTTGCCAGCAGAGGGCGCGACTTTTGGAGTCCTAATGGTCAACTGCCCACACGTGCAGGGCCAGTATGAAAGGTTGGCTACCATGTTGTTCAGGCACTCTGGAGTTGTAATAAAGAAGACTAAGGTCACACTAAGTTTAGCTCACAGTACTCAGCCTCGGGGAGTTCTTCAATACACAACAATTGGCGACGAGTAACAGAATACGAACCTTCACACAACCATGGCTGCTGTTGGAATATTAGAGAGATCCATAGAGGGTGATGATTGGGAAGCCTTTGTCGAGCAGCTCGACCAGTACTTTGTGGCCAACGATCTGGAAGGAGACACTAACGTGGCCAAGCACAGGGTGGTTCTCCTCACTGTCTGTAGGCCTAAAATATACAGCCTCATCAAGAATCTGCTCACACCGACAAAACCAACGGAGAAGGAATATTCAGAGTTGTGCACACTGGTTTGGGACTACCTCAAGCCGAAAGAGAGTATCCTCATGGCCAGATATCGTTTTTACATGCACCATCGATCCGGGACCAGGACCTGGCGGATTATGTCACCGACCTGAGACACCTCGCGGGACCTTGCTATTTTGGAGCTGCGTTGGGGCAAATGCTGTGAGACTTTTACGTGCTGGGCATCAGCCACGAGATCATTCTTCGAAAGCTGCTGGCTGCTGAAACACTAGACCTGAGCAGGGCCATCGCGATCGCCCAGGCATGCATGGTCACGGACGATAACAACAAACAGATATCTTCTCAACATCGATGCTCAGCGGCAAGTACTGTGCATAAAATGATGTCGCTAGCAGGCCGAACTTCATATGGCAGGGTCGATACGTCTGTAGCTGCAACACCGGTGATGACTCAGAGTGCGCCATCGGGGGTGAATGTGAATGTATTAGCACCGTGTTGGTGCTGCGGGGGTAATCCTCGGGCCCATCAATGTCGTTTCAAGCACTACGTGTGCAAAGGCTGCACAACGATGGGGTACCTCCAGTGAATGTGCAAACGTGCTGTGACATACCACGTGGCTGAGGATGATCCATTCGGCACGGATCATGCAGCACAGGCAACTCAACCCGAGGTACAAGGACTCCCAGGTGCAGGTGGGGCTGTTGCATTTTATCAGGGAGGCTTTGAGGGTGTGCCCGAAACGTTTCCTCTGCCCACCTGTGGCTCGCTTACCTGTCGGAGTTCTGAGTAGAGCGCTTGCTTCGGAAGTCTCATGTTGGGCATGTGGACAATGTGGCCCGCCCAGCGGAGCTTGACAAGTTTGATCAGTGCTTCAATGCTGGGGATGTTGGCCTGAGCGAGAACACTGATGTTGGTGCGTCTGTCCTCCCAGGGGATTTGCAGGATCTTGCGGTGACAGCCCTGGTGGTATTTCTCCAGTGATTTGAGATGTCTGCTGTATATAGCCCATGTCTCGGAGCCATACCGCGGGGCAGGTATCACCACCGCCCTGCAGACCATAAGCATGGTGCCAGATTTTAGGTCCTGGTCTTCAAACACTCTCCTCCTCACGGGATCGAAGGCTGTGCTGGCACACTGGAGGCGGTTTTGGACCTCGTCATCGATGTCTGCCCTTGCTGATAGTAGGTTCGCGAGGCGTGGAAAAGGTTCCCGAGGCGTGGAAAAGGCACTTACAACCTTCCTAAATATAGCACCCTTATTCCATTCTCTTAAAACAAGTTCCTGAATTCTCGGCTAGCTGTGAACTTTCGAAATGTGGTTTTATCCTCAGATAGATTCGAACACAGTGTTTCCGTAGTGTAGTAGTTATCACATTCGCTTCACACACGAAAGGTCCCCGGTCCGAAACCGGGCGGAAAGATATTGAAAACTTGAAAATGGTCCGAATACCTGACTCCTGTTCCGAATGCTTACATTCTTATGATCTCTTGACCTTTCACAGAAGAACAAACTCTCCTCTGAACATGCATGACAAAGCTCCAGAAAATATTTTCCCCCGAGGTGCTGTCGCGTGTGAGGCGAACGTGTTAACCGTTACACTGCGGAAACATCTCCACTTTCAGCAGCAGATTACCAAAATTAAACCCAATTAGATCGGGATAAAAGTTCCTCACATGCTCAGAGCAAAATATATGATTGATGGTCTACAAAAGAATGAACAAACTTCAGCACCAGGTCAGACGGAAATGTTCAGCGAGCAGGTGGACTGCTGAATCGCACTTTTAAGGAGTTGGTGGTGACAAAACAAATGGGTTTCGCTTAATGATTAAATGTAAGAAATGGGAGATAAACCCACATCTCCAGAGAAGACAGTGACTTGAACGCAGCACGTTAGACCGCTTGGCCATCCTGACTATTCAGTGCTATGTGTGGCCACCTGCAGGTTGATTTTGAACTTTTGTGTCCTGTCACATGAAATAAATGAGGGCAGCAGGCGTATCTCTGCCTGACACCGGGAAACAGTGAGACAGGCCTTGGAGAAAGGGTTTGGTTATTTCGACACAGCAAAGGAAATATTAATTCTGGAAGAACAATATCCAAAAGAACAATGACCAGTGAGCTCCCTCTGTGCTGATCGGGAATGTGTTGGCTCACCTTAAACAACTTCTGTCCCACACTGAAAGTTCTCAATCCTTCTCCTCCGCTGCCCTATACAGAAATGTCACCAATCACCCAGCCACCGTCTCCAATTCCTCACAGTGGGGCCACAGAGGCTCCGACCATCTCCCCGCGATCAGCGAACTCACACAGTTTACAAAATCAAACCCCGAACACGTGCTTGGCATAGGGCAGGAAAAGCAAGATAGTCTGTAAGCTCGGTATATCATAGAAAGTATTGCTATTCATGGTGATTACAGCAATTATTAATCGTCTCACAGACCTCAATTATTTTTATGCGATGAACTAATCGAGGATTGAAACCAGGTTAGTGCGCTGGATCTTAACTCCTTGACCACCAGGGAACAGTTACGATACATGTCGATATATTTATATATATTTATATATAACCTGAATGTCAATGGCTACCTACCTTGACCTCGTGGTGCCCACGGTCGTGTGTCTAAATTTGAGTGAGAGAAACGGTTCCACAGTGACACCTGTCATGTGTCCTACATGGTTATTGCTTGTACTATTAGAAGTTGTGCACCAGAGGGCACTTCAGTGGGAGACTTGTAGCTTACCTGTCCAGGTGTGCCTGGCCTAGTACAAAAGGCAGACCACCAGGTGTGATCCTCACTCTGTGGTTATCAATAAAGGACTAAGGTCACTACAGTTCAAGCATGACACATTGTCTCGTGGAGTCATCATCAGAGCATCTGAAGGTATAACAATTGGCGATGAGATTACGGACCTTCACACGAAAATGGCTAACCTTGGTACGTTGCAGCAGTTCGCCGATGGTGATGATTGGGAAGCATTTGTTGGATGGCTCGACCATTAATTCACAGCAAATGATCTGGCAGGTGACAACCCGGCCACACTGGCTGATAATTGCAGAGCTATCCAGCTAACCAGTTGTGGGCCCACCGTCTATGGCCTCGTCAGGGACTTGCTGGCACCAGCGATGATAATGACCAAGACGGACGAGGAGCTGGTAACGCTGATCCAACAACAACTCAAGCCCAAAGAGAGCATCCTCACAGCCAGAAACCGGTTTTATACACACCGACTGCCCGAAGGCCAGAAGATCACGAAATATGCTGCAGACCTCAGGAGGCTGGAAGCACCGTGGGATTTTGGTGACCACCTCACCGAATCACTGCGGGATATCTTTGTCATCGGAATCGGCACGAGGGCCTCCTTCTTTAGCTACTGTCAGCGGATACCACAGACACAATGCAGAAGGCCATCTCCGTGAGCCATACATTCATGACCTCGACCTGTGGCTCTCGGCGGAGGACTCCTCCTCAGGTCTCAAACCCGGCAAGTACTGTACAGAGAGTGGTGCCTTTTGGAGGCTGGACTGTAGAACGTGAACCTTCTCAGGGGAGAGAGAACAGGCCCCCGAGTCCCTTAAATCAGAGTCCATGGTCAGATCAGCCATGATCTTATTGAATGGAAGCGCAAGATCGAGAGGCCGAATGGCCGACTACTGTCCCTATTTCGTATGTTCTTATGTTAATCATTTAAGGAGCTTGATTCATTGATGAAGTTTTCTTCCCTATCTGACTTTATACACTCTGTGTTTTGGAGACAGGTTTAAAATATTCACTGCTCATGCGACAAGAAACCTTGGGCGACTTTTGTTCAATATATTTGCAGCAAAAATAGCCTCCAAAATAATGTTTCCACCTGGGATGGAACCAGGAACTTTTCGCATGTGAGGTGAATGTGATAACCGCTACACTACAGAAACGTTGTGGTTAAAGTAATCTTAGTAATATATCTAGAGATTTAACCTACACAGCTGGCCGATACATAAGGAGCTGGTTTTACGAGAATAGAACGACGGTGTTGGAGTAGATTTTCAGACATAGCAAAGCATGATGGGTTAAGCCACCACGAAATGAACTTTGTACCAAGAAGCCTATCTGCTGTCCCTGATATGAACTCTGCAGCAACAAGTGACTCCTGGCCAGGTGCAGGCCACTGTTTCATCGAAAGCTTTGCAACAGAATAACGAAACACAAAATAAGATAAAGAGGAAGAGTTCCAAACTCGCACCATGCTATCAGGTTTCACTACATTAAAAAGTTGAAGGTAAATGAATTGCGTTGCCATATGGATCGATTGGTTGTATGTAAATGAATTTAAATGATTGTATTCCGCCCCCTTCTAAACTGCTTATAACCCCGCGGCGCAAGGCACTCGGGGAGATCGCTGGATCTCAACTCTTCTCCCAGAGCTCAGTTAGCAATAAAGTTGTCTCTCCTAACTTACCAGAGTCTATGTGAATGTATTTTCACAAACAGTGGATGCAGAGAGGATGTTTCCACCGATGGGGGAGACTAGAACTAGTGGCATGATTTAGAATGTGGGGCCGCCCATTTAAAACTGAGATGTGGAGGAATTTCTTCTCTCAGAAGGTTGTAAATCTGTGGAATTCACTGTCCCAGAGAACTGTGGAAGCTGGGAAATTGAATATATTTAGGACAGAAATAGACAGTTTCTTAAACAATAAGGGGTTAAGGGGTTATGGGCAGCGGGCGGGTAAGTGGAGCTGAGTTCATGATCGGATCAGCCATGATCTTATTAAATTGTGGAGCAGGCTCGAGGGGCTGTATGGCCGACTCCTGCTCCTATTTCTTATGTTCCTTTGACTAATACACATCAACATCCTGGGGGTTACCATTGATGAAGTAGATGTGGGCAAGCCTGGCTAGTTCAGTCTGTGGAGCATGAGATTTTTAATATTAAGGTCATGCGTTCGAGCCCCACCTTGCATGAATTATTTTCCTTAAACTTTTATGTTACTTTCACGGGAATTAACCCACACATTCAAAAAGGAGTTAGATATGGACCTTATGGCTAAAAGGATCAAGGGGTATGGAGAGAAAGCAGGAAAGGGGTACTGAGGGAATGATCAGCTATGATCATAGTGAATGGCAGTGCAGGCTCGAAGGGCCGAAGGGGTCATAAGAACATAAGAAGTCGGAGCAGGAGTAGGCCACATGGTCCCTCGAGCCTGCTCCACCATTCAATACGATCATGGCTGATCACCATAACCCCTTATTCCCTGACCGTTTAAGGGTCGCCCATTTAAAACGGAGTTGAGGTGGAATTTCTTCTCTCAGAGGGTGGTGAATCTTTGGAGCTCTCTGCCCCAGAGAGCTGTGGAGGCTGGGTCATTGAATATATTTAAGGTGGAGAGAGACAGATTTTTGAACGAGGCCATATGGATTCAATTGGAGAACAGAAAAGGGGCGATCACACGACTGGGAGTGTACGAGAGACCCCGAACATCCAGAGGGACATATTGGGTCTGGTTATTGTGATTCAGCAAGGAAACTATCGATCCTGGAGGACAAATACTCTGTTCCAAAGGAAACGGACCCAGCCTCTCCAATTGATCAGTTAATTAATGATGTTTTCCCGTGAAAGCAACATAAAAATTTAACAAAACTTATTCGCGCAACGTGGGGATGGAACCCATGACTCTGAGATTAAGAGTCTCATGCTCTATCGACTGAGCTAGCCGGGTTTGGCAAATGTGGAATCCTTGACGTATGTCAAATGTTGTGGGTGGATTAGTAATGATTGAAATCATGATTGAGTATCTCACAGACTTGAATTTTGGAGTTCCTTCAGTTAGCATTTCTTTAATTGTGCAAGTGAAGATTGTGGGTTCATTAATGATGTGTTTCCATGAAAGCTGCATTAAATTAAAAGAAATGTAATCACCCAAAGTGGGGCTCGGACCCACGAACCTGAGATTAAAAGTCTCATACTCTACCGACTGAGCTCGACGGGATTCTGCCCAACGCAGGTTTTTATCGCTCATTGCAGCCAGGCGCCTGTTGGCTCCGCCCCAGATGTTGAAACTTGCTGTTGAAACTTGTGCTGTGTTTATCACGTTTGCTTTGCACGCAAAATGTGCCTGGTTCAATCCCGGGCAGAAACATTATGCTCAACCTTTCTGTGGATGAACAATCGGAGGCGAGTTTCGTCTCCCGGCAAATGCTGCCTGACCTGCTGAGATTTCCAGCATTTGATGTTTTTATTTGCTATTTATTCTCCTGGCAAAAGGGCTCCCTTATTTATTAATTGCTCTTTATTTCACTTCAATAAATGGATAACTTTGACTGAGAGAAAACGGATCCACCGGGGACCTTTTGCGTGTGAGGCCAACGTAATATCCGTTATACTGCAGCCCATCAAAGGACGAGAAACCACTGAAAACAAAGGATGAGTTGACAGATATCAGGGGCAGTGTAGTCTGGTCAACGTCAAACCCTCCTTTCTTATTCAGCAGTGGCATGAACGGCGGTCAGACGCCACAAATTTTAATTGAAGACACAAATAAAAGTAACACTTTCAAATCTTTTCAGTGTAAAATTCTTTCACTTTATTTGAAATCCTATTGGGTTGAATCTGCAAATATGCACAGTGGGATTGTATCTTCACAACTGATTATATTTTGTGTGCACAATAGGAATAACCGGTGCTGTTAAATTTGATAAATGTAGCCCCAGATCCCTGAAGACTTTGAACCAGAAAGCTAAAATACAGTGTGTAAAATGGGATATGGTTTTCAAGGTCAGATGCAAAGCACAGGAAAAATGATTGAAGTATGGACTGTTCCTGAGTTAGCATTTGTTTGATTGTGCAACAGAAGGTGAGGGGTTAATTAATTATGGTTTCCCGTGAAAGCAAGAGAAAAGTTTAAGAAGAAATCATACGGTGCCTGTCTGGTGAGCGCTGCTTGTGACACCTGGTGGGAATGGGCGGGGATTTGAAAGACCCTTGTATTGCAGAATCTTCATATAGACGAACATCTCCAAGTCACTGTGTAGGTCTCATGGTGCAACGGTAGTGTGTCTGACTCCAGTTCAAAGGATTGTGTGTTCAAATCACTTCGGGGTCACTGTTCTCTTGGATATTTTTGTTCCAGAATTAATATTTCCTTTGCTTTTTGGCAATAACCAGACCCTTGCTCCAAGCTCTGTCTCACTGTTTCCCCGGTGTCAGGCAGACATACGCATGCACCCCTCATTTATTTCATGTGACAGGACACAAAAGTTCAAAATCAACCTCCAGATGGTCACATGCTGCACTGATTAGTCAGGATGGCCGTGCGGTCTCAGGTGCTGTGTTCAGGTCACTGTCTCCTCTGGAAATGTCGGTTTAGGTCCCACTTCTGACATTTCTTATGTTTAATCATTAAGCGGAACCCATTTGTTTTGTCACCACCAACTCCTTAAAAGTAGGATTCAGCAGTCCACCTGCTCGCTTAACATTTCCGTCTGACATGGTGCTGAAGTTTGTTCATTCTTTTGTAGACCGGCAATCAGATATTTTGCCCTGAGCATGTGAGGAACTTTTATCCCAACATCAGTGTTCTCGCTCAGGCCAACATCCCCAGCATTGAAGCACTGACCACACTCGATCAGCTCCGCTGGGCGGGCCACATTGTGCACATGCCCGACACGAGACTCACTAAGCAAGCGCTCTACACAGAACTCCGACACGGTAAGCGAGCCCCAGGTGAGCAGTGTCATTTATTTCACACTACTGTATATAACTGTACCTTACCATGCTATACATGACTGTAAATAGATATGACCTGTAACCACATGCATACTTTACCACCAGGGGTGCACTTGCAGGAGACACTGCATACCTGTTCCACACAGGTATATAAAGGCATGTCTCAGGCAAGTGTGGCACTCAAGAGCTGTGAAATAAAGGTGCAGGTCCAGAGTGACCTTGACTTCAGCATGTGCCCCGTGTAAGTCTGTACTGCAGGGTGAGGACTTTACAGTGGCGACGACTTACGGAATCACGGAATCCATAGAATAGCTACCAACGGCTCAGATGAGAAATATAATGCCGGAGACAATTGGGAGGACTTTATAGAAAGGCTCCAGCAAAGCTTTGTAACCAAAGACTGGTTGGGCGACAATAAGGCAGACAAGAGAAGAGCCCATCTATTGACCAGCTGTGTCTCGAAAACATACGCCTTACCAAGGACCTGCTGGCACCCGAGAAACCAGCAAGCAAGTCGTTTGAGGAGTTGAGCACACTGGTGAGAGACCACCTGAAGCCAGCGAGCAGCCGACACATGGCCAGACACAGGTTCTACAACTACAGACGCTTTGTGGGCCAGAGCATACCCGACTTCGTGGCGGAACTTCGGACGTTGGCGAGTTTATGTGAGTTCTCCAATGAACTAAGGAGAGAAGTACTGCGAGACTTTTTTATTGAAGGATTAGGCCACGCAGGCATATTCCGAAAGCTTATAGAGACCAAGAACTTGAACCTAAAGGCAGCAGCACTGATCGCACAGACATTCTTGGAAGGAGAAGAAGAAATAAGGTTGATCTACACTGCGGGTGCGACAACTAACGAAACATCGGAACAAGGGGTTCACAGCGTGAAACAAGCCGCTACCCCCACACACAGACAAAGGCAGGAGAGCAGGCCTTCAACAGCAGGCAGTGGCGCCTGAAGCCATCAAGGTCCACATGGACGTCCTTTCACACCTCATCAACCCACAATGCGAGCAATCAACTACAGACTGAGAGAAGCTCAAGAGAGATCAGCCAGACGCAGCTCATCCTTCGGAAACAATGGAAGCGGTCTGTGTTAGAGATGTGGGGGAAGGCACTCAACAAGGGGGTGTCGATTTCAGCATGCTGTTTGCAGAAACTGCAACTATACAGGACATCTGGCTCACGTGCAAAAAAACAGCAGCTCGGCTGGTATACGAATCAGAAGGGTCGGAAAACGGACCAGAAGAAGGTGGGGACAGTGCCCGGGACACCGAGGTAGAGCGGGTCAACACGATCAATGTCCACTGTTCTTACAACAAGACGCCTCCAATAATGATGAGGGTCCTAGTCAACGGGATACCCGTCAACATGGAACTGGACACGGGAGCAAGTCAATCCCTCATGAGCATCCAACAATTTGAACGCTGTGGCCGCACAAAAGCGACAGACCAAAACTCACAAGGGTCGACACCAAACTAAGGACCTATACCAAAGAAATCGTCCCAGTCCTTGGCAGCGCCATGCTCTCTACCACACACAAAGAGGCAGTGAACCGATTTCCGTGTGGAATGTCCCAAGAGATCTCCCAGCATTGTTGGGAAGAAGCTGTCTGGCAAAACTAAAATGGAAATGGGATGATGTGCACAGCATGCCGTCAGAGGAACGGACCTCCTGCTCAACAGTTCCAAATCGTTTTGAACATCTCTTTCAGCCTTCAAAGGGGCGAAAGTTAAAATCTGCGTCACACAGGATGCCAGACCGGTCCATCACAAGGGTAGAGCTGTGCCTTATGTGATGCGGGAAAAGATTGAACACGAACTGGACCGGCTTCTTCGGGAAGGCATTATTTCACCCGTGGAATTTAGCGACTGGGCAATCCCATCCTCCCCGTCATGAAGCCTGATGGATCCGTACGAATCTGTTGGGATTATAAGTCGACCATAAACAGAGTCGCCCGACAGGACAAGTACCCGCTGCCCAGAGCGGAGGATCTATTTGCCACATTGGCTGGAGGAAAACTTTTCTTGAAACTAGATCTCAAATCTGCGTATATGACGCAAGAACTGACAAAAGAGACTAAGCTGCTCACCACCATCAACACACATCGAAGCCTTTTCACGTACAATCGATGCCCATTCGGCATCAGGTCGGCAGCTGCTATATTCCAGCGCAACATGGAGAGTATGCTCAAGTCCATCCCGGGGACGGTTCTATTTCAAGACGACATACTTATCACGGGCAGGGACACCGACTCCCATCTCTGCAATTTGGAGGAAGTACTAAGTCGATTGGTTCGGAAATGCCTAAAAGTTAAGAAATCCAAGTGTCTGTTTCTCGCGCCCGAGGTTGAATTTTTGGGCAGAAGAATTGCCGCTGATGGAATCCGCCCAACAGAATCCAAAACAGAAGCAATTTCCTGGCACCCAGGCCCCGGAGTTCTCAGAACTGTGCGCCTTTCTCGGGCTACTCAATTACTTTGGGAACTTTATGCAGAACTTAACCACGCTGCGGGAGCCTCACCATGTGCTACTCAGGAAGGGGTGCGATTGGTTTTGGGGGGACACCCAGGAACGCGCCTTCAATAAGGAATGCAACCTTCTGTGTTCCAACAGTGTTTTGGTTTTCTTTGATCCAGGTAAAAAGCTAGGTCTCACATGTGATGCGTCAGTGTATGGGGTCGGGTGCGTTTTATAACATGTCAATGATGCGCATAAATTACAAACCATAGCTTATGCCTCCAGTTCACTTTCGCGGGCGGAGCGCGGGTACTGTATGGTTGAGAAGGAGGCGCTCGTGTGCGTGTACGGTGTCAAAAAGATGCACCAATACCTTTTCGGGGCCAGTTTCGCGTGAGAAACTGACCTCAAACCCCTCACATCCCTGCTATCCGAGTGCAAGGCAATAAACGCCAATGCCTCGGCGCGCATTCAGCGGTGGGCACTCATGCTAGCGTCTTACGACTATACAATAAGTCACAGGCCAGGCACAGACAACTGTGCCAACACGCTTAGCAGGCTATCCCTGGCGACCACGGAAGGGTCCGACGAACAGGACTGTGAGATGGTATGGCAATCAATGCCTTTGAATCCACAGGTTCACCTATGACGGCTCACCAAATCAGAGCTTGGACGAGCAGCGACCCCACGTTATCCTTCGTCAAAAGATGTGTTTTAACTGGTGACTGGGCAGAGGCTCGTGATGCCTGCTCCGAGGAGATCAAACCTTTCCATAGGCGCATGCATGAAGTATCACTACAGGCAGACTGCCTGATGTGGGGCAGCCGAGTAGTTATGCCCTTGCGAGGTAGAGAGGCGTTTGTCCGGCACCGTTCAAGCCGGCCTCCAATGGACAGGTGGAGCGAGCAGTGCAAATCGTGAAACAAGGGATGCTAAAAATCCAAGGTCCCACGCTGCAGAGCCGCGACTGCTGCTGACATACAGACCTCGTCCGCATTCGTTGACTGGGGTTCCCCCGCGCAACTATTGATGAAACGAACCTTAAAGACGAGACTGCCTTTAATCCTCCCAGATATGCATGAAATTGTTGAGGCAAAGCGCCGGAAGCTAACTGAGTACCATGACCGAAATTCGAGGGGGAGGTTGAATGAGATAGGGGACAAAGTGTTTGTGCTAAACAATGGCCGGGTTCCCTAATGGTTTGCAGGGACAGTAATAGATAAGGAAGGAACAGGCTTCTGTGGTACAAATGGACAATGGCCAAGCCTGCCGGAAGCATGTAGACCAAGTAAAATGTAGATTCACTGATGACACTGCAGAACCAGAGGCAGACTACAATGTGGAACTCACACCACACCTGGTGGACAGACAGTGGAAACAACCTGAGGAAAGGGCAGTCTCAACAGACAGCCCAGGCGAGATACCAGCAATCACAACGAAAGAAAAACAGGCACCAAGGCAAACAACTGAACCACAACTAAGACGCTCCACGCGACAGCGTAGACCACCTGAGAGACTGAACCTATAAAGAAAATAAGACCTTGGTTGAGGGCTATGTCATGTATCTCACACTACTCTATATAACTGTACCTTACCATGCTATACATCACTGTAACTAGATATGACCTGTAACCACAAGCGTACTTTACCACCAGGGGTGCACTTGCAGGAGACACTGCATATCTGTTCCACACAGGTATATAAAGGCAGGTCTCAGGCAAGTGTGGCACTTGAGAGCTGTGAAATAAAGGTGCAGGTCCAGAGTGACCTTGACTTCAGCATGTGCCTCGTGTAAGTCTGTACTGCAAGGGTCAGGATTTTACAGGCAGAGGAAACGTTTCGGGCACACACTCAAAGCCTCCCTGATAAAATGCAACATCCCCACGGGCACCTGGGAGTCCTTGTTCCTCGGGTTGAGTTGCCTGTGCTGCATGATCCATGCCGGATCGATCATCCTCTGCCACGTGGTATGTCACAGCACGTTTGCACATTCACTGGAGGTACCTCATCGTTGTGCAGCCTTTGCACACGTAGTGCTTGAATCGACATTGATGGGCACGATGATCACCCCCGCAGCACTAACACGGTGCTGATAGATTCACATTCATCCCCGATGGCGCACTCTGAGTCATCACAGGTATTGCAGCCACAGACGTATAGGCCCTGCCATAAGCAGTTAGGCCTGCTAGCGACATCATTTTATGCAGAGTACTTGCCGGTGAGCTTCGATGTTGAGAAGGTATCTGTTTGGTGTTCTCGTCCGTGGCCATGCATGCCTGGGCGATCGCGATGGTTCTGCTCAGGTCTAGCGATTCAGCAGCCAGCAGCTTTCGAAGAATGACCTCGTGGCTGATGCCCAGCACGTAAAAGTCCCACAGCATTTGCCCCAACTCAGCTCCAAAATCGCAAGGTCCCGCGAGGTGTCTCAGGTCGGTGACATAATCCGCCAGGTCCTGGTCCCCGGAGCGATGGTGCGTGTAAAAACGATATCGGGCCATGAGGATACTCTCCTTCGGCTTGAGGTAGTCCCAAACCAGTGTGCACAACTCAAAATATTCCCTCTCCGTTGGTTTTGTCGGTAAGAGCACATACTTGATGAGGCTGTATATTTTAGGCCCACAGATGGTGATGAGAACCACCCTGTGCTTGGCCACGTTAGTGTCTCCTTCCAGCTCGTTGGCCACAAAGTACTGATCGAGCTGCTCGACTCAGGCTTCCCAATCATTACCCTCTACGAATCTCTCTAATATTCGAACAGCAGCCATGGTTGTGTGAAGGTTCGTATTCTGTTTCTCGTCGCCAATTGTTCTGCAAAGAAGAACTCCCTGAGGCTGAGTACTGTGAGCTAAACTTAGTGTGACCTTATTCTTTTTTATTACAACTCCAGAGTGCCTGGCTAGCTCAGTCGGTAGAGTATAAGACTTTTAATCTCCGGGTCGTGGGTTCGACACGCATGTTAGATGAATTATTTTCATTAAACTTTTATGGTGCTTTCACAGGAAAACATCATTAATGAACCCACAATCTTCTTTTGCACAATGAAAGAAATGCGAACTGAGGGAGAGTTGATCATTTAATCATTTATTCTGTGCTCTGTATATGAAAACAAGAACCAGGAGCAGGAGTCGGCCATTTGGCCCTTTGCGCCTGCCTTCTTTTGCACTGAAACAAATTATAACCGTGTTTTTAAATGAGCAGTGCAAGATATTCAGAGGGCACATTTCAATGCTTCACAAAACCATTCCATTCGCGACAGCCACCCAGGATCGATTCCCGGTTTGAGAAGTAACTTTGATATCATTGTTTGTAATTGAATTGGGGTCATTTTATTCAGTTCGATGGATGTCCCAAAGCACTTCAGAGTGGTGTCCAAACAAATGAGTTTGTAATTAAAAACACTGAATGTCAGGATTGAGATTTGAACCCACGCCTCCAGAGGGGACAGTGACCTGAACGCAGCACCTTCGACCGCTCGTCCATTCTAACTGTTGGATATTCCAGTTGCAAGTTATTACACTGGAAAGTTTCAGAACGGGCACTTGTTCAGTGTTGCTGGAAGGCCCAGTGACCGCGATATCCTCTCCCCCGGGGTTTTCCTGAGCCTGTGCTCGGTGTACGGCGAGCTTTGACACGGGTCCAAAGTAGGCTGCTAGCTGGCTTCAGATGGTCTCTTACCAGTGTGATCAATTCTTCAAACGACGTGCTTGCTGGTTTCTCGTGTGCCAGCAGCTCCTTCATTAAAGCGTATGTTTTCGAGCCACAGCTGATAAAGAGATGGGCTCTTCTCTTGTCTGCATTATTGTCGCCTAACCAGTCTTTGGTTACAAAGCTTTGCTGGAGCCTTTCTATAAATTCCTCCCAATTATCTCCCGCATTGTATTTTTCGTCTGAGCCGTTGGTCACCATTCTTTCGATTCTGTAATCCCGTAACTCGTCGCCACTGTAAAGTCCTGACCCTGTAGTACAGACTCACACGAGGCACATACTGAAGTCAAGGTCACTCTGGAGCTGCACCTTTATTACACAGCTCTCGAATGCCACACTTGCCTGAGACCTGTCCTTATATACCTGTCTGGGAAAGGTATCCAGTGTCTCCTGCAAATGCACCCCTGGTGGTAAGGTAAGTTTGTGGTTACAAGTCTTCTCTGGTTACAGTCATGTATTGCATGGTAAGGTACAGTTATGTACAGTAGTGTGAGATACATGACAGTATTGGTATTCATGGTGATTACAGCAATTATTAATCGTCTCACAGACCTCAATTATTTTTATGCGATGAATTGATCGAGGATAGAAACCAGGTTATTGCGCCAGATCTTAACCCCTCGACCACCAGGGAACAGTTACGATACATGTCGATATATTTATATATATTTATATATGAACCTGAAAAATCAAAAGCTACCAACCTAGACCTCGAGCTGCCCACGGTAGTGCGTTTAACTTTGAGTGAGAGAAATTGTTCCACAGTGACACCCATTTCATCTTTTGTTCCCTTTTAAACACTAGAAACTGATTCAGGGGAATAAATAGAGAAACCATAGCACAGGGTTATAGACAAGAGGAAGAGAGAAGGGGAAAGATAATGTCCCCTCCCTGAACTAATGCAGAAACCCCTCTGCTGTGCTCGGGGTGACTACCCACAGCCTGCATACACTAACGTCCCAACAGCTCATTGACTGTCGGAATGGGACCGTGCGGTGCTTCAGAAGACAGGTCGAAAAAGCAAAGTCACTGATTCCATCTCATGTGCTCCTCCGATGAAGAATAGCAACACACTAAAAATGTTTCAATAATGATTACACCTTATCTCCACATTTATCAAGCAGTTGGCTCGTTGGTCTAGGGGTATGATTCTTGCTGGGGGGTTGTTGCTTGAAATTTGCGAGAGGTCCCGCGTTCAAATTCTGGACGAGCCCTCAGTTTACTCAAGAATTTTGAAATTGCATCATGCTTTTGCAAAGAATGACTTGCATTTCTACAACACCTTTCAGGAACTCATGACGCCCTAAAGCGCTTTACAGCCGTTGAGTTTTGTTTGAAGTGTTGTAGTGTGGGGAAAGATGTGCCCAAATCACCCCACACGAAACGCAACTCTTTGCGAAGGAGTTTGGTGCAAAAAATCAGGTGCCTCAGGGACTTGGACTTTCTATGAATGAGTTCTGCTTGTACCTGCGTTCAAGCTTGTAACAGTAACTGGGCTTCCATCTCACGGGAGCAGCGTGCAGCGGTTAGTGAGTCGGTGACCAGGTTGATGTGATCCGCTTTCAATCTTTGAAATTTCACCAAACAAAGATCCGGTGAATCCAACTGTCCCTTTAAGCGACGGATTGAAGGGATCGGTGCTCCAAACAGAGCTGGAACACACGCAGTGCAGGAATAGGGTCCGCAACATTAAATCTCAGAGTTATTAAGCAGACAATAATTAAACATACACTTAACAGTACTTACACCCAAACCTTGGAATGTTAGCCGAAGAACTCAAACACGTTACAGTTCCCAGCTCGGTGTACAAATTGATCAAACATTAATTGGATTCTAAACTATCTGTTCCAAATGCCACATTTTATATCTTTTCCTTACCACTGCTTCGTGACAATTGAAACTTTTAATAGTATTACCTAACACAACTGCCCAACTTCTGATGGAAGGTCATTAACCTGAAACGTTAACTCTGTTTCTTTCCCCACAGATACTGCCTGGCCTGCTCAGTATTTCCAGCATTTACTATTTTTATTCTCCAAACTTATAATCAGAGTATCACTTCCCTTGTCATCTAACTACGCTCCTTCCTGATATGTAGCCTTGTCCTACAAACCAGGCTCCTTTCGGATGATTCAGGCATTCATTGGAATTATAACTTCTTAACGATAACAATTATGTGAAGTATGTAACTATGTAATACTTGCCATCAGAGGGCGTGACTGTTGGAGTCCCAATGGTCACCTGCCCACACGTGCAGGGCCAGTATAAAAGGTTGGCTGCCATGTTGTTCAGGCACTCTGGAGTTGGAATAAAAAAGACTAAGATCACACTAAGTTTAGCTCACAGTACTCAGCCTCCTGGTGTTCTACTTTTCACAACAATTGGCGACGATTAACATAATACAAACCTTCACACAACCATGGCTGCTGTTGGAATATTAGAGAGATTCACAGAGAGTGAAATAAATGAGGGCAGCAGGGGGATCTCTGCCTGACATCGGGGAAACAGGGAGACAGACCTTGGAGCAAAGGGATATGGATGGAGTCGGCAAAACTAGAGGCATCTGATTCAGGAGAGTCGCGGGGCGTGGATCTTCGGGAGTTTAATGACTTTGAAAGGAACATTTTTGTTTTGTGACTTTTTGTTCAGAGAAATGTTTGTGAAAGGAATTTTTTGCAGAAAGGGATGCAGCATTTAACCTTCTGCCTTAACACTTGTTTCTGGGTGTCAGGATTACATTTCGTTTCAATCTTATTCTTCCAGAATTAATATTTCATTTGCTGTTTGACAATAACCAGACCCTTGCTCCAAGGTCTGTCTCACTCTTTCCCCGGTATCAGGCAGAGATCTGCCTGCTGCCCTGATTTATTTCATGTGACAGGACACAAAAGTTCAAAATCAACCTGCAGGTGGCCACACACAACACTGAATAGTAATGATGGCCACGTGGTCTAAGATGAGGTGCGCTGGTCACTATAGATAGTGTTCGAATCCTATTTCAGACATTTTTTTAGATTGAATCATGAGGCAGAATCCATTTGCTTTGTCACCATCAACACCTTCAAAGTGCGATTCAGCAGGCTACCTGCTCGCTTAACATTTCCGTCTGACCTGGTGCTGAAATTTGTTCATTCTTTTGTAGAACGACAATTATTTATTTTGCCCTGAGCATGTGAGTAACTTTTCTCCCGATCTCATTGGGTTGAATTTTGTTAATCTGGTGCTGAAAGTGGAGATGTTTCCGCAGTGTAACGGTTAACACCTTCTAGTTTTTTGAGTTCATGCTCAACTTTCTCCTTCAGTGCATATGGTACGGAACGGTGCTTGTAGTAAACCAATCTAGCGTCCTTCTGTACCCTGACACTCGCCTTGAAGCCTTGGATCGGACTGTCCGTTTCGCAGAACACCTTTGGATACTTCTTGATAACCTCATCCGTTGATGAAAATCTCGCTTCCACAAAGAAAATCTGAGTACAATCCAGCTTCAGTGAGATTAATGAATTTCATCCTTGTAAGGCAGACTTGTCTCTTTTCACTACTATTAGAGGCAAGTTCTGAAATTGTTCTTTATATTTCACCGATCGGTCCAGTGATATGACCAACCACAGGAATTTACTCTCCCGATAGCCTCGCAGCTCTATCTTGGGTTTCTCCAGTTAGAAATCACGCAATTTGTCGCGGTACAGTGACTCCGGTATTACACTCACGGATGCACCCTTGTCAATTTCCATTGGTATCTTGAATCCAGCAACATCGATGTGGATTTTGATTCTTTACGAATCACTGTCCGTTAAAATCGTGATCCTGATGATGTGTAACTCTAACATCTCATCGTCCTGTTGTTGGTCTTCCATACTATGTAGTCTCTTGGGATTTCTACTCATAGCTTTGAACGCTGGACTCATAGCTTTAACAACAGGTTTTTCCCTTCAGTCGGCATGCCTTCGCAAGATGCCCACTCTTTCTGTCGAAGAAACACTCTGCCTTCACGTGTGGACAACTTTGAGCAATGTGTTGTCCCAGGCACCTACAGCATGACTTCGACGCTCTGGTAGAATTTCCAGTTTCTGAGGCTTTGGGCTCCCTTATTATACCTTCAAATGCTCTGATAATGACTCCACGAGACAATGTGTCGTTCTTTAACTGTCGTGACCTGAGTCCTTTAATGATAACCTTTATTGGTGGCATGACTTTTATACGAGGCCAGGCACACCTGTGCAGAAAAGCTACAAGTCTCAACCCCCCGCAGTGCCCTCTGGTGGCACATCTTGTAATAGTACAAGCAGTCACCATGCAGAACACATGACAGGTGTCACTGTGAAACCGTTTCTCTCACTGAAAGTTAGACGCACTACCATGGGCGCCACGATGTCTCGGTCGGTAGCCATTGACATTCAGGTTCATATATAAATATATATAAATATATCGACATGTATCGTAACTGTTCCCTGGTGGTCGAGGGGTTAAGACCCGGTGCACTAACCTGGTTCGACATGCATCGTAACTGTTCCCTGGTGGTCGAGGGGTTAAGACCCGGCGCACTAACCTGCTTTCTATCCTCGATCAATTCATCGCATAAAAATAATTGAGGTCTGTGAGACGATTAATAATTGCTGTAATCACCATGAATGCCAATACTCTCTGTGATAGACCGAGATTACAGACTATCTGGCTTCTCCTGCACTTTGCCGGGCACGTGTTTGGGGTTTAATTTTGTAAACTGGGTGAGTTCGCTGATCGCGGGGAGACGGTAGGAGCCTCTGTGGCCCCACTGTGAGGATGTGGAAGTGAACACGGTGGCTGGGTGATCTGTGACATTTCTGTATAGGGCAGCGGAGGAGAAGGATTGAGAACTTTCAGTGTGGGACAGAAGTTGTTTAAGGTGAGCCAACCCATTCCCGATCAGCACAGAGCGAGCTCACTGGTCAGCTCCTCGCTGTGGGGCCTGTTGTACAATAGGTTTCTGTAGTGTAGTGGTTATCACGTTTGCTTTACACGTGAAACGTCCCTGGTTCAATCGCAGGCAAAAACATTATGTTTAAAGTTGCTGTGAATGAACAATCGGAGGCGAGATCAGTCTTCCTGCAAATGCTGCCTGACCTGCTGAGATTTCCAGCATTTGCTGTTTTTATTTGCTATTTATTTTCCTGGCAAAAGGGCTCCCTTATTCATTAATTGCTCTTTATTTCATCAATAAATAGATAACTTTGAGTGAGAGAAAACGGATCCACCGGGGACCTTTTACGTGTGAGGCCAACGTGATATCCGCTACACTGCAGCCCATCAAAGGGCGAGAAACCACTGAATATAAAGGATGAGCTCACAAATATCACGTGCAGTGCAGTCTGGTCAATGTCAAACCCTCCTTTCTTATTCAGCAGTGGCATGAACGGGAGTCAGACGCCACAAGGTTTAATTAAAGACACAAATACCAGTAACACTTGCAAATCTTTTCATGTAAAATTATTTCACTTTATTTGAAATGCTACTGCGTTGAATCTGAAAATACATACTGTGGGATTTTATCCTCACTACTGATTGTATTTTGTGTGCACGGTAGGAATAATCGGTGCTGATAAATTTGATAAAAGTTGCCCCAGATTCCTGGTGTCATTGGCAATGAACACTTTGAATCACAAAGCTAAAATACAGTGAGTAAAATGGGTTAACATGCATACGAACATAAGAAATAGGAGCAGGAATGGGCCATACGGCCTCTCGATCCTGCTCCTCCATTTAATACGATCATTGCTGATCTGATCATGGACTCAGGTCCACTTCCCTGCCGCTCCCCAAAGCACAGGGCAAGTGATTGAAGTATGGAGTGTCCCAGAGTTAGCATTTGTTTAATTGTGCAAAAGAAAGTGAGGGGTTAATTAATGATGCTTTCCTGTGAAAGCTAGAGAAAAGTTTTCGAACAAACCATCCGGTGACTGTCAGGTGAGCGCTGCTTGTGAAAACTGGTGGGAATGGGCGGGGATTTTAAAGCTTGTATTGCAGAACCTTCATATAGACGAACATCCTTTAACTACTGTGTAGAGCTTGTGGTGCAACGGTAGTGCGTCTGACTCTAGATCAAAGGGTTGCGTATTCAAATCATGTCGGGCTCACTGTTCTTTTAGCAATTGCTGTTTCACAAAAACAGACCCTTGCTGCAATGTCTGTCTCACTGGTTTGTCGTGGTAAGGTTGGGGACAGCATCAAACAAGAAAGAAGCGATGTGTGCAGTGGTGGGACAGCAGTTATCATGGGTGACTTTAATCTACATCGTGATTGGGCTAACCACATGGTAGTAATGTGGTGGAGGAGGATTTAATGGAGTGTATTATGGATGGTTTCCTCAACCCAGAAGAGCGCTGGCCGTCCTTGACTGGGTGATGTGTAATGAGAAGGGACAAATTAGCAATCTTGTTGTGCGAGGCCCCTTGGGGACGAGTAACATAATATGGTAGAATTCTTCATTAAGATGGCGAGTGTCACAGTTAATTCAGAAACTTGGGTCCTGAACTTAAGGAAAGGTAACTTTGACGGTATGAGATGTGAATTGGCTAGAATAGACTGGCCAAGGATACTTAAAGGGTTGACGGTGGATAGGCAATGGCAAACATTTAAAGATCACATGGGTGACTTCAGCAATTACACTTCCCTGTCTGGAGTAAAAATAGAACGGAGAACGTTGCTCAATCGTGGCTAACAAGGGAAATTAAAGATAGTGCTAAAACCAAGGAAGAGGCAGATAAATTGGCCTGAAAAAGGAACAAACCTGAGGACTGGGAGAACTTTAAAATTCAACAGAGGAGGACTAAGGGTTTCATTAGGAGGGGGAAATGGATTATGAGAGGAAGCTTGCTTGGAACATAAAAACTGACTGCAAAAGCTTCTTTAAATATGTGAAGAGAAAAAGATTAGTGAAGACAACTGTAGGTCCCTTGCAGTCGGTTTGAGGTGAATTTATAATGGGGAACAAAGTAATGGCAGACCAATTGAACAAATACTTCAGTTCCGTCTTCACGAAGGAAGGCACGTATAACCTTGCAAAAGTACTAGGGGACCGAGGGTCGAGTGAGAAGGAGGAACTGAAGGATATCCTTATGAGGTGGGAAATTGATGGGATTGAAGGATGATAAATCCCCGGGGCCTGATAGTCTGCATCTAAGAGTACTTAAGGAAGTAGCCCTAGAAATAGTGGATGCATTGGTGATCATTTTCCAACGGGCTATTGACTCGGGATCAGTTCATATCGACTAGAGTGTAGTTAATGTAAAACCACTTTTTAAGAAGGGAGGGAGAGAGAAAGCGGGTAATTATACACTGGTTAGCCTGAATCAGTAGTGGGGAAAATGTTGGAATCAATTATTAAGGATGAAATAGCAGCGCATTTGGAAAGCAGTGACTGGATCGGTCCAAGTCAGCATGGATTTATGAAAGGTAAATCATGCTTGACAATTCTTCTGGAATTTTTGAGGATGTAACTAGTAGAGTAGACAAGGGAGAACCAGTGGATGTGGTATATTTGGACTTTCAAAAGGTTGTTGACAAGGGTTCACACAAGAGATTGCTGTAAAAAATCAAAGCACATGGTATTGGGGGTAATATACTGACGTGGATAGAGAACTGGTTGGCAGACAGGAAGCAGAGAGTTGGGATAAAAGGGTCCTTTTCAGAATGGCAGGCAGTGACTAGTGGAGTGCCTCAGGGCTCAGTGCTGGGACCCCAGCTCTTTACAATATACATCAATGATTTGGATGAAGGAATTGAGTGCAATATCTCCATGTTTGCAGATGACACCAAACTGGGTGGCGGTGTGAACTATGAGGGGGACGCTAAGGGACTGCAGGGTGAATTAGACAGGTTAGGTGAGTGGACAAATTCATGGCAGATGCAGTAAAATGTGGATAAATGTGAGGTTATCCACTTTGAGGGCAAAAACGTGAAGACAGAATATTATCTGAATGGTGGCAGATTAGGAAAAGGGGAGGTGCAATGAGACCTGGGTGTCATGGTTCATCAGTCACTGAAAGTTGGCATACAGTTACAGTAGGCAGGAAAAAGGTAACTCGTATGTTGGCCTTCATAGCTTGGTGATTTGAGTATAGGAGCAGGGAGTTCTTATTGCAGTTGTACAGGGCCTTGGTGAGGCCTCAACTGGAATATTGTTTTCAATTTTGGTCTCCTAGTCTGAGGAAGGACGTTCTTGCTATTGAGGGAGTGCAGCAAAGGTTCACCAGACTGATTCCCGGGATGGCTGGACTGACATATGAGGAGAGACTGGATCAACTGGTCCTTTATACATTGGAGTTTAGAAGGATGAGAGGGGATCTCATCGAAACATACAATATTCTGATGGGACTGGTCAGGTTAGATGCGGGGAGATTGTTCCCGATGTTGGGGAAGTTGGAGCAGGCTCGAGGGTCTAGATGGCCCACCACTGTTCCTAATTCTTATGTTCGTATGTTCTTACAGCAATTCTGGAAGAATAACATTGAAACGAAATGTGACCTGACACCCAGAAAGAAGTGTTAAGGTAGAAGGTTAAATGTTGCATCCCTTTCTGCAAAAAATTCCTTTCACAAACATTTCTCTGACCGAAACGGCACAAAGCAAAAATGTTCCTTTCAAAGTCATTAAACTCACGAATTTCCGTGCCCCGCGAATCTCCTGAATCAGATGCCTCTAGTTTTGCCGACTCAATCCATGTACCTTTGCAATGTTCTGCTTCCACCCACACTATGAAATGTGCCACTAACTTATCGAATCATGGAATGGTTACAGCACGGAAGGCCATTCGGCCCATCGAGCCCGTGCCTACTCTCAGCGAGTCCCACTCCCCCGCCCTTCCCCCATCGCACTGCAATTGTTTTTCCATCAGACACTTTTCCAACTCCCATCTGAAAGATAAGATTGAGTCTGTCTCCACCGCCCTTTCAAGCCGTGCATCCCAGATCCTAAGCACTCGCTCCTGTTCCTATGTGTAAAGTCTGGGAAACACGAGATCAATTCCTGCCACACTCACAGCCTTCCTAAAGATCGCACATTCATTCTATTCTCGTAAAACCAGCTCCTGAAGTATCGGCAAGCTGTGTAGGTTAAGGCTCTAGTTAGGTTCCTAGCAACATGTCAATCGCAGTGTTTCTGTAGTGTAGTGGTTATCACGTTCGCCTAACACGCGAAAGGTCCCCGGTTCGAAACCGGGTGGAAACATTTTCGACATTGTTCAATTAAATATTAGAAAAAATGGAATAATTGACATTAATGGTTCAATATTAACAAAGTTGGTGTTTGTTTCTGCTGATGTTAATAACCCTTCAACTAGGCTGGAGTTTAATATTTTGATATTTCAAATAACAGTGTTGATATTTGATGTCTCCAAGATTAGAGGGACAAATTGATGTCCTGTTTCTGACTGCTCCATATTTGATCGGGGCGGAGGAGCGGTGTGAGATCGGGGCTCAGGAGAGGCGAGGGCCCAGGGACAGCACGGGCCAGCCCACACTGCGATCTATGGATAGTCGGCACATGTGTACATACTAGGTCCACGCAGAAGAGCTTGGTCTGTGGTCGCCTTGGGTAATCCTTGCCTCTGGACCAAGACCTAGCTCTGTCAAGCCCGTGTGGTGGCAGGTGTGCAACGGTCACCCCACGTTAAAACAATCCACCCACAGGCATCTTCCACCTTTCAGGATGTAGTTCGGGACCTAGATTGTCAGGTCCCTCATCGAAACACCTGGGAACTCATCCCTTTTTAGTGTGGAAACAAATCATCCTCGATCCGAGGGACTGCCTAATACTATACTATTAACAAAATGCAGTGTCTCACAGCCCTGTTACATTGGCTGGTTTCTCTGTACAGTTCTGTACACACTCAAACTCTACACAGCGTCTCTCACTCCGTCCCGTTTCCAGCCGTGACGGTGCAGAAAGACCCTCTCAAAGCTGCACGTTCCGGCTGCTTTCAGTTGAGTTGTGAGAGATTATTAAAGGATCCTGCATCTCCGCCGCGCTTCACAACAGCAGATCGAAGCCGCAAACAACCCATCGACTAATCGCTCGTCCACCGCTCCATATTGAGTGAGGCCAGGAATGTCATGTATGCAACCAGCATTGTAACCCATGTATAATCTGACCTAAGTTGTACACTGTGAGAACAATGACCACTTGGTGGTGAACTTGTTCGAGACATTCCTAACCTGGACCTTCACGTATAAAAGGGGAAGCTCCACCCACTTCCATCACTCGAGTGCTAAGAAATAAAAGACAGGTCACAGACTGACCTTCCCTGAAGCATGGGCCTCGTGTGCCTTTACACTGTATAGTAAGGACGTATCAATGGCGACGAGAAACTGGGATTTAAACCACACGAGCATGGCCACGAGCAGAACCGACAAGACGTTCTGTGTTAAGCAATGGTTGGGACAGAGATTCAACATTGTTAAAGCATCACACAGTTCTCCAGGCAGCCAAAGGCAGTCAGGCGTGCCCCAATATATAGCCAAACCCAGAGGGGGAGTTGGACAGAGACAATGGCAAGCTGAATAGCGATTCACGTCATTGCAAGGGACAATGCGGCCAGTAATGGGGCCATCAACACCTGATAATGGTGCACTCAAGGACAATCACGGGGCAGTCAGTGACGATCGACTGGCAAGAGACATTTTGTTTCCAACAGCAGCTCATGTTGGAGGCATGGAGGCACACACTCAGCCAGAGTTTGCAGAGATGAGCAAAATACATGCAGAAATTGCAGAAATGAACACTGGGGGAAATCGCTGGAAGCTGAAGTTCAGCGAGTTCATGTGGTGCACGTATAAAGTTCATACACCAAGACGCCACCGATAATGATGAAAGTGCTCCTCAATGGCATCCCAGTATCAGTGGAGCTAGACACGTGGGCCAGCCAGTCCCTGATGGGTATCAAATAGTTCGAAAAGTTGTGGGCGTCCAAGGCCAGGAGGCCAAAATTATTGCCGATTGACGCACAGCTACGAACGTACACAAAGGAGATCATTCTGGTGCTAGGCAGCGCCACAGTAGCCATGACCCACAAGTTCGCTTGCTGTCATGAACTGGAAATGGGGCGATGTCAATGCAATTTCCTCTGTGGAGCGAGTATCATGCTCACAGATCCTGAACAAATTTGACTCATTATTTCAACCCGGCATTGGCACTTTCATGGGGGCCAAGGTAGTGATTCACATGAACCCGTACGCCATGCCAGTACACCACAAGGTCAGGGCAGAGCCGTGCGTGATGCGGGAAATGATAGAAGGCGAATTGGACCGCCTGCAAAGGGAAGGCATCATCTCGCCAGACGAATTCAGTGACTGGGCGAACCCGATTGTGCCGGTGCTCAAGGCGGATAGGTCGGTCAGGATATGTGGTTATTACAAGGCCACCATCAATCGGGTGTCTTTCCAAGACCAGTACCCGCTACTGAGAGCGGAGGACCTCTTTGCGATGCTATCCGGTGGCAAACTTTTTTCAAAATTGGACCTGAACTCAGCTTACATGACCCAGGAGCTGGCGAGTGAGTCGAAGAAGCTGACCACCATCACGACACACAAGGGGTTGTTTGAGTACAACAGATGTCCGTTCGGGATTCGTCGGTTGCCGCGATCTTACAATGAAATATGGAAAGCCTCCTCAAGTCGATTCGAGGGACGGTGGTTTTTCAAGACGACATCCTCATCACGGGGTACGATACTGAAGAACACCTCCACAACCTGGAGGAGGTGCTACGCAGACTGGACCGGATAGGGCTGCGACTGAAAAGGCGAAGTGCGTCTTCATAGCTCCAGAGGTAGAATTCCTGGGGAGAAGGGTAGCAGCAGACGGGATCAGCTCTACTGCCTCCAAAACGGAAGCGATCCAGAGAGCACCCAGACCCCGTAACACGACGGAGCTGCATTCGTTCCTGGGGCTCCTGAACTATTTTGGTAACTTTCTTCCCAAATTGAGCAAGCTGCTAGAGCCGCTACACGTGCTCCTACGCAAAGGTCACGAATGTGTCTGGGGGGACAGCCAGAAAAGGACTTTTATTAGAGCTCCCAATTTGTTATGTTCCAACACTCTGTTAACGCTATATGACCCATGTAAGAAACTTGTGTTAACGTGCGATGCGTCGTCCGATTGTGTCGGGTGTGTGTTGCAGCATGTCAATGCCAAGTGTCAGTTACAGCCGGTAGCTTAGGCCTCCAGAAGTCTGTCCCAGGCAGAAATGGGCTACGGGATGGTAGAAAAGGAGGCGCTTGCATGTGTATATGCAGTAAAGAAAATGCACCAATACCTGTTTGTCAGGAAATTTGAGCTGGAGACAGATCAGAAACCCCTAACGTCCCTTTTGGCAGACAACAAGGCCATAAATGCAAATGCATCGGCCCGCATACAGAGGTGGGCACTCAGTTTAGCCGCCTATGACTACACAATTCGGCACAGACCGGGCACCGAAAACTGTGCTGATGCACTCAGCAGGCTCCCACTCGCCACCACTGAGGGGGCTACCGAGCATGGTGCTGAGATGGTCATGGCTGTTGAAGCTTTCGGAAGTGAAGTCTCACCCGTGACAGCCCGTCAGATTAAAGTCTGGACAAATAGAGACCCGCTATTGTCTCCAGTCAAGAAATGTGTCCTGAATGGGGACTGGGCAGCCACTTACAGGGCATGTCGTGAGGAAGTTAAACTATTTCACAGGCGCAGGGATGAACTCTCGATTCAGGCCGATTGCCTACTGTGGGGAAACCGCGTAGAAACCAGATGGGCAGAGAGTTGTTCATCAAAGCACCCGGGCATTGTTATGAGGAAGGCAATTGCCAAGTCACACATTTGGTGTACAGGGAAAGACGCAGATCTGGAACTTTGCGTTCGCAGGTGCAACACGTTTGCCCAGCTGGGTAATGCGCCCAGGGAAGCCCCCACTAGCCCATGGTCCTGGCCCACCAAGCCTTGGGCACGCATCCATGAGGACTACGCAGGTCCTTTAAAAAATGTTTTTTTGGTTGTAGTAGACGCCTGCTCCATAAGAAACATAAGAAACATAAGAATTAGGAACAGGAGTAGACCATCTACCCCCTCGAGCCTGCTCCGCCATTCAACAAGATCATGGCTGATCTGGCCGTGGACTCAGCTCCACTTACCCACCCGCACCCCGTCACCCTTATTTCGCTTAGTGGTTTAACATCTATCTGTCTGTGACTTGAATACATTCAATGATCTCGCCTCAACTGCTTCCTTGGGCAGATAATCCCACAGATTCACAAACCTCTGGGAGAAGAAATTGCTTCTCAACTCGGTTTTAAATTGGCTCCCCCGTATTTTGAGGCTGTGCCCCCTAGCTCTAGTCTCCCCTACCAGTGGAAACAACATCCCTGCCTCTATCTTGTCTATCCCTTTCATTATTTTAAATGTTTCTATGAGATCACCCCTCATCCTTCTGAACTCCACCGAGTAAAGACACAGTCTCCTCAATCTATCATCATAAGGTAACCCCCTCATCTGCGGAATCAGCCGAGTGAATCGTCTCTGTATCCCCTCCAAAGCCAGTATATCCTTCCTTAAGTAATGTGACCAAAACTGCACGCAGTACTGCAGGTGCGACCTCACCAATACCCTATACAGTTGCAGCAGGACATCCCTGCTTTTATACTCCATCCCTCTCGCAATGAAGGCGAACATTCCATTCACCTTCCTGATTACCTGCTGCACCTGCAAACTAACTTTTGGGGATTCATGCACAAGGACCCCCAGGTCCCTCTGCACCGCAGCATGTTGTAATTTCTCTCTATTCAAATAATATTCCCTTTTACTGTTTTTTTTTCCCAAGGTGGATGACCTCACACTTTCCGACATTGTATTTCATCTGCTAAACCTTAGCACATTCGCTTACCCTATACAAATCTCTTTGCAGCCTCTCTGTGTCCTCTACACAACCCGCTTTCCCACTAATCTTTGTGTCATCTGCAAATTCTTTTACACTACACTCTGTCCCCTCTTCCAGGTCATCTATGTATATTGCAAACAGTTGTGGTCCCAGCACCGATCCCTGTGGCACACCACTAACCACGGATTTCCAAACTGAAAAGCACCCATTTATCCCGACTCTCTGCTTTCTGTTCGCCAGCCAAATCTCGATCCACGCTAATACATATCCTCTGACTCCGCGCAGCTCTATCTTCGGAAATAACCTTCTGTGTGGTACCTTATCGAATGCCTTTTGGAAATCTAAATACACCACATCCATCGGTACACCTCTATCCACCATGCTCGTTATATCTTCAAAGAATTCCAGTATATTAGTTAAACATGATTTCCCCTTCATGAATCCATGCTGTGTCTGCTTGATTGCACTAAGCCTATCTAGATGTCCCGCTATTTCTTCCTTAATGATAGTTTCAAACATTTTCCCCACTACAGATGTTAAACTAACCGGCCTATTGTTACCTGCATTTTGTCTGGCCGCTTTTGTATACAGAGGCGTTACATTAGCTGCTTTCCAATCCGCTGGTACCTCCCCAGAGTCCAGAGAATTTTGGAAGATTATAACGAATGCATCTGCTATAACTTCCGCTACCTCTTTTAATACCCTGGGATGCATTTCATCAGGACCAGGGAACTTGTCTACCTTGAGTCCCATTTGCCTGTCCAGCACTACCCGCCTAGTGATAGTGATTGTCTCAAGTTCCTCCCTTCCCACATTCCTGTGACCAGCAATTTCTGGCATAGTTTTTGTGTCTTCCACTGTGAAGACCGAAGCAAAATAATTGTTTAAGTTCTCAGCCATTTCCACATTTCCCATTATTAAATCCCCCTTCTCATCTTCTGAGGGACCAACATTTACTTTAGTCACTCTTTGCCGTTTTATATATCGGTAAAAGATTTTACTATCTGTTTTTATGTTTTGCGCAATTTTAATTTCGTAATCTATCTTTCCTTTCCTTATTGCTTTCTTAGTCATTGTTTGCTGTCGTTTAAAATTTTCCCAATCTTCTAGTTTCCCACTAACCTTGGCCACCTTATACGCATTGGTTTTTAATTTGATACTCTCCTTTATTTCCTTGGTTATCCACAGCAAGTTATCCCTTCTCTTACTGCCCTTCTTTTTCACTGGAATATATTTTTGTTGTGCACTATGAAAGAGCTCCTTAAAAGGCCTCTGCTGTACATCAATTGTGCCACCGTTTATTCTGTGTTCCCAGTCTACTTTAACCAACTCTGCCATCATCCCACTGTAGTCCCCTTTGTTTAAGCATTGTATGCTCGTTTGAGACACTACTTCCTCACCCTCAATCTATATTACAAATTCAACCATACTGTGATCACTCCTTCTGAGAGGATCTTTTACCAGGAGATCGTTCATTATTCCTGTCTCATTGCACAGGACCAGATCTAAGATAGCTTGCTCCCTTGTAGGTTCTGTAACATATTGTTCTCAGAAACAATCCTGTATGCATTCTATGAATTCCTCCTCCAGGCTACCGCGTGCGATTTGATTTGACCAATCAATATGTAGGTTAAAATCCACCATGATTACTGCCGTTCCTTTTTCACATGCCTCCATTATTCCCTTGATTATTGCCACCCCACCGTCAAGTTATTATTTGGGCGCCTATAAACTACGCCCACCAGTGACTTTTTCCCCTTACTATCTCTAATCTCCACCCACAATGATTCAACATTTTGTTCATTAGAGCCAATATCATATCTCACAACTGCCCTGATGTCATCCTTTATTAACAGAGCTACGCCACCTCCTTTCCCTTCTTGTCTATCTTTCCAAATTGTCAGCTACCCCAGTATGTTTAATTCCCAAGTCTTCGCCACCCTGCAACCACGTTTCTGTAATGGCCACCAAATCATACCCATTTGTCATGATTTGTGCCGTCAACTCATTTACTTTATTTTGAATGCTGCGTGTGTTTAGGTAAAGTATTTAATACTAGTTTTTAATCTATGATTTTTAGTTTTGACCCCTCCTGCAGCCCTTTATATTCATACATATTGTCCCTTCCTATTACCTTGTGGTTCACACTTACCCCAGTGCTACTCTGCTCTGTTGCCTCCTGCCTTTTGCATTCATTCTTGGGGTCCTTTTTATCTGCGCTCTCACCCACTCTAACTAGCTCAGAGCCCTCTCCGGCGTTCTGAATACTCCTCGTATTGAGGCACCGAGCTTTCAGGCTTGCCTTTTTATTCCTCTTTGACCCTTTAGAATATTGATGTACAGTGGCCATTTTTGGTTTTTGCCTTGGGTTTCTCTGCCCTCCACTTTTACTCATCTCGTTTCTGTCTTTTGTATCTGTCTCCATTTTGTTTCCCTCTCTCTCCCTGCATTGGTTCCCATCCCCCTGCCATATTAGTTTAACTCCTCCCCAACAGCACTAGCAAACACTCCCCCCTAAGGACTTTGGTTCAGGACCTGCCTCGGTACAGACCGTCTGGTTTGTACCGGTCCGACATCCCCCAGAACCGGTTGCAATGCCCCAGGAATTTGAATCCCTCCCTGCTGCACCACTGCTCAAGCCACGGATTCATCTGAGCTATCCTGCGATTCCGACTCTGACTAGCACGTGGCATTGGTAGCAATCCCGAGATTGCTACTTTTGAGGTCCTACTTTTTAATTCAGCTTCTAGCTCCTTAAATTCATCTTGTAGGACCTCATCCATTTTTTTACCTAAAACTTTGGTACCAATGTGCACCACGACAACTGGCTGATCTCCCTCCCTTTTCAGAATGTCCTGCACCCGCTGCGAGACATCCTTGACCCTTGCACCAGGGAGGCAACATACCAACATGGAGTCTCGGTTGCGGCCGAAGAAACGCCTATCTATTCCACTTTAAATCGAATCCCCTATCACTATCGCTGTCCCACTCTTTTTCCTGCCCTTCTGTGCAGCAGAGCCAGCCACGGTGCCATGAACTTGGCTGCTGCTGCACTCCCCTGATGAGTCATCCCCCTCAACAGTACTCAATGTGAGGCCAACGTGATATCCGCTACACTGCAGCCCATCAAAGGGCGAGAAACCACTGAATATGAAGGATGAGCTCACAAATATCAGGGGCAGTGCAGACTGGTCAATGTCAAACCCTCCTTTCTTATTCAGCAGTGGCATGAATGGGAGTCAGACGCCACAAAATTTGATTAAAGACACAAATACAAGCAACACTTGCAAATCTTTTCAGTGTAAAATTCTTTCACTTTATTTGAAATGCTACAGCGTTGAATCTGAAAATACGCATGTTGGGATTTTATCTTTACTACTGTTTGTATGTTGTGTGCACGGTAGGTATAACCGGTGCTGTTAAATTTGATAAAAGTTGCCCCAGATTCGTGGTGTCATCGGCAATGAGAATTTTGAACCAGAAAGATATAATACAGTGAGTAAAATGGGATATGGTTTTCGAGTTAAGATGCAAAGCACAAGACAAATGATTGAAGTATGGACTGTTCCTGAGTTAGCATTTGTTTGATTGTGCAAAAGAAGGTGAGGGGTTAATTAATGATGGTTTCCCGTGAAAGCAAGAGAAAAGTTTAAGAAGAAACCATACGGTGCCTGTCAGGTGAGCGCTGCTTGTGTTACCTGGTGGGAATGGGCCGAGATTTTAAAGCCCATTGTATTACAGAACCTTCATAGAGACGAACATCTCCAGCTCACTGTGTAGGTCTCATGGTGCAATGGTAGCGTGTCTGACTCCAGATCCGAAGGTTGCATGTTCAAATCACGTCGTGGTCACTGTTCTTTCGGATATTGTTCATCCAGAATTAATATTTCCTTTGCTGTTTGACAATAACCAGACCCTTGCTCCAAGGGCTGTCTCATTGTTTCCAAGGTGTCAGGCAGAGAATTACTTTTATTTAAAAAAATACTTTATCCAAACCAGGTTCCCTGATGGTCTGGTGGTTATGATTTAGTGCGTTCAACGCCACGGCACGGGTTCGATTCCCGGTCAGGGAAATTGTACTTTTAATTCAAAACCTTACATAAAAAATAGTTCATCTATTTTACACATCTTTATGCATCTCCTGTGTAAAAAAAAATGAAACATTGATTTAAACATCATTAATTAATACGTAAAATTCTATTGTCATATGATATATTTGCTCTGAGCATATGAGGAACTTTTCTCCCGATCCCATTGGGTTTAATTCTGGTAATCTGGTGCTGAAAGTGGAGATGTTTCCGCAGTGTATCGCAAATCATAGACACCATCAGAGGCAGTAACTCGGGATCGAGGAGGACTTGCTTCCATCCCAAAGTGAGTCCTTTGATGGCTGAACATTCCGATACGAGAGCCACAGACCCTGTTACAGGTGGGACAGATATACGTCGAGGGAAGATGTCGGTGGGAATGGTTTGCCGTGTGCTCCTTCCGCTGCCTGCGCTTGGTCTCTTCATGCTCCTTGCGTCTCGAGTCAAAGAGCTCAACGCCCTCCCAGAAGGACTGTCTCCACATCGGGCGGTCTGCGGCCTGGGCCTCCCAGGTGTCAGTGGTGATGTCGCACTTTACCTGGGAGGCTTTGAGGGTGTCCTTATAACGTTACCCCTGTCCTCCTTTGGCTCATTTACCCTGAAAGGAGCTCCGCATAAAGACGTAAACATAAACACGTAAGGATGAGGGGCCGGAGTTGGCCATTCGGCCCCTCCAACCTGGTTCACCATTCAAGAAGATCCTGGCAGTTCTTCAACAGCAAGTTTAAACATCTGGGGCGGAGCCAACAGGCGCCTGGCTGCAATGAGTGATAAAAACCTGCTTTGAATGGAAGCCTGGCTAGCTCAGTCGGTAGAGCATGAGACTCTTAATCTCAGGGTCGTGAGTTCGAGACCAACGTTGGGCGATTTCTTTTCATTTAATGTTGCTTTAATGGAAAACCTCTGACCGAAACGGCACAAAACAAAAATGTTGCTTTCAAAGTCATTAAACTCCGAAATTTCCACGCCCCGCGAATCTCCTAAATCAGATGCCTCTAGTTTTGGCGACTCAATCCATGTCCCTTTTGCAATGTTGTGCTCCCAGCCACACTATAAAATGTGCCACTAACTGATCGAATCATGGAATGGTTACAGCACGGAAGACCATTCGGCCCATCGAGCCAGTGCCGACCCTCAGCGAGTCCCACTCCCCCACCCTTTCCCCGTAGCTCTGCAATTGTTTTTCCTTCAGACACTTATCCAACTCCCGTCTGAAAGATAAGATTAAGTCTGCCTCCACCGCCCTTTCAAGCCGTGCATTCCAGATCCTAACCACTCGCTGCTAAATGGCCATCTCCTGTTCCTATGTATGAAGTCTGGGAAACACGAGATCAATTCCTGCCACGCTCACAGCCTTCCGAAATATAGCACCGTCATTCTCTTCTCGTAAAACCAGCTCCTGAAGTATCGGCCAGCTGTGTAGGTTGAAGCTCTGGTTATATTCCTAAGGTTGCTTTATACACAGTGTTTCTGTAGTGTAGTGGTTATCATATCCACCTCACACGTGAAAGGTCCCCGGTGGAAATTGTATTTTGGAGAATACTTTTGCTGTGAAATAAATTGAACAAAAGTCGCTCCAGGTTCCTTGTCGCATGAGCACTGAACATTTTAAACCAGTCTCCAACAAACAGAGTGAGTAAAGTCAGATAGGGGAGAAAACTTCATCAATGATTCAAAATCCTTAAATAATTAAAGTTCAGTTATTGAAGTTTCCACTGTCCCTCAGTAACAATTCGACAAAACAACGCTGTCGGTTAATGAATGGGGCATAAAACAAATAATCTTCACCCATCCCCATCCCCCGGCACACAGTTTAATTAGTTGCATGTCATTATTTTAAAGATTTTGAATGGAAGAATTATTTTCTGAATTCGTACTCCCTCTGTGAGCGCCGCATCACGAAACGAGCAGGAAGCACATTAAAGAGTTTACCACAATTGCTGACATTTCTTTGCTTTTTTCTTGTATTTTTGCAGCTCTTCGTCCTTTTCAGCTCCTGACTGCGGATATCGCTGTGATTAAACCTGAACACAATGCAATGTCTGTCTCACTGTTTCCCCGGTGTCAGGCAGAGATACGCCTGCTGCCCCCATTTATTGCATGTGACAGGACACAAAAGTTCAAAATCAACCTGCAGGTGGCCACACACAGCACTGAATAGTCAGGATGGCCGAGCAGTATGCGGTACTGTGTTTAGATCACTGTCTCCTCTGGAGATATTATTTTTGCACCAAAAACTAATGTGCGATAAAATGGAACAAGAGCAGTCCGGGGTGCATTGTCACATGATGTAAGCTACCTCGGACCCGGACCAAAGCTCCCCGGACACCGTGCACAAGCTCAGGAAAACAACGGGGGAGAGGATATCCCGGCCACTGGGCCTTCCAGTAACACTGAACAAGTGCCCGGTCTGAAACTTTCCAGAGTAATAACTTGTAACTGGAGCTTCGAACAGTCCGGATGGCCAAGCGGTCTAAGGTGCTATGTTCAGGTCACAGTCTCCTCTGGAGGTGTGGGGTCAAATCCCACTCCTGACGTTCAGTGTTTTTAATTGCAAACTCATTTGTTTGGACACCACTCTCAAGTGTTTTGGGACATCCATCGAACTTCATAAAATGACCCCACTTCAATTGCAAAGAATAATATCAAAGTTACTTCTCAAACCGGGAATCGATCCTGGGTGGCTGTAACGATAGGAATGGTTTTGTGAAGCATTGAAATGAGCCATATAAATATCTCGCACTGCTCATTTAAAAACACGGTTATAATTTGTTTCATTGCAAAAGAAGGCAGGCTCGAAGGGCCAAATGGCCGACTCCTGCTCCTGGTTCTTGTGTTCTTATACAGAGCACAGAACATATGATCAAATGATCAACTCTCCCTCAGTTCGCATTTTGTTCATTGTGCAAAAGAAGATTATGGGTTCATTAATGATGTTTTCCAGTGAAAGCACCATAAAGGTTTAAGGACAATAATTCACCCAACATGGGGCTCAAACCCACGACCCGGAGATTAAAAGCCGAATACTCTACCGACTAAACTAGCCGGGCCTGCTTAAGGTGCATCTTCCTGTCGCTGATTGCTGCCAGGCGCCTGTTGGTATCGTCCCGTGGCTTTATCTCGAGCTTTATCTCGAGCTTCAAACCACGATACCGGTTCTCCTGAATTTCAAGGCTTGTACGGAGATCAATCATCAAAAGCCGTGTCATTAACCACAGCTGGGCCGTCAATTTTCTGATCACAAAGTGCTTTCAGTCCTTGTCAATATCTCTTGTCTATTTGCCGGTGTTACACGATTCTGTCGGTCTCTCTGGCTCTTTAATCTGTGTGTGGTCACCTGCATGTTGATTCTCGATGAATGCCTGTGTTTGTGTCTTCTACAACAATAGAAAATGTTTCTTATATATTTGTTACGTTCTCTCCAATGCCTTGATATCCTTCCTAAATTGTGGTGCTCAGAACTGTAAACAGTTCTCCAACTGAGGCCTAAACCGGGATTGAAAAGGTATGGTACAACTTCTTCGCTGGTGTCCTCTATTTCACTTCATAAAAAGCCAAGGGCCCTGTATTCTTTTTAAACAACTTAGTAACTTATCTACCCAGCTTCAAAGATTTCTGTGTGTAAATCACTCAATCCTTCTGCTTCTCTTTTAACACAATACCATTTAGTTTATGTTTTCTCATATCACCTCCCTTTGTTTCAGAGACCTTACACACAGGTACATGAGGAGGCCCATTCAGCCCCTTGAGCCTGTTGCACAGGAACAGGAGGAGGCCCATTCATCCCCTCGAGCCTGATACACAGGAACAGGAGGAGGCCCATTTAGCCCCTCGAGCCTGTAACACAGGAACAGGAGGAGGCTATTCAGCCGCTCGTGCCTGTTACACAGGAACAGGAGGAGGCCCATACAGCCTCTTGAGCCTGTTACACAGGAACAGGAGGAGGTCCATTCAGGCCCTCGAGCCTGTTACACAGGAACAGGAGGAGGCCATTCAGCCGCTCAAGCCTGTTACACAGGAACAGGAGGAGGCCATTCAGCCCCTCGAGCCGGTTCCGCCATTCAATGAGATCATGGCTGATCTGTGAGCAAACTCCATATACCCGCCTTTGGACAATCTTCCTTAATACCTTTGATCAAAATGCGATGTAAAATGAACAACTGACCTAGCACGAACTGCCCTTTGCAGAAGGGAGTTCCAAACCTCTCCCACCATGTGTGTGTTGGAATGTTTCCGAATTTCACTCCTGAAACGTCTGTCTCTAATGTTTAGACTATGGCCCGAAGTCTGGGACTCCCCAACCAGCGGGAAATCATTTCTCTCTATCTACTATATCTCTTCCCTTATTATCTTTGAAAATTTTGATCAAATCAATGCTCGACCCTCTAATTTCCAGTGGGTGTAATCTCATATCTTAATTTAAACCTTGGAATCCAGGTATCATTCTGGGAAACCGACACAGTGCTCCCTCCAACGCCAATACATCCTTCCTAAGGCAAGGCCAGTGAAAACTGAATCAAGGGATGGGTCTTACTAGATTTAATCTGATGGTTTCCAGCAGGCATTTGGTAAGGTCCCACACATCATCATCATCATCATCATAGGCGTGTCCTCGAACGAGGAAGGCTTACTTCCACATGGGTTCACAGGTGTTTCAATGAAGGACCCGATGTTGCAGTTCTGAACTCCAATCAAAGGGTGGAAGATGCCTGTGGGTGGATTGTTTTAACGTGGTGTGACCGTTGGACACCAGCCACCACACGGGCTTGACAGAGTGAGGTCTTGGTCCAGTGGCAAGGGTTAACCAGGACAGCTGGAGTCCTGCTCTGCTGCACGTCATCAAAACACAGGTCGCTGTTTTGTGCGTGAGCAGGCAGGAACATCGGCGGGAACCAGGTACAGCGGAGGAGCGGGAAGGTCAGTGTGGAGGAACGGTGAGAGGTCGTGGTGGAGGAGCGGTGAGAGATCGTGGTGGAGGAACGGTGAGAGGTCGTGGTGGAGGAACGGCGAGAGATCGTGGTGGAGGAACGGTGAGAGATCGTGGCGCAGGAGTGACGAGAGATCGTGGTGGACGAACTGTGAGAGATCGTGGTGGAGGAGCGGTGAGAGATTGTGGCGGAGGTGCGGCGAAGGTTAAATACAAGGGATGTTGGCAGAAATCAAAGTTGAGGCAACGAATGTGTTGTGTATCTGTAAAGCATGCACTCCCATGTTCCACCATCAGGGAGCTCATCCCCTGAAGTCCCAAGGGATCCCAACACCCCTTGGGACACTGTATTTAAGCCGGCCCCTCAGGCCAGTTTCTCACTCTAGAGTGTCTTATTAAAGACTGAGGATACTGTTACTTTAACCTCCCTGTGTGCAGCCTCATCTGTGTTAGGAACACAATAACTGGCGTCGAGAATACGAATCCAACACAAAGATGCAGCAAACTGTGGGCATCCTGGAGAAGTTCTCGGACGGTGAGGACTGGGAAGTCTATTTCGAACGAGCTGGACGGAGAAGGAAGTGCTGCAAAAAAGGAGAGTGGTCCTCCTCACAGTCTGTGGGGCTCAGACCTACAGCCTCATGAAGAATGTTCTGGCTCTGGTGAAACCCACAGGTAAGTCGTATGAGGAGGTGAGCACACTAGTTCGGAACCATCTTAACCCGAGGGAGAGCGCGCTATGGCGAGGTATCTGTTCTATACGTGCCAGCGAACTGAAGATCAGGAAGTGGCGAGCTACCTCGCCGAGCTAAGGCGACTTGCAGGATAATGTGAGTTTGATGGCTACCTGGAACAAATGCTCAGATAATTTTTTGTACTGGGCATTGGCCACGAGACCATCCTCCGAAAACTTTTGGCTGTAGAGACACCGATCGTCAGTAAGGCCATTGCGATAACAGAGGTATTTATGTCCACAAGTGAAAACACCAAACAAATCTCTCAGCACACAAGTGCTCGCAATGTTCATAAATTAACTGGAACTGTGTTTGTGAGCTGAAATGTACAGGGCAGAACCCACGAATCTGCAACTGCCAGCAGGCCTCTGGTGACCCAGATGACTCAGAGTCCCCAACAAAGGATGAGTGCAAGGCAATTCACACCTTGTTGGAGTTGTGCAGGCTTCCATTCAGCCTATTCATGCCGCTTCAAAGGGTATGTTTGCAAGAGCTGTGGAACAATGGGGCATCTCCAACGAGCTTGCGAATGAGCTGAAAGCTCTGCAAAACCTGCTAACCACCATGTGGCAGAGGAAGATCGGTCCATGGTGGATCAAAGCAATTTCGAGCCTCAGAGAGAGGAGGCAGATGCTGAAGTACACGGGGTGCACAAATTTTAGACGAAATGTCCACCTATAACGCTAAATGTAATATTGAATGGCTTACCCGTAACCATGGAACTGGACACTGGCGCTAGCCAGTCCATCGTGAGTAAAAAGATGTTTGAGAGACTGTGGTGCAACAACGCATTCAGACCAGCCCGAAGCCCCATCCACACGAAACTGAGAGTGTACACCAAGGAGCTTATCACTGTCCTGGGCAGCGCCATGGTCAAGGTCACCTACGAGGGCACGGTGCACGAACTGCCACTCTGGATTGTCCCGGGAGATGGCCCAACACTGCTTGGAAGAAGCTGGCTTGGCAAAATCCGCTGCAACTGGGATACCATCCGAACGCTATCACATGTCGATGAGGCATTATGTACCCAGGTCCTGAACACATTTCCTTCCCTTTCTGAGCCAGGCATTGGAAACCTTTCCGGTGTGAAGGTGCGGATCGACTTGGTCCCAGAGGCACGACCCATTCACCACAAGGCGCGAGCGGTACCTCATATGATGAGGAGAGAGTGGAAATCGAGCTGGACAGGCTGAAACTCGAGGACATCATCTCCCCAGTGGAATTCAGCGAGTGGGCCAGCCCGATTGTTCCAGTACTCAAAAGTGATGGCACGGTCAGGGTTTGCGGCGATTATAAAGTAACTATTAATCGTTTCTCGCTACAGGACCAATACCCGCTACCTAAGACAGACGACCTATTTGGCGCGCTGGCAGGAGGCAAGGCGTTCACCAAGCTTGAGCTGACTTCGGCCTACATGACGCGGGAGCTGGAGGAGTCTTTGAAGGGCCTCACCTGCATCAACGTGCAAAAGTGACTGTTCAGCGACAACAGATGCCCGTTTGGAATTCGGTCGTCTGCAGCGATCTTCCAGAGAAACATGGAGAGCCTACTCAAGTCGGTACCACACACGATGGTCTTTCAGGATGACATATTGCTTATGGGTCTGGACACCGTCGAACACATACAAAACCTGGAGGAGGTCCTCCAGCGACTGGATCGCGTAGGGCTGCGGCTGAAGACGTCGAAATGCGTCTTCATGGCAACAGAAGTGGAGATTTTCGGGAGAAAGATCACGGCGGACGGCATTCGGCCACAGACGCCAAGACAGAGGCTATCATGTACGCGCCCAGGCCACAGAACGTCACGGAGCTGCGTTCATTCCTGGGACTCCTCACCTATTTTGGTAACTTCCTACCGGAGTTAAGCACCTTTTAGAGCCCCTACATGTGTTATTGCACAAAGGTGAGAACTGGGTATGGGGAAAAAAAACAAGTAATTGCTTTTGACAAAGCCAGCAACCTTTTATGCTCCAACAAGCTGCTTGTATTGTATAACCCTTGTAAAAGACTTGTACTAGCATGTGACGCGTCGTCGTACGGAGTCGGGTGTGTATTACAACAAGCTAACATTAAAGGGAAGTTGCAACCTGTAGCCTATGCTTCCAGGAGCTTGTCTAAGGCCGAGAGGGCCTACAGCATGATTGAGAAAGAGGCATTAGCGTGTGTGTTCGGGATAAAGAAAATGCATCAGTTCCTGTTTGGCCTCAAATTTGAGCTGGAAACCGATCACATGCCCCTCACATGCCTGTTCGCTGAAAACAAGGGGATAAATACTAATGCCTCAGTCCGCATACAAAGGTGGGCACTCAAGTTCTCAGCGTACAACTAGACCATCCGCCACAGGGCAGGCACTGTGAACTGTGCGGATGCTCTGTCGGCTACCATTGCCCACCACGGGGATGGAAATGGCGCAACATGCAAACTTGTTGATGGTGGCGCAGCCCTCTGACTTGTTGAAGGTCATGGAAGCATTTGAAAATGATAAATCACCTGTCACGGCCCGCCAGATTAGGACATGGACCAGCCAAGATCCTCTGCTGTCCCTAATAACAAACTGTGGATTGCATGGAAGCTGGGCGAGCATCCCCTTTGAAATACAAGAGCCAATCAAGCCGTTCCAGCGGCGAAAGGACGAGCTGTCCAGTCAGGCAGACTGTCTGTTGTGGGGTAACCGCGTAGTGCTACGAAAAAAGGGCAGGGAGACGTTCATCTCGGATCTCCACAGCACATACCCGGGTATAGTAATGATGAAAGCGTTAGCGAGATACCACATGTGCTGGCCCAGTATCGACTCTGATTTAGAGTCCTGTGTACGGCAATGCAGTGTATGTGCTCAGTTGAGCAACGCGTCCAGAGAGGCACCACTAAGTTTGTGGTCCTGGCCCTCCAGACCAGGGTCGAGGATCCATGTCAACTATGCAGGCCCATTTCTTGGTAAAATGATCCTGGTGGTGGTGGATGCTTTTTCAAAATTGATTGAATGAGAAATAATGTCGGGAAGCACCGCCACCGCCACCAATGAAAGCCTGAGGGCCATGTTTGCCACCCACGGCCTGCCTGACATACTGGTCAGTGACAACGGGCCTTGTTTCACCAGTGCCAAATTTAAAGAATTCATGACCCGCAATGGGATCAAACATATCACCTCGACCCCGTTTAAACCAGCCTCCAATGGGCAGGCAGAGCGGGCAGTACAAACAATCAAACAGAGCCACAAACGAGTCACAGAAGGCTCACTCACAACCCGCCTGTCCCGAGTACTGCTCAGCTATAGCACGAGACCCCACTCGCTCAAAGGTGTGCCCCCGGCTGAGCTACTCATGAAAAGGACACTTAAAAGCAGACTCTCGCTGGTCCACCCGAACCTGCATGATCAGGTAGAGAGCAGGCGTCAGCAACAAAATGTAAATGATGGTCGCGCCACTGTGTCACGGGAAATTGATCTGAATAACCCTGTGTATGTGCTAAACTATGGAAATAGTCCCAAGTGGATCGCGGGCACGGTGATAGCAGAAGAAGGGAGTCGGGTGTTTGTCGTCAAACTAGACAATCGACAAATTTGCAGAAAGCACCTGGACCAAACAAGGATGCGGTTCTCAGACTGCCCTGAACAACCTACAGCAGACACCAACTTTTTCGAACCCGCAACGCACACCCAAAGGATCAACGACACCACCACGGATCGGAAATCGAACCCATCACACCCAACAGACCAGCAAGGCCAGACTCACCCAGCAGCCCTGTAGGGCCAACAACACGCCAGCTCAGCGAGGGCACAGCCAACACACCAGAACAGACATTTGTACCGAGGCGGTCCACCAGGGAAAGAAAGGCTCCCGACCGCCTCACCTTGTAAATAGTTTTCACTTTGACTTTGGCGGGGGAGTGATGTTGTGTCTCTGTAAAGCATGCACTCCCATGTTTCACCACCAGGGTGCGCATCCCCTGAAGTTCCAAGGGATACCAAGAGATTGTTGGATGCTCTCGTTACAAGTTATTACTCTGGAAAGTTTCATACCGGGCACTTGTTCAGTGTTGCTGGAAGGCACAGTGACCGGGATATCCTCTACCCGGGGTTTTCCTGAGCCTCTGCTCGGTGTACGGGGAGCTTTGGTCCGGGTCCGAGATAGCTTGCATCATGTGACAATGTACCCCGGACTGCTCTTGTTCCATTTTATCGTCCACAAGTTTTCATTTCAAAAATGTTTCCGCCAACAGGCGCTCAATCCCTTCTCTGCAAAACGTTCCTTTCATAAACATTTCTCTGACTGGAACTGCACCAAACAACAATGTTCCTTTCAAAGTCATTAAACTCCCCAATTTGCACGTCCGCAATTTTAAGGACAAGGACTGAAAGCGCATTGCGATCAGAAAATTGCCGGACCCCCTGTGGTTAATAACAGAGCTTTTGATGGTTGATCTCCGTACACAGCTTCGAATTCAGGAGAAGCTGTTTCGTGGTTTGAAGTTCGAGATAAACCCACGGGGCGCAGCCATCAGGCGCCTGGCAGCAATCAGCGACAGGAAGATGCAACTGAAGCAGGCCCGGCGATCACAGGCATTACCATCGCCGAATCCCCCGCCATCAACAGCCTGGGATCACCATTGACCAGTAACTGAAGGGGATTGACAGGAGTAACGTTGAGAAGCCCGGCTAGCTTTGTCCGTCGAACATGAGGCTCTTAATCTCAGGGTCCTGGGTTCGAGCCCCACATCGTGTGAATTATTTTCCTTAAACTTTTATGTTGCTTTCACTGGAATTAATCTTCTTTTGCACAATGAAAGAAATGCTAACTGTTTTGGTCTCCTTATTTAAGGAGCGATATACTTACATTTTAGGCAGTTCATACAAGGTTCACGAGGATGCAGGAAAATGTTCCCGATGACAAGTTGGCAAAAATAATTAAAGTCTGTGAGATACTCAACCATTATTTCAATAATTAATCTACCCACAAGATTTGAGATACAACAAGGATCCATAGCTTTTCCAAGTCCAGCCAGCTCACTTGGTCAAACATAAAACTCTTAATCTCAGGGTTGGGGGTTTGAGCCCCACGTTGGGTAAATAGCTTTTGTTGAAAGCCAGTAATGACATGTACTCTTTCACTAATCCACCCCAACTTACAGTAACACAGTCCCGCCTAAAGAATGAGGAATTGTGGGTGACTGCATGTTGATCAGCAGAGAACTTCCTCCTCTCCGACTCCACTAAGGCTCACCCTCCCACGATCACCTCTCGACAGGACAGGCTGCTGTCCACATCGATTATACAGAGGCTTGGAATACAAGAGCAGGGAGGTTATTCTTGAACTGTTAGGCCACAGCTAGAGTACTGCATGCAGTTCTGGTCACCACATTACAGCAAGGACGTGATTGCACTGGAGAGGGTACAGAGTAGGTTTATGAGGATGTTGCCGGGACTGGAGAATTTTAGCTCTGAGCAGAGATTGGATAGGCTGAGTTTGTTTTCCTAGGAACAGGAGATGCTGAGGGGAGAGGATTGAGATGTATAAAATTATGAAGGGCCTGGATAGAGTGGACAGGAAGGACCTGTTTCCCTTACAAGAGGTGTCAACAACCAGGGGGCACAGATTTAAAGTAATTGGTCGAAGGTTTAGAGGGAATTTGAGGGGAAATCACTCGAACTCACTGCCTGAAAGGGTGATCGAGGCAGAAACACTCAGCACATTTAAAAAGTACTTGGATGTGCACCTGAAGTACCGTAACCTACAGGGCTACGGACCGAGAGCTGGAAAGTGGGACTGTGCTGGGGAGCTCTTTGTCGGCTGGCACGGACACGATGGACCGAATGGCCTCCTTCCGTGCTGTAAATTTCTCTGATTCCATGACGAGCAATTAACATTTTAAACCAGTCTCCTAAAACACAGAGTGAGTAAAGTCAGATAGGGGATAAAAATCCCTCAAGGGACACACAGGGTAAGATAAAGGAAAAAGGGAAGCTGAGGACAGATAGCGAGAACTCGACACTGCAGAAACTCGAGAGGAGTATAAAAAGAGCAGGGGTGCAGGATCAGAACAGCCACGATATTATTGGATGGTGGAGCAGGCTCGAGGGGCCGAATGGCCGACTCCTGCTCTTTACGTATTATGTTAATTGTTGAATCATTGCCCATTGCACGCACTTTACTTGAGGTTTCTGATTCAGAATGTTCATTGTAACATGTAATGAACATGTAACAGTGTAATATCTCCAAGTTGGCAGATGTCACTAAACTGGGTGGCGGTGTGAGCTGTGAGGGGGACGCTAAGAGGCTGCAGGGGGACTTGGACAGGTTAGGCGACAGGGCAAATGCATGGCAGATGCAGTATAATGTGGATAAATGTGAGGTTATCCAGTTTGGGGGCAAAAACACTGGGGCAGAATATTATCTGAATGGCGGCAGATTCGGAAAAGGGGCAGTGCAACGAGACCTGGTTGTCATGGTTCATCAGTCATTGAAAGTTGGCATGCAGGTACAGCAGGCGATGAAGAAGGCAAATGGTATGTTGGCATTCACAGCGAGGGGATTTGAGTATAGGAGCAGGGAGGTCTTACTGCAGTTGTGCAGGGCCTTGGTGAGGCCCCACCTGGAATATTGTGTTCAGTTTTGGTCTCCTAATCTGAGGAAGGACGTTCTTGCTATTGAGGGAGTGCAACAAAGGTTCACCAGACTGATTCCCGGGATGGCAGGACTGACTTATGAGGAGAGACTGGATCAACTACGCCTGTATTCACTGGAGTTTAGAAGGATGAAAGGGGAACTCATAGAAACATTTAAAATTTGGATGGGACGGGACAGGTTCGATGCAGGAAGAATGTTCCCGATGTTGGGGAAGTCCAGAACCTGGGGACACAGTCTAAGGATAAGGGGCAAGCCGGACTGACATATGAGGAGAGACTGGATCAACTGGGTCTTTATACATTGAAATTTAGAAGAATGAGCGGCGATCTCATAGAAACATTTAAAATTCTGATGGGACTGGTTAGTGCCAACATTAGCTCAGCCGTTACTTCGTAAAACCAACTTTGTGAAAAGTTTGAATTTGTCTTAATGTCGTCGCTGCCTGGTGTTTTTGTTGTCATTTTCAATCTCCTTCTTTCACACTGAAACAAATGGTAACCCTATTTGTAAATTAGGAATGCGAGATTTTTAGAGAGCATATTTAAATGCTTCACAAAAACATTCTGATCACGACAGCTACCGGGGTTCGATTCCCAGTTAGAGAAGTAATTTTGCTGCCACCGTTTTTAATTAAAGTGAAGTAATTTAATTAAATTACACAGATGACCCAAAGCACTTCAGAGTGGTGTCAAAACAAATGAGTTGGTAATTAGAAATAAGGAATGTCAGAAGTTGGATTTGATTTTCTGGGATTGAGGATGAATAATCCTCAGTGCACTGGAACTGGGAAGGGTGAATAATGAATGAGTTGTTTCCGGGTTTGAAATCCGGCTTTTATCTGCTGGTATTAACCGATAGCATTGTTTAGCAGAATGAAAGAAATGCTGACATGATCACTGAGGGACAGTCGAAACTTCAACAACTCAATTTTAATAATTTGTGAAACTTGAATCATTGAGGAAGTTTTATTCCTTTTCTGATTTTACACACTCTGTATTTTAGGAGACTGGTTTTAAATGTTCAATGCTCATCCTGGAATCAGAGAAGTTTACAGCACGGAAAGAGGCCATTGTCACATGAACAATGAACATTTAAAACCAGTTTTTGTTTCAGAAATAATGTTTCCACTCGGGTTTGAACCGGGAACCTTTCGTGTGTGAGGCGAATGTGATAACCGCCACACTACAGAAACTGGTGCCTAATTGTGTGCCCAGAGAGAAATGTTGAGCAACAAGCTGAAATACTCAATCCCTCTCTGCAAGAAGTTCCTTTCACAACATCTCTCTGACCGGAACTGCACCAAACAAAAATATTCCTTTCAAGTGTGCAAATTATTTTCGTTTAACTTTTATTTTGCTTTCATGGTATAACATCGTTCAGGAATCGATAATCTTCTTTTGCACAATGAAAGAAATGCTAACTGACGGAAAGTCAATCGGTCAATAATTGGTTCTGTGCTCTGCATGTTGGTAATTTAGCCAAGATGATCCAAAGATCTGTGGGAAAGCAAGTTATGAGGAAGACACAAACAATCTGCAAAGCGATATCGATAGGCTCAGTGACTGGGCAGTAGTTTGTCAGAGTGAGTATAATGTTGGAAAACTGAGGTTATCCACTGTGGTAGGGATACCAGTCAGGCCATCCTGACTATTGAGTGCTGTGTGTGGCCACCTGCAGGTTGATTTTGAACTTTTGTGTCCTGTTATGTGAAATAAATGAGGGCAGCAGGCGTATCTCTGCCTAACACCGGGAAAATAGTGAGACAGACCTTGGAACAAGCGTCTGGCTATTGCCAAAAAGCAATGGAAACATTAATTCTGGAAAACGAATATCTGAAAGAACAGTGACCGCGACCTGATTGGAACACAAAACCTTCGGATCTACGTTCAGACACACTACCGTTGCGCCACGAGGCCTACACAGTGCGGTGGAGATGTTCGTCGAAATGAAGGTTCTGCAATACAAGGGGCTTGGAAATCAGGAGAACCAGTTTCGAGGTTTGAATTTCGAGATAAACCCATGGTGCAGAGCCAACAGATCCCTGGCAGCGATCAGTGACAGGAAGATGTAACCTAAGCAATCCTGACTAGCTCAGTCGGTAGAGTATGAGACTGTTAATCTCAGAGTTGTGAGTTCAAACCCCACGTTGGACGAATTATTTTCCTTACACTTTTTTGGTGCTTTCACAGGAAAACATCATTAATGAACCCATAATCTTCTTTTGCACAATGAAAGAAATGCGAACTGAGGGAGAGTTGATCATTAAATCATTTATTCTGTGCTCTGTATAAGAACACAAAAACCAGGAGCAGGAGTCGGCCATTTGGCCCTTCGAGCCTGCCTTCTTATGCACTGAAACAAATTTTAACCGTGTTTTTAAATGAGCAGTGCGAGATATTTAGAGGGCACATTTCAATGCTTCACAAAACCATTCCTTTCGCTACAGCCACCCAGGATCGATTCCCGGTTTGAGAAGTAACTTTGATATCACTGTTTGTAATTGAAATGGCGTCATGCTATTAAGTTCGATGGATGTCCCAAAGCACTTCAGAGTGGTGTCCAAACAAATGAGTTTGTCATTAAAAACACTGAATGTCAGGATTGGGATTTGAACCCACGCTTCCAGAGGAGACAGTGACCTGAACCAACGCCTTAGACCGCTCGGCCATCCTGACTGTTGGATGCGCCAGTTGCAAGTCATTGCACTGGAAAGTTTCAAAACGGGCACTTGTTCAGTGTCGCTGGAAGGCCCAGCGACCGGGATATCCTCTCCCCCGGGGTTTTCCTGATCCTGTGCACGGTGTACGGGGAGCTTTGGCACGGGTCCGAGGTAGCTTGCATGTGTAGGCTGCTTGCTGACTTCAGGTGGTCTCTTACCAGTGTGATCAATTCTTCAAACGGCTTGCTTGCTGGTCTCTCGTGTGCCAGCAGGTCCTTCATTGAAGGGTATGTTTTCGCGCCGCAGCTGGTCAAGAGATGGTCTCTTCTCTTGTCTGCCTTATTGTCGCCTAACCAGTCTTTGGTTACAAAGCTTTGATGGAGCCTTTCTATAAAGTCCTCCCATTTATCTCCAGCATTGTATTTTTCATCTGAGCCGTTGGTCGCCATTCTGTGGATTATGTAATCCCGTAACTCGTCGCCACTGAAAAGTCCTGACCCTGTAATACAGACTCACACGAGGCACATACTGAAGTCAAGTTCACTCTGGACCTGCACCTTTATTACACAGCTCTCGAATGCCACACTTGCCTGAGACCTATCCTTATATACCTGTCTGGGAAAGGTATCCAGTGTCTCCTGCAAATGCACCCCTGGTGGTCAGGTAAGTTTGTGGTTACAGGTCATCTCTGGTTACAGTAATAAATGGCATGGTAAGGTACAGTTATGTACAGTAGTGTGAGATACATGACAGTATTGGTATTTATGGTGATTACAGCAATTATTAATCGTCTCACAGACCTCAATTATTTTTATGCGATGAATTGATCGAGGATTGAAACCAGGTTAGTGCGCCAGATCTTAACCCCTCGACCACCAGGGAACAGTTACGATACATGTCGATATGCTTATATATATTTATATATGAACCTGAATATCAACGGCTACCTACCTAGACCTCGTGTTGCAACGGTAGTGTGTCTAACTTTGAGTGAGAGAAATTGTTCCACAGTGGCACCCTTCTCATCTTTTGTTCACTTTTAAACACTAGAAACTGAGACAGGGGAATAAATAGAGAAACCAAAGCACAGGGTTATAGACAAGAGGAAGAGAGAAGGGTAAAAATACTGTCCCTACCCAGAACGAATGCAGAAACCCCTCTGCTGCGCTCGGGGTGACCACCCACAGCCTGGATACACTAACGTCCCAACAGCTCATTGACTGTCGGAGTGGGACTGTGCGGTGCTTCAGAGGACAGCTCGAAAAAGCAAAGTCACTGATTCCGTCTCATGTGCTCCTCCAATCAAGAAGAGCAACACACTAAAAATGCTCCAATAATGGTTACACCTTATCTTCAGATTTGCTAAACAGTTGGCTCGTTGGTCTAGGGGTATGGTTCTTTTTTCGGGGTTGATACTTGAAATTTGCGAGAGGTCCCGGGTTTAAATCCTGGACGAGCCCTCAATTTACCCAAGAATTTTGAAATTGCATCGAACTTTTGCAAAGAAGGTCTTTCATTTCTTCAACACTTTTCAGGAACTCATGACGCCCCAAAGCGCTTTATAGCCATTGAGTTATGTTTGAAGTGTTGAAGTGTTGTATTGTGGGGAAAGATGTGCCCAAATCACCCCACACGAACCGCAACTCTTTGCGAAGGAGTTCGGTGCAAATAATCAGGTGCCTCAGGGACTTGGATTTTCTGTGAATGAGTTTTGCTTGTACCTGCGTTCAAGCTTGAAACAGTAACTGGGCTTCCATCTCACGGGAGCAGTGTGTAGCGGTTAGTGAGTCGGTGACCAGGTTGATGTGCGCCGCTTTCAATCTTTGAAATTTCACCAAACAAAGAAACGGTGAATCCAACTGTCCCTGTAAGCGACGGATTGAAGGGATCGCTGCTCCAAACAGAGCTGGAACACGCACAGTGCAGGAATAGGGTCCGCAACATTAAATGTCAAAGTTATTAAGCAGACAATAATTAAACATACACTTAACAGTACTTACAGCCAAACCATGCGAATGTTAGCCGAAGAACTCAAACACGTTACAGTTCCCAGCTCGGTGTACAAATTGATCAAACATTAATCGGATTCTAAACTATCTGTTCCAAATGGCACATTTTATATCTTTTCCTTAGCCCTGCTACGTGACAATTTAAACTTTTAATAGTATTACCGAACACAAGTGCCCAACTTCTGATGGAAGGTCATTAACCTGAAACGTTAACTCTGTTTCTCTCTCCACAGATGCTGCCTGACCTGCTCAGTGTTTCCAGCATTTACTCTTTTTATTCTCCAAACTTATAATCAGAATATCACTTCCCTTGTCATCTAACTACACTCCTTCCTGATATGTAGCCTTGTCCTACAAACCAGGCTCCTTTCGGATGATTCAGGCATTCATTGGAATTATAACTTCTTAATGATAACAATTATGTGAAGTATGTAACGATGTAATACTTGCCACCAGAGCGCGCGACTGTTGGAGTCCTAATGGTCAACTGCCCACACGAACAGGGCCAGTATAAAAGGTTGGCTGCCATGTAGTTCAGGCACACTGCAGTTGTAATAAAGAAGACTACGATCACACTAAATTTAGCTCACAGAACTCAGCCTCGGGGAGTCCTTCTATGCACAACAATTGGCGACGAGTAACAGAATTCGAATTTTCACGCAACCATGGCTGCTGTTGGAATATTAGAGAAATCCAAAGAGGATGATGATTGGGAAGCCTTCGTCGAGCAGCTCGACTTGTACTTTGTGGCCAACGAGCTGGAAGGAGACACTAACGTGGCCGAGCACAGGGCGGTTCTCCTCACCATCTGTGGGCCTAAAATATACAGCCTCATCAAGAATCTGCTCACACCGACAAAACCAAAGGAGAAGGAATATTCAGCGTTGTGTACACTGGTTTGGGACTACCTAAAGCCGAAGGAGAGTATCCTCATGGCCAGATATCGTTTTAACACGCACCATCGCTCCGGGGACCAGGACCTGGCGGATTATGTCACCGACCTGAGACAGCTCGCGGGACTTTGCTATTTTGGAGCTGCGTTGGGGCAAATGCTGCGGGACTTTTACGTGCTGGGCATCAGCCACGAGGTCATTCTTCGAAAGCTGCTGCCTGCTGAAACCCGAGACCAGAGCAGGGCCATCGCGATCGCCCAGGCATGCATGGCCACGGACGATAACACCAAACAGATATCTTCTCAACATCAAAGCTCATCGGCAAGTACTGTGCATAAAATGATGTCGCTAGCAGGCCGAAATGCATATGGCAGGGTCTATACGTCTGTGGCTGCAAGACCTGTGATGACTCAGAGTCCGCCATCGGGGATCGATGTGAATCTATTAGCACCGTGTTGGTGCTGCGGGGATAATCCTCGGGCCCATCAATATCGATACAAGCACGACGTGTGCAAAGGCTGCACAACGATGGGGTACCTCCAGTGAATGTGCAAACGTGCTGTGACATACCACGTGGCAGAGGATGATCGATCCGGCACGGATTATGCAGCACAGGCAACTCATCCCGAGGAACAAGGACTCCCAGGTGCCGGTGGGGATGTTGCATTTTATCAGAGAGGCTTTGAGGGTGTGGCCGAAACGTTTCCTCTGCCGACCTGGGGCTCGCTTACCGTGTCGGAGTTCTGAGTAGAGCGTTTGCTTCGAGAGTCTCGTGTTGGGCATGTGGACAATGTGGCAAGCCCAACGGAGCTGGCCGAGTGTGGTCAGTGCTTCAATGCTGGGGATGTTGGCCTGATCGAGAACACTGATGTTGGTGCGTCTGTCCTCCCAGGGGATTTGCAGGATCTTGCGGAGACAGCCCTGGACGTATTTCTCCAGTGATTTGAGATGTCAGCTGTATATAGTCCATGTCTCGGATCCATACCGCGGGGCAGTTATCACCACCGCCCTGCACACCATAAGCTTGGTGCCAGATTTGAGGTCCTGGTCTTCAAACACTCTCCTTCTCAGGTTTTCGAAGGCTGTGCTGGCACACTGGAGGTGGTGTTGGACCTCGTCTTCGATGTCTGCCCTTGCTGATAGTAGGTTCCCGAGGCGTGGAAAATGGTCCACGCTGTCGAAGGCCACACTTGCAGCCTTCTTAAATATAGCACCCTCATTCTATTCTCTTGAAACAAGTTCCTGAATTCTCGGCTAGCTGGGTAGGTTAGAGCTGTGGTTTTATCCTGTGATAGATTCTATCATAGTGTTTCCGAAGTGTAGTAGTTATCACATTCGCCTCACACACGAAAGGTCCCCGGTCCGAAACCGGGCGGAAAGATCTTGAAAACTTGAAAATGGGCCGAATGGCTGAATCCTGTTCCTAACTCTTACGTTCTTATGATCTCTTGACCTTTCACAGGAGAACAAACTCTCCTCTGAACATGCATGAGAAAGCTCCAGAAAATATTTCCGTCCGAGGTGCTTTCGCGTGTGAGGCGAACGTGTTAACCGTTACACTGCGGAAACATCTCCACTTTCAGCACCAGATTACCAACATTAATCCCAATGAGATCGGGATAAAAGTTCCTCACATGCTCAGGGCAAAATATCTGATTGATGGTCCACAAAAGAATGAACAAACTTCAGCATGAGGTCAGACGGAAATGTTAAGCGAGCACGTGGACTGCTGAATTGCACTTTTAAGGAGTTGGTGATGACAAAACAAATGGATTCCGCTTAAAGATCAGAACAGTCACAAGTGGGATTCGAACCCTCACCTTCAGAGAATACTACAATTTGCATACAGCACCTTAGACCGCTCGGCCATCCTGACTATGCAATGCTTTATGTGGGCAGCTGCAGGATGATTTTGAACTTTTGTGTCCTGTCACATGAAATAAATAAGGGCAGCAGGCGTATCTCTGCCTGACACTGGGGAAACAGTGAGACAGACATTGCAGCAAGGGTCTGGTTATTGTCAAACAGCAAATGAAATATTAATTCTGGAAGAAAAATATCCAAAAAAACACTGACCCTAACGTGATTTGAACACGCAACCTTCTAATTTGGAATCAGACACACTACCGTTGCACCATGAGACCCACACAACAAGCTCGAGATGTTCGTCTATATGAAGGTTCTGCAATAAAAGGGGCTTTCAAATCCCCGCCCATTCCCACCAGGTATCACAAACAGCGCTCACCGGACAGTCACCGAATGGTTTGCTCGAAAACGTTTCTCTTGCTTTCACAGGAAACCATCATTAATTAACCCCTCACCTTCTTTTGCACAATCAAACAAATGCTAACTCAGGGACATTCCATACTTCATTCATTTGGCCTGTGCTTTACATCTTAACTCGAAAGCCATATCCCATTTTACTCACTGTATTTTAGCTTTCTGGTTCAAAGTCTTCAGGGATCTGGGGCAACTTTTATCAAATTTAGCAGCACCGGTTTTTCCTATCGTGCACACAAAATAAAATCACTCGTGAAGATAAAATCCCACCGTGCGTATTTCAGATTCAATGCTGTCGGATTTCAAATAAAGTGAAAGAATTTTACAGTGAAAAGATTTGCAAGTGTTACTTGTATTTGTGTCTTTAATTAAACTTTGTGGCGTCTGACTCCCGTTCATGCCACTGCTGAATAAGAAAGGAGGGTTTGACGTTGACCAGCTCATCCTTTATATTCAGTGGTTTCTCAGCCTTTGATGGGCTGCAGTGCAGCGGATATCACGTTGGCCTCACACGCAAAAGGTCCCCGGTGGATCCGTTTTCTCTCAGTCAAAGTTATCTCTTTATTGAAGTGAAATAAAGAGCAATTAAGGAATAAGGGAGCCCTTTTACCAGGAGGAAAAATTGCAAATGCTGGAAATCTCAGCAGGTCAGGCAGCATTTGCCAGGAGACAAAACTCGGGATTAAACCAGGGACCTTCCCCGTGTAAAGCAAACGTGATAACCACTACACTACAGAAACGTCTGGTACAATAACCCCAACAGAGGGGAGGTGACCAGTGAGCTCCGTCTGTGCTGATCGGCATTGTGTGTTGGCTCACCTAAAACAACTTTTGTCCTGCACTGAATGTTCTCAATCCTTCTCCTCCGCTGCCCTTTACAGAAATGTCAGGGATCACCCAGCCACCGTGTTCATTTCCACATCCTCACAGTGGGGCCACAGAGGCTCCTACCTTTCTCTCCGCGATCAGCGAACTCACCCAGTTTACAAAATTAAACTCGGAATACATGCCCGGAAAAGTCAGATAGTCTGTAAGCTCGGTCTATCACAGAAAGTATTGGTATTCATGGTGGTTACAGCAATTATTAATCGTCTCACAGACCTCAATTATTTTTATGCGATGATTTGATCGAGGATTGAAACCAGGTTAGTCCGCCGGGTCTTAATCGCTCGACCACCAGGGAACTGTTTCGATACATGTCGATATATTTATATATATTTATATATGACGCTGAATATCAACAGCTACCTACCTAGACCTCGTGCTGCCCACGGTAGTGTGTC